>NC_138947.1:21489818-22089818 GCF_965226115.1 Aulonocara stuartgranti
AACACTTCACTCTCACACTGCAGGCCTACTTGTTGTTCCTAGTAGTAAAGTAGAATGGGAGGCAGAGCCTTCAGTTTTCAGGGCCCTCTTCTGCGGAACCAGCTTCCAGTTTGGATTCGGGAGACAGACACTATCTCTACTTTCAAGATTAGGCTTAAAACTTTGCTTTTTGCTAAAGCATATAGTTAGGGCTGGACCAGGTGACCCTGAATTCCCCCGTAGTTATGCTGCAGTAGTTTTAGGCTTCTAGGGATTCCCATTATCCATTGAGGATTTCTTCATCAGTCACCTTTCTCACTCATAATGTTTTGAATCATACTTGTTATTGATATATGGATCTGTTCCACAGCATATCTTTTATCCTGTCTTCCTCCTGTCAGCCCAACCTGACGCAGCAGGTGGCCACCCCTCCCTATAATCAGTTTCACTGTTTCTTTGAGACTGACATCACAACTTGATCATTACATGACTTTCTTGTTGCCTTTTGCTTCTTTATTTAGTTTCTCATTATATTATGTATTAATATATTTAGATTTTCACTTTTTGGTCAATTTCTTTCTTTCCGTTTTTAAAATAAATCTTATTTGTTTTCCATTAAATTGATTCTTTTTTGTAGTTTCTACCATACTGAGTTATTGTCTTTACTGCAAGCTGACCTCTATGTGTCCCTTGTATAAAGTCATTCCTTTTGTGTTTTGCAAGAAAGGTCAACCTAGTTCACAGGTGTCGAACTCCAGGCCTCGAGGGCCGGTGTCCCGCAGGTTTTAGATGTGTCCTTGATCCAACACAGCTGATTTAAACGGCTAAATTACCTCCTCAACATGTCTTGCAGTTCTCCAGAGGCCTGGTAATGAACTCAGGTGTAATGACCAGGGTCAGATCTAAAACCTGCAGGACACCGGCCCTCGAGGCCTGGAGTTCGACACCCCTGACCTAGTTTAAATATTTCTCTGGTTACTGGAATTGTCATGTTACATTAAAAGAAAACCAGCCTATAACCACCAGTGCTATATGTAGAATATTTACCATAATACAAATGGGTTTATTTTTAACATTCATCAGAAGGGTTACACTTGACAGTCATGCATCACTTCACAGCTCTGTTTTGCAATGCAACACGTTAACCACAGTGCAGCATCCCACCTCAAGCTTGGTGCTTTAGCTAATTACCATAAGCTTTGCTAGAATAAATAGATGAATAAAAAACCTTTCTAATGTGCAAACACCATTGGCTGTGAGGAAAGAACAGCTGCGGCAGCTTGTAACTGGTTGAGAGGGTTCTGCTGGCAGATGTGGCAGTTGCAAATGGGGCAGGCAAAGCTGATGTGGAGCCTCTAGCTCCTTCCACGGGTCCTCCTGTAAACACTTCTCCTTTAGCTCCTCCCAGGTCTATGATGGGGACGTCAGCTGAGGAGCTCCAGCTAATGCTCTGCATTATGGAAGTGGAGTTGAGAAACTGGGAGCTGGAGGTGGAAGGAATGCATCTATGGGTGAAAGCTTTAGAGCTGCAACGCCACCATAGTAGCTCCATCCAGTCACCGCTCAAACTGCAAGCTCCCCCTGTCTCCCCATAATTGCTTTGATTTGCGCATTAAATTGTTACTACCCTTTAGAGAAACTGAGGTGGATTCATACTTTGCTGTGTTTGCTAAAGCTTTGAAATGGCAAAAGGAAGTTTGGGCCTTGCTGCTGCAGTGTAGGCTTGTGAGTAAAGCTCAGGAGGAGTGTGCTAGCCTCTCAGTGGACCAAAGCTTAGACCATGATGTGGTTAGGGCTACAGTATTGTGTGCTTGTCAATTGGTGCCTGAAGCATACAGACAGAAATTCCGAAACTATGGGGAAAGGGACAACCAAGTGTGTGTAGTTTATGTGTGAGAAAGGGTGCTTTTTGATAAAGAGTGTCAGGCTAGCAAAGTCAAAGATTTTGCACAGCTGAGGGAACTAGTGCTTTTGGAGGATTTTAATAAATGTTTGCCGGAGCATGTGGTGATTTATTTAAATGAACAAAAAGTTGAGTGTCTTGCAAACGCTGCAGTCTTGACAGATGAATTTGCCCTGACTCACAAGAGTGTTTATTCATCTCTGACACGTCAGGACCCTATTGCGCCCTGAAGAAGGGCGCTGCTCTTGCGGCGACCAGCAGGTTGTCTCTGTCTGTCAGTGTCAGTGTTTTAACTTATTTTATTTCATTCTTTTATTCCTTTATTTTATTTTATTTTTTTTGCCTGAGGAAAAAATAACTTAAGGGTGGCCTGGGCAGGCATGAAACACATGACTGGTCACTGTTACAATGACTGTAATAAGATAAGTCTCCCTGGTTTTAGTTCAGACTCTCAGTTAGCCAATGAGCTGAATAGCTTTTATTTGAGATTTAATGATAATTATAATCCAAGGAATACACTTGATTTCTTAATAGAGAGCACCAGAGGCCCCCCAGCTTTGTTCTTTGATGAAAGAAGGGTGGGAAATCTTTTTAAAATGAGTAAGACTAATAAAAGTCCAGGTCCTGATAATATATGTGGCCAGGTGCTTAGAACATGCGCTGAGCAATTATGCAGTATTTTTTATTACATCTTTCTTTTATCTCTTCAGCAACAGAAGGTTCCAGAGGTATGGAAAAAATCTATTATTTCTCCACAAAACCTACATCATTAAATGCTTTTAGGCCTGTCGCTCTAACATCCTTAGTAATGAAGTCCTTTGAAAAACTTGTCAGGAAGGAGATCCTGCAGCAAGTAGAGAAGCTTATAGATCCACTACAATTTGCATACAGGCCTTGTAGAGGTGTGGATGATGCAGTGGTCACTCCGTTGAACTTCCTTTATCGCCATCTTGATGGCGCCAAAGCTCATGCTCGGCTCTTATTTATTGATTTTTCTTCAGCTTTTAATACTATCCAGCCACATCTTTTAGGTGATAAGCTTCTTAACCAGTTTAAACTTGATTTTAATCTCGTTGGTTGCAGTGCTTTAAGTGGCCCAAAAGAGGTGCCGGTACTCAATTTTTTTTTCCGCCTCCCCTGAGGTAACAACAACTATATTGAATGGGTTTTATATACAACAGTCAACAGACAACCTTATACAAAATAATAAATCATTTTATTAGTTTGTGGATTTACTTGAGCTAGAAAGAGCTACTGAACATAAATAAAATGTGCAAAAAGGTATTGAAAATTTTTTTTAACAAAATGTACATAAAATAAATTATAAACTAATTTGTATTTTGCTCTCTCTTGAGTCCCTGCTGGTATCAGCAGCAGCACTTGTAAAGTGTACCTGCAGAGCTTGGTAGTTCTCCCATACATGCTTTCACTGTTCTCTCACTTGAAGCAACCCAACGCACTGATAAAACACGGCCTATCACAAGGAGACGTTGTCCAACATTGTGAGCACTCTCGGTTAACTCCCTTTGGTTTTTTGGTGATGCATGGTAGAGGGAGTAAAGCTGATCTAAGAATATTTTAAAGTGGTTGATTCCTCCTACCTCCTTCAAAACATCACAAACTGCCAGTTCCAGTCTGTGATTGGAACAATGCCAGACAAACAGGTAAGGGAATTTGGAACAAAGCTGCACAGCAACTCCTGTCTGTGAAGGTTCTCACAAACTTAACAATGTGGTGTATGCTGTACAGTGCAGCGAGGAATGCTCAGACCTCTACATTGGAGAGACCAAACAGCCACTTCACAAGCGCATGGCACAACACAGAAGAGCCACCTCCACAGGACAAGACTCAGCAGTCCATCTGCATCTTAAGGATAAAGGACACTCTTTCGAGGATGCCAATGTTCACATTTTGGACAGAGAGGACAGATGGTTTGAAAGAGGAGTGAAAGAAGCCATCTATGTCCACTGTGAGCGACCATCTTTGAACAGAGGCGGGGGTTTACGACACCAACTCTCTGCCATCTATAATCCAGTTTTGAGATCCCTTCCCAGACGCCTTAACGTCCACTCACATCCTGGGCCATCTGACCTCAGGAATTTGCATGATAAGGTGGGGCCAGGTTTCACAATGAACACACCCGAAACTCTGGCTGATTGGGACCCACACCCAGTCTCACACCTTGGCTCAGGCGATTAGAGGATCATCAGGGGGTCCTTTTGTCCCTCTGTGGGGGGTTTCTCCCACTAGGTTTATATCTGGGACTCTCCACCATTTGACCTTAGAACTGAAGAAGCTTCTCGGATGAGAGGTGAAACGTCTTCAAGCAACTTAAAAAAGTCCAGACGCTTTTCTTTGCAAGCTCCTTTGGCAGCAACTCCTGCTTTCCTCCCAAGCATCACTGAGGCTCCATCACAAGCAAATGCCAACAAATGTTCCTGTAGGTAGTGAGGGTCAAAGCCATTATTATGAAGACATCCTAACAGTGCTTCAGTGATGTCCTTTGCTGTGGTCCCCTGCAGCTCAATCAGTTCAAAAAATATTGTGTCTGGATTTTCACTGGAAATAGCTGACCGCAGGCACACGACAAGCACAGACTTTCCACTTATTGTAGTGGATTCATCAATGAGCACACACAATTTTCTTTCATTCATCACTATGTCATTGACTACCTTCTTTTTCATTTCAGCTGCAATGTGATCCAGTATATTTGCACATGAGTTATTAGAGTGCAAAACTCTGCCCATCTTGACACCATTTAAGACTTGCAACTGGACATCTATTGGCATGTCTGTAAAGGGACGCCCATGCTTGCCAATCTTATAAGCTGTTCTAAACACATTGCAAGTTGAAGCGTAGTCAGCCTTTCTCATATCCTCAATGTGTTTTTGCATTGTATTTTGTGTTGCCTTCTCTTTTATTTCAACTGCTTTCTTGTGATAAATTGAGTCTCTGTGCTCTTTTATTTTCTTTCGTAGTGAGTTTTGTTGTGCAGCCTTGTCCCTTCCAAAAGACGAGATTAAGCACCCACTCCACTCCTGCGACACTCTCTGCCCTTGCTGCATGTCCACGCGAGCACAAACTTGACTGATTTTATAATAACATTATAATAAAAAGTAAAAATACAAAAACTCAGACAGAGATGATTATGACTGCAACGGAGATGAACAGAGGGAACTTTTGATTTCTGCTGATCAGCCACTTGTAATTTGTGGAGAAATACCGGACTTGTGCTTGGGACCAACATTCTGGCCACTCATGCTCGCTAACGCGGCTGTTGTCATCGGTAGAAATGGTGTCATTCTCGTCCTCGTCGTCGCAAAAAGTGCCGTCGTCCGCGGCTGCGGCACTAGTGCAGCTTTCATTAGCTTGCGTCTGACCTGCAGCGATATCATTCTGGCTTGGTGGGGGGTCAGCCAGCGAGTCCTCTGATTCTGACCATGTTCTTTTACTACTCAGAGTCTGAAGCCAGGAGAGCATATTAAGTGTTCATTGTTTTTGTATTTTAGCCGAGCAGCTGTTTGCGCGTTTTACACACCCTCTCCGGACCACGTTGAGTTGTTGACATGACAACGGCAAAAGCGACGCATACGCTTTTCACTTGTAAAACACATTGGTGTATGGGTAATGTAGGCTCTGCTCTCGGTGGGACGAATTAGGAAGCGTGCTTGTGAAGGGCGCTCTGAAAAGCGGCAGCGCAGCCAAACGATTATAACAGATGTGCAAATGAGAGTACCGGTACGCTAAAAGCACGTTCTGGGCGCATGGAGAGGTGGCGGTACTCTCAAGAGCTATATTTAGAAGTGGCGGTACTGAGTACCGGCGCGTACCGGCCCACTTAAAGCACTGGTTGGTTGGATTTTAGACTTTTTAACTGACAGATCTCAGTGTGTGAGAGTAAACGGTTGTTTTTCTAAACAGCTGAACTCTTCTACTGGCTCACCACAAGGTTGTTGTCTCTCTCCTCTACTGTATATTTTGTACACTAATGACTGTCGCAGTACACAGGCCAACAGGCATTTCATTAAATACGCAGATGACACAGTCATTGTAAGCCTCCTTCATGGTGAAGAGGATTCCCATGGGCCTGTTGTGGATGAGTTTGTTTCATGGTGTGATCAGTCCTTCTTAATGATTAACACCTTGAAAACCAAGGACACGGTTATTGACTTCAGGAAGTCATCCCTCCATCCTGCGCTAACAGTGGTAAATGGTGCAGCCATTGAACTGGTGGAGGTTATAAGTATTTGGGGGTTGTTCTTGATAAGTCTCTGTCCTTTGAGTCACATCTTGCTGCTACAGTGAAAAAGGTTAAACAAGGACTGTACTTTTTAAGGAGGTTGAGAGGTTTTAATGTTTCATCTGAAATGTTGACTCTTTTTTATAAAAGTTTTATTGAATCTGTTTTAACTTTCTGTATCATTGCTTGGTACGGTAATATGTCCCTGAATAATAAGACCAGACTTGCCAGCCACTTTAACCAGGTTGTTAAGATTTCAGGGAGGTCTCAGGTCCAGCTTGTGGACTTTTATAACAGGCAGGTGCTGAGGAAGGCAACCTCTGTCCTGTTGTGTTCAGATCATCCTCTCTTTAATGATTTTCAACTGCTTCCATCAGGTCGTCGTTATAAAGTGCTTGCAGTGAAGACAAAGAGACATAGATTGTCTTTTGTACCTAGTGCTATTATCATAGTTAATAGAGCCACACACTGTGCTGGAAAAGAAGTGTAAAAAGTTGTTTGTTTTTTTCACTGTGGCCATCATGATACTTTTGCCCTCAACTATTTATTTTCACCTGATCTAGTTTACATTCTACAGTGAGCTTATTTTTTGGCTCCGAGTTTTATTATTAAAAAAGTATCATTTATTTGAGTTTTAGAAAACAATAAAGGACAAATGTTCATTTATTCATTTGAGGACTGCTTACAAGTACAAAAGAAAAATGTGCCAAAACATATTAAAGCTCTTGTGTACTGAAATAACCAAGTAGGACACAGTACTGCAACAATAACAGAAATTAAAGAGCATCGGTCACTAGACCATCTTCCACTAATGCCGCGTAACAATAGTGAAAACTGAAATGACTAAAAGAAAATCTATACTAGCACACAGTCGATGCATGCCTGTATGAGGTTTGAAATACAGTATATTACAGAGTACTGTACAAACTGGTGGAAAAAATTAATTCAAGTTACAAAAACACATCAAAATGGCCAATCCATGACTGATTTTTTTTTTTTTTTTTTTAATCCAGGTATGCTTTTAATGCATTGGAAGTGGGTTTGGGTCATTGTCATGCTGAACAATTAAGCAATTGCCAATCAGAATATTTTCCGGTGGTATTACATGGTGAGAACAAAAACAATCTGATGGTACTGATGCTGCATTCATAATTCAGTCAATGTTGATAAAATTGGGGCGATCATGGCTCAAGAGTTGGCAGTTTGTCTTGTAATCGGAAGGTTACCAGTTTGAGCCCCAGCTCGGACAGTCTCGGCCGTTGTGTCATTGGGCAAGACACTTCACCTGTTGCCTACTGGTGGTGGTCAGAGGGCCCGGTGGCACCAGTGTCTGGCAGCCTCGCCTCTGTCAGTGCGCCCCAGGGTGGCTGTGGCTACAATGTAGCTTGCCATCACCAGTGTGTGAATGGGTGGATGACTGAATGTAGTGTAAAGCGCTTTGGGGTCCATAGGGACTAAGTAAAGCGCTATACAAATATAGGCCATTCAAATCACCAATGCTGTCAGTTAAATTTTGGACTAGACCATGACAAAGCCTTCACTGATTTTCAGGCCAGTAACTTGACATACCTCAGCCCTTTTTCCCTGTTTCCCTTCCTTATGAATGGCTTCTTGGCAGCCAGGCTTTCACTGAGACCATTTTTGATGAGATTGAACAGTAGATTGATGAAGTCAAGGGCCAAATCCACCACTAAGGATGTCACTTTTAGATACTGTTTGTCTGTTATTTAAAAGCTCTTTGTGAAGAATTATTATAGTTTTCATTTTCAAATTCGTTTTATTTGTATTTCGTTTTGACTTTTTGTTTTTATTTAGATTAGTTTCATTTAGTTTTCAGAGTGGATTTTCTTGTTTCAGTTTAGCTTTTACTGTTTATAAATCTTTAGTTTTTGATATTTTTTATGAGTTTAGGTGTAAGCATTAGAGTTTGTTAATTATTAGTATTCGTTAGAGACAAGATTTCAGAAAATTATTATAATAAAAAACATTTTCTTTAGATTTTATTTCATGTTAAAGAGTTTTACAATAGCTCACACATTTTCTTTTTAAATCTAGTTTTAATTTTTAATTGCCTTAAAAAATTGTTGCATCTAGTTTTAGTTTAGTTTTAGTTTAGTAATAATAACCTTGTTTGGGAATTACCTAGTTGGTGCAATATAAATTGGTCCTTTGCTAAGTTTTCTGTTTTCTCTATACACAAAATCAGCTCACCAATTGAATTAGGTACATTCTTATGCTTGAATTATTCTTAGATCAATGTGAAGTGGCTTAACAAACAACAAGAAACACTCCTCTGAAAATGTTGAGATGTAAGGCCTGAACTGTGAAAGAGAAAAAGCAGTCAATGGCCAATAAAAAAACTTTGAAAGACCTTCAGAAAGCCTGGAGAACTAGACCGCTTTTAAAGGCAACTTTTAAAAATTACATGAAAGTCTGACTCATTGAAAGCAGAATACGATTAAATGAGCGGTGGAATAATGAAATAATTCAGCTATAACAGTAAATTTTACAAACTGGTGGTAAAAAGTAAATTCAAGTTACAAAAGACATCAAGATGAAAAAAAGGAATCTGTAGACCAGATACTCAGTTTTAATCATTAGCGGTACAAAACTCCATCTGCGCGTGTGTGTGTTCAGTATATGTTAAAAACACAGTAGTACGCTGAACGATTACTACAGTATGTAGTTGTTTTGTGTCACGTGACAAAGATCGAGCATAGAATCGATCTTAATAGAAAAGATTTATTCAAACAATTCTGCCCGTGTGTATGCTGTAGTTGATTGTATTAGTTATCTAAGTAAAATAGCATGTAAGAGTCAGAAAATAACATTACTGTAATAGTAGTCCGCGCAGTAACATTGTTAATGAGTTTTGTTTTAAATTGAAAGTTTTATTTCTTCACGTATGCGATGTGATAAAACTTGTGTTCTGTATATTTGCGTTGGGTAAACTCGGCTTGCTCATATACGACCATTTAGATTTTGCATCTAAATATGAATCAATAACAACATCGAATACTTCCAGGCAGCCATCTTAGCTGTACCGACGGCCACCACACAGCAGGAAGTGTCCGATCTATCGGTTGCACTTCTCTGGGGTCAACTCTCTCAGTCAAACTACCCTGAAAGAGCGGTTAGAGGTAATGGCTACTCTAGCTTCTTAGTCGAATTATTTGCCTTTCGTTTAGGTCTTAGCTTGTTTTGTAATGATTCGCGGCAGATACATTTAAATTTCAGAAGATGAGTTCAAAACTAGCGTGTAAAAAAAGGGGACACGGAAACTCTGTGGTCCTCTCTGGGAATCAGTGTTGTTAGCGCCAACCTGCAAACTAGTAGTGAGCTAGCTAACGTTAGCGCGCTAACTTAGCACGGTACTTTTGTTATTAACGTTAAAATAAACATTTAACTAAGGCGGTTGTGTGCTATTGAAACGCACTCAGTTTACCGCGTGGATATATCAAGGCTCTTTTCGTGAAGTGAGCAATGTCTGCCACTTGCAGAGCTGTGTGGAGGTAGCTAGCATGGCTAGCGGCCTTAATGTTACGGTAACGTTAGCTAACAGTGGCTAAAACTTGGGTAATTCCCGCGGACTAACAGTTTCACGGCCTTTGGGTTTTATACGCGGCTCATTCTAAAACTGTTGCATTGGCGTTATTTCAACCAACGTAAGTAACCAACCTAGTAAGGCGATTATTTTTCTGTATAGTCAGCTGTTGAACTTAACGTAATGAGCACATATCTGCGTTTCTGGCGCTGTTATGTTTCCCGCTGTTTATTAAACTAGTGTTTGTTCCACGTGGTAATTAAACTTTGTTTCGTGTCTTTTTTGTTTTTAAATTGACTCCAGGAAGAACAGGGAACATCGCACCATGGACTCGGAGATCTTGAACATAGAGGAGATCGTGATGGGACGGGGCTTGCCGGATCCACCACCCGAGGCTCCCCCGGAAAAGCCGGCAGAACCATACAAACCCATCACTCTGAATGGACCTCCGGCTCCCTCGGTTCATTCCTGTGAGTGATGCAGCGATCATACCTTTTAAATCAGCTACCTAAAAGCAACAACACATAATAAATTTGACATTCTGTTGTGGATTCAGACCAGCATGAAAACCTGCAGTGCTTCCAATGCTTCATCACGTTCTGCAGTGCAAAAGCCAAGGAGAGACACATGAAGAAGAGCCACCGGGAGGAATACAAGCAGCAGCTTCAGCAGGTGAGAAGAACAGAGTGTGTCATTTTTAACTAAATTGATGACCTTTTTGTGTCTTAATCTATTCACCAGAGTTCAACCCTGCTCAATGATGGATAGTTGGGATTTTTCTTTTTAATTTCTTTTCCAATTTTGCAATAATGAAACTTAAAACCACAGATTTGTGGGGTTTTTGTGGTTTTAGCTGCCATTGACCCATAAACAAAGTCCTCCTTTGGTGGATAAAGTTACTCTAAGAAATAGGGATGTTCCAGTTTATGTTGAAGAACATCGATCTGTAAAAACACCCCATGTGTTTGAGAACAATTTATCAAGAGTAATCACTTTCTCAAGTCACTAGATCATCCTTTAAGTTCAGCCTATGTGTGTAGCATCTTGCACCAAGCAGAATATTGCACACATTGCCCTGGTGTTGCAAATGTTAGCATTCCGAGGGCTAGTAATGTCCCATTTGTGTTCGCCTCATTAGTTGCTTCGCACGTTACATTACGTGCTGTTATGGTTCTTTTGTCCATTAGTGATCTTCTGTATCACCGTTGCAGAAATCTCCGTCTTTGAGTCCCATGTCATCTGGAAATCCCTGTGCACCCTTTGTCATGTAAAAGCCTGCACAGTCAGACTTCCTCAGTCTTAACCCATCCTCATTCATTTTGAAAATGACTGCAGCGAAGAAAATCGGGAGGCGTCCGACCCACTGACATGACACCATAGTGCAGGTTACACTACATAGCTTTCGCATTATACACTACTCCTCAAGGCACCAGATTGCTTCGGTTGAGTCCGTAGACACCCGTTTTTCGCTAAAGGAGCCTTCACACAACTATATGTCCAAAACATAAGGTTTTAAATGTTTCTCCTCCCCGTTCTTTTTGGTCATCTTTTCTCAGGGAAACACATTGTTCACATGCTACGTGTGCGACCGCACATTTCTGTCATCTGAGGAACTGACGCAGCATCAGCCAACACACAGCAAGGATGACAAGCCCTTCAAATGTGTTCACTGCAAAGAGAGCTTTAAAACGTTCTCTGAAGTGAGTATAATTTAGAACATACAGCAGAATGAATCAGTTTCTAGCTTTATGTGTTTGTGCTTAATGTTTGTGCATAACCATTTACTTCTCTCCTGTCTAGCTCACATCCCATAGAAGACAGGTGTGCCCAGAGAAACAGATGGTTTGTAAAGATTGCAATGAAACGTTCCGTAGTGCCGGACTGCTGCGTGCTCATCGCCTGACCCAGCATCCACGCCCAGATGTCGAGACTACAGAACAGCCAGAGGATTCTACAAAAACTCATCGCTGTAAGAAGTGCGGCCAGGGATTTGAAGCTGAATCAGAGCTGATAGCACACCAGGAGAAATACCCTGAAGGTCAGCAGTGCAACGGCAGCACTTCATCTGTCAAGAAACGCGGACGGCCCGCCAAGGCCGAAGACGCGGCAGGTGCTGAGAAAAAGGGAAAGCGGAAAAAGAAAGAGGAAGCAGACATTCCCGAGGAGACCGTGAAGGCCAGCAGCACATCAGACGCGATGGCAACCCCAGCGGAAGAAAAAGGGAAAGCAGGCGGAGCAAAGCGTGGCCGTCCCTCGAAGGTGACAGCAAAGTCAGAAACGGAAGATAAAACTCCCGAGGACGAGAGTCAGGCTTCAGCAAAGGAGAAGAAACCTAAAGCAGAGCCGACCCCACCCCGTCAGCACCCGTGCCCCGAGTGCGACCTCACATTCCCCGGCTTGATTCAGCTCCGTGCTCACAAGAAGGAGAAGCACGCCCCACGGAAAGCCCACCCCTGCGAAGAATGTGAAGAGAGCTTTGCCCGTCCAGAGCAGCTGGATGCTCACATGTCCCGGGCGCACGTCGTGGGCCGATTTGCCTGTCCGACCTGCGGGAAGAGCTTTGGCCGAGAGCGCACATTGAAAGCTCACCAGAAAAGTCACCCAGAGGAAAAGCATGAAAACACAAGTGGAAAAAGATAATTGAGGCATGGAGACTTTGCAGATTTTATTCATAAATTTTCCTTTTACCCACCCCTGTCTCTCTTTTTCTTTTCTTTTTTAAACTTTGGGGATCTCGTACTGCAGATGATGTTGGTTTTTGAGAATGAAGTTATGGTGAGATTGATTTTGATTACCGACTGTTGAAATTTTGGTCTAAGAGACACATCTCCTAAATTAACTAACCAGACATGAAACCCAACTATTACACCGTTTGTCACAAAATATTCTGTAAAAACAGAAACTGTTTGGATTAACTTTTTAAAGGATTTTCTTTTTTAAGTGTGAAATGCGTGTGAATTTATTACTTTGTCTTGAGTTGTTGAACTCACTTTGTGGTTAAAAAAAAAAAAAAAAATGTCTTCCCTCTTTTTTTTTCCCCCTTAAAGTTTGGGCAATTACATGTGTTGAGGTATACCTGGTAGTGATACTATGTTTAATTGTTTAGTTATTTTTTTGTTTGTTTTGTTTTTGTTTTTCAAGAAGAATTATGTCATGTACAGCTTCGGGTTCTTATTGTGCATTTTTACACTTAATATTTTGATTATGTTACTTTATAAATTAAGTCTCATTGAGGAGGAATTTTAAAATAACACGATTAAGCTCTGCTGAAAGTTTATTTTTTGCTAAGTGCTCCCAGTTCAATGTGGAGTGGTTGGCATGTGGGCAGAAATGATCCACTTTAATCCTGATTTGTCTGATGCTAAAATGTACTCCCTTATTTTTTCACTTGTTTAAAGGACCAGTGTGCAGGATTTAGGGTGGTCTATTGGGCAAAATGAAGTAAAATATTCATAATTGTATATACTAAACTGGAATTACTAACCACATTAGTATCTACAGAGGGAGAGGATTCTCACCTGAGAGGTCCGTGTAGTTTTGTAGAGAAGAAAACTCTGTAAACATAAATACATGCCATCCATGTAAAATGCAACGTAGGTGTGTCATGTAGTCGCCATTTTTCTATAGTAGCCTGGAATGAACAAACCAGACCTTAAGAAGGGCCTTTCCTGCTGCTCAGTCACAAGTAGTTGTATATGCTTGCAAAATGACTTTGGTTGCTATCTGCAACCTCACCACTAGATGCCAATGAATCCTACACAATGCTCTTTTAAAATGATCTTTAATGTCTTAGACATTTTTGAATGGGACTGGTGGTTCTTTAATGCTCTAGTATCCAATAAGGAACTGTGTATATCATGTGTTACTCACTGATTGGATTGTTCTCTCCCCACTGCAATGTGTCTGGACATGAAATAAAACTTGCTATCCCAAGGGAGGCTGCTGAAAAGATGACTCAACTTACTGTTTCTGTTCTTATTTGGAATTCAGGAGCACCAATTAAAATGAGGAGTTGCATTGCTTGTGGTGATAATGCAGTTTGTTTTGAAAAAGATGCATTTCATGTGGTTTTGAAATTAGTATCTATTTTTAGCGTAATGTTAAGAAGGCCTTTTTCCCCAAGCCTGGAAGAGAACTAAGTCTAAATGGTGGGTTTTCATTGACAGCTGAATCACTAAAACAAATGTCAGACATGCTCTTCCTAAGTAGCCTGTGGCATGATGTTATTTAGGATTTTCTGATGTTAATGCACTATTAGGTACATCATAAAGGTCCAACTACTTGTTAATTTCTAATCAATCGCACAGCAGAAACTAAATGCAGTGGTATGTAGACATTGTCAAGATGACCTGCTGAAGTTCAAACTGGGCCTCAGAATGGGGACGAAAGGTGATTAAGTGACTTTGAACATGACGTAGTTGTTGGTGCCAGACTGACAGGTCTGAATATTTCACAAATCCACTGGGATTTTCACACATAACCATCTTTAGGGTTTACAGAGAATGGTGCATAAAGAGAAATTATCCGGCCATTTATCTGGGTGAAAATGACTTAGTGACGGTAAACAATGGAGGAGAATTACAAGACTGAAATTGATAGGAAGGTAACAGTAACTCAAAAACTGCTGTTGTGCATTCAGAGATGCTCTGAATGCACAACAGCAGAAAGGCACACCTGGTGCCACTTTTCTCAGTCCTGGCTTCTCAAATCTACATTCGAAAGTATTATTGTGTAAGATACTGAACCCTCAGTTTCTCCTGATGCATCAGTGTGTATATGAGACTGTTACAAAGTGCATAGGGGTGAATGAGACTTGTAGTAAAAGGGCTTTGAGTGCTCAGCTGACTAGAAAGGTGCTATGTGAATACCAGTACATTTTCTGCCATAGCTTTCCATTATAACCTACATATAAAAATCTCAGAGAATCCATGCATTTATATGAACGTAACTAATAAGATACAAAACTGACTTTAATACCTATGCATTATAAGACCAGTCTAAATCACACTACATATTATCTTTTTTACAAAATGTATTTAAAAGTTTCTTAAAATATTGCCCTGCTTGCGCACCTGTGCAGCTGTAAGACCGTGTAATACCACTCCGAGCCACCAGGCGTGCTCCAGCGTTTGTGTGAATTTTTTTCCCTGTGTTTTCCTTTTTGTCCTTATTACCTCGATGTTCATCTTCGGTTGAGGTGAGTTTGTAGCTGGCTAATTGGGTTATCGGGCTTATTTTATGTCATGCTGAATAGTGCTTTTGTTTTTATCGTACAAACTAGACGTGTCATATGTTTCGATATGTATAGATGGTTTTTTTTGTAAAGCTAGCATCGAGAGAAAAGGTTGTAAAAACCACGCTTGGCTTCATCTGCTTCTCCTGCCAGGTGAGAAAGGTGACCAGCAGTTCTTTAAGGTGTGGCATGAACGACTTTAAATTAAATGTTGAGAATAAAAAAGGATCCTGAAGACTTGTAACAGTCGCTCGGCAGATCAGCTGAAGCACATTGTGCTAGTGTTTGTTTATTAGTACACGTGCACTAACTGTGAGACGCGTTAGCGTTTTAAATGTTAGCTGAACACGGACCCCTCTCTCTGTTTCATGTCTCCTCAGCCTCCAGTCATGTCCATTGAATACACCATTGATATCCAGCTGACAGAGTTGGGATTTCCGGACATACTGCAGCCGGAGGAGGCTTTGGTCAGACAAACACCGTGTCGCTCCACATCATCTGATGGCTCCATCTCACCCAGTCACTCTCCCACTTCACTTCCAACCAAACATAAACCGAAACGGCTGCTCAGAGGTGGCAAAGTAGTAGGTGCAGCAGGACAGACCTCAGACACCCAAGAAACCACAGTGGCCTCTGGTCCATCCAAACGGACTGAGATGTTAAACTGTAAACGGCTGAATCCCACAACAAAAAGGCTGCAAGACAAACAAAGTGGCAGCGAGACAGCACTCGCCGAACCGTCAGCACCCACAGTGATGAGTGATCCCATTGCTTTACAAGAAACTACAGACATTCCCCCGGTGATCGCTGAACAGGAAGGAGGGGGTGTTGATGGAGATGGAGGAGGGCAGAGACCTGATGTAGACATGGCTGAGGGTGAATCGGCGGAAGTGCAGGAGGATGACTCGGATGACAGTGAAGTGTCAGAGGTGTATGAGGAGGAAGAGGTTGATGAGGAAGAGGAGGATGAGGAGCTAACTAGTGGTAAGACCATATGTTAATATCACACATGCACCCATGTGCAGGTGAAAGGTTCAACACAAGATAAACAAAAAAACTAAATATCAGATTTTCCTGTAATTAGCACGTAGTTGCTCCTGATACACAAACTAAATGCCGAGTAAAATGGCCTTATTTGCATAGTGGTTTTGAAGTCTGAGCCTGTGATAGTTTCCCTTAGTGTCAACAAATCTCATGAGAACAACAAACAACAACACTGCACTTGGCCTTGCAATTGTTTACTCATTCGCATGAACCTTGGCACTATAGTGCCTAGATGTGTGAAGCGCTTTGGGGTCCTTAGGTACTAGTAAAGCGCTATACAAATACAGGCCATTTAACGTCTCCTAAACAGACACTCTACAATAATACATACAGAGGAAAAAAAGCCCAACAATCACATGTAGTAACAAGTAGTAACTACATGCTGGCTGGGACTGAAATAGGACAAAAAGGCAGGTGTTTCAAATGATGGCTGTCATTTGAAACACTGACATGGAATGTGTTTTTTTTCCCCCTCAGTTTTCTCACTGGACAAGAAAAAAGAAGTGAAAAACAGCAGATGACTTTTTAATTAGCACACTTCCTTCCTTTTTCCCCCCCTCTAGAGTCGAGTCAGTCAGGTGACTACCGGTGCAGCGTGTGTCAACAGCATCTGCCCTCCAAGTTCAAGCTCCACGATCACATGAACCTCCACACAGGAGCACGCCCATACTGCTGTGCAGAGTGTGGGAAGCGCTTCTGCCAGATATACAACTATCGCGTCCACCTGCGCACGCACGCGCAGACCAAAGTGGATCGTCTCCAGTGCCGAGTCTGTTTGATGGGCTTTGCGTCGCAGGAAGATCTGAACGACCACCTGGCAAAAACTCACTTGGAGGACGAGTTCTATGAGTGTGACCTGTGCAAACGCGTGTTCACGTCCCTAAAGGCATGCGAATATCACGTGCAGCTACATAAGTGTATGCTGAATGTCATGTGCGAAGTGTGTGGCCGCAACTTCTCATCGCCGAAATCCCTGGCGCGCCACCGGAGGAAGAAGTGCCACCGTAATTTTAAATGCACAGACTGCACAAAGGTGTTTACCAAGAAGAATGCACTGCTAAAACACAGTTTCTCCCACCTGGGTTTGTTGCCTTACACGTGTATACGGTGTCGCTGCCACTTCCGATTGGCTAAGCTGTACCGCCAGCACAAATGTGAACCTGAACGCATTCACTGCGTGGCGTGTCTGAGGGAGTTTCTCAGTCAGGAGGACTTCCAGCAGCACAAAAAGGACACGGGCTGCTGGGGCAATCAGGAGCCGAGTGAGAAAACGAACGAGATCAGATGTTTGGAGTGCGGACAGAGGTTTGACTCGTCAGAAGAGCTGAAGAAACACGCTGGAGCTCATCAGAGGGTGCTGAAGTGCGCTGAATGCGGGAAGGGGTTCCGGTCGGCCTTGCTGTTGATGTCCCACATGGGCGGCCATGCCGGGCAGTCACCCTGCCTTTGTCAGAGCTGTGGACTGGGCTTTCCCCACCAGCAGAACTATGACAGCCACCTTAAGACGTGTGGACAAACACCTCAGTCTGCGGTGAGTGTGTGAAACTTACAGAGAAGTTTTTACACTGCTGCTGCCTCTTCTGTTAAAGCACGCTAAGAAGATTTTCTATCTTCCAGATTTCAGTTTGGCACAGAAATACTTTAATGAAACAACTTTATTTCAAAATCAAGTTGCACAGATTAACTGAGCTAGTCAGGCCAGAAGAGCGCGTAGAGCCTCCTACAGCTGCTGCTGGTTGCCATGGAGCTATGTGGATGAGAGCAGCCACTTTTCTTTGGCAGTGGATTTTAAGGGTTGTGGAAAACTATTTCCTCCAATTCGCAATTACTGTTTATATCTGTATTCTCAAACATGAGAAACCTGCTTAATCGACTAACCCACAAGTAGCCAGGTGTCTGTGTGTAGGTTTGGCTGTATTTCTTAGCCAGCTTTTTTTGTGTCAGCACAATGATTCTAAACCAGGATCAACTATTGACATATCTGAGTAAATAGGAGTGCACATCGGTCTTATCTTACTTTTGATCTTACTCATTGCAGGATGTTTTTGTGCAACATGAGCAACCTTTATAGCAACCCATCGTTTTTGTTTTTTTGCTCTGATGTAGCTACAGATATGCTCAGAAACCTGTTTCCAGGAACTCTTTTCATATCATAAAGTCACACTGAAATGCTTTTGCTATTTTTCCCCTTCTAGAGTGCCACCAAGAAACGTGTGTCTTTAAAGAGCTCTGCACTGGAGAGAAAAAAGCACAGCACTACACCAGACTCATCAAACACAGCAAACGCAGTCACTTTGCCCGCTGTTGTTTTAAACAACCCTGCTCCACCAGTCGAGGATACTAGCAATCCAGGTCACGTGACTGAGGGTGTGTCTACTGGCACTGGTCCATCGGATGGGTTGTGGAAGCTAACCCTTGATAAACGGCCGCCTGCTGGTGTCAATCTTGTCTTGTTCGTTCCTGTTTGTCCAACACAAGCCAACGGGCTCCCGCTCCCATCTGCAATCCCTCAGACACTACCCATCACAGCTATGCAAGCTCTGCCTGAGGGTCCACTCGCAGTTGGTGCTGCTCTTGGAGCGACACTAAGTGCCCCACTGGATCTGTTAACTGGGGTTAAACAGGATCCAGAAGCACCCTTGGATCTGTCTAAGAAGTCTGCAGTGACGTACCTTCCTGTTAAAGGTGAACCAGAAGAATTTGAAATCTCAGGACAGGCTGTAAATGCTGAAAGGCAAGAATTTGGAAACCATCACAGCAAAGTGACAGCTAGAACAACCTCAATAAAGACAGCTCCCACAGGACTCATAGTGGATATAAAGAAAGAGCCTCAGACTTCTGGTTGTGATTTGTGGTCGTCCGAATCAAGCCAACTGACAGACTACAAGCTAGAGAAAGAGATTAAGATTGAAGTTAACATTTCAAGTGCTGGTAAGGAAAAATAAAGTAAAGCAAGGTCGGAAAAGGAGAGAAAGATCACATTCCCTACCCTGTAAAGGAAGCATTTAATATACTGTTAGAATTACATACATTACTGTGTAATTTGTATATTGACCATCATACGGTTTTATGACAAGGCAGCATTTTCCTATAACTATTCCCACTTTTGTCAGCAGGATAGACTATTAGTGTGACTGTGGTTTTTGTTTCAGAAGCTCCATTCAGAAAAACGTAATATTGCTGGCTTCATCGGTTTATTGAAGGGGATTTTTTTATGCCTTTACTTCATTACTGTTACAATGGTGGATGCTCATATTAAACATAGCCAAAGTATGATGTCAGTGAGGGTGTACTCACACTAGACACGGTTGCCTGTGCATGATTGTTCCTGCTCCCCTGCACTCAACTATCTAGACACAAGTATGCATTACTTTGTCTGAGCATCTCAGCTCCTCCCTCTCTCGCACACACCCTGAAAGGCACTCTTGTAAGCTCACGATTTTTTTTTTTTTACATGTTGTAGCTTAATTGGAAAAGTCGTGTCTCCTAAATGAGTTTTGCCGGAGCCGCTATCACTGAGAAAGCTGAAGTTAGTCAGCAGCAATTGCTCAACGTCACAACAGAACCACTTTTGTAACATGTTCCTGGTACAGCACCCAGCAATCACAAAAGACAAATGAGCTCGACTCTGAGGTTCAACTGCACTCCTGCATGATACAGATCGTCTCATGTGAGTACACCCTGACCAGGGATATCCTTGGTTGGTCATCTCAGGCATACAGCTATATGTATAAGCACACAAGCTCCTCCCACCTGCTGTATAAAACTGTTTGGGGGGGGTAGGGGTTGCCATTCAGAGGAAATGGAGCTCCATCATTGACAGTATAAGAATATGTCTAGCTTATTTTGAGCTTTGAGCTCATAGGTCACTTTATCATGAATTGGCCTCTACTTTCAGAAATATACAATGAGAGAATCTCGATACGTGTGCAACAGACTGGAGACGGAGGAATATGTCTTTACCCGTTCAGACTCGATGATGGTTGTCTAGTAAGACGATCATCATCACTTCCACAGAACGGTGACCAGTGTGCTGGTTCAGACCTGAAGCTGACCTGCTCACATGCTGTTCATATTAACAGACAAGGATCCATGTCTGAAAGGGGTCAAAGTGTGACAGTTTTCTTGCATCTGTAATTTAAACAAGACATTCCAAGCTTTTATTTATCGAGGCACTTTTTTCTTCTTTCCTTTTTCATTCAGATATAAGGCTGTAAATTCAGCCTGCTGGAGGAAGAATGAATGGAGATGAATCCTATGCAGTGTGATGCAGAATTTCTATTAGCATTAAAATTTCTGTCATGTTCTTATCGTCTTGGAAAACTGATTCTTTTTGTAAACTGTGTCAAAACTAGAGGGAAACAGGGTTTTTTTTTTTTCTTCTGAAAGCTTGTTTTGTATAGTAACTAGCATTTTAGTGCTATGTTAAATATTTCATTATGAATGGTACTGATTAGTAGAATGAATAGATGTCTTCTTGTGATTAACATTTCATGACTCTAAACAGTCTGCAGGTATATTTTGTTTTTCTAAAGGTTAATAAATGCTTGTTTGGATGCAAGGTGAGTCGCACTGAAACTGTTGTTTTTAAAGTTTGCCTATCTACAGTATTGCCTTCTGTTGCAAAAAGTTGGCCTTAAATTCTAAAAACTACCAAATGAAAAAATATATGTGCCAAAATATAGCTCTCGTTAGGGTCATGAGAAGTCTGAAACCATACAGCCACAGAGTCAGACATAGTGAGGTTCATTTCCTGTAACATCTTTGAAAAATGGATATACTGTTTATACCCCTATTTAACTGTCTAAATGAGGTCAAAACGTAGTTATCACGCAACTCTCTCACACTGAACGAGGATAAGTCAGAAGTTATAGTTTTTGATGGTCACGCCCGCTGGAACAACTAACTGATGCCTTAGGCCCCTTTGCTAGCCATCTCTCGCTCACTGTTAGAAACCTTGGTGTTTTCCTGGACAGCTCTTTCAAACTCAAGAAACAGCTCTCCTCTGTGGTAGAAAACAGTTTCTACCAGCTGCGTCAGATATCTATCTTTGAAGGACCTTGAAAAGTTATCACTTCCAAATTAGACTACTGTAATTCCCTCTACTCGGGCCACCCGTCTTCCTCTATTCACCGGCTCCAGTTAGTTCAAAACGCAGCTGCGCGTCTCTTAACTGGTACTAGAAATTATGCCAACATTACACCTGATTTAGCCAACCTATATTGGCTCCCTTTTGAAAATCATATCAATTTCAAAATTGTCTTGCTTACCTTTAAAATTTTAAACAATTTGGCTCCCAGCTATCTATGCGAACTCCTCCATTTGTATATCCCTAATAAGGCACTTAGATCTTCCAATCAAATGCTCCTGACACAACAGAGGTCTCGTCTGAAGTCCAGAGGTGATCGGGCCTTTGCTGTTGTAGCACCTAGACTCTGGAATAACCTCCCTCCTTATATTCATTCCTCTGAGTCCATCCAGTCTGTTAAATTGAGTCTTAAAACGTATTATTTTAGTCTGGCTTTTGATTTAAACTAATGTTATTTCGTGGCTAGTTATGTTTTTTCCCCTATATTGTTCATATTGTTTCCTGCCCTCCTTTTAACTGTTTCTTTTTATTCTGTCTTATGCTATTGCTCTGACCGACTGAAGCACTTTGGTCAACTTTGTTGTATTATTATGTGCTATAGAAATAAATTTTGATTTGATTTGATTTGATATACACAGCAGGTAAAATAACTATCAAACACGTCACCAATTTTCTAAGTAAATGTATTTCTAAAGGTGCTATTGACATGAAATTCCCACCAGATGTTGGTATCAACCCATCCAGTCCACACATGCAAAGATATCAAGCCACAGATGTCCTTGACACAGGGACAAAGTACTGAACACTTACTGAAATGTAATAATTTGTATAAAAGCCTTTGCTGGTGATGGCAGCTTCACATGCCTCCTATATGGAGAAACTAGTTGGATCAACCTTGGAGCTTCTGTGGGTCCCTTCCATGATCTCTATTTTTAATAGATTTTCACTTGGATTCAGGTCAGGTGATTTAATGGGCCATTCTAGCAGCTTTTCTTTTCTCTTTAACAGACCAAGTTTCCTTGGCTGTGTGCTTGGGATCATTGTCTTGCTGAAATGTCCACCCTTGTTTCATCTTCGTCATCATCATAGATGGCAGGAGTTATATGAAGCATGCCAGTGCCGTAGGGTGATGTTCCCACCTCCAAACTTCCCTGCTGGTATGGTGATTTGGGGGTGATATGCAGTGTCTTTTTGACCTCCAAATATGGCATCCAAAAAGTTTAATTACGTCTAATCTGAGCAGACTATATTCTCCCAGTATTTCGCAGGCTTCTCTAAATGTTTTTCAGCAAACCTTAAACACACTTCAACGTATTTTTTCTTCAGCAGTGGAGTCTTGTGTGGTGAGTGTGCATACAGGCCATGGCAGTTGACTGCAGTACTTATTGTTTTCTTTGAGTTGCCTGCTGATTCCAGGTCTTTCCATAGTTCTCCACAAGTGGTCCCTGGCACTTGATTATTCTTTTCACTCCTGCCAGAAATCTTCCCACTTCCAGATTAGAGCTCCAACAGTGCTCAGTGCCATCAGTATATTTTGAAACAGGAAGGATTTGTGAGAGATCTCATCATGAGATATTTGACAACTTGGTAATGAAACATTTTTATGAGCCATCAGCTGGGAGTGAACCAGCTGGTATTAAAGCCGCAGGGTTGCTTTCTAATTACTCATAGATTGTGCCTACCTTTCTTCGTGCGTTCAGTACTTTTCCCTGCATTATTTCTCATTATTACACATAATTTATGGCCACCTACTGGTAAATTTCTTGGCATGTGTGGACTGGATTGGTTGTTACCGACATCTGGTGAGAATTTCATGTCAATAACAACTTTAAAAATATATTTATTAGGCCACAATTGTGGGTGTAAAAGGCATTATATATTTACCCACAGTCTGTGTGTGTATAGACATAGATTCATCAGATACACTTTGTTAGTCCCAGGTTAGAGCCCCTTTGGTCTTCAGAACAGCTTTAATTTTTCATGGCATAGAAGGTGCTGGAAACATTCCTCCAAGATTTTGGTTCATGTTGACATGATGGCATCACAGTTGCTGCAGATTTGTCTGCTCCACATCCTGTTGCACCCCAACTAAAGGTGCTTTATTGGATTGACATCTAGCGACCGCAGAAGCCACCTGAATACAGTGAAGCCACCTGATTTTCATGTTCAAGAAACCAGTTTCAGATGATCTGAGCTTTTTTGCAACGTAGTGTACTATACTCCCGGAAACAGCCATTGAAACATGGGTACACTGTGGTCACAAAGGGATGCAGATGGTCAGCAACATTACTCAGGTAGACCGTGGTGTTTAAATCATGCTCTGCCCAAATGTGTCTAAAAAATCTTGATGCGAGGTGAGATTTAACAGTGGCCTCAGTTTCCTGTAGTTAGCTGACAGGAGTGACACCTGGTGTGATCTTCTGCTGCTGTAGCCTGTCTGCAGGGAGTAAATCAGGGATTCTCTTCTACATAAATGAGTGCTCACTTCAGTTACTGTTGCCCTCCTTTCAGCTTGAAGCAGCCTGGCTATTCTCCTCTGATCTCTGACCACTCGAGGAACTGATGCTTCCTGGATATTTATTGTTTTTTGGCTGATACTCTTTAAACCCTAGAGATGGTTTTGTGGAAAAATCTCAGTAGATCAGCACTTTATAAAATATTCAGACCAGCCCGCCTGACACCAACAACCGTTCACCAACACCTTTCTTCCCTATTCTGATGCTCAATTTGAACTTCAGCAGGTCCTCTGGATCGCTGGACCATGTCTACACACCTAAATTTACTGAGCAGGTACCGTGTGATTGGCTGATTAGATCTGCATTTCCAGCAGTGGAATAGGTGTAACCTAACAAAACAAAACATGTAGGTAACTACAGCCTAATTGTAACTGTTATGTCAAAAATCACATTTGATATTTGACATAACAGTTGCAGTTTATCAGGATACAATAAGTGCTATAAATTGAATAAAAACAAAAAAAATTAATACAACTTACCAGTAGATATTAAAAAAATAAATAAACGCCCATCTTTTCTGAAAAAGAAGGGGGAAAGAAAAGACTACAACTCCCGTCACGTGATTTAAAAATCCCGGAACTACAATGCCTGGTGACGGGATGTTTTAAGTGGGCTACACGGATGGTCGACAGCCGAGGTGTAAAAGCTGTAACTTTCTTTTATCGTTTCCAGCCGTGCTATCGAAATTTAAAACTTTAAATTCGTTGCTGTGGGTTTTGTGGCGCCAGCGGCGGCGTTATTTTGAATTCATGGACAAAGACAAGTGTAGCGATATTGTAAGTAAGCGAGTCTGTTGTTTGCTTTAGCTAAAACGTCACGTTTTCAGCCTATTTTGAGAGCAGCCAGTAGCTCACACGAGCCAGCTAACTGGACTGTGTGGAGTCTGTTCACTCACCACATGCAGCCTCTGCACTCATGCTTTGTGTACCTTTTGCAGCATGGTCAGTGCTCCTGGATGGAGATGCATCAGTTCCTCGGTGACCTTATCACATCTGGAAACTCCTCAAAAAATCCGCCAGATGTGTTTAATGCAGCATGGGGCGTGGCAGGAGGTGGTGCTGCTGATGGTGCTCTTGCGTTCAAAGCTACATCGCTTGAGCCACTTAGACCTGTTCAGGAAAAGATGGGTGCAGGGGCATCACAGAGGGCGAGAGAGACCAGAGACCGGAGAGAAGGTAGGAGCCGTGTAAATAAACAAGTCCACCCATTTTCTTGTAAATTTTATTTTCCTACTGATGTGGTTCGGTTTGTCCTTCAGCTTTAGATCTGCATCATGCCTGCACCTGCCCTGGCTGCCCTTTCTCCAGTCTCCCTCCTTCATTTGAGACCCTAACATCCAGACAGCCTCTGTCCTTGCCGCCACACTCAGAGACCATATCCCACCCAAAAGATCTCAGTATTGCTGGTCCAGTGAGCCTTAGCATGTGTTTACCAGAGTCCACCTTACCCAGCAGCACGACCACCACTACATCTGAGCTAGAGACGGGCCTGCCCAGCCGATCACAGAACGAGGATGTAGACAGAGGGACTCAGAGCCAGAACCAAAACTCTGATGTGCCTCCTTCAAGAGCGTCTTTGTCCCATCTTTCTATGTTTCCCCACTTGTGTTGTCACCCCGGCCTGCAAACCTGTACCCAGACACTAGGCCGCCAGGAGGGCACAGACTCCCCGTTTTCTCACACCCATGCTCACCATCACTTTCACCACCACCACTGCCCTTTAACGTCCTGTTTACCCTGCCCCCAGCTCGCCCACTCGCACTCTGCTCGGCTCTCTGGCGCGTTTCCATGCTTGTCTTGCCCTCACTCCTTTCATGCCTGTAATCAGGTGTGCCACCGTCAGCACAGGCAAGCACAGCAGCAGGAGGAGAGGGTTAGGACTTCTACAACCTTGCTGTCGTCACTGCATCCCTGCATGCACTGCTCCGCCTCATTTTCTAGACCGTCCCAGCTGCTACAACACCAGCGCTCCGAGCACGCTCACAAACCAGCCGGGTTCATTTGCACAGAGTGCGGCAGGGCCTTCAATTCACACAGCAACCTCCGCATACACCTCAATGTGCACACTGGTGCACGGCCCTACTCATGCTCCGACTGTGGGAAAAGTTTCAGCCAGTCTGGAGCGCTGAAGATCCACAGGCGGATTCACACGGGTGAAAAGCCATATTCATGTGGCTTCTGTGGCAGAGGTTTCCCCCATCTGGCAGGGGTGCGTGCCCACCAGAGGACGCACACAGGAGAGAAGCCCTACCGCTGCAACCAGTGTGGCAAGTGTTTCACCCAGTCCGGAGCGCTAAAGATCCACACTCGCATCCACACTGGAGAGAGACCCTTTATCTGCAGCATCTGTGGCAAGGGCTTTTCCAACCGCTCCGGGATCCGTTTCCACTACCGCACAGTCCACGGGCTGGCTCCTGAGGTCACAGGGGAGACTGGAGGCGTGTACCGAGGACCCACAGGTCGTGCTTGTCAGCCCGGGCGCCCCAGAACGACACCTCCAACCGGCGCTGCGTTAAATGCACCCAACAGTCCAGGTATCGACTCACACGCAGTTCTGAATACTCGGGATTCCTCAGATTTAATTGCTTCTCATCCCACCTCTACACCAATCAGTGGGAACGAGGGCAAATCTCAGCCAGAAGGAGCAAGAGAGGGGCTGCCGTATGCATGCGAAGACTGCGGCCTGCGCTTTAAAGACGCACTGTCCAGGAACAGACACCAGTCTCTGGTGCATTACTCCCACGAGGGAAGAGAGGAGGAGGGGCAGAGGGAAGAGTTCAGCACAGATGCTGAAAGTGAAAGAGAGTAAATTACTGCGGCTGGTAGATTATAACAGACTGAACATCTTATGTAATCTGTTCTTTAAGCAAAACTGCTTTCAAATTGGAAATTCAGTAATATTGCACTCCTTTTTAAGTGTTTTTCTGATATTTCACACTAAGATTGTGCTGAAACTCAACGCTAAACCTTTTCTATTTAAACACAACCACAGTTTACTTTTAGAATTCATGTATTTTTTTTTCTACTCTCCATCAGCTTTTCAGTCCTGATGTATGTGAGTGAAGTGTCCTATATGTACAAATTTACCCCATTTTAGCAGTCCTTTATATATCCAGGTAAAAAAAAAAAAAAAATCTAATTTCCAAGAGAGCCTGATGTCCATCCATCACACACACCAAACCAACTGGTTGCTAACACATCTGTGTAATTGTGCCTTATCCAGCAGTCCCAGTGTTGTATTATGATACCAGAAAGCATGTCACATTAATGTAATTTGATGGGCTTTTAGTAGCATTTTATTATGGGATTGAGGACTGCCACCTGGCTCTTTTTATACAAAATGCCTTGAAATAGGAATGAAATAGGAACAAGTACAATTTTATATGTTAAACATGGATCTGTAGTAAACATCAGTGTCACAGGTTTAATTAAGTTATTTAGTAACTTAATCATTTATAAAACCACATGTCTTCTATACAAAAAAAACAACTTTCCATGGGATATAATATAAAGTAAAAAAAATAATAATACAAGTATACAAATATAACTATTATAATTTTTCACTTAATTCTGTAATTCTGAGAAAGGTGCTATACAGCAGCAAAGGCCTAACAAACAAGGCCAGTAGAGGTGGGTTTTTTTTTATTTTTTAAATGTTAACATTTTGCGATAACTCGGCCTCCAGCAGAGGAACGTACTCTTCCTCTGGAGACTTGTTTAACTAGACAGAGCATTTCTTTCTCCAGGAAAAGTGGCTGAACACAGCTGTTCATCCAAGCAAAGGACAGTCCTTCCTAATTATGTCATCTTACTGCCTTTCGTGCCTCTCAGTTGTACTACAATCCAAGCAGTTATTTTTAGCTGTTGGTATGTTACCGGGTGATAATTACCTGCGCAGACAAATAATTACACAGTCCATTGTTGCTTAACGTCTGAAGCTCGTGGCAGCCACCTAGTGGTTATGTGTAATTATAACAGTACTCTTTGTTACAGGTTACAATTTATAGTGCTTCATAAATGTTTTTGAAATGATACATTGTGAATACAATGCTTTGTAACATATTCATTTTTTGTTTTGCCTTAATTTGTGGAGAAGACTACACATAAATTTCTGTATGTGCTTTTGGAAAGTGCAGTTATGTGATTAAACATTTCATCAAACAGTATCTCTGAGACAAACTGAGCCTGTATTTATTTGTGCAATATGAAGAAAAAAAAAACCAAAAACCTATCCCATACTTCCTTGATGGAAATATCTGCCTCCATGTGGCTCTCAGTGTTTAGTCTGAATACCCTCATATGCATAGTGACTTCCTTGGGTACATCACTCACGGGAGGTCCAGTTAGTGCATTCTGAACAGCACTGTCCAGCTCACTGTTCAACTTCAGACCACTCCAATTGTTGCTCTGGTGCCAACACACATTTCAACTCCAAAGAGCCTTTTCCTGAGTCTAAGTTTGCTGTGCTCACAAAGGATCTTCGTATGTGTGTTTCTGTTGTAAAGAATCACAAGACTTGGGTTCTGCATAGACAGCACTGACTGGTCTTGGTCCATTGGCATGTAGCGCGGGAGTGCAGTAGCCATTGAAGAGCACCCTGTGTGAGGGGCAGTCATACTGACTGTGACTGGATGTCGGTGCAGGAATGATGCTGGAGTCAGAGGGCTGATCTGAGAACGGAGTGGCATACTCAGGCTCTGGAGGAAGTGGCTCTGCATACTCGGGCAGGCAGCCAGGAGTGTCATAATGGCTGCAGGTGAAGGGGGCAGTATAACACTCTTCTGAGGAAGGTTTAAACGTTGAGCCAACTTTATGTCCAATAGGTGTAAGAGCTGGCTCAGCATAGTCTGGGAGGATTAGAGAAGAAAAGAGAAAATGTAAATGTAAGAAAAGTCCATCCATCCATCCATCCATTTTCATCCGCTTTGTCTGGGGCCGGGTCGCGGGGGCAGCAGCCTAAGCAAAGAGGCCCAGACCTCCCTCTCCCCAGCCACCTCCTCCAGCTTATCCGGGGGAATACCAAGGCGTTCCCAGGCCAGCCGAGAGATATAATCTCTCCAGCGTGTCCTGGGTCTGCCCCGGGGCCTCCTCCCGGTGGGACATGCCTGGAACACCTCACCCAGGAGGCGCCCAGGGGGCATCCTTGTCAGATGCCCGAACCACCTCAGCTGGCTCCTTTTGATGTGGAGCAGCAGCTGCTCTACTCTGAGCCCCTCCCGGATGGCCGAACTTCTCACCCTATCTCTAAGGGAGAGGCCAGCCACCCTTCGGAGGAAGCTCATTTATGTAAGAAAAGTCATACAAGATTTTTTTTTCCTGGTCACCTGACATACAGCAAACCTTCGTGAGATCAGAGGTCAAACCTGACATGATATTTGGATCTATCCTGTATCGTGACATTCAGTATCTCCATATGCCGGTATATCATCTCCTAATTGTTGCCAATAAGAACAAAAGCAGCAGAATTTTAAGGACAGTCTTAAAGATCGACCTTTTATGAAAATTAATTACTATGTAAACTTACTTCACCGTAAAGAAAAGGTCAAATGTGACCTGATATTTCAAATCTTTATACAGTACTTTCTACATGCGGACAGTAAACACCTTACAAGGCTTTTATAAAGAAATAAATCATTAGGTTGACCTTCAAGACCTCAGTGCATGCAAGGCAAATTATAAATGGCTTGTTAACATGACCCCAATCTGCACCCCTGCATTTCGAGCCGTCGTGTTTACAGACAGAAACAGTGACACGCACATACACGCTACCAATGACATGACCTACCTGATTGACCTAACTATAAATAAGACCAATAAGAGAGTAGCATCAATCCTGCAACTATGGCAGAAAGTTAAAAATCCAAACTGTTTTCAAAAAGACACAATAAACTAGTGAATACATTTATTCACTCAGTGTTACCTCATAAATTGGATTTGGCAGTTGATTAGTTTGAGGGGCCCGGGCACATTTACTTACATCGTACACACGCAGACTTTTACATAATGTTTAGGTTCTAAATACTGAAGCTGCTGTATCCTATAACATTTGAGGTCTGCTTTAAAAGCCAGCTTCTTGAAGTGCCTGCACAACAACAACAAAACCTGAATTTTAATAAAATCTGTTCTTCCCGTTATTCGTGCCACCCAACCACAGAGCAGCCTGGTCTTCTTTCTGTCAGCAGCTGCTCAGTTTTTCTCTCCACAAAAGTTCAGTTTTATCTCTGCACAGCATCCAGAACGACTCTGGCTTATCCTAAAAGTCACTCTGAATTCTGTGAGGTAGTTTTCCTCTGAAGACTTTCTTGGTGCACAAACAGACTCTACATTTAACAGAGTGAAGATATGCACCGCAACTCCCGTCTGGGTGCTTTTAAAGTCATGGGATTTGTCGGCATTTCCGACCAGCAGAACCGTAGCTCCTAAAAGTTCTTGGTTTGCCAGATCAGTAGGTCACAGATCACTATTTTTATATGATTTGATGGTTTGATTGTTGATTTTGTTCATCTGGATGCAGCGTTTTCAGTGAAATGCGACATCCAGATGAACAACATCAACTTTTTGTAATTTCCTGACGGGGATGATTGAGCATGCATCAAGACATTTTTACACAAACTTAAACACACAGATACTAAAACATGTAGCAGCAGGCTACTTTCGATAATGGGAAAAACTCCACTTCTTGTTTACATCTTGCAAATCAATTTCTGGGAAACTTCTGCTTCTTTTCTACCAAATAGCTGTCTCTAGGACAATGCAGAGCGCTGCACGAGACGTCTGGCCACCAACAACGTCTCATCTAATCGCAAGGATGAGGGCTGACGGTCTAGCACTTAGATCCATCCAGACTACTCTTTGTCCTCGCAAAAGACGCCGTGGTGTGGGAGGCCTGGACTTTCAAGAGCACACAGGGAGTCTAAGACCCAGAGCTATTTTAATTAGACAGGCTTTACTGAGGGCTTTGATTGTCTTAGCATTGACCGTCTGTCCTGTTTATCACTGGACCTCTCAGAGAAGGGCCCCCTCACTGAGGGAAGGGGTAAGGGAGGCAGAGATGGGACTGCTGGGAGGAGGGGGGGAGTAGGCTGAGTGCCCTGTATCGAGCTCCAATTAAAGGGTCTCTTTCAGTGAGCCTCTGTGGACCAAAGAAAGGAATGTTTATGGTGTGACCGGGTGATGGGCTGAGCCAGAGGAAAGAATGGACAGCCCGTGGAGAGAACTGTTTGCCTGTCAGGCTTGGTGTGAGCTACTCAAACTGACCACTGAAGCTAGAGACCATTAGAGCGGGAAAGATGGAGAGCCGAACACTTAACAGGACAAATAAACTTCAAAGGTAGCAGCTGACGACACTTGCAGAAGAACAAAGCAGCACCAGCAACTTCCTGTAATTGATAAAAATGTGAATTCTCACCATTAAGAGGAGGGTTTGGTAGTGCATCGTGGACGTTTCGAACCAGAGGGTACGACTGTGAGCCGGGAAAACTCTTTTCCTTCAAACTCTGAGAACCTACACAAAAATCACAACCATAAAAATCATTGCAACATTAAAAAAGGATTCATAACTAAAAAGTATGTTAAAAAAATAATCTGAAAAGTGCTAGACTTACTTGTGGGGACAGAGTAGGAGTACTTCATTTGTGAATCTTTTTTCCTACAATTTCAAATAACAAAAAACAAACTCAGAGGTTAAATAAAATAATGAACGTTGATATTTCGTGACAGCAATCCATGTATCAAAAATCAGTGACAGTATGTCCATACAGGAAAGTTAATTAGTACATGTGCAGTACCTTCGCTTCAACCAGAATCCAGCCAAAACACAACTGCCACATATCATCAGGCCGAGGGCCACGCCCACTGCTACTATTACTGGCTGACTGGAGGCTGCAAGAGTGCAAGAGAGTCTGGGTAAACAACTGAACACGTGTGAGGAAGGAATGCTGTTATTACAAAGTACAAAGTGCTGCCGATCAGATTAATGGCTATATTGCCCTGTTTGCACTGGTGTGACTCTAATCTACTCGTATAAACTTCATACAGGTGAGTTGGTGGATGACACAAGTACATACTCTGTTTTGTTTCAACTAACACGGTGCACTCAGTGGTGGTGGGAGTGGGGCTTGGGAGCAGTGGACCCGAGTTAACTTTGATGGACGGAGAGTCTGTTGGGGAATTATCGAGACAGGAAAACTTCACATCAGGAAACTCAGCTGCAAATCAAACCATGTTAAAAGCAAACAAACCAAACTTTATTGTGGATAATCTGGAAGCTTATGAGCTACTGCCTACCACCGCCTGGTGGACGGGAAGACCTCGGTGTGGCCTTACTAACAGGACAGCCCAGGACCTGAATCTGAGCTGAAGCCCTCCCGTGCCAACTCAGCGGCTGGAGGCGGACAAATCGAGCCACCACAGGAGGAAACAAGCTATTGAGCACTCTGAGGTGTCCATCGGCGTAGGCCGGAAACACCTAAGAGCCACAAAGACCAAAATGAGTTAGCATCTGCATGTCTACTGCTTTAAAAAGCACAGGAAGTTGGGGCAGTGAAAGCATTAAGCAGAACACCTACCTTTCTTTCTTTGCTTGCAGCATCTTTGTAAAGCTTCCAGTTCTTTCTATCCTTACTAAATGAAAGGATGTAGGATTCCATGTAGTACTCATCTGATCCCGCTGTTACTATTCCTGAAGAAAGAGAACAACGCTTGTTTGATTTTGTTTCAGATCAATATTCAAAAAGAAATAAAAGGCTTCATGGATTTTAAACAACAAAAATAGTCCATCTCTGATTCATGAAATCACAATAAATTGCTTAAACCAAGCATATTTTGTACACATACTTATTGTTATTTTTACCTGTGATGTTGCTTCTATCGCTCAGCTCCATCTCCACCCACGGGCTCTGATCACTACTGTCTGCTGTCCAGAGCAGGAAGTTATGGCTGAAATCATTATTTCTGGCGTTCCTTGACTTTGTCTGCTCTTGACTGTTTTTATCAGCAAAAGATGAGGCGTTTAAAGCAGAAACAGCCAAGTTGTTGTTACACTCTGTTCACGGATCAAAGGAAAACAAACAAACTGATGAATTATAATTTGAGCTTCATAGTAACACTCGCCTACACATTTTCATTATAAACCACACAGATTCATGTTCCCTGTGATGAACTGCATGAAATCAAGAAAGTAATGGACACTGTTTTGCCTTAAAAGCGAGAAGAAGAAAAAAAAAAAACCCTAAACAAAATGTGCAGAAATGAAAATCGCTTTATTTAAAGAAGCTAAACAGCAAACCGGTTGTTTCAGATAGTAATGAAGCCTTTAGCTTCAGCGAGGAAGAGCTGTGTTTGCGCTACTCCTGCTGTTCTCATCTTTTCTTTACTTCCTCTTTCCCACGCTGTCCAAGTCTTCTCGCCCACTATTCTATCGTCATCACTCCGATCCACTCGGATTCCTGCCCACCACCTCTGGGTGAATAGGTGTCGGCTTCCTGTTCTTTAAAACTCACTGCAATTCTGTCACTCTGCCTTTCATGTAACCCATGTCCCCCCAGTCTCCATAACATCCTGGATGTTCAGAGTTTCATCCAAGGTCTTTGTTTGCCATCTGCTCCACCACCTGTGTTTACACTTCAGGGGTCCATCCTATTTCCTACCTTTGTTGGAACACCGCTCAGCCATGCCGAAGGTCGTCTAAACACTTTCCTCAAACATCGTGAACATTAAACGTCATCATCTGAAGTTATACAACCCCAATTTAAAATAAAATAAAGTTGGGACACCGTGTAACATGTAAAAAATATGTAAACATTTTTAATAAACAAAACAAAAACAGAATGCAGTGATTTGCAAATCTCATAAATTCATTCACAATACAACTTGGAAAATGTTTAAACTGAGACATTTTACTATTATATTAAAAATATGAGCACAATTTAAATTTGATGGCAGCAAGACGTCTATTAAAAAATAATAATAAAAAACACGTTGGTACAAAAGGCTGGAAAAGTAAGTGGCTCTAAAAAAGAAACAGTTGGTGGAATTTATGCAACTAATTAGGTTAATTAGCAACAGGTTAAACCTCTATCGCGCAAAGAAGAAACCATATGTGGACAACGGTCGATGGTACGGGGGTGTCAGTGCATATTAAATCGAGGTCTCCACATCTATAAAGGCCCCACCAGTGCTGAAATGTATATAGAGGTTTTAGAGCAACATGCACTCCCATCCAGGTGACCTCTACTTCAGGGAGGGCCTTAATAATCTCAGCAAGACAATGCTAAACCACCTGTGAGAACAGAAAGGCTTCAGGGTAGAAAAGTCTAGCTACTGAAATGGCCTGTCTGCATCCCGTACCTTTCACCAAGTTAAAACATTTTGAGTTAAAAGAAGCAGATCCAGAATAAAATATGGCTTTACGAGATCAGCAAATCACTAGATTCTGTTTTTATTTGGGGTTGTGAATGTAAAGTCAGGCTCATACCTTGGATGAAAAGCAGCTTCTTTTCAGAAAGTGATCCCCTGTCAAAAGAAGTGAAAAAGAAATATTGATAATCAATGCAAATCAGTTACACTAAACTAGCAGCTACACATTTCCACAAGATCTCATTTAAAATGTGGAAAACAAACACATACATTTTTGAAAGGACTCCATTGGCAAAGGTGGATTCATACAGTGTAAGGCTTCTCCCACGATTCACAGTGATATGGCCTCCCAGACTGTCAGATGTAGCTCCTGCATGGACTGCAGACTTGCACAGCACCGAAGTCTGTGGCAGAAGAGAGAGATGGAGCCTTTTCAGACATGTATTTGATAAGAAGCACAGTACAATACAGCTTTTCCTAATGAAATCTGCTGCGCTTACATCTCTGTAACCATGCTCAGAGTTCCCCCACACGTCCCCTGTGACCTTCTTGCATCCTGCAGGGCAATACACGCTGAGAAGGAGCAGAACAACATGTGAGAAATACTTGCAGCTCTACTGAATCGGAGATGAAGACGCAGAGGTCCACGGCTTACCTTAAATGCTGCGAGCTAAAATGAGATCCCCGTTGTAAACATGAAATGAGATCTGAAAACAAAAACAGAAAACTTCAAACGGCGCTCCTCAAAATGAATCTTTTTTTAACATTTTGACAGCATGTACGGGTGGACCATGTGTCTCGGGCTTACATAACACCACCTCGGCATTCGCTCAACCACACAAACAGACAACAGACTGTGTGAGACGGTCTGGGATGCTACAACTGTGCTATAGTCAGGCATGAGTGGTCATCACTGTTGATGTGACTAACGCCTTTGTTACTGTGAGCAAAGCGAAAGGTCCATGTGTGATCACAGCCAACAGACAGTGGTTTGTATGTCTGAGTACAGACTTAGCTCCAGACACTGCTGGATTTCATAAACAACTGAGCAAAAACAGGAAACTATGATACATAGTGCACAGTACACAAGGCCACAGCCGGGAAAATTAAGACTTAGTCTAAATATAGGCTATTCAGACTAAGTAAGGAAGGCTACATGGTTATTTTAAAAAATACCCAAGGAGAATCTGATATTGTGTATCATTTAGTGAGATTTGTGGTTTAATCCATGAATAAACATACCGGGTGTACGCATGTCACAACTGGCCGGGGTACAAAGAAAAACAAATTAAAAAAAACCCTGAAAACAAGAAACAAGTAGCCGCTGGGTTCAGAAGCCTTATAGCGACGAACACAGGACGGCAGTGGGCTTGGAGTGGTTAACAGGCTGAAGAAGAGGAGGGGAGGAGAGCTCGAGACGGTCCAAGTGACAGACTGAAGCTTGAGGCCTCATTCCATTCAGCCCGAGAGAAGGAGAAGAACTCCTGCTCTCTGAGCAAACACGCCGGAGCCAACATGGAGGCGATGGAGGGTGAATGCCAATAAGCAATGACTCATACACTCACGCGCACGTCAACACACGGGCAAATGTGTTATACTGAAGGATAAATAGTCACAGAACAGCTAGTGTTATGATTGTATCAGTGTAAACTTAAAAAAAGATCTCTCTCACAACCCCACTCGCACCTATATAACATATAAATCAGGCAAATAACCATAACGTAACATAATGTAACAGCCTTGTTTCCCCTTTAGCTTCTGTGCTTTAGTGTGTGCATTTATTATATATGGTGCACAGTTGCTTTTAAAATCTGTCACAGGCTCATCCCTGGCCCTGCAGATTACCCAAGGCCAGAAATGCTCTGGTGTTCTGTGGTTTTATTTCCTTCTGCGTCAAATTTACTCTGCTATAAATAAACAGTGAAAAAAATAAACCAATGCAATCGGAATAACAAAGAAGCTTCCATCAAAAGTTACCCAGCACGACATCAGTCAGAAGGCATAAATTATAGAGTACCTGGCTGCTGATCTGTGGCATAAGAGAGCAGAAACCCTCGTCCAGAGCGATGTGGGCCCGACTTGAACATTATTGTTACTTCATTGCTATTAAATGTCACATTCTTTCCGGCTGCATCAAGCTTCCCGCACAGAGGACCTGTGAACACACATTCCCACAAACTACGTTTATAAAGCACAAGAACATAAATACGTCTGTCAGCACACACGCCGGTGCACTATAAACATCCATTTCCAGTCCTTAATAATGAAGATTTGACAGTCTGTTAGACAGAAAAACACTAAAACAAAACAAAAAGAAGTTTCTGTAAGAAAGTGAGGCGCTGTGAAATCTGATGATGTATACAATAGTCAGCCTAGTGGAATATCTCTTGAATCTCTCAACCCTTAATTTGGAGCAACTTTTATGCCCTCAGGATACGATGCAGCTGGTTGCAAAACCTACACGTCTCCTGTGAAATATGGTTTGCCTTTTCTGTCAGTGCATCAACACAATGGCATGTCCTGAGTGAGTTATACAATCCAGACTGGAAGATCATCAGTAATGAGTGGGAACAAAGTCTCTGTCAGTAAGTATGTCAATTAAGATTTGATGAGGACACGGGAAAGTTCTCATCAGACATCTGGTGTGTGACCACATTTTTGTATTCCCCTCTCCCTTAAAATGTGTATTTATATATTTTAAATTAATGACACAAGACATGTCGCTGTTCAGTAAAATAAGGATGAGAACAGTTTGACCTTTGACTTGGGGCAGGAACCATGAGACAATACCTGCTGCTGCTAAAACTAATGTGCATGTGCCTGAAAGAAAGAATCTAAAGAAGTACATGAGGTTGTTTAAAAGACAGACTTTGATTTCATTTACTTACTAAAAACAGGATTTGTTTGGTTCATTGCCTCAGGGTAACATTATGCAGCTAGACCACTTTTCTTAGGGCAATGATGCTAAAGCAGTGCTTCTAAACTCTGATCCTTCCTTCCTCGCTCCACAACACTTGATTATCTGGTTATCAGGCAGCTGCAAGCTTTTCATTCCCAGCTGCAAAGTTTGTGTGAGTGGGGGTCACAGGGAGAACCTGCGGGGTAATGTTTTGACAGCACTGACCTGTCGCTTATGTGAGCTGGCAAACAATACACTAAAATGGACTTTTAACAACTTACAAGAAATGGACACAAAGTGATTTTATGAGGAAAAACTACGATTGGACAGCGAGGGTCATTCCCACAGTGGGGTCAGCAAATGTGATGAGAGTGACAGGGAGTGAAAGGAGACCCTAGAATCAGGTCTGAAGGGTCAGTTCAACCATACCTATGTGATGTGGAGAGAGCTTGAAAATGAACTTGATGTTTATTAAAATAAAAAAGAAATATTTAAGTAAATTTGTTGACTGATATGTCAGAGACCCCCAAACTCTCTACAATATAGTAAATTCATTTATTCTCCCACCAAAAATGTTAACTTTATTATTTATTAATAAATAAATAAAACAATCAAGAGGTGTGCTCACCCAGGCTGTGCTCTCCGTTTTTGTCTGTGATCATCACAGAGCCATTGCTGCAGCCTGGACTGCTCTCAACGTCAAAATCTCCAAAGAGCAGTCGCAGCGTGCGCCCCTGTGGTACACGAAGCCTCCACTTACACCAGGCGTTACTGGGGTAGGTACCCGGATAGTTCTGGGAGGCTACGGTGCCCGTCTCTGGTGCCAGCAGCGTATGTCCACAGCCATTACCTGACACAAAACAAGCACTATAAGAAAGCTACGACAAGAAAAAAAGGGCACAGTTCACACGGTAAAAATTAAGATGAACTTCTAACAACTTCTGATTTCCTTTTCTTTCAGTTTCATGTTTCCTAATCACTCACTTCTAAAACCGATACAGAGGTCTTAACCCATGCCTCATTTATTTAAATTTTCCTTCCAAGGAGCCAGATTTTCTTGTAATGTTGTTAAAGGTTTCTTGAGCGACAGTGGCTGTCTCTTCACCGACGCTCCATCCAGACCAGAGGAATGTTTTCCTTTTATTTGTTTGTCAGGCCACTTAACGCTGACCTATGAATCATTCAAACATAAAAAATACTGGTGCTACCACTGCTACCTCTCAGCCTCCGAACAGATGCACTTGTGAAAATCCTGAGTGATTTTGTCGAAAAGTTGACCACTGATATCAATTTTAAAATCCTTGGTGACTTCCTTCTTGAGTTATCATGTTTAACTGCTTAAACTTCTCCATTACTAACATTTTTTCCCGGCACTCATCTCAGCATCTTTTGCCTTTTGGTCACAAATCTTTACAAACTGAGTCAGCATCTAGTTGATTAATATTTTCAACTGTTCAGCTGCTGACGGCAGTGAGCAGAGTGGAATTATAGACCTTAAGGAAAGCCAAAATGACATAACCTGAGACGGCTACGTAACTGGCTCTCTTAATTAAATACAAATATTAAAGGCTTTGTTAATACACCATTTCAAGACAGATGAGCAACGAGTCTAATCTGAGCATGTACGGCAGCTCAGGGCATGCTTATCCTTCTGTCATCACGACTTTTTGAAATACCAACAAGGGAAGAGCTCAACTGTAACACCTGTGACCTGCACGTTGGATACAGAGCAAAACATAATTGTTTAAGATTAAGTACCAAGAGGTGCTTTTCCCCAGGCAAAAGCAAGGAAGGAAAAAAAAAGCATAGTGCTGATATACTACATCTTGCTATGACTAACACTTGAAGAGGAACAGAAAACACAAACATTCAGATGGTTTAAGATTCCTGTTGGTCACAAAAATTTTTTCCTACAGGAGTCACACAGAGATTGGTGTTGCGGGGGTGACAAGCTCAGACACTAACACTCCCTGCCCTCACTTTTCACTCCCCCAAGTAATGTGCTCCAAGAATGGTCAAAACCTGAGGAAGGCACCAGGGTCAGTCTGAGCCTAAACACCAGCGCTGTCCTTGCTTCCCTTAAAAGGCTCCTGAATATTTGTTGACTGGAAGTTACAGGGTAGCCTTCCATTCGCCCTGTGTCTCCTCCTGCATCAGCCGAGCTGGTCACCTCCTTCCCAACAGCACTTCAGTTCCTCATATCATAAGCCTTCAACTGTTATTGTCCCCCCTCAATTCCCCAAAGGATTCCCTGGAAATACCGCAGCCACATACTGTAACTCTGGGCAGCAGAGCATGGATCTGTCACCTTCCGGAGGCCGGCCACGGGGGACTTTTCCCAGCTTTAAAGAGGGCGTAATGTTGGGAAATGTCTGGGTGACCAGTAATTGCCCCCCTGATCACTGGGCTGTTTCACCCACAGTCTGTTGGGTTCGTGTTCAGGCTGTTCTGACCTGTTTAGAAATCTCAGGAGCTAAACCACATAAAGCTTGGGTGTTAGGATAGCAGACAGTCCATCAGAAACACGCCAGCAATATAGTTTTCCACTTCATGCTTTGTTGGCAGGTCCTTACAGGTCCACACTAGCAGACAGGATGTTCACCTATGCTACCTGTCACTACATCCCCTTATTCAATCCCGGAGGTAGAAATGTTTCCCCCAAACCTAGGCCCCACCAAAGCTGGGGCATAGCATATTTGCTAAGTTAAATAATGATGTATCCAGGGCTTAATCATCTTCCGATGTGCGGAAATCAAAGCCCCAGAGACAGACAAAAACAACACTGAAGATTTGTGGTATGGCTGACTGGTGGAGTCATAGTCTGCAGGGCAATAGCTTGTTTGTCTATGTTTATATATGGTCACTGTGATTCATAACAGGCCTGACTGATGTGTTGAAAGAAAGAAAAAGACTCTGGGAAAGGATTGCTGGGATCACTAGGTACACACGGGCAAGGAAAGAGTTTGTAAAAACTGTTAACATGACTTCCAATCGGCGACCTTTGCACCTAAATACAGACACATTAATGCACTTTAATTCTGGCTTAGAGCCATAAAGATGATCGGAACAGCAAAATAAGTGTGGATGTGTACAGTGCAGAATACAGGACAAGGTATGGTGGTCTTTCCAACAACAGTTTCTGATGAAAATGCATTAAACAGCAATAGTTAGCGGGGTTATATGACAACAACTATCTTAAACACAGCAGAAATGTGTTTTAAAGGAGGCTGCCGACTGGGTGCTCATCCTACGTCATCAGTCTTGATTATTAATAATCGTGCGATTAATTTAAAGAAAACGGGGGAAACTCTTCAGCTCTAGTTGCAGCTAACGAAATGTGCGAAAATCCGTCTCCCACGTCACAATCCTTATCTTATCAAAAGCGTCAACATAACAGGCGTTTTCTTACCCTCCTGGCCGCGAACACACACCGAACAGACGCTTAAAGCGATCCACAAACCGCCAATGAAAGACTTCACAGCATCCCCGATGTTTTCGCACTTTGCGAGCATGATTTCCAGGAGCTCGGCGAGGAAAAAGTAAGGTGCATGCCTCGCTGACTCGAGGGGTCTTGCTTCAATAAAAAGTTGGAGCACAGAGTACTGGATATTTACTATTGGTCACGAGTGTCGAACCCCGTCTCCAATTGGCTCTCCTGAAGCGTCAATCAAGTTGGTGTCCGGGATTCCATTCCCAAATAGGGCTGGCCTGATCCGTAGGTGTTCGCTGACCTGAGACCAGCCAGCGGTAGCAGTGCTTCTTATTTACGCTCATTAGAAACGATGGAAATGCCGAACCGGGATCTTTATTTGAAGATGCGTGCGTGTCAAAGGTGGAAAGTGCAGTTTTAAAGCAAACATGAAACATTCAGAAACACCTCGTCTGTTCGCTTTATTAACTCGCCCGAATTTCCGTTCTCAGTCTAAGTGCTAAGACTGCCATCTTCCGGTGAATTAATCATTTTCCTCAAGATTTAGAGGTATGTATTTTTTCTTTAATCTTACGTGTGTTTTTCTATTATTCCAGCCTTTTAATGTCTTCGTCAATCAGTTAGTTCTTCACTTTAAAAACATTTCTGCTTTGACAAGTGCTTTTAAAAAAACATCGTTTTGTCGCTGTCCCAGGAGACTCCTGTCAAACGCACCCAAATTATGAACAAATTGAAGTATTTATTCACTTAATGCCATGAGTCCCCAATCAAAGTATCACAGAATATTCATGTGATCTAGGAGCACGCTGACTGTCATTTTAAAGAAGAAAGACTGAGGCCATGCATGCATTCATCATCTGGTTTAAAGTTATAGACTGGAAGTTATCAGAATATTGGAGATGTGGGTCTGTTGTACCTGAGAGAGAGCTGGGGCATGCTCTGGTCACGACACACATGAACAGGAGAGCTGATCCTGCTGCACTACGAGCCCCAATCTGGGCAGCCTTGATGCTTCTGGCTGTAAGGATTACACCACCTGCTGGTGTGACTCTCCAAAGGTCACCCCAAAAAAATCCCTGGTCCGGTCCATGCTTGTTAAATATTATTGCATTATTATTGCATCAACACATTCTTCGACCATCAAGACCAGGTGTGGAGTGTAAAGTACAATATGTATCCAAAATTATTTATTATTTATATAAATGATATTTGTAAGGCATCTGATATATTAAAATTAGTATTATTTGCAGATGACACAAATATTTTTTGTTCTGGGGGGAATCTAAAGGAGCTGCTGGATACAATTACTTCAGAAATGTGCAAAATTAAAAAATGGTTTAACAGGAACAAACTATCGCTAAATCTAAGTAAAACTAAAATGATCTTATTTGGGAATTCCCTTAGAAATGCACAAGTGCAGATTCATATAGATGGTGTGGAAATTGAAAGAGTACTTGAACATAAGTTTCTTGGTGTGATTATAGATGATAAATTAAACTGGAAGTCTCATATAAATCATATACATAACAAAATTTCAAGAAGTGTCTCAATCTTGAGTAAAGTAAAACACATTCTGGACCACAAATCACTCCACATTCTCTATTGTTCCCTGATTGCACCGTATTTGAATTACTGTGCAGAGGTTTGGGGCAATATTTACAAATGTTCGCTATCATTCAATCTTTATATTACAAAAAAGGGCCATAAGGCTAATCCATAAAACTGGTTACAGAGATCATACAAATCCACTATTCTTAAAATCAAAAATTCTAAAATTCACAGATCTGGTTCATTTTCTCACTGCACAAATTATATATAAAGCAATAAATAACCTGCTTCCTGACAATATTCTAAAAGTGCACGGGTATGTTGGTATGGGTATATTATATACCCATACCAACATACCCGATATATATATATATATATATATATACCGTATATATATATATATATATATATATTTGTAGGTTGTGTATCCCTGAGGTGTTAATGGGGTTATTGAAAATGTGTATATATGCGTATGTGTATATACGTATGTATGGATAGATAGAAACATATATGTATATATATTTTAAAAAAAAATACACATGACATATAATGTAATTGCAAGGAGGTATTTCTGTAGTCTATTGATACTAGATAGTGGAAAAGGGGTGGGATTAAATAAGCTTATGCTTCTTCCTGCTCCTTTTTGAACATGAACGTTATTTGGAGTTGTGGTTGCTCGTTTTCCTTTTGTTTTGCTTTGTTCATTTGTCTCTTTTAATTCTATTTTGTTGTACTTTTTCAACATGTTCAAAATAAAGATTCAATCAATCAATCAAATATGTAGGTGACGTGAGGGTTGAGCCTGTCGTATTAAAACCATAAAGCTACACGTGTAACAAACAAAACCCAGATTGTTGAGCTAAGATATGTAATTTGTGTAATAATAATGATACTACTACTACTACTAATAATAATAATAATAGTTCTTGCGGATTTTCCCTGGATTGGAAACATGCTCTGAGGCTGGAAAGCTTTCAGCCTGTGCACAGCCGTGGAGGCGCTCAATCCAAGCCACATAAGAGCAGTCTGACCGATTTACACATCGCGTGCGAGCCAACCGCTTCTCGTGACAGCGGGACAGATGCTTCTCAGGCAAATGCTGCCTTCACTGCAGGAAGTCTAAGCGAAGCAGCACTGCGCATGCTATCGCACTTCTCTGACGACCGGAGGATGAATTATCCCCTGCTGTAAAACGGTGAGTAAAACTACGACAATGTCTACATACAGTCGCAGGTAGAGTGTGTGGGAGTTTGACACGGGACACGGTGTTTTGTGCGCCTTTTTATTTTTATTTTTTCAAAGGACAGGGTCGCGCGTCCCTGTCGGGGTGTGCGTGCCTCCGCACCAAGCAGACGTCAGTTTGAGTGGGTGCAGGAGTGTGAGCAAGGCACGCAACTGTTCGTGCTGTATGAGTTGGTGATCCACACTGTGTTAAGGCCACTTAATACAGCGTGGAAGTTATTAATCAGTGCTGTTATCTGCTCTTTACTGCATAACAAGCCTGCCAGCCACTGTGTCTCTGCTGTGGAATCACCCAAACAGTTTATAAATGAGTTTCTCCTCGGTGCCTTTCATATGTATCTGCTATCATCTCCTACTTATGTTGGACTGAAGTGGTATAATACTTGTGTCAAGCCAGCCTCCAATTCGAGACTTGCAGTCAAGCCAGCCTCCAGTTTGTTTTACGTTCCCTGTGTATTCAAAGTATTACGGGAATGGATGTGGAAACCGGATTTCAAAATAAAAGCCAACTTCGAGTGAATTAACAGATATGTTAAGAACATAATAACATATAATTTAGGCTTTTTTTTTTTTACAAACTCTAATGTTAGATCTATATGACACAGCCTTGTACCCTAATTGTGCCCTGTCACTATCAAGGCCATCTTATTTTGGATTTCAAAGTAAAAGCCCTGTGAATCTTCATTTTTGAACTACTCTTTCAATGACTTAATAATGCTCTTAAAAGCAAAAGTCGTATTTCCAAATACTATTTGAACTTTATATCAACACTTTCCAACCACAGTCTTTTTACAGTGATACCATATCAATATCAAGTCAGTCTGATTTTGCCTTTCATAGTAATGGCCCTTTGAAATTGTCCATAATTGACTTAATCTTCTAACGATTCAAAATGCTCTAAAATGAAAAATTCTTGTTTCCACAGGGTAATTCCACCTTAGATCAACAGTATACAGCCCCACAGTGATACCATATCAATATCAAGTCATTCTGATTATGCCTTCCAAAATAAAAGCCTTTTTAAATTGTCCATAATTGACCTAACTTTCAGTGATTTCAAAATGTTTTAAAATGGAAATTTCCTGTTTCCACAGGGTAATTCCACTCCAGATCAACAGTATACAACCTCACGATGTTACCATATCAATATCAAGACATTCTGATATTGCTTTAAAAAATAAAAGCATTTTCAAACTGCCCATATCTGACTTGCTCCTGGAACAATTTCAAAATGCTCTAAAATGGCACATTCCTGTTTCCACAGGGTAATTCCACTTTAGATCAACAGTATACAGCCCCACAGTGATACCATATCAATATCAAGTCATTCTGATTTTGCTCTCAAAAATAAAAGCCTTTTCAAATTGTCCATAATTGACCTAACTTTCAGTGATTTCAAAATGCTCTAAAATGGAAATTTCCTGTTTCCACAGGGTAATTCCACCTTAGATCAACAGTATACAGCCCCACAGTGATACCATATCAATATCAAGTCATTCTGATTATGCCTTCCAAAATAAAAGCCTTTTTAAATTGTCCATAATTGACCTAACTTTCAGTGATTTCAAAATGCTCTAAAATGGAAATTTCCTGTTTCCACAGGGTAATTCCACTTTAGATCAACAGTATACAGCCCCACAGTGATACCATATCAATGTCAAGTCATTCTGATTTTGCCTTCCAAAGTAAAAGCCTTTTCAAATTGTCCACAATTGACCTAACTTTCAGTGATTTCAAAATGCTCTAAAATGGAAATTTCCTGTTTCCACAGGGTAATTCCACCTTAGATCAACAGTATACAACCTCACGATGTTACCATATCAATATCAAGTCATTCTGATTTTGCTTTCAAAAATAAAAGCATTTTCAAACTGCCCATATCTGACTTGATCCTGGAACAATTTCAAAATGCTCTAAAATGGAAAATTCCTGTTTCCACAGGGTAATTCCACCTTAGATCAACAGTATACAGCCCCACAGTGATACCATATCAATATCAAGTCATTCTGATTATGCCTTCCAAAATAAATGCCCTTTCAAATTGAGCATATATACGACCTACTTTTTTAACGATTTCAAAATGTTCTTAAAAAGAATTTTGCTGTTTCCACAGGATAATTTCACTTTAGGTCAACAGTATACAACCTCACGATGTTACCATATCAATATCAAGTCATTCTGATTATGCCTTCCAAAATAAAAGACTTTTCAAATTGCCAAGATACGACCTACTCTTTTAAAGATTTCAAAATGCTCTAAAAGTGAAAATTGCTGTTTCCACAGGATAATTTCACTTTAGGTCAACAGTATACAACCTCACGATGTTACCACATCAATATCAAGTCATTCTGATTTTGCTTTCAAAAATAAAAGCATTTTCAAAATGCCCATATCTGACTTGATCCTGGAACAATTTCAAAATGCTCTAAAATGGAAAATTCCTGTTTCCACAGGGTAATTCCACTTTAGATCAACAGTATACAGCCCCACAGTGATACCATATCAATATCAAGTCATTCTGATTATGCCTTCCAAAATAAAAGACTTTTTAAATTGTCCATAATTGACCTAACTTTCAGTGATTTCAAAATGCTCTAAAATGGAAATTTCCTGTTTCCACAGGGTAATTCCACTTTAGATCAACAGTATACAGCCCCACAGTGATACCATATTAATATCAAGTCATTCTGATTTTGCCTTCCAAAGTAAAAGCCTTTTCAAATTGTCCACAATTGACCTAACTTTCAGTGATTTCAAAATGCTCTAAAATGGAAATTTCCTGTTTCCACAGGATAATTCCACTCCAGATCAACAGTATACAGCCCCACAGTGATACCATATTAATATCAAGTCATTCTGATTATGCCTTCCAAAATAAAAGACTTTTCAAATTGCCAAGATACGACCTACTCTTTTAAAGATTTCAAAATGCTCTAAAAGTGAAAATTGCTGTTTCCACAGGATAATTTCACCTTAGATCAACAGTATACAACCTCACGATGTTACCATATCAATTTCAAGTAATTCTGATTATGCCTTCCAAAATAATGGCCTGTTGAAAATGCCCATAATTTACCTAACTTTCAGTGATTTCAGAATGCTCTAAAAAGGAAGATTTCAGTTTCCACAGGGTAATTCCACTTTAGATCAACAGTATACAACCTCACGATGTTACCATGTCAATTTCAAGTCAGTCTGATTTTGCTTTTCAAAATAAAAACTTTTTCAATTTGCCCATATATGACTTACTCTTGGAGCGAATTCAAAATGCTCTAAGATGGAAAATTGCTGTTTCCACAGCATAATTCCACTTTAGATCAATAGTATCCAACCCCACAGTGATACCATATCAATATCAAATCAGTCTGATGTTGCCTTCCAAAATAAAAGACTTTTCAAATTGCCGATATACGACCTACTCTTTTAAAGAATTCAGAACGCTCTAAAAATGAAACTTGCTCTTTCCACAGGATGAATCCGTGTTAGATCAAAAGTGTACAACCACACCATGGTACTACTTCAATTTCAAGTCATTCTGATTTTGCCTTCCAAAATAATGGCCTGTTGAAAATGCCAATAACTTACCTAACTTTCAGTGATTTCGGAATGCTCTAAAAAGGAAATTTTCTGTTTCCACAGAATAATTTCACTTTAAATCAACAGTATACAACCCCACAGAGATACCATGTTAAGATCAAGTCACTCTGATTTTGCCTTCCAAAATAAAAGTGTTTTCAAATTGCCCGTAGACGACCTACTCGTTTAACGATTTCAAAATGCTCTTAAATTGAAAGATGCTGTTTCCACAGGATAATTCCACTTTAGATCAACAGTATCCAACCCGACAGTAAAACCATGTAAATTTCATGTTGGTCTGATTTCGCCTTTCAAATTAATGGCCCGTCGAATTTGTCCATATGTGATATACTCTTTCAATTATTTCAGAATGTTTTAAAAATGAAAATTGCTGTTTCAACACATATTGGGTTTTCATTTTGAAAAGCAAAATCAGACTCAATTGATTATGACAGAATTGAATCATAAAGATGATGTAAAAGGAAGCCGAAATTGCCACTAGGTTGTAATTGATAGTACGTTTATATTTTAAGTCTGTGGAAAGATGTCATTCTAAATAAAGAAATTACAAAACAGCTTGCAAACCAACCATGAAATTTACATGGTTTTACTGTCGGGTTGGATACTGTTGATCTAAAGTGGAATTATCCTGTGGAAACAGCATCTTTCAATTTAAGAGCATTTTGAAATCGTTAAACGAGTAGGTCGTCTACGGGCAATTTGAAAATACTTTTATTTTGGAAGGCAAAATCAGAGTGACTTGATCTTAACATCGTATCTCTGTGGGGTTGTATACTGTTGATTTAAAGTGAAATTATTCTGTGGAAACAGAAAATTTCCTTTTTAGAGCATTCCGAAATCACTGAAAGTTAGGTAAGTTATTGGCATTTTCAACAGGCCATTATTTTGGAAGGCAAAATCAGAATGACTTGAAATTGAAGTAGTACCATGGTGTGGATGTACACTTTTGATCTAACATGGATTCATCCTGTGGAAAGAGCAAGTTTCATTTTTAGAGCGTTCTGAATTCTTTAAAAGAGTAGGTCGTATATCGGCAATTTGAAAAGTCTTTTATTTTGGAAGGCAACATCAGACTGATTTGATATTGATATGGTATCACTGTGGGGTTGGATACTATTGATCTAAAGTGGAATTATGCTGTGGAAACAGCAATTTTCCATCTTAGAGCATTTTGAATTCGCTCCAAGAGTAAGTCATATATGGGCAAATTGAAAAAGTTTTTATTTTGAAAAGCAAAATCAGACTGACTTGAAATTGACATGGTAACATCGTGAGGTTGTATACTGTTGAACTAAAGTGAAATTATCCTGTGGAAACAGCAAAATTCTTTTTAAGAACATTTTGAAATCGTCAAAAAAGTAGGCCGTATATGCTCAATTTGAAAGGGCATTTATTTTGGAAGGCATAATCAGAATGACTTGATATTGATATGGTATCACTGTGGGGCTGTATACTGTTGATCTAAGGTGGAATTACCCTGTGGAAACAGGAAATTTCCATTTTAGAGCATTTTGAAATCACTGAAAGTTAGGTCAATTGTGGACAATTTGAAAAGGCTTTTACTTTGGAAGGCAAAATCAGAATGACTTGACATTGATATGGTATCACTGTGGGGCTGTATACTGTTGATCTAAAGTGGAATTACCCTGTGGAAACAGGAAATTTCCATTTTAGAGCATTTTGAAATCACTGAAAGTTAGGTCAATTATGGACAATTTAAAAAGGCTTTTATTTTGGAAGGCATAATCAGAATGACTTGATATTGATATGGTATCACTGTGGGGCTGTATACTGTTGATCTAAGGTGGAATTACCCTGTGGAAACAGGAATTTTCCATTTTAGAGCATTTTGAAATCACTGAAAGTTAGGTCAATTATGGACAATTTGAAAAGGCTTTTATTTTTGAGAGCAAAATCAGAATGACTTGATATTGATATGGTATCACTGTGGGGCTGTATACTGTTGATCTAAAGTGGAATTACCCTGTGGAAACAGGAATGTGCCATTTTAGAGCATTTTGAAATTGTTCCAGGAGCAAGTCAGATATGGGCAGTTTGAAAATGCTTTTATTTTTTAAAGCAATATCAGAATGTCTTGATATTGATATGGTAACATCGTGAGGTTGTATACTGTTGATCTGGAGTGGAATTACCCTGTGGAAACAGGAAATTTCCATTTTAAAACATTTTGAAATCACTGAAAGTTAGGTCAATTATGGACAATTTAAAAAGGCTTTTATTTTGGAAGGCATAATCAGAATGACTTGATATTGATATGGTATCACTGTGGGGCTGTATACTGTTGATCTAAGGTGGAATTACCCTGTGGAAACAAGAATTTTTCATTTTAGAGCATTTTGAATCGTTAGAAGATTAAGTCAATTATGGACAATTTCAAAGGGCCATTACTATGAAAGGCAAAATCAGACTGACTTGATATTGATATGGTATCACTGTAAAAAGACTGTGGTTGGAAAGTGTTGATATAAAGTTCAAATAGTATTTGGAAATACGACTTTTGCTTTTAAGAGCATTATTAAGTCATTGAAAGAGTAGTTCAAAAATGAAGATTCACAGGGCTTTTACTTTGAAATCCAAAATAAGATGGCCTTGATAGTGACAGGGCACAATTAGGGTACAAGGCTGTGTCATATAGATCTAACATTAGAGTTTGTAAAAAAAAAAAAGCCTAAATTATATGTTATTATGTTCTTAACATATCTGTTAATTCACTCGAAGTTGGCTTTTATTTTGAAATCCGGTTTCCACATCCATTCCCGTAATACTTTGAATACACAGGGAACGTAAAACAAACTGGAGGCTGGCTTGACTGCAAGTCTCGAATTGGAGGCTGGCTTGACACCAGTGATATAATAGAGAGAATCAGGCTCGAATGATTGCAAAGGCACTTTATTTATTATTAATCGGTAGCTTTTTACCCTGGAGCGGTTTCCCATTTCGCACTGACCGTATATTATCACAGTCCAGTGGGTACTTTGTTCACATTTGACCACTCCATAATGTGATTATGTGCCAATTTTTAAAGCAAATTCTTAAGGTGTTCTGTAGCCATAATTATAGCACACACATACACATACATATAGGCAGGCTACATGGCAGCATGCTTTGCAGACTGCTTTATTTCATCTGGTAACAATGCTCCTGCAGATTGCATTTGTTCAACAGACTGACTGATCTGATGTCAGATTATTCCTTTGACTGAATGAATTAAATAGATGAATATCCTTGAATAGACTTTGCTGTGTTACGTTTGTAGGCAGTGCTTTAGTAAAAGCTGTAAGCTTTTGTTTCAGTATTTACGATGTTCTTGTGCATTCTTAGCAGCAGCATAGGAAGCAAGGCCCGGTGATGTGAGGATTATGTCATTTTAAGCCCTGTATGGACTCATTTCTATGACAGTTGCATGCAAGAAAAGGCTGTTAGAGGGGGTGGGTGGGTAAAACTCAGTGATTTGCATGTGCATTAAAGCGTGCACACTTGTCATGTGGACGTTAACACGCCTGCTCGCCCTTTTCTGTCTGCAGCTCCGAGAAGAGAGGTGATGGCGGGTGCTCAGGTCACCGTGTCTTCAGAGGAGGTCATGACTGCGAGGGAAGAGGAGGGAGAGCACAGCAGTACTGAGCAAAAATCTCAAGTCCTCTTGCACCTGCAGCCCGTCCTGCATGGGTAAAGTGGCTCGTATTAATATAAGCGCTTTGTTTGTGTGAAGAGCACAGTGATCTTTGTGTTAAACAAATTATGTGAGATACATCTGTTGTTTAATGCAGACTTAATTCAAAGAACACAAAATCAGGCAGGTATACAGAAGATGACCACATCCTAAAGTGAGACACCTTAACAACTATATTATATTTAAAGGCAACCTTTCCAACTCTTGCTAAATAAATACAATGAGCATAAAAGGAAACTGAAGTTATTGTTATTTCACTGTTGATTCTTTTAGCTAACAGTCTTTGAGTTTCAGTATGGATGCATTCACAGATTGAATAGAATAGAATAGAATAGAATTCAACTTTATTGTCATTGCACATGCACAGGTACAGGGCAACGAAATGCAGTTTGCATCCATCCAGAAGTGCTTTAGTGATATAGATATATTACAATATATATTAGCAATAATATAGATATGTGAGTATATTACAGAAATGGGTCTATTATGGTATGTTATAATGTACACGGTATGAAGTATGTTGTGAATATTCTATAACTATAAGTATGTACAGGCTGTAGTGAGTACAAGCTATGTACAGGATATGGACAGGATATAAATATGAAAAACTATACAGAATATGAAATAAATAACTTTACAGAAATCTGAGATATACAGCTATACAGAAATGGGAACTATGCAAGTTGTAAACAGTTGTAGGATTAAAAATTATCGAATGTACAGAATGATTATTTACACAGAGCTATACAGTAGTGCAGTTAAGATAAGTGAGATATAATTCCTACAGAGGCTATATAAAGTGCTAGTGGTTGTGAGTGGTGGTTCAGTCCATGTTATTATTGTGTGTTTGAGGGTACAGTTGTCCATTGTGGTTGTGTGTATGTTCAGTCCATGTGTTAACGTGGGTCAGATGTCAGGAGGCAGAGTTCAGGAGTCTGACAGCTGTGGGGAAGAAGCTGTTCCGGTACCTGGTGGTCTTAGTCCGGAGGCTCCTGTAGCGCCTCCCATTGCCATAAAAAGACAGATTTTTTGGGGGGAAAATGTCATTGACAGGCATACCATCATGCAGGCTGACCTTCCTTTGACTATAGTAAAAAATCTTCCTTTATTATGCACTGAGTAGCACTGGTGGCTGCCAGTATTTTTATTGTTTGGAAATGTTTGGCTTTAGTTGATTTTTTTCTTAGTTTCAGTGTTAGTTTTAGACTTCTTAAATTATTATTGTATGGAGGCTGAGATTCTTCTAGACATCCAAAGTCTCAATAAAGACGTCATCAATGCTTTATCAGGCAAATTGTAAAAGTTTTTTTAAAGCAAACTAACAAATACTGACACTGAGGATATTTCCTCTATAAACAATACAAATGCTTTACAGTCCCACATAAAGAGTGACATCTGGTCGTTCTGTGTATACATGCAGCCAACTTGCACGCATTTTAAGAATATTTCCAAGGCTTGCGTGCAATAAATAATTATTTTATATGTGTGGATCTGTCGCCCTCTGCAGGATGAATGATGACATTGCAGACACTGGCACTACAGTCCTGGCCATAGAGACGCATCATGGTGAATGACACAAAGACATTGCAACTAATTGCTGAACTGAACCTTTCAAACACACAGCTTATTCAGTCTAACCGATGCAGTAAACGGAATAATGAATCTCTCAAGCTTCACTGTCATGTAACAGATATACACGGAGAGTATTGACAAACCTCCTGGGGTGTTTGACGATTCTGACTTTCATTACTGCAAATGCACACTGTAATGCCGCTGCAGGCGGTCATGGCGATGTTTGTGTTCTGTAACGTTTAGATGACAGTGAAGCAGATGGAGATGAGGTCGAGTATGGCTACCCCATCACTTGCGGAGACAGCAGGGCGGTGCTGCTGTTTAAGAAGTTTGTGTGCCCCGGAATCAACGTCAGATGCGTCAAAGTAAGTTGATGTTTAGTGTGATCGTTTAATTATTACCTTATTATTACTGCAAAATTTATTTTTGAAAACCTTTCTCCGCGATGGCATTTTGGTCCCTTCTGTCTTATTACTCTCTCAGAAACATAATGTGTGCTGTCCTCCCTTTTTTTTTTTTAACAGTTCAATGACGAGCTCATCAGTCCTAAGCAGTTTGTGCATCTGGCAGGGAAAGCTACTCTAAAGGACTGGAAAAGAGCCATCAGGCTGGGAGGAGTAATGCTCAGGTAGACTCATATAACTTCTTTTTGTCTGCTTTTTGTTGTAGAGCGGCGCACAGCTAAAGTCTCACTCATATAATTTGCAGCTGCTTGGAGTCTGTCAGGGTTTGCCGGTGCATTCCAGAGGCAGTCTGTAAGTGGCATTATCATGATAGCAGGATCAAATAGCACGGATGCAAGCTGCCGAGAAACACTTCTCACCTCTTTATCATGTTTGCGCTTGTTGTTGGTATTACTGTGAGATGGTACACAAAGCTCAAAAGGCCCTATCTGTTCTTTTCATCTTCATTCCTCCAGAGGCCAGATCAAGGCACTCTGTGTCGAGCACACCGCTGAGAAGCTATCAGGAACTCACTGGAAATTCAGTCCTAACATCCCCCCGTAGCTACGTAGCGTAAATATTTTCCTGGAAACTTTGCAGTGTTAACCTGGCTCTCCCCGTGCAGGAAAATGATGGACTCCGGCCAGATAGATTTCTACCAGCATGACACCCTGTGCAGCAACACCTGCCACAGCACTAAATTTGATGTGCTGATCAGCAGAACGCGGCTTCCTCCTGGGAACTCGGTGCAGCCGAGCCTGTCGTGTCTGGCTCTTGACCCTGTTGGAGGGCAGGTGTCTCCCGTGACAGGTAGATTTCAGTTGGCATTCAGTTTGCTGCTTTTTTTTTGCCTCCCACATATGCTTGGGCTGCTGCGGCATCACTCAGGAAACAGAACCTAAACCCTTTGGAAACCACTTGAACATTTACAGAAAAGAAACACAGCCTTAGGGGTTTTTTATTTTTTGGAAAGTAGTGAACGCTTTAATAAGCTTGACGTTTAAATATAAACATCAGCAATAAAAAGTTTGCTTTTAATGTTTACCTCACCACCGCACAGAAGAAAATAAAATCCAGAGAGGAGTGGTCGCATTATGGGTTTCACTGCATTTTGTTCCCATTTCAGAAGATGCACATAAGGCGGCAGAGGTGCAGGAGAGTTTGCAGGATAGGATTAGTGCAGCAGCAGAGTGGAGCAACGGTCCACGGAGGCTTCTAAACCCTGTAACAGCCAATGGACATGCTACCAAAAGAAAGCTGGCTGACGTACCTGGTAATTATAAGAACACGTGCATACACTGGGGTGCTTGTTGAATAGATTAATAAACTGCATAAGGCAGGTACGCCCTATTTTAAATAAAGATAACACCCAGATAATTACTGTTCAGCGGGAAAATCTGTGCACAATCAGTCACTGTTGGAACCGGGAAAGCAGATGGCATCTCCTTTCATGATAGCCCACACCGCAGCAAACCGCTCACCTCTACTGCTCCACTTTGGGTGCTTAAGCAGTCGCCACATGGGTATATGCTCTGTTTAGAAGCCATTTAGTGGCTTACTGCAGTTTTGGGCACAGCACATGGAGCATGTGCAAGTCACATGTTTAACTGCAAATGTCTGTCAGGTTATATGCTAGAATATGTCCTGTAGGCTCCGGCATCATGAAGGTTTTATTTACTCCTGGCATGTGTTACTTTTCCATCTGTTAAAGGAAATGTTTCTTAGAAATGTTTGACTTTAAAAGTTTCAATGCTATCATGGGTGGAGGCACAACTTCAGCCCACAGATCTTCAAGAGGTTGTATGTCTGTGAGCCCTGAAACCTGCCCTGAAGGGTTTAAATGAGTCATCCTGCAGTCCATTTGTCCCTTGTGTCACACCTCTTGCAGCATCAATTGTTTGACCCCTCCACCAACACTGAACCTTTGAATCTGCAGTTGTGCCATTCCTGCAGACCGTCCTTAAAGAGCTGCTGACCCCATCTGACATTTCTAAGTGCTATTCTAACCAAAACTTTGATTTAAGGGTGTTTTAAGTGACCTTATCAGGTGCTCTTTAAAGTAGATGACAGTAGATATCGATGCATCTTTAGCCTAGAGATGCATCGATATTGGTACTGTGCAAAAGTCTTGACACACCCATCGTTTCTTTATATTTTGCTAGGACAAAGGGAAAAATGTGCCGAGATTTACTAAAATGTCAAAACATACATTGAAGTATAGTATATAAGTCAAAAACAGAGTTTGTAAAGTTCTAACAAGCTTGTAAGTCAATATTTGGTGTGACCACCTTTAATCTTCAACACAGCCTAAAACCTCTGATTCAAGCTTTTTTCAACTTTTCTTTAAGTAGTCTCGAGGAGGTTCTGGGCTCTGGGGAGGCCGATCCATGACCGATAGTGTTCTGTTGTGCGTTTGGTATCACTGTGATGCTGAAACATGAAGCCAGTGTTAGTCAGATTCTTTCCACATGGTATTACATAGCGGATCAAAATCTGATGGTGTGTTTCTGTGTTCAGAATTCCATCAAGTTTGTTGACACGATCTCCAACATTTCCATGAACCATGACAAAACCTTTCAATAATACTTTGCATATCAAACCGTGACATCTTTGGCATCTTCCATAAATCTAACACAGGCTGCTTGTAATAAACTCCATCAAGATACAATTTAAAATTAGTTCTTTGTCACGTGTAATGTTTTTTTTTATGCTTGAAAGATTCACAGGTCAATGTTAAACGACTTAACAAACAAAAGAAACATTCCACTAAAATCAGGTCAGGTACAAGGACTGGACTGAAAAACGTTTGAAAGACCTTCAGAAAACCTGGACTTGAACTGCTGCTCGCTTTAAAAATATTTTAAAAAAGTCTAGTTTCCTTGGAAGCAAAATAAAACGAAATAAGGAGTGGCTCAGCAATTTTGCACGGAACAGTTTGTGCCGATTTAAAAAGGTAAAATGTGTGGTGGTATTTTACAGATGGTTTTAATAATAAGAATAATGTTCAATATTGATATCTGAATTTTTTTACTTTCTAAAAATAGGTATAGGTATCGGCTCCAAATAAACTGTCAGGCTCTCAGTCCGGGTCCTCAGTAAAATAGCCTGAGATGGTTTAGTGAAGGGCAAATTGAAATGTGTCACAGCACATGGAGTGCTGCTTGTCATAGGGCTTAAAACATATAGCCAATTCACAGCTTACACCTCTACTCCTCTATCAGCTGCTGAAGAAATGCGCTGCTTCTCTGTAATGCACGATGTAAAGAAATGAATGAATTAAACTTCGGAGGGCCTTAAACGGTATTTGGAATATCTTCACCAGACATTCTGCATTTATCTCGACAGATTTTAAGCAAACATGAATTTGCATGCATTTCATATCAAGCATCTTTGACATTTTTACCACTTTCATGCGCTTGACTTGTTTTCCTTTTCTTTTGGCAGATCTCCAGTAATTCTTCATTCACTCTCAAATTCGCCTTGCCCTCCTTTCTCTCCTCTTGGAGCACCTCTTTTCTGACCCATTTTCACACTCTTTTGTCGTTCCCTCTGTCACATATTTGACATCCTCTCTCCAACTGCTGCATCACTCCTATTTCCTTTATCTCTGTATATTTGTTCCCAGTGTTTATCCAACCCTGACATATTCTGTTTCTGTTTTTCTTCTCTCTTTTCTTCCTCTTTCAAAGCTCTGACTCTCTCCAAATTTCACCTCCAACCCTATTTTTCTTGCTGCCTGTCCCCACAGCAACACAAAGCATTGTATACTTTTACACAAACTAACAAAACGAAAGGACAAACATGCACACACTTGCATAGATTTCTTGATATCCCATTATAACGCCCTACCTATTTGACCTCCTGTAGACGGGGTGTTGACTCTGTGGAAGGGTGTGGCAGACTGCGGGATGATGGGGGAGGTCCTATCCAGCCTCCAGAATGAACTGTTCAGCACTTTTAAGCGGGTGGAGCTTCGCAGTGAGAACGGAAACCTGCAGGAAACAGGTAAGTGCCCACAGTGGTACCCATCTAACCTCTGGACTGTGAAAAATGATTCAGTGTTGATGTTAATAAAACGTCAGCTGAGTCAAAACTTGAAAAATCAGGTTTCAAAAAGATTTTCAATAAAGGCCCCGCCAGCTAAATCTTTGAAAATTCATTGCTATTGATTTTGCAAACAGCTGACTTCATTGTGGACAAATCATTCAAAAGCCTTGTAGCTGACTCTTGATTATTTTGTTAGATGTCATGCTGCTTAATTCCTTGTGTGAGATGTTTGGGCTTTTGGATTCGGTGAAACAAGCCACAGACCTGAGGCGCAGCCAGACTGAAAAGAAAAAGATCCATAACAGTGTTTATGGTGAGAAAGCATTCAAAACGCGGCACATGCAGAGATACCCCGATGAAGCGAATTAACGATAATTTTCTTCTTGTGTAGACTTCGATGAGCTCTCGGAGGACAAGGGGAAGCAGAGCTGTGATAAAGGGACATCTAAAAAAGCCGCATCACTAAAACACCCTCGAACTCAGCGTAAAAGCAAGACGAGCAGCCATCCCCAGAGCTCGCTGCCCTCTGTCAAATCAGCCACAGCGATCCAGCCTCATTCTATCACAGGTTTATGTGCTGCATCTTACCCTCATCTCACAATAAACCCTCAGCTCTTTGCCCATTTCTCTGCCTACACCAGCCAGCGTTGTCATGCTGAAACTGGCAGGACAGACAGGGATGTCCACAGTGCCACGCTGGAGGGGGACCGAGAGATCAGTGAGGCAGACAACCAGGAGGAGTTTCATGGGCTGGGAAGGGAAGGCAACAAGAGAAAGGACACATCAGGGATCCACAAAGAACCTGGACAAGGGAGTGTAAAGTTTTGGGAGGGATCTCATGTTAGAAGGGACGAGGTGACAGAAGGCTTGCACGACATTGAAAAGGTGATTATGGGGAGAAAGGCATCAAAGAAACATAAAAGTAAGTGAGGCAGACGACCCCAGAGGGATTCTGCGGGACTAATTGAGGGAATGTGCCGGGAACTGAAAGAAGACACGGAGCGGAGAAACAATTAAAAACAATATGACTTTGTCAAACTCTACTTTTTCCACAGTGAAATATGCAGTACAGACAGCGGTTAGTGGGGTTGTCTTCTCACACAGACGCTTTTTAATGTTCTTAAATGGAAATGCTGGATTTTACAGCATCAGAGGTAATACAACTGAAATGACTCGTCGATTAAGTGACCGACTGTCCCAAACCATTGTTCGAGTCATTATGGGTGTCATAATATGCCCTATTTTGCAATACGAAGATTTATTACTGCTTTTTGAGATTTTATATGACACCAGCACTTAACAGAAAAAATCATTGACATTTCAGGTGACAATGAACGTGTGCTGGTATGGTTGTTTTTTTTATTATTATCACCCACATAGTATCAGTGTTTCCAATCCTTTACAAGTCTGCCGTCTTTGATGACACTCTTCCTCTAGCTGAACACTGTCACTAATTAATGATAGATTTTTTTAGCAACTTGTAAAATACTTATTTTGTTACTTGTGTTTTGCGATTTATATCTTTTAGATTTTGTGAAATATTTCTCACTCAGGCTGTGATTAGGATTTGACCACCTGCAGACACATCCTGCCTGAAGATGTATGGCTCCCAGTTTCTAATCACGCCCCTTACACTGAGTACTAACAAATACAGAATCTTGCAGTAACTATCCCCTTGCTAGTTAAAAGTAAGAAGGGAGAAATAGCCATCAAAATGACCTTGAGCGATAATGAATGCATTTTGAATAAAAACCTTCGCATTTTGAATTTTTAACAGCAGCAGCGTGTGAGTTTTCTTCAAGCGCTAACTTCACACCACTCAATTTACTGATCCTTTTTAAAGTCAGGGCGTTGATGGAAATTGGAAAACGTTGGTGGTTAATCTACTGACCGTACAGGCAGGAAGCCAATAAATTGCGCACAGAGGTCATTGTTTATTCAAAGTTTCCCTGCTGTTTTAATCTCAGCGGCTTCATTCATCTCATTACTTCTCACAGTCAGATTGTTCTAACGTCTCACGCGGACACCTGTTACCTTACTGACCTCCTCACAACAGAAACGAGTGTATTTGAACAGCTTATCAGCCTGCAGAGGAGGAAACACTGCTGCTGTGAGTTCCCTGATCACTGTGTTGGACTTGCAGTTTCTTTTTGACAGCTGGTGGAAATTGTCCTGTTTTTTAAGGTATCGCCGGTTTGACTGACCGATCTTCAGCGTTTTAGGCCACACACAGTGAAGTACAGTAGCCTTCTCATGTTTGCCTCCCCGTTGCGTTTCGCTGTTTGTTTGCTTTTCGAGCTGCATGCCGAGGCCGCGTGATAGACGCTGATGATTTGCCTTTGACAGCTTCTCTCAGAACTCTGATGATATGTTATTATCAATTCATGCACAACACTGCCTGGGCAGATGTAGTTGTTTGTGAGGCAACGTGAGTGGCAGCTGATAAAATGACTTTCATCGTAGTGCGGTTCTCAGCATCTCCGCTGACACCTGTCCTGCTGTTGGATTATTCGAACAGTATTTTGCAACATTCTATTAAGTTTAACACAAATTAAACTATAATGGAGAATTCTGAGCTTGTTTATATAAATTGCTGCTCTGTGGCTCGAATACTTGGAAGAAAAGCTCTGCTGTGCATCACGCAGGTGTAATTAGAATTGTTAGCCTGACATATATTGTGCTCCTTTGGTTAAATTAAGTAATCGGCTGAGCGTCGTATCATTCATCTGTCATTCCGGGCTAACGGCATTAAAGTCTGCAATGTGCTCTCATGTTTGGACTTAGATGCATCTCTGTGGCCACCTTTAATTTAATCCACGGCCTTAGTGCTCACACATCGCAGCAAAATGAATGATGATTAGCCTGCTTAATGGCATCTTGATCAAATTGGGGGTCCTGGAGCAGCAGCTAAACGTGTCAGCTTTTAACCTGAGCAAGAGCGACTGTCACATCAGCACTTACGCAAGACGTTTAGGCTGGGAAGAAAAAAGCTGTAATCAAATACAAGTGCACACGTTGCTGGATGGAAAGAATATCCAGGAATTCATATTCAAATACACAACTTGTGTTTTCACACACACCAGACAGGACAAGCAAGACAACCAGATATGCATTTATATGTATCAAAGTCACGGTGGGGTTATTACCTCTTTCCATGTAGTCGCTCCATCTGTGTTTTATATTTCACTCTGCATGATACCCGATTTCTGCCGTCCATTATATCAGGTGGACTCCAACAAACACAGCCAGCTGGGGTTGGAGAGAAAATGTAGTCTCATTAAATGCAAATTCAATGCACACAACATGACAGACCACATAATTTATGGAGAGATATGCTTTGCACCTGTCATGGGTAGGCGTGAAGGCATGCTTACCTGTCTGTCTTGTGTGAGTATACGTCTTACCTCAGCTGTAAAACAGTCGCTAACATGACAAAAAAAATCTTTTTTTCCAGGATAGTTTGTGCATTACTTGATTCATTAGTCCTCAGGTTGCTGATATGATTTTAAAACATGATTTAGCATATTTAAACAGGAGTGAAATTAAAATGTTTAGTTTTAATTCTCAACTGTGTGCAGTGATGTAGCTTTAGCTGGAACAATAAGTAGGCTATTCCTCCGCCTGTAGGCATTGTTATCAGACTCCTGTACCTGTGTTTGGAGCCTCTGGCCAGGGAAGATTAGAGAGCTTCTCCTTAACATTAAATATATGAAAAGTATCTCACTGTCTGAGCCAAATCTAATCTCTGTGCCTGGACCTCTTAAAGCAGCGTGACTAACCTTTCTTTAAATCTTACAATCTACTTTTACACATGAGATAGCACTTTGAGGCAGTGAGGTCAAATAAAAGAGTCGCAAAAAAGTGATTGCCAACTAAAGGGTTCTCACAAACATACAGGTATAGAGACACACAATCTCTCACATTGTGGGGTTTTGCTTCGCCGACGTTTGAGCACCTCGGTGCCATTGATAGATCTGACCGCTTGGAGGCGCCCGGCTCATACTCTGAATCCCGCGGAGGGCGAAGTGGAGGCTGGGACTGAAAGTGGGCTTGAGAAAGAAATCTCTCCCCTGAAATGTTTACCCTGACGTCAGTTTGCAGAACTAGCTCTGCCCTGTCTGCTTCAGTGTCTCCGAAACTCCACTCAGTCAGATTTTTTTGGGGGGGGGGACTAAATGGGCTCCGCTCTGCCTGCGCTGCCGGATCGCACCAAGTAAATGAAATGATTTCTTCTGCACATTTAAAGTGGACTAAATCATCTACACGATGAACACCTGCGCCTTTCTCTTAATTTTGACTGTTCAGATCTACGCCGATGGCATCGAGGGGCCAACAGGTAAGGCACACGTTCATCTCGATCTCGTGGACACGTTTGGGAAGTTTTACCATGCGGATGAAAGTCCACTGAAAGAAAAAGCGGAGCGAATCTGGTGGAGGTGCCAACTTTTGTGCTCCTGTTCCTCCAAAACACGCTGCTGCGTTTATCTGCGCCTTTCTGCCCCTTTCCACGACTTACCGTGGGACGATGTCCTCCCAGCAGAAGCTACGAGCAATAACTTTTATAAACTGAAGCTTCAAGTTTCCAAGGTTAATAAAAGGAAGAAAAAAAACAAAGGTTGGTGGTTAGGATGACTGCGAATGGGTGCTCTGGGTCGGGGGGGAAAAAGCTTCCATTTCCCTAAACAGCACAGCCCTTTTGCGCTGCGCCGCTTCTGCTTTCTGTTATCGCCCAAGCCCCATTTAAAGGCGCCAGGTAGCCTGAACGGTGTCTGCGATCCAAAGTTAGACATCAGTTCATTTCCTTAAAAACGAAAAATAAAATCAGAGATCCCCGCAGAGCATGTGTGCACGAGTCTCTCATATCCCCACAGCCTTGACCCAATCCTTGATGACATCCAGACCCCCCCGTCAAAAACCAAAACCACACCGGCGTCGGTTTAAACAGGGGGAGTCGGAGACTCTTTAAAAAGTTTGAATGTGACACTGCTGTGATTACTGGTTAATTGTCGCGTGCACTCTGGGATTAGATGAGTCTTTCTCACAGATGCCACATTTTTATCTCAAGGTGGTGAGATGCTCCTGTTTCTCCTTGGACGAGGTGGGCTGTCTGGCTGCAGAAAGCTCACCAAGCGGCTCTTAATTTCAAAACTGACACGTTACAAAAAAGAGAACATTTTAGAGGCTGATTTTATTGTTGGAAGAAGTCTATTCGTCTATTGCCAGGCTGGATTGGGAGACTGAGGATTTTTTTCTCACATGAATAGGATGCAGTGTCTGACTTTTTCCTCTAGTTTATTCTTGAGATTGGATTATACCTTATAAATGAAATCTTTAGAAAAGAAATGGGGAAAAAAACTGCCTCATTTGAAAGGTGGAAGGAGAAAGAAAAAAAGCAATGAGAATAAATGTCATATTAAGGAATTAAACATTTATTCAGATACAGGTATAAACTCAGGTGTTCTGGATTAATTTTTTTTTTCTCAGTGCCTGAAACGGCTTGGGCCTGTTTGAATTAATGCACACACATGCATATGCACATTGTGCATTAAACCTAATAAGGCTAATAAGGCGTTAACATGGATATCATTTACACGGCAGACTGTATAAATATGCACCACAGCGCTTGTCACCTGCGGAAGGAAATTGGCTTGATGTTTTCCATTATTACTTTTGCCAGGATTTGCATTTCTTTCTTGCCCTGCTTAGTGGTTCACGAGACAAGGGAGAAGCCACTGATGCTCTGTGTAAGTGAAAGAAGCAGCAGCAACAAAAACAGCACTAAAAAAAATAAAAAACCTCCCCCCCAACAAACCAAGCATAATATGTTTTGTGGAGAGCTGAATGGAGCACATCATTAAGAGGAATGGGCTGAGACATATGAAGGATTAAATCACACACAGGTAATTAAAAGAGCTGAATGGAACAGCAACGCTTCACTACGCAACGCTGTGTGAGGGAGTCTGTCAACAAAAATGTACATGCTGTCGTTCCTTTTTCTTTTTTTTTTAAAGTTTGTTAACTGGAGTGTTGCAAGTCCTTGACGTCTTCCACCTTCCCATTAGCTGCTAATAGGTAACAGTTTAGTTGCCAGTTTTTGCAGCTTCTCTTCTACGTGACTGATGCCACTCCTCCTCCTCCTCTCCCCTGGCTTGACTTCCCCTCATGGCTCCTCCACCTACCTGAATCCTGTGGGAGGCGAAGTTAGGGAGCACGCATAAATGCAGCTTTGAATCTCACAATCTTTAGAGAGTCTCTTTTGCTGTGATTGGGCGAGGACCACGTCTTTAGAACAATTAGGGCTCACTTCTCTTTTCATTTTCTTGCCCCTTTCACCTCTTCCGATCCATATCTTTCAAGCCATAACCCTTTCTTGCTTGTGCTTTGGGTCAATGCAGGCCGTCAAGTGAAATGATTATTATCTCTATCTGCTGCACTGGACTCACTGCAGTGTGTGTGATTAAAAATAAAGAAAAGCACGGCATTTGCATCAAATTCGCATAAAGAGCCCGTCATGTAGACGGTCGACGTTCCAGTTGTACAGCTATATGAGCGCGTTTCCTCCATCCTATGGAGCTCAAACTGCCACTTTCACTCCCCTGTTGTCTCTTAAGGGAATAGAACGAATGTTCACTTACCATCTGTCTCCTCTATTAGCACTGAATGTTGTCAACTGAGTGGTGTAATTATCCCGCGTCTCATGACTCATTTCCCAGTTTGATCTAAAGTTAAGGCAGAATATCCTTTTTTTTGCTTATTTCCCTGAATAAGCTAACGCTTAGATCAAGATGAAAAGGGCCGCGGAGCCCAGACTGTCTAGCTTAAGCATGGCATGGGATGAATAACACCTCGGGGCCTCGGGTTTACACTGCATAAACAAAAGCACCGATCCTGGGATGTGTAATATGGAAACACCTGCACTTAGAAGCATAGAGGGGATGGAGCTGCAATGATAATCAGATCGTCTTTTACATAATTTTAAGAAAAAAAAACAGTAATGTAACTTAATCATGCATCATAGTAAGCTGACTAACTAAAAAGTTAACACACACCTATACAAGCATTAGCAGATGTATTGATACATGTACCAAACAGACAACAATAAAACGGTATAGATGTGGCTAAAATAATTCAGTCGCTATATTATTTCAAAAGAAGTGTTCCCAGGCTATTTAAATGTTTATGCTGTGCCAATTTGACTATTTTCTTTATTGCAAAAGGTTATTATTGTAGCATTATTCATCTCCCGGCGCCTATTTGTAGCTGTTACATATTGGTTCTTGAGAGTCCATTAGACGTGCTCACTGTAATAAGCTTCTGACTGAATGGCGAGGAAAAAAAAGACCCTCTGATGCATTTGTGAATTATTGCTGGAGAAAGAAAAAAAAATACCCATCATGTAGAAAATGTTGCCTCGCACCACAGAATTGCAGTAAATCCACCAAGTGGAAGTGTTCCCTGCAGGAGCCAGGCCACCATCTGCGGATGGAATACGAACGGGCAGTAAGGATTGGGCCTAAATCAGACTCCTGAAATGACTGGTTGATTTCCATCTTTGTGGGATCAGGGGCAGTAATTCAGAGAGCAGATGGAAAACTTTGCAACTGTGAGGGAAGGGATTGAAGCGGGAGGACGGTGGGGAAAGAATTTCAGAGAGGGAGAAGATGAGAGCGACAGAGGGATTCATTCAGATAGATTGTTGGGGTGTTTTGTTTTTCTGCTGAGGCCACAGCAGGACATTTGCAAAGCTCGTGCATGCCGGCCATTCTGCCTTCGGCTTGCACGTGTGCGTGTGTCTGATTAAACAGGCTGCTTATGAGAGAAGCCCTCTGCTCTCCAGCCTGTCTCTCCTGTTTCTCATCTATTGTAATGTGGGGCTACGTGGAAGAGAGCCAGGCCACGATCTGCTTACTCATCTCACAAGGCTGGAAGATGAAACGTATCCATCTACCGTGTGTACTCAAGGAGCTCTGCTTCATGCCAAGTGCCATGATTGGTACGCCTCATCAGTGAAGGCATGTGTCCGGTCTGGGGCCTGCTCCGTCTTCATCTGGGCTAATCTCTCATGTCTTTCCCATGCATCTTCCCCATCTCGGTGCTCTGCTGAGTGTGCAGGCATTTATTAGTCTTCTCCTATGCCAGGCTGCGGCTCACGCACATCTTGTGATTGTTGTGCTTAATTAATCCTGCTAAGCGTTTTTCCTGTTCTCTTTTTAATTATCACATGCTAGTGTTCTGTTTCTAAATCAGTCCCAACTTAGTTTTTTTCTCTCCCCTGTCTGTTGAAGAGCTCTGTGAGTTGTGGCCTACTCAGGCAGAGGATTGTTTGCTCTTCAGAAAGGTCAAGCACTGGTTGGGAGTCATGTTTTAGAGGCAGAGAAAGAGCAGGTCGTTGTCTTTGAGAACAGGGCAAAGCCCAAAGGCAGGTTTGCTTCCGCTGTGCGCGCGTGTGTGTGTGTCTCCTGTGCCATTTAGCCTTGCCTTTCTCTGTGTGCCCTCACTGCTTTGTATCTGGTCTCGCCGGCCAGCACAAAGTGCTGAAAGGAACCACTGGGAGGGAAACCTGGCAGATTGGAGATAATTATACATGACACTTATTATCCTGTCGAGGTCTCTTATTGTAAGTGTATTATGAAGGGGCCAGGAATCAGGCCACGGGAGTCCTGAGAAACAACAAGTGGGAAATCCAAAAACAGATTTTCTCCTTTAGAAAAGAATAAACGACCGTGAAACGTAAAGCAACGAGACACTAGAGAAATTAGCATGGCATCTGCTCTCCAGATCATATTTGTATTCAATACTTGCGCGCTGCTATTCTACAGCAAACGTATGAAAAAGAGGCCATGAACTGTTGAGGTGCTCACATCAAGCAGGAATGGGAAACCTTTTCCTTTCTTGCCTTCTTGCTTGCAGAGTGTTGTTAAAAGAAGAGGTGATGCAACACAGAGGTAAACATGCCCCTGTCCAGACTTTCTTTTGGAGCACGTTGCTGGCATCAAATTGAAAATGTACAGCTGATAGTCATGTGCCACTTGCTGTGTACACTTAAATGTAGGGTTTAAATGATTAGCAGATCCTCGCATTCTGTTTTTATTTACACCGCACTACATTTTAGACATTTTTTTAAATAATTGAGTTGCACGTTTGGCCGAAGGCTTGGCTTCTTGTGGATTTCTGAGCTGTGATCGCTGAGGCTCTTCAAATTCAATTTAAATGTATTCTAGTTCTTTGCATAGATTCATAGCCCGCTCATTCTTTTTTTTTTTAATTTGAAAACCGCACTCTGTGACGTACGCTATGAATGTTTTAGCATATTGATGAAAATTGCATGTGTATGTGTGGTCCCCTGTCATTTTCATATGTGTGCATGTTAACATCACCTCCGTCTCTGCTTGTAAGACCACGAAATCACACGCTGAAGCTTTGACATGCAGCAGGGTCCTGTGTTGCTGAGTGACTGAACTTGCCATGACACTGATGCTAGCATGGGCTTGAGCTGCTGCCACGGTGAGCTCTTCGGGGTTACTGTGACACCTTCCAACACCCTGGAAGAGATGCCAAGAGTTGAGAGATTTACAGTCAGTCGCCTGCCTCGGCCTGTCTCTTCCTTTCCACTCTACAGCCGGAGTGCGGGTCTCTTTGCTCCCTCTGCCAGTTGTTATTAATGTGGTATTGATCTTTCAAACTCTGGGAAGTCCATTTTACTTAAATTTGATCAAAGTGGCATAGCGCCAGTGGCCTGCAAGTTTGATGTAGGAGTGGGAATTAGCTGGTCAGTCAGCGAGGACCTGCATTACGTAAGTACCTACAAAGAGCGGAGTAATGTTAGCCGTATGCGTAGCATACAAGAAAGAGGTAAAAGCCGAAATGCTTTTAAACAGGAAATAGTGAGCTTTTGTTTCACAGGGAAGCTGCATACTGGATCATAAAGGGAAGCTATAAAATATGTAGTCGATGTACTGGTCTGAATTAAAATAGCTGACATGCTCATTATCACTTAAAAGCACATGTTTCACTTGAGTAACGGACATGGAATATTATCATTGAACACAGATTGGCAAGAGTTTATAGCCTGAATAAGAAAAGTGAATAGCTCGAGTGCATGCACATGCAGGTGTGTAATTAGCCGACAAGGAAATAACCAGGGCTCTGAGTTTGCAGCCGTTTCAGTCCCAGTGTTTTCCTCCCCAAGGCAGTGCCTTCCCAACTGCAGAAATTGGGTCTGCAAGACTGATGCTGCAAGTGCCGCTCCTTATCCCCCTGCCCAGAGAAAAGAAAGCCTCCTGAGCAGTTTAAAATTAGCCCGCTGGCCGTGTTTCAGTTCTTTACCTTTCTCTGTGTCAACAAAATTTCCTGCCAGAATCTTCAGGCCCTCTGAGTTGGTGTATGCGGTGTGTAACAAATGCTGCTGGAATCAAAGTTCAGAATTAGGACGGGATTGTGGAGTCGAGATCTGACCTATTGTTCGGCTTCTTTTTTAGTCCTTTGCATATGAAACAGTCAGCGAAATATGAGCCCCTGACACTCCTCTAAAAGTCAAAACACTCTCTTCAGGACATTTTTCTCCCTGTAATAGATGCAGAATTTAGTTGCCTTTGTGCCATGAGACCTGCTCTCAAGGGGAGGCAGGGAAGTGGTATTTCTGGTTTGACCAGTTCCTTCCAGCAAAGAAATATCCTCACGCAGACCCAGGGATGAACCTGAACACTTATCACCCTGATGCATCCCACACTTATTAGACTGACAATCTTTCATATAAACTTTATTAGCACAGTGGAAATTGAAGAGCGTTAAAGTGTAACAGAGCGTGGATAATGTCTACTGTGCTGATTTAAAAGAGCGCAGCATTCAAGGCTCGCCCTGCATGAAATCTATAACTAAAACTGAGATCTTTTAAAAAAAGGCAATAACTTCTCAGTTATAGCTTCTGCATTACATGATTGAAGATTCCCTGCAGCACAGTCTCATGGCACGGGGTGACACTCAGCTGTGACAGCTGCCACTGCTGGTGGGTTATGGGTAGGTCATGGCAGCTGCGGTAGTACAGGTGCCAGCTGGCAGGAAGTCACTTAGCGGAGGGATTTTGAACCTGTTGATGTCATATAACAAGTTTACAGTACTTTTGATTTGATTTTGATTTATTGATTTATTGATTAGCATTCAAATATCTCAGTGAAGACAGAATAAAGATTACCACAAAGCAAGAAAGCACGAGACAAGGCTAATCAAAAGGTATTGGCTGAAGCATTTACTTATTACGCCAACCCTTTTAACAAAAGATCTTTTTGCATGCAGCTCCTGTACACAGGGCTCCAAGCAAAGAATAAAACAAAGCAAAAACAAACAAACAAACAAACAAACAAACAAACAAACAAACAAACAAACAAACAAACAAAAAAACCCAAAAAAACCCTTCCACCTTAGATAAGTAACTACATCAAAGCAAAAAATCAAGAGTTTCAGTATTATTATTTTTGCTCTTTTCATTCTTGATTTATATATTTTTCTAATACTCTATTTTTAAACATGTTTTTAAACAAGGAAAATGAACCACACCTTTTTAAATCACTGTCATAACTATTCCACAGGTTAACTCCTCTAACAGAAACACATCTCTGCTTTATATTTGTCCTTATCTTGTTTTGTTTTTTTAAAGAAATCTGTTCCCCTTAAGTCATATTGACTCTCTCTGACTTTGAACAGCTTCTGAGTACTGCGGCAAAGCAAGTTATTTTGTGCTTTATACATTATCTGTGCCATTTTATATTCAACTAAATCATAAAATTTCAGGGTATTCAGATTAATAAACAAAATGTTAGTTGGTTCTATATAGTTTGATTGGTTTATAATTCTTATAGCTCTTTTTTGTAATTTGAAAATAGGAAGAGTGTTCGTTTTATATGCATTACCCCATATCTCCAGACAATAAGTCATATATGGAAGCAACAGAGTACAATAAAGTGTGTTTAATGATTTTTTTGTTCAGGACATGCTTTGTTTTATAGAGAATAGCAATGGTTTTTGACATTTTTGTTTTCACGTGGTTTATATGAGACTTCCATCTCAGCTTATCATCAATCATCACTCCAAGAAATTTATTTTCGTACACTCTTTCAATTTCAATTCCATTAACCCTGATTTTAGACACATTTTTCATTTGTCTAATGCCAAAAATAATCAATTTTGTTTTCTTTATATTTAACGATAACTTATTTACATCAAACCAGTTTTTTAATATATTTAACTCCTTTTCCGCTGTAGTCAGAAGCTGTTCTAGGTTTTTACCTGAGCAATACAGAGTGGTATCATCAGCAAACAATACACATTTTAACAGTTTGGAAACACTACATATGTCATTTATATATAATATGAATAATTTAGGGCCCAGCACAGAGCTCTTGATTTAAGATACAATTAACATGTGATGATGTTGACTAACCAACCAATTCTGGGGCTTAAAATACTGATATTTTTTCAAAGTTGCTGACATATAAATAAGATCTAGTTTAGTGCTGAATCAGTATTAGATGATGAGACATTCGTAGTATGATTGTCCTGTGACGTGTATATATATTTCTAAAAAAAGAAACAGCTATTAAAAATAGTTCTAATAGGCCTAAAAAAGTACTACGCCTTTTAGGAGTATTAAAAATATTAGTGGAATTGCACAACAAAGTCACAATAAAATGAATGAACTATACTCAAAGTATCCCCCTCCAACATGTTTTTATCAGTCATTTTAAATGGCTCCATATAGATCCATCTAGTGACCTTAAAGAAGAGGTCAGAGGTCAAATGTAACATGATATTTTAAGTCTTTATACACTACTTTATATATTTTGAGCGTACACATCGCACCACAGAATCATAGTTTCTAAGGTTTTTTTGTCAATTTTTGACCAACAAATAATTAAGTTTACCTTGAAGATCTTGGTGGGTGTAAGCCAAATTGTAATGGTTTGTTAACACGACGTTACCCTCCACCCCCTACACAGTTTTATATTCTGATCACTCAAAAATGTTTACGCTATCTTATTCACAGACAGAATGACACACATGCAAACGCTAAAGCACAACTTGGGGGAAGGTAACGAAAACGAAACGCGGTGGTAAACAAAGTGAATTTGTTGAAACAGGTGATTTGTCATAGATGCTAGGGGGAACCTCCACCTGTTTAACTTTCCTGCAAAGGTAGCTGTGAAAGCAGAGCCAGTGGCAGCTTGTCTAGTAAGCTAGTCTCCTATCGGGCTCCTGTCAAAGACCAGAGGTTTATCCACAATGCACATGTGCAAACAACCAGACAAAGCTGCTGCTCCCTTAAGCTCAAGACATGGTTAATGTGACACAAACATACCCATGATAAATGACACGTGTGTGTGTGCGCGTGATGTCCACCTTCTAGTCTTTTCTCTTTAAAGGCCTCACTGTGTTATAAACTAATTCAATAATTATAAGCCATAGGTAATCTTTCAGAGCTTTAAAGATATCTCAGCAGCCAGAACCAAAACAAAACTGGACTTTATTTTGGTTCTTGCTCGAGGAGTTTGTGCAGCTACACAGCAGCCATGGTAAGAAGTATGAGCAGGAGTGCAGGAGCAGTCATTTTGGAGGTGGCAAGACTTTACAGCACACAGGAGGCTCTGGAAAGATGGCACCTCATCCTCCTCTGAGGACTCTCAGGTTGACATGGAGGAGGCTTCAGAGGTGGAAACAGACCAGCTGGAGTCCAACTCTAAATCATCTGATTGGAGGGTGGGTGGAGAAGAGACGGTTGAAGCAGTGAAAGGATGGACTTCTCAACGTTTTGGTCATCCCCATATTTTTGTCTTCCACATAGAGTGCAAGGCTCTGCTACGTCCCAGCAGCCAGAGGTTTGATCCCAGTGGAATCACAGAGGAACTGCATACTCATGTAGAGATGTGCATTTTGTGTTTACAGGCCAAATAATAAATCAATTCAAATCTGCAGGGTGCTGCTCCCAACCTGTCTCATCAGCAAATATAAGGGCAGTGTGACTTTTGCATGGACAGAAAGAGAAGAGCTGGCAGCACCATGTAGGAGCATGCATGTAGCTCCACCTCAGCTAGAGTCCCTCTTCTTTAAAGGGTCAAAATCTAAAAACTATAATTAATATTTGATATTTATAGTTCATACTGAAGTAGTTTTTTTTTTTTAAATGAGCCATTTAAAGTGGAAATATAATATTTATACAGCAGTTTTTGTCCTTGGGCTGAAAAGAGTCTGGATTAAGGGATAATTTCATTTTTTATTGTGCTTAGTTAGGTTTTGAGAACCAAAACTATTGGGTTAGTGTTAAGGACAAAGAAAAAACCTGCTTTGGTTCAAATACTCTCTGTCCTAACATTAACCCTGCACACAGAGAAATGAGTTAACTGTACACAGTGCACTGACCTGTGACCGAGCCTTTATAGGCTGGAGTGAGAAAAAATGTTAAGGGTTCTTTTTGAGGAGTTTAAATTAAATAACTATTAGAAATTCTAGTTGAAGTGAAAATACACCCAAACTGGGGTTGGATGGTTTTATCACTAATGTGGCTGTTGCTTGCAGTTTCATCATAGGTCCATGTGAGGAACGTTGCACGCTACTCCTCCAGATTCGTAATTTTTCTTATTTTTGTAGAGTTCATGCAGTCCTCGTTCTCCTCTGGACTGCGGGTGTGAGTACCAGTTTCAGTTTTGAATTTAAACAAATGCAGTGAGTCTGCAGAATATGGCAACGTGCTGTGATACGCTAGCAGATGTGTCGGCTTCTAACCGCTCGATGGGTTGAAAAGCTTTTGTCAAGTGGTGTTAGTAAAGAGAGTTTGGGAACTCGGCCAGCCTTGAAAGCTTTGTTCTGACTTAGGTGTTGAAGTGAGACAGAGCAAAAGCAGAGGGTATTGATTTCTCAAACACAGCTTGTCACAGTCAGCCTATTGTCTTCTTCCTCTTGAAACTCTCCTTTCGATCCTACATGACCTCCCGTCACAATACTTCTCACTTTGACACGCCGCTTTTTCAGCAGTTGCTCAAGGGATTGTGACAACCCAAATATATATATGTATAAGTCTTTTGCACCTTATCTGATAGGCTTCTATAGTTTCATGAGCAAGTTCAGGATTTGCCTCTCTACCATTTTCCGTGTGGCCTGATCTGCAGTGTGCACATTCAAACCATTCATTAGCAGCCAATTCATAGAAAACATTATCTATTATTCATTTTCTGTGGCAGGATGGTATAATTGCCCAAAGGCAAAAACATGATCTGTATTTGCTATCCAGTGCATTAAGACAGCATGCGAGTCACTTCTTCAAGGACACTAATGAAGAGAGAGAGAGAGAGCTCCTGACCAAGAAAATATTTGCCCTTTATCCTCAGTTTGCGGTGCTCCTATTGTGTTGCTCAGAAATAGGTGCAAGATTAATGTCTGCACAGTGCTTTGATGTTTAGGTCTTTTTATGCAGACATATAAAAAAGCTGGTCATCTTCTTACCTGAATTCCAAGTAGGGTAGCCCTGGCAAACGTGCCCTCAGGGCTCTCAGGACCGCTGCAGAGGGCCTTCCAGGGTCCTCCCGGGCAAGTGATTTCTTAGCTGCCCGATGTTCCTGAGACACGGCTCATCGAGTGGTTTGAAAAGCCTTTGTTTGTACCTGTGCTTGCTGTCTGACTTGTGTGCCAACTGACATGAGGCGGGCAGTGGGAAGGTAATTGCCCCATGAGAAGAGGAACTTATTGATAGGCTGAAGTGGGCAATGGCATGACAGTGCCATTCTGTACACTTGATATCTGCAGAAATGCTTGTCTGTCATACAGTAGAAGAATTGAATTTCCTGTTGTTCTTTTTTTTTTAGAATAGAGGGTGCCATTAGAAGTAACGTGGAAGAGTCACTGAATCAAATTGGAGATTTATATAACATTATGCTATAGTTTATAGATTGCTATTATATAATATTTGAGTTTCTAAAATATACTTCAATGGTAGAAAACGACTGACTGCATCCCTGTGAAGTGAGCTGCTGCAAAGGCGCCGACTCACAGGGCCCGTGCATGCCCTGTGGATCCAGAATTCAGCGCTTTTATTGTTGGTTTTGGCATTTTGATATGAATGGCAGACGTCTAGCGAAGGACCTGGAAGGGCTAATATGGATGGAATGCTTTCATGGTATTTTCAAATAGCCTGGACCTACCGCAGCCAAAGGCAGAGCACCGTTTGCGTGTCTCACATTAGCACAAAAGCCAAAAAAATATGCAAGAATGCCCAGTGAGCCCACGGGGTGTCGTTAACAAAGAGCTTAATTCTAAACCACAAACAGAAGATTGTAATTATTGCTTGGCCCTTCAGTGTGTGGCTGTTTGCATGCGCGCTGGCCACGTGTGTGTTTTGCGTATGTGGCAGAGCCAGAGTGGTGATTGTTCCCACCTGATTATATTTAAATATTTGCTGAACTCCTTTGGCCATTTTGAACTTCCATAAATCACAGCCTTGTGGATTATTATGGCGCTTTTGTTTGTTTTATTCTTCCACGGAGTGAAAATGCTAATGAAAAAAATTAGCATACCGTTCTTAGGACACACTGTTGTGATGATAAATGCATTGCACAGCAAAGATCAAAAAGCCAGGCTTTGCTATAGGAACGGGCTTTGTAGCCATTCTGTGTTTATAGAGTAGCCGGAGTGCACAGTGTGTCAGAGACCTCAGAGCAGGTCGGCCCTGGCCTTTGTCTGTTCGGACAGCCAGGGTAATTAAGAATCAGCTTAGTTCGGGATTATTGCTAGAAGCAGGCTGATCACAGGAGACAGGAGAAAAAGCATTAGGAGAATAGTGGTTAATATGGGTATTACCCTTCTTAGCACTGCTATCATGTGACAGTGAGACGACTGACAAAGGAACCCTGTTGATACTGAGATCCCTTGCCCTGCGCTAATAGGCTTTACTGCAGATTGCTTTGTTTACCCACAGTGTGCAGCACTCCACCTTCCCGCTTTATCTTTCTTCTATGCCCATTCAAACTTTATAGAATTTGTCTCAACCTAATTAGAAAATGGTAATGTTTTGCTGTACACCTCCCTGAGGTATTTAAGCAATGTTCCGATGTGTTTGCCTAACACCAGCGCCTCTAAAACGGAAGATGCATGACTGTTTGTCTCTCTCTCACACACATAAACACAGTTTTTGAGATATTTTTGTGGAATGTAATTAATGTTCTCATTAACAGTGTGAGCAAGCTGTAAGGCGGGACTAAAAGTCTGATACCACTGGGTCCTGGCCCTCCTCTGCTTTATGAAACATGGCTGCTGAAATGGATAGCCTGCGTCTGGCATGTGAAACAAAGAGTGGTATGACAGCCACTTTGTTGTTAGTCCAGCTTTTTATTGTGCAGAGGTAACCCAATGCCTGTAGCCTCTGCACCACCTCCATAAGTGAAGCCATTTGTTGCCCTTTAGAAAGGATATGGAAGCAGGCCAGTGTGAATAATAACAATGTAGAGGGAAGATTTATCCAAACACGAAAAGGTTACATCAAATGAACCACCTAATTTATCGCATTACTCTTATTTACAATGAACTTTGCTGGTATCAGCTGCTTGCGCATTAGAAAACATTGCTGCAGGTGCATAGCTGGCAGAATTATCAGTGCATGACATGACACAACAATGCTTTGTTTTGATCTTATTGAGAAGGGAGCAGGGAATTGTTTTCCACAGTCTTTAAGAGCTAATCCCATCAGAGGGACTGCACAGCATGGAGGCCTAACTGAGATAGTGCTGCCAGAACAAGAGGGAGACAGGAATGTGTTTGTCTGGCTAACATGGCACAAGCAAAGGAAGAAAACTCCTCCCAAACAACTTGACTTCTTAATTCCTCTTCCTGAGTCACGACTAGGGCAAATGTCTCATTCTGTGAGCTGTATGGGTCAATAAAAACAGGAGACAACTTTAGATTTGGATTCGGCAGCAGCTTTTGTAGATGCATTGGTGAACTTTCAATATAGCAGATGAATTAACTAGGTTTTACCTCTAGAGCAAGGTTTCTCACTTCACTGGTTGTCTGCTGGCTTGGTTGGGCACATGTACCCCTGGGGGAACAGGCTCATTCAGTGCCGAGGCCATGGAACTGAGGATTTATCCCAGTCCAGTGAGTCCCTGTGGCGCCACAAGCTCCTGTTGAAGGATTTAAGATTGGTCTGTACGTCTGTCTTTTTACCACAGATAGAAAAGAATTTTTTTTCTCCCAAGTTGTAATAAAATGTGTCTGGTTGATACATTCTGTTTGAACTTTATAAAAGGAGAAGTGTGGGTGAAGGGCTAAGAAAGATTGAAGGGGAGTTTTATTGAGTTTTTCATAAGTTCGAACAGTATTGAATGTTCTTACCTAACAGCTGCACAAAACGTGTCTAGAAACATCTGTAGTAGTTTCTGCTAAAAGAAAGATGTAGGAGCTATACATAAAGGCTTATTGAGGGTTAAGTAAAGGTTTATTAGGGTTGTAGTCAACCAAAGAAAATCTTGGATGACAGAAATCTTACTTATCTTCTACTGGTCATGTGAGGTGACGAGTTCCCAAAATCTGTCTTTAGTCTGTGGAGCGCACGTAAATAGACATGAAACTCTAGTATTTGCAGCAGATGAAATCATTTTAAACCTTTAATTTTAAAGGGGAATCTATTGTACGTTTAGATTGGCTTAATTGTAGCTCCAGCTAGATAAATGCTAGAACTGGCAACTGGACAAGGGTACCATTATAAACCCACTACGAAAGGATGACTGATTTATCAGCCAATATTGGTTATCTACCATTTATTGGTATCAACATTTACTAAAGTAGAGATGAGAGAAACACCCTTCAATAGTTCTAAGTGTTGACGTTTTATATAGGTTTTTTATAGTCTACTTCCATGTTACCATTTGGTGCTTGGAACGCCACAAACACACCTACTAGCTGAACGTTTAATACAAAATTTTAGGGAAATCTGTTGTTGTTTCATGGTATTGTAACAGTTGCTACTGTGGCTGTTGTAATACAGTGTATCACCACATGGTGGCGCCTCTCATTCCCCTTTTTAAAAAAATTCTTCTTCGTTATATCTCTGTAATAGATTCCTCCACGTGTATGTGGACTAGTGTCCTCTCCAGTAACGTGCCGTAAAGCTGGGAGTTTTATTTTTGATATGTAAAATAAATAAGTACTTGTGGAAAGTTACAAGTTGTTGCTCATTGCTGTCCACCTGCACACCTCCGTGGCTGGCTTTATCTCCACCGCACGTTACAGTACGCTGGGCCATATTACACCTTTCACGGTAATACTGGTAAAATGTTAGGCAATGATAAGAAAATGAAATATCGCTATAGAATATGGGTAAAACGCGCTGCACGCCTTATGACAAAAGTAGCAAACGGTGGGGGGAACTAACTAATGAACTAAACTAATATAAACAGCTGCTTGTTTAAGTGAAAATAAATTGATGGGTATTTTTTTGCACTAATAAAGTTGTGGAGTTTTTGTCTCACCATCGTCAATTATAATTGACGATATAGTTATATTGTTATTGCAAATTTTCAAATATATATTGTGATAAATATTTTTTGGCCATATTGCCCTGCCCATTGACCGATATATTGGAACGTCAGATTTTTGGATTGCGAAATATCCGTGTTGGTATGGGTCTTAAAAACCCTATATTGGTTGGGCTGTATATTAGAGCCATCATACTGAAATATACCATGTCTAATATGTTAACAATCGAAACAATGTGAATTTTAGCAGATAGTTTTAGCACAGACAAATTCGTTTAGTGTTTCTGAGGATTTGACTTGTTGTAGTTGAGCTTTGATATGTAAAGTTTAAACTGGCCTTTTTGATCATTTGTTTTAACGAAGGGCGGTCCCAGTGAGAACTTCTTTGACATGCCACCAATTAGTCTGGAGTCGCGTCTGAGTAGAAGTTCAGAAAATGAAAACATTAGTTAAACTCCCACAACATGGACTCCAGTCCTCAGTTGTGAAAACATAAGGGTTTCTTTCACAGCGACTCTGTTTCTACTGCTGCCAAAAATAATAATCAAAAAAGGATCAGAGGCTATTGATGTAGCGCTTTTCTTTTATGAAAGTGACACCGGTGGCTGCAAGACGAACGAGCTTGGAGAATTTAGTCAAATAGAGACCGTATTGACCAGACCGGCCCTGATGTTTACATGTTCTTATTGATCCAGTTATAATAATTTGGCCGGTTATTATCTTGAACTTGTTTGATTTTAATAAGTTGCGAGGAAATGAAAAGACAGAGCTCCACATGCTCACCAACGTAGTCAACAGAGGGAAGCCATGTTAAGTATTCTTCACAAAAATAAACCAACAAGCAACATTAAGGCTAAAGGTTTCACATGGCTCGCATAGCTCGTTTCAGTGAGCGTAGGTTACCGCTTCGTGCTTAAAGCTGGCATCTGTTTGTTTTACTGGGAGACTTCTATTGTAAAGCAGCTGCCGAAAGTGGTGAGTCTGAATTACTGGAAGACATACATGGAAAACATCTGCTTTCTCACAGCTGGTGCCTGCTGCTCTTTTGCTGCGGCCATGTTTAGTCACAGCGATTCAATGTGCTTCTTTTTTTAGGGATGCCTTGGTCATAAACATTTATATATAGGCTTTTAATATAAATACAACTAATAAATTGATAGCGTCTTGATTGCTTTCCATTTGGCTGTGGTAACGTGATGTGAAAATTCCTGTAAAACTGTCACGAGTCTCAAATAATCCCTAAACTTGGGCTGGTTCTGCAATGCTCGTAACAAACTGAACATGAAGTAAAACTAGATTTCACTGAGCTTTCTAAAAGACATATCCTCGGATCAGTCACATCTCTTGCGGTGCCAAGGTGCTTTTCTGTTCTTGATTTCGCTTCTTTCTCTCATCATTCCCTCTGCATTTCTCACAAGGCTCTGTGTTTTCTCTCCATCTTTGCCCTTGTCGTCTCAGCCTTAGGGCTTCTCGGGGATCCACAGTACGCTCAGTGTTTCTGGGAAGGGTTCAGTATTCTAGGCAGAGTGAACGTGAGCTCAAAGCAGACCCGTCTTTATGTGTGTGTGTGTGTCTATGTGTGTGTGTGTGTGTCTGCCTGTCTCCCCAGGCACTCATTAAGCTGGTGTGTGAAGGTGTGTGTTTCCGGAGGCTGTTGGGAGAAACATGCGTGCATGTCGAGGTTAAAAGACCCCCGACAGAGACATAATTTCCTATCCTGGGGTGATGGGAGAAGGTAACTTCATTAGCCAGTCCCCGCTATGCAGATTAACTTGATTATACTAACCAAGTCTTGATGGCGACAGTGGCGCAGAGTAAAATTGTCACACCTAGAACTAAAATCTGTGCATGTTTTTTTTAATAGGATTAGCTGTGTATGCATCTGTGTGCATGAGCTTGCATCTCTGGATGCCATGAAGGGAGGCAGGGAAGGAGGGGCGGTTAATGCACCTGGGTCATGTGGTTGCTCTGTAATTTAAAAAAGTGAATCATCCTCAGGTAATGAGCAGGTGCCTGTTTAAAAAGCTCCTTTCAGTAATTTGGCTGATGTCAGGCCTGTGGTAATGGCTGCCTCTGTGTGTTTTAAGACTTTAGATGCTCATTGGTTGTTTTTGTCATTCTGTACCGCCTACTTTTTTGTTCCATTGGTTTTAAAAACATATCTTATGTAGCTAATATGTCCAAACATTTGCAGTCATGCAAGGCGTGCCCTTTTGTTACCCGGAGGGCAAACAGCATTAACCTCTTTTAACCTGAATTGATCCGCAGCACTTCTTACATTCACTCGCTTCATTAGTTGATGAGACTGGTGCTGGTTTACATATACAGTGCTGTGAAAAGTATTTGCCCTCTTCTTGATTTCATATTTTTTGCACATTTGTCACAGCTAAATGTTTCAGATTATCACACAAATATTGATATAAGACAAAGGTGAGTGAATACTAAGTTTCGTTTTTAAATGATGATTTCCTTTGTTGAGGGAAAAACGCAGCCCTGTGTAAAAGTAATTCCGTACCACTTGTTAAATCATAACCTAAACATATTTTTTGCAGAACTGGCTTTATTTTCAATAATCACATGTGAGCCTGATCAGGAACACCCATGAATAGTACCTGTCTGACAAAGTGTAGGCTAAAAGATCTCAAAAACCAACACATCATGCCAAGAAACCCAGGAACAGCTGGGAAGTAATTGACATCTATTAGTCTTCAAAGGGTTACAAAGCCATTTTTAAGGTTTTGGGACTCCAGCAACAGTGAGAGCCATTAAACACTAGTGGAGAAAACTTGAAACAAAATGGTTAACCTTCCCAGGAGTGCTGGCCTACCAGAAATACTCCAAGAGCACATTGACGACTCATCCAGGAGGTCACTGAAGAACTCCAAACAACATCTACAGAACTGAGGGCCTCTCTTAAATCAGTTAAGGTCAGAGTTTATGATTCAACAATGAGAAAGAGACTTGAATAAAATTGTCATCCATGGGAGAGTCCAAGACAAAAACCACTCTTGATTAAAAAAGAACAAAAAGGCTCGTCTCATATTTGCCAGAAAACATCTTGATCCCCAAGACTTTTGGGAATATATTCTATGGACTGACGAGACAAAAGTTTGATCCCTGTTACATTTGGAGGAAAGCAGTAAATCTGATTGGTGCTTTGGCATGACCTTTAAAGGGTTTGAAGAGTATGAAGGTCCTGTTTATGTGCCTAGATTTAAACAATTCTGCAAAGAAGAGCAGCCTAGAACTCTTCCCCAGTAATGTGAAAGACTCATCGTCAGTTATTGCAAACACCTGATTGCAGCTCTTGCTGCTAGTGGTGATAAATCAAGTTATTAGATTTGGGTGACCCCATTCCTTTAATAAATAAAATCATCATTTAAAAACTGCATTTTGTATTTTCTCTGATTATCTAATATTAAAATTTGTTTGATTTGAAACATAGACGTCTTACATATATGCAAAAATATTTTCACCTTCCTGTATGTCAGTGTACTCTGTGCTCCAAAGGTGTCCTTTGGGGACCAGAGTTAGCGAGATAGGTTTGCATCATTCACAGGAAGCAGTTCCAGTCACTTTATGGCCACTTTTGCGGCCCAGTTCCTTCCACTTTCCATCAGATGTGAGTGACTGGATAACAGAGGAATTTTGTTCCTTGAGGCATGTTAGATTACAGCTGTCTAAGCCATCCACATGAAGCCATGTGCTTCAGATTAAACACTTTAAATCTCTTGAGGGAGCTGCAGCGACGGCCACTTTCATGAATTGTCCTGTGATGCATTATAATAGCTTTGTGTCTGCACTCACCTGTTGATTTTTCTTTTTTTGTAAATGTGTATATATTGTACAAATTCTGTATTCTCCTTGCACACACCACTATAATATAACATTCATAAGCAAGGCTTTTGGGCCGGTCCAGACTGAAAAGTAAGCCCTCTGTCAGACTCCCAGTGAGGCTGTTTTTTGTGACCTACAAATGCTTGAGAAAGCACACACACACCTTCACATACACATGTTCGGGCTTGTTGGCTCCCCAGTCATGTATCCTGGTCAAGGTGAAGAGGGTGGGGGGGCGGGGGCAGGTAGAGCTGTAAAAATGCAGACACATGGAGATGAGAGGAGGGAACGAGGGACAGATCTCACACATCCTGCCGACAGCCGCCCTGGTGTTGTCAGTCTAAAGCTGACGGGCCAGAATCTGTGGGAAATGGGGAAAACTGAGCTGACTGCAACCTCTGGCTTTAAAGTCACAAAACACAGCACCCATGAAAATGAAGTCATTCTGGCAAAGGGTGTTTTGATGCAGATTATTCTTTCCGCTCAGCTACCGCAGATCCTGCAGGGTAAACGAGGACATGGACACATATATGTTTACAAGCGCAGATTATAATTTCGGGAAAATTACAGCTTTCGAATTCCTCCTGTCATTTCCACTATCGTGACGCTGTGTGTGGCACCGTGCTGCAGGAGAGCCGCCAGGCACCAGCAAACCCAGACAAAGACAGTCAGTCAGGTAGATCATTAGTGGTTTTAGCAACATAAAAGCTCATAACACACTATGTTATGTTATTATCTCAGCAGCCACGGTACTCACATTGTTTTGGCCTTTAGCAATATGTAGGGTGGAGAGCTTCCTGTTTGCCGTGCCACCTTTTAAGGGAGTGGAATTAGCTGTGTATGTGGAGACTAACTGCCCTCTTTCCTTGGCCTTTGATAAAATCCTCCACATCCATGCCTTGCAACTGGAAACCAAGCGAGGAATGGTCACATGATCGAGATGGCTGTTTCTGCTGCCTGCAAATAAGGTCGTATTAGCAGAGCAGGGCAGGGGCATAGAGGGTTTTTACAGCAGATTGGACACATGGCCTTTTGGCTTGTCTGGTTACTGGACCCTCAGATAGAGATATGTGATACTAGGCTTGGGTAACACGAGGATATATTGTAGAGTGTGAAGGCTGAAACCATTTTAAGGCCGTTCATGAAGAGTTTAGTGGCCAGAAGTGTTTTAGTTGTGTTGAAATGATAAAATTGACGGCTTTGATGATATTTCCTAAAAAATAATTATAAATCAATCTCTTGTTCTAGCTTTTTTTCTGATTCAGTGATTGAACAAGTGTTATCTGTTACAAAGCCTGTCTTCATACACATACAGTAATAGAAACTTGCCTGCTGCCGTGACTGTTCTGGGGTACAAAGGGGTTAAAACAGGGTATAATTTGGAGTGTGGAGATGTTTACCAAGAACGATCAGGATAGGATAGTCCAGCAAATGTTCAAACATAGGATAAAAAATGGACCTCTCAAAACAGCAGCTATGCCCATCTTTTATTTACAGTATATACACATACAGTTAAATGAACTCTGTGCTCATGCCTTCTAATGATTTATTATCTCTTCATATATAAACTATAGCAAATACAAAACTAACAGGTCCCATTTATTATATTAATAGGCAAATTAGTAGTTTGGAAACACTTGTCACTTTTTAGACACAGGCTAAACATAACAGATGAAACAAGACACAGACGGACCCAGTAAACATCCCCTAAAACCTGCTGAAAACCACCAAAGCTTGTAATTAATTTTCTGTTCATTTCGAAAATAAAAAATTAGAAGAGGCTCTGCGTGAAGCAAAAAGCAGAAAGTATATCTGGTTATTCTGTCCTAAAATGACATTTTATGACATCACTAAAATACAAAAGCATGCATGCACACTATAAATCTAAATTCCCAGTCTCCTTCTGTCTTTTCTCTGTCTTTCACACACATTGAGGTGTAAAGAAAGCTGTTATCTTTGCAACGGTGCAGCACACCTCATTTGTGCTCTGACAGTGCGACGTCTGCAGTTTGCACCCAGAGGAGCAGGATTAGTATGAAGATATCGTGGAGTGTTCCTTTAGTATCTGCCAGAGGTTTCACAGCTGCACTGTGCTTTCCTCAGTCAGTGTCATTGCTTCCTTTAACTCTCTTCTCGCCCCAGCGTGCTCAGGAGAAGTCATTCTTACCTTGAGCACGGGGGGTTAGAAGAGGCGGTAATGCTATTATGAGTCGTTAAGCTGCGGCTCTGTTTGTCATACTTTTCCTTCACGCCGCGCTCCATTCACGTCTCGATCGACCCGATCCACCCGTTTGACACCGTTCCACCCCCCACGCAACCTGAGGCTACATGTTCACAGGGGGCCTCTATTTACTTTTTTTTCCCTCCACATTATTTTCAGATGTGCTATGGCATGTTCTTGGCAGCGCCGAGAACTTTGCATGTCTTTAGCGCCCATGGCGTAGAGCGCTGGAAGTTGAAAATGTTTTATTTTTCTCAGCATGCCACGCTTCAGACGAGTTTTGGGGAGTCGTGCTGCTATTGCAGCGACCGGCGCTTTTCATATGCATGTGTTTAGTGCTGCTGGAGCTGAAAAAGAAGTGCTTGGTAGGCACAAGTGTATCTCAGATTTCTCTCTGGTCTCGCTCTGCCCTTTCTGCAGCTTTCCTTTCCCCTGTTGGCTTCTCGTTTTTTTTTTTTTTTAAATCTCTTTAGCCCGTTCCCTCTCTTTTTACTCCTCCTGCTGCCCCTCCCTCTACTTTTACCCCTCTTTGTGTACCCCTTTCTCGCCCTCTGCTCATATTTTCCCTGTCTGTGTTATGTGGGATTTCATGCAGTACTGAGTGAAACCTCCAATCAGCAGCAGCAAGACTGGACAGAGCCGGAGTTGTTCCTCAGAAAGGCCACACAGCAGTGTGAGATTGACGGGGTGTGTAGCCAGATGCGTTCTGCTTCACTGCACTGTGTGTGTGTTTCTGAATACGTGTGTTTGTCATTTGCAGGATGGAGGGATGAATGCAGACTTAAGTGGATGAGAGAATGATAGAAATGGAGGGAAACAGAGGCCAGGGGAGCTGGCTTTGCTTTTGTTGGGTTTACATAATTAATGTTTTGTTAAACAGAACTGTGTCTACACACAGTATCAGCTCTGATCACCAATGCAAATATTGTCAAGAGGATAAGCATGGAAAACACTCAAAATGCTTCACAGTGGGCTAAACGAAGCTCGCGTACACATTCATTACTCTGGTGGTTGTAAGTAATTAAATTCCAGGTAATGAAAAGCCAAAAACACTCATTACCTTTTCCTCAGAGCCACTCAGATGCTTTTGAATCCCTGTGTCAATTTATTACCAGCTACAAGGATGAGTCTTGACTGCATCAAGACCAGCTTTAGTCTTTCATTGGTTTGTTCTGCTCTTTTTGGAGCCACCCTGCGATAAACCTGTTTGTTAAAGGGCTTTATGGACAAATTTAACGTGACTCAACTTGATCATCAACATTTGGGACAGAGATTAAATCAGTGTTGTGAGCGTGTATTCTTGTGTGTACTTTTCTGTTGAGTGGCGCTTACAGTTGTTTGTCATTCAGTGGCATAAGGGCTCCAGAGAAACCGCCATGATTAGCCTCCCGCCCCTGGGACCGTATAGCTTACCAGGACCTGCTCTGTCAGCACCAAACAGGACATTTATCACACACTCCGCTTCGCTACTGCTGACCCACACGGCACACGAGCAACTATGCAAACACAGAAAGATAAACACAAATATACAGATAACGCACATGTGTGTGCATAAATGTAACGTTAGTACTGGTAATACTAACACACAATAAGACAAAATAAACAGTGTGCTGAAAACACACACACAGACACACACAGTGATACCCTAGTCTAACACTACTATAGTCTGTATATAAGAGATGGAGAAAGCCACTGAAAATTGAGGCAAGTGTGACCCTGCCTAAAACGTCATATTGCTGAAGGTCGCTCAGCGCTGGACCCAGAGGATCTCTCTGTCCACAGACCGCCATTCAAAAAGTGTCTTCTCCTGTCAAATATTAAGTACATAGTTTTCTATCATTTGTAGTTCTTTAAAAAACAACAATTCTATCATCAGGCATAAACTGTGGCATGTTTCCAAAGAGGCCCGGGGTTCAGGTGTCATTCACCTGCTCCGATCAGATGTTCAAATGTGACCACTTCTGTTTTCGATTTTTGTTTCTTTGCGTATAAAATCTTGACTAACACGGTCACAATAGCTCTAGAAACCATGACAGAAATCACTTTTTCTTAGAGGCTATAAACATGCTTTTTCCTCTTATGCGTAGACATTGGTACTAATAGAAAGCAAACAATAGAAGACAAGCTTTCTCTTAAAAAATGGGAATATATAATTAGCCAATCCAATGGCAGCAATTCAGTATATTTAGACATGTAAACATTATCAAGATGACCAAACTGAGGTCAAACTGCTGCATTGGAATGAGGAAGAAAGGTGATATTTTTCTCACAGGGTTTACAGAGAATGGTCTGAAAAAAAGAAAGAAACTATCCAGTGGGTGAAAATGCCCCTCTGATGTCAGAGGTCAGAGGGGAAAGGTCAAATTGCTTTGAGTTAATTGAAAGGCAACCAAGGTATGTAGAACAGCATCTCCTATACACCTTTAGCCTTGAAGCAGATGGACTAGAGCAGCAGAAGACCACACTGAAGGCAGCTCCTGTTAGCTGGGAACAGGAAACTGAGGCTACAGTTTACACGGGCTCACCAAAATTGGTCAACAGAAGGTTGGGAAACCATTGCTGAGCATGTTCAATGCAGCTGAAGTCGTGCCACAAAGAATTAAAGCAGTTCTGAGGGCAAAAGGGTCCAACTTGGTACTAGCAAGGTGGGCCTAATGAAGTGGCCGGTGGCTGTATTAAAAAATGTTGATTAGTATGTTTGCTTGAACACAAGTTAGCTTTTTTCTAGAGTATAAGCATAATGGACCCTGTGCTACTTGTGTCACTCTATTTTTAACCAAAACTACAGAATTCTTTAATTGAATACACTAAACACAAGACTGAGTGTTTACCATGTTAAAAAAAAACCCTAATTTCATCCTCCAGTCTGTGTACGCTTACTTTTTTTTATTATTTTGCTTTCACTACAAATTTAAAGCAATGATTTTGAAATATAAAATAGCAGAAGGAAAGATTTTTGTGGAAACGATCAATGACTAAAGATGAATTAAAAATGCTCTTTTCTTCTTCATTAGACCCATTGTGTGCACACTCAGACCCATACACACAGGTGAAGCAGTGCCATTGCAGTCTGACTCACCAGGCTCTGTAGCATGTGACTGTAATTCAGCCTCAGAGCCCCATAAGTCATATGTATAATGCACAGCGTGGAGCTGCATAGCAGTAGTTAACATTACTGAATCACTTTGATGAATAACTGCAGGTGAAATGGCTTTAATGTGTTCCTGACTTATTGTTGGGGGTTAGTGATAACCCTCCAGGAAGTCATATTAATAATGTATCTGGAAGTAATTCCCACATTTTGTCTTCATTTTCTCGTAATCATTCAAATGTATGTTAAGTATTAGCACTACCATTAAATCACTGTAAGCTAATCATTTATGGACAGTGATTTTTTGTAACCAGAACTTCAGTGAAGTAATAAGTTACTAATGTTTTTCACATACTAACATTACTAATGTTAATATTAATGTTTACTGAATGAAAAATATTTTGACTTTAATGTTTTATGTGAAAAAACAACAACAAGACTTTAGAAGACTTTCCCTTCGAGTTTAGGAAATATCAAAGGCAATACTTAAGCAATATTGATAAGTATTGTAGTTCCAGCCCTGGTGAATGCATATTAACAGTTATAGTCTTTACACTATGTTGGTTTGTCCTGTCAGGCTGTGAGGCTGTTGCATGTCTGTTTTGCTCTGCTTGTCATTAGATGGGTGGTATTAAGTCGATTGTATGATCCATACTTGAACCCTCTGCAGCTCATGTCTCATCTCTCAGCACTCTTTGTCCTTGCTGGAAACGTAACGTGTTCCTTTGAGTGTCTGTGAAGTCAATACTACATTTGTTAGAATCAGGGCCCCAGAAGAGGGACCCTCAGAGTTCATCATTGGCTTATTAGATGCGTTTGTCTCCTATTGACCTGCGAGGCCTGCCGTATGATCCACAGCTTAATCCTCTGTGTATATGTGTGTGTGTGTGTGTATATATATATATATATATATATATATATATATATATATATATATATATATATATATATTAGGGGTGCAACGATATTCGTATCGATATTGAACCGTTCGATACAGTGCTTTCGGTTCGGTACGCATATGTATCGAACAATACAAAATTTTTAATTTATTTTATCAATTTTCCTTCTGACGATGCTGTCTGTGTTGAGCGCTCAGTGAATCTGCGTTCGACTACTCCGCCTAGGCTCGACAGTGCAGCCTAGGCGGAGTAGTCGAACGCAGATTCACTGAGCGCTCAACACTGACAGCATCGTCAGAAGGAAAGTTGATAAAATAAATTACAAATGTTGTATTGTTCGATACATATGCGTACCGAACCGAAAGCACTGTATCGAACGGTTCAATATCGATACGAATATCGTTGCACCCCTAATATATATATATATATATATATATATATATTCATCTTTGACTGTCCTGCTGGCAGCTCTGTCAGTCTCCGTGCCACATACATAAAAGTGGCGCAGAGACTGACAGCGAATTTGTCTCGCTAAGGTTTTGGCTGTAATTGTGCCTGGAGACACGATGACCCAGTTTGAGGCAATGAAGTGATAACTGACTCAGTGTGAATCCGTTTTATGGGAAGTAAGAAAATACTGCGTATGCAAATGCAGATGCCTAAAAAGATTTCATCGTTTAGAAAGAATCTGGACCTCTTTCACATGATAATTGGTTGGTTATATATGCAAAAAATCCACAAAACTGTGGCCCATAAATTATTTTTGTGTAGTTTGGTTGTCATTAGGTTGGCACGGGTCCACATGGATCATTTTGGTGTCTGTCCTCGTCTCCAGTTGGTATTCAAGTCTGAGATCCTTTACTCTGTCAGACACTTGATGGGCAAAGTGGAAAAGCTCTTTATGAAAGCCAAACCAGCTTGTACGTACACATCACTGAGCTTTTAAGTGTGTTTATTATGCTTTATCTATTTATATTTTTTTCTGTGCTACTCTGTGGATTTCGAGAGATGCAGCCCTGCCACAAAAAGGATTGGTCTTAACTCATTTTCTCTTCACATCATAGAGGGACTGGCAAACCCCCGAAAAGCACTGTCAAAATATATAAATATATATGTATATATGAAAGACTCATCAAGAATGAGTCCAAGTCTGTGAAAGCATTTCTTTTTTGGCTGTGAATTTAGAACTGATGGGTCCATTAGCAGCCAAATTGTCAGTAGTGAGATTTTTCTCTTAAGATGGTCTGCATAAATGTCTCGAATTCAAAGTAGGACCCCGAAACGAGTTGAATGAAGGGACAGATGTGAGAAATAATGCTCTTAATGCAACATTCTTTTTTTCTTTTTCTTTTTTTGTATGACTAAATTGCCCTTACGTCGCTCAGTAATTTCTCCCGGGCTCGATAATTGTGATACCATTCTGAAATTACGAAGAAAAGCGCAGACAGGCGCTCTTTGGTACTAATAGCCTGAGAAGAAAGCGCCTTCTTAACAGAGTTTTTATTGGTGTTCCTCTGCAGACTAGGACAGACTCGGGTCTCAGGTGAATTTCTGCAGCGGCTCTTTGTTGTCAACGCGCGGCAGGGATTTACCTGCCGTCTATTGTGGCAGGCAGGGCTCTAGACTCGAGATCCCGCCTGGTCGTCTTCTTCATTGCCTGACTGGGCCTGGAAAAATTGCTAATCATCTCCTATAATAAGTAGGATGGAGAAGGAGGCAAAATACTAGTGATGGGATTTCCGGCTCTTTTTAGAGATCCGGCTCTTTCGGTTCGGCTCACTAAAAAGAGCCGGCTCTTTCGGCTCCGAACCGGCTCTTCAGGTTGTTTTGTTGCTTTAATTAATTTATTATTAACAATAATATAAAATTATGCACAAAAGGAATTACTAACGTAAAAACAAGTGGTTTTATTTATATATGTTTATATATAAATATATGCGGTGGCCCCTAGAGACAAAACACGTACAAACTCCAAAACACATTTCTAGCATGAACTGAACTTCCAAAGCAGAGCTACTAGATCACTTAAATTACACAATTGAAAGCATGTGTGTATTGTTTGTGTATTTATACACAGGCACTCATATATATATTCAAATAATTTAAAAAAAAGTTCATTTACCTGTTATTACCACACACCAAATCCGGTCATTGGTACTTGCTGGCTTGTGTAGCCACAAGATAACAAAGGCTCAACACTGCGCCCAGCATCCTGGAGCACTTCTGTTGTTCTTTTGTACGTGTTTTGAGTTTTTATGTGCTTCTGAGTTTTTATATGCTTCTGAGTTTTTACGTGCTTCGGAGTTTGTACGTGTTTTTACGTGTTTTGGAGTTTTTACGTGTTTTGGAGTTTGTACGTGTTTTTACGTGTTTTGGAGTTTGTACATGCTTCAGAGTTCGTACGTGATTTGAAGTTTGTATGTGCTTTGTCTCTAGGGGCCACCGTAAATATACTTTTATTTATTCACTCCACATAAAATGTAATAAATAAATCATCTAATACAAAAATCAACTATTCACATTTCAAGTTTTAACTATTTACATTTTCAGCTTTTTCCTTTCACAAATTTAAAGTGAAAAGAACACAAAACACTGCAAACCACAACACAATTAAATATAAATTATAATAATATGAAAACTAAAAGAACATGCATATTCTCTGTCATATGGACCTGCATGAATAAACTTTCTCAATCCTTTATCATCTGCAACCGAAAATAGTTGTGGATGATTACTATACCTTTCTAATGTTGTTGTCCCTGCCTCTCTTTCTCTCTCTCTGGCTCTGTTCCTGTGCTACTGAGTGTAACTACCGCCCCTCCCCCCTCTGCCCAGCGTAAAGCACAAGGCTCGCGTGCAGAGTGAAGCGGAAAAAAAGTGCGAGAGAGAGGCTGAGAGAAAGAAAAAAAAAAAACCCACGTGACGGCTCGCGATAAGGAGCCGGCTCGCGTCGTTCACGTCAAAGAGCCGGCTCTAAGAGCCATTTCGTTCGCGAACGACCCATCACTACAAAATACAAACCAGTCATGAGTGGAAAGTGTCAAATGGGTGTACATAAATTTACATTTGTGAGGAATTCCGTCTCCTGCTCAAAGAGACTTTTCACTGTGCGCGATGACTGCCAAGTGCCTGTGTTTATACTGAGATGAAACTGCCAAAGGCAAGATGGTAGCTGTTATTTATGTTCAAAGACTTTGCCCGTGATTGAAAAGGCACCCCACTCTTTGATTTACCACTGTGTAACAATCAATCAATCATGAGTGTGTATGAGCTTCCCATATACTGCCCCGCTTTTCTTTTACAGCACTGGAGTTCATGTAGAAAGTCACAGGAGAAGGAGAAGAGCTGCTTTACAGCTCTGTCTGCTGATGCATCAGTCTGCAGAGACTCTACAGTTGTGCCTGGGCGCTAATGAGACATCAGTATTGCTTGTGATTTGAGAAATGAGCGATGTGAGGTTAGCATTGTTTGACATATTGCTGCTTGTTTAAAGCAGATCTTGCTGTGGATTCCTACGGTGCAATATTCGCTCAAAAAAGCCTTCCCGCTCGCTGCTATAAGTACCTTGTTGTATTATTTATTTATTTATTTCATGTTCTCTTCTATTTGTAGACAGACGGGAGGCACTTTCACCGGCAAAGAGCAAAGGTGCAACCAAAAGCAAAGTTAAATAGGTTGAGGGAAATAATTATCTTCCCTTTATAAAAAGTTGTAATGTTTTTTTATTCCGACAGCTTCACTTTCTGGCTTTGGTGCGCAGGGTGGCAATTTCATGACTCTAAATTAATTGGATAGAGCGTGCAGCTCCAGCACATCACATGCTGTGTCTTTGGCTTATTAAAACACCTCAGCTGGTATTTTTGCTGTAATAAAAAAACAAAAACGTATTACTAATTTGTTTACGTATGGCACACACCAGCAGCTTTGAATGATAACTGTTTTCCAAAGGTGATCTCGTGTGAGGCATCTTTTTGCGACGTGTTGGATGTTTTGGGAAACTTTATCCACACATCAAGCTTTTCCAGTTTTGCATTTTGTTGCTCTTGGACACTACTGACAGGCAAGACGGTGCTTGCCCACGACTGACAAACATCCCCACTGTGTAGAATAAAACACTTGCTGTTCAAGAATAGTTACACTGAGTGACACCCTTTCTACCTATTTCAATGCAGTATTGTGTGCTTTGTTTGATTTATTTTTTTTAAATGGTTGCTGATTTTTGTTATGAAAGGGCGATGCTAACAGTAATGCGAAGTGAAGTTTTGGACAGGCTGTTTTATTGGGTTAAGTACAGACGGGGGTATTGTTGAAGGACTGATTTTGTTGATTACCTCTCAGCGGGAACCTCAAACATGAAACAAGAGTGTAACCTTCCAGGCAAAAAAAAAAAAAGATTCAACGCGGTGACCAAACTGATTATCCTTGCATTCACCTTGTCATCTGAAAGCTCTGGGAGGAACAAAAAGGGAGAGAGGACAGCGAGAAAAGCCAGTAATCCCTGACGAAAGACTGATACTTTTATGCAGATTAGATGTGGAATATTTTTAACCATGCAAACTCTGGTGGATAACAAATTGTTTGCTTTGGGACTTTGACAGTTTGTTTGAATATGTAAATATTACAGGGCCAATGGGGAGCAAGAGAAGGAGGGAGAGATAAGGCTGCTCATTTGCAATCTAGTGTTGAGATCAGAAGGAGCTTGTAATAGTGCAGTAGCATGAGGTTAGGGCTTCTTGCTCTAAATTTACCCTCATGGTTTAAGTTTTGGTTAAATCTTGTACACTCTGTAAAAGTATAGTATTCTAAAGCCCACTAAAGCCCAGAACCACCCTACAACTTTACATAAAAATAAAAATGAGAACCTTCAATACGTTTGGCTGTCTCTATGTGTTAGCTTTGTGGATAATAAGAGGTCAAGAAAATGGGTGGATGGTGGACTTCTGTATGGAGGTTGCGCAGAAACAAATCGTGACGCCCGCCTGGAAAGGTCCAGCGTTTTTAAAGGGTTCACAATCAGTAGAATATTAAATCAGAGACTACGTATGCTAATTGTCTCATCAGCTTATTAAAACAAGTCTTGTGGTTGCTCTTATATCTGTAATATTTGGTTTTGTTTGTAGACACTTTGCACTGGACTTTTCGTGGAAGTAGGGAACACAGTCTGAAGGTAAAGCTCTCAGCTGACCTTTTTTTCTTGTCTCCACAAGCTTAGATAAACTTACCAGAAGTATTACTCTAGATTTTTAGGTTAAGATATAACCACAAGGTGACATGTGACTGTATCTGGGATCAGAACGCTGCCACATGGTGATTGTAACTGGCAATCTTAGGCGCTTGTGGTTTCTTCTGTTAAATTTTCTAACTCCAGAAGCTTTTTTTGATGGTGAAGTCAAATCATTATAGAATTACAGAGAGTAGCGGCACTCAGTAATTTTCTACTTTTCAGCACCACATTGTTAGCACTATCGCCAACTGTTTCCCTGCGTCATAAACTAAATGGATAAGCACAGTTACTTGGGGGTGGGGGGGGGGATAATTAAGGTCTGAAATTACCTAATTTTGTACACATATGCATAGCAACACTACTGTCAGTGAGTGAACTGTTCATCAAAACCCAACTTTAGATCATGAATAAAATTTCCATTAGCCACAGAATGAAGCATGAGGACACTCGGATGGAGCTTCCAGCAGAGCCGGTGCTCCGTTTCATTGGGATCGGTTATAAGTCAGAGGGGTTTTTTTTCTATTTTTGTAGGGAGTATGTTCCCTGTCTGCTCTGTAAATGCCTCAGAAGCTCCCAGGACAGGCTGGAGGACACGAACACGGACAACCGTACCACTCAGTACCACACTCACCGATAATTAGCAGGAAATGGATGGATGTATGGTTAGAGATCGTAATGAACAACTAACAGTCCGTTGCATGTTAGGGGTTAATACTGAATGAACACAGTGCCTGATTACGCTGGACCGTTTCTGACCAGCTCCAATTAATTTCTCGCTGGGGTTATGCACATCCACCCCTGTATATCCTCCCCTAACACCCACCTCTCCTCCTTGTGTTCATGGTCCAGAATCAGCCTAATTTTGGAGGTGACCTGCTGCTCCTGAGATTAAGTTATGTATCATTCTCCTAATCCTTGCTGACAAGTGTGTGTTAGTGCTGAAGCCAACTTCTGCAGCATGTCATCCACTAACAGATGGCATAAATCATTCTCTTAAACGCTGCATTAAGTATTAATCATTCTCAGCGCTGTCACTGTCACACTGCTCTGTGGGCCGTGGGCATGCAAAGTGTGATTAATGAAGGTGGAGATTTGAGGAGCCACTTTTCAAGCCCCCGCCCGGTTTACCTTGCATCCCCGTTGGCTGCGGAAGGACCCACGGGTCACCTGGACTTCTACAGCGATGACCTCGGAGAGTTAAAGGGGATCATTTGCAGCGTGGTGCGGCAAATCTTTGCTGTCTCATCTGGGATGGATAAAAAAACCCAAATGCATATATTTCAAAGGCCCACCCTGTATGTTTTATTTGGTATTGTGTCACCGTTTGGATTTTTTTCCGTGTCCATTTTCTTGAAGACAAAGTGGTGAAAAGAACCCAGAGGAGCGCAAGTGCAGACACATTGTTTTGTACAGCGGGAGGCACGCGATTATAGAGAAGGGAGTCTCTCATCCGCTGCGTTATCACACTTCTATATTGGATATAACCTCTGCAATATTGAGACAGAACATTTCATGAAATATGTCTCGATCACTTTTTAAGAAATAAAAAGAAAAAAAGTGATAAAACACATTTGCAAACAGGGAAATACTGGAAGTTGCCATCTGCCATCAGTGCTGAGCTACACTTTGATTGGTTGGATGTCTTTCCTTGGTTTCTTAGCACTGAATCATTCATCCTGAAATTTCTTGTGCTGATTGTTGCAAAAAGTGAAATCGAGCAACTGATTTGTGTGGATGTGGTTGCATACCTCATTTAGGCTTTCATTTAAACTCAGTTGGACTCCTCCTGTCATTCTCACAAGAAAAAATGTGACAGTGTTGCAGTTACAAGATGGTAAATAGACTGGTTCTTATAAAGCACTTTTTGACTCTGTCTGAGCTGAGCTTTATACAACTACTTCATTCACACAAGCACTTCAGCTCTATCATTCATACACATTCACACTCCGATGGAGAGCAACATGGGGTTATTATCTTGCCCAAGTATATTTGGCATGCAGACCGGAGCAGACTGGGATTGAACCACCAACCTTCTGGTTAGTCTGGTCAGTGGGTGACCTGCTCTACCACCTGAGCTACAGCCACCCCACAAAAGGAGAAAGTCTGTTTGAATGATGAATTAACCAAACCTGTGTCGGTTTAATCGGTGAAGGGTGAGTTGGTGCACGCTCACGCTCTTTTAAAAAAATATGTTTCAAACGTGTGTTTCCAGTCAAGTGTCGCTACTTGAGTAAGTAATATCTTTTGGTTTACAGCACACGCCTGTATTTCTGCTTTTGTGTGAGAGAGATCTCTTGTCATCGTCCTCCATCGTGGTTCGAGTCCTTAAAGTGACTTTCGTGTTATGCTCCATGGCAGCGCTAGCTTAAGGATTAACACTCTCTTTTCCTGCTCCTCACACTCCTTTGCCACCCTTGCCCCTCGGTGTCTCAGCTTCCTGCTCTTCTTGCCAGTGCCCTTAATCTGACGTTGATGCAAAGTGAAAGACTGCCGCTCCTTTGACATCCCTTTTCAGCCCCTCTGTGTCTGGACTCCAATCTTCTGCCACTGCGTTGCATTTGCTTAGCTCCAGGGTCTGAGCTTCAAACCTCCTCCCCTCCTCCCCCTGCATCCCTCAGCTTTTCCACCACCGCCGCCGCTGCTGTGCTACTGGACCCTGAGCTGTTGCTGATGTGGTTTGGCGAGCCGTGCGAAGTGAGATACAATGCATAATTATGTTGTCAGAGGGCATCATGATGGAAACATCTCAGTCCGCAGACTTCACAATGGGAGCCTATCGCTCTGCATCCTTCTGTGTGCAGTGGTAATAAAATGGATGCTCACTCAGTCCGTGATGCCATCTAGAGAGATCCAGTTGGTGCTTGTTTTCACCAATCTGAGCAGTTGTCTACCCCCCACCCAAAGAAGAAGCCTGTTAGAGAGATTCTGACAAGAAGAACTTTTGATTTCATGACTGAAAAAGTGAATGTATTTTTAGCGAGATGCCGTAAGGCTTTTAGAAATCTTCTTTTCTTCTTTGCTATCGAGCCAGCCCTCGTCTATAGGTTCTTTTCTCTGACAGCCATAATTAGGCCGATGAGATGTTTAGCTGTTTTCTTTACGGTTTCAATAATAGCAGTGCGATTTCAGCATAGTCAGGTTTTATAATTAGGAGATGAATCCGTCTTTTAGAGGACCTTCCTGGGCGTACGCTTGTCAGTCTGGTGCTGAGGAAATGTGAAGTGAAGTGTCCCAGCAGGGATTCTCCACCACTATGGAAGACAATCGGATGATGGGAGCAGGATATTAGAGAAAAGCAGCCTTATAAAAACCCACTCAGCCCCCCACTCCAGTCTAATGACAGGTGTCCCAGGGTATTTTCACCTTTAATCTTCTCAGTGAGAGGTCTCAAACTGCTTGATCCCTGATTAAGACCCTTAACTTATTTTACTTTGGCTGAGTAATGAGGCTATAAAAGTCCCAATGTGAAGACTAGAATTAAAATGGCTCCCTGGATGCTGTCAGTATCTTGTTAAGCTTGAAAAACACTCATCACTGAAAGTATAGATTATAACTGTGTAGCATGGCGCACAAATTGAATGACTGTACTTGAAGGCAAATTAAACTATCAGACACTTGAGGATTACAGGGTGGTAGTGTTTCTGTGCTCTCAACAATTTAATTCCCCTTTCAAGACCTTTCCAAAGATATTATTACACAAAAGTGCAGCACTTAAAACAAAAAAAAAAAAGGGGGGGGGGGGGGATCTGAAGGAGACACCTCATGAAAGGATTGGATTATTTTGTGACCTTTTACTAAATCGCATTGGTCTTTGAAAGCAGCTAAAACCTTTCACAGGGCGCTGCCATAAAAATCTATTTGAGGTGCACTTCTGTCCTGTGGAAAAAGACTCTCTCTCAAGACAAGGTGTTGCAAAGAGAGCTTTTATTCGGTGTGTATATACATTTTAGGAACAACATGTTATCTCCGCTCGGCGTTTGCCTTTGAGTACATCTTGTTCTTTAGGATTTGGTGGAGAAAAAAATGATGTAAAATAAGTGGCCATTTGAAATTATTAGCTTTTGGAGGACAAATAGCACACCAGTCAGTCATGTTTCAGTGATTTGGCTGATGCTACATATTTGATGGGCATTTGACTTGTGTTTGATGTCTTTGGCTGTCGACAGTCAAAAGAGAATTCCAAGTACTGAGAGAACTGGGTCATCTTAGATGAATTTAAGCAGAAAAATGAAAAATAGATCCGTTCAGATAAATTGGTAAGTAAAGATGTATCTCACATGCGTGGCTTAAGCTGGCACTTTATCATTGCATGTTAAGTGGAAACTTCAGTTACAAATGACGTGAGTCCAGCAGTGATAAAACATCCAGGCTTATCTCGGCGTAAAAGTGAAATTGCTCTACAGCTGTGTAGCCCCCCCGTCTCCTCCCTGACTTCTCAGTTAGCCGGAGCCTCTGCAAAGCCTCTAGTTCCCTTTTTTCAGCACGGCTCCCACGTCTGTGGCTGAATGTACGGGGAGGAGATAGCCTGGAGGTCTTCCATCAGCCAGGCTGATCAACCAGTGCAGAATTGCAACTGAGATACAGCAGGATGCAGACTGAGGGCTGTGCGGGTTCCTGTGGCGGCTCTGTCAATGCAGAGTGTAACCCCGAACATTAGCACAGATAATAAAAGGGGTTTTCCATCCACTGATAACAACATGTCGTCACTGAGCTCATGTAATCATGTCAGAGGTGATATTTTAGTTGATTTTTTAAATGTGATTTTAATGCGTTTATAAAACATAAACGTTTCCTACATCCTCTTTATTTTCCATATGGGCTTGCGGCGTGACACATTAGAAATGGAAACGGTAAATATTGACGGTGCTTTTCTTTCACTCCTTCCATCCGTTTCTTTTCGTGCACAAAGGTAAAGCACTTCAGCTCTAACATTTAGTTAAAGAAGAAAAATGTTTGGATGGGCGCTCAGAGCCCACATACGTGCACACTGCTCTTACTTTTTTCTTTCTTTCTTTTCTTTTTTTGGCAGGCAGACATATATAACAAATGAAGGCCTCTCTCACCACCAGTCTGGCACATATGCCAGGACAACGTCCTCACACTGCAGATTTCTTTCAATTTTTTTCTCGGATCTCTTCAGCGGCAGAATTACAGCATTTATGTGTGACTAGGACAGCAAAGGGAGGAATGATTTGCGTGGACTAAAGGGGCCCCATCTGTTTGCTCTCAGAGTGTTTTTATGTTGAGCTTGATGTTGTGCAGAAAGGTCTGACAAATATATTGCGCACCTACCTGTGGATGCTTCCATTAACTCTCATTCCTGCTGAACATTTGCAAGCGCTTTTTTCCCCTTCCCTTTGCTTTAGACATATTTAAATAGTGTTTAGTAAAGTAAATATTAGAAGGAGCCATGTCATCAAATCACTTAGTCTCCAGCCTCCTGTGTGCCACAGCTTCAAAGAAAGACAGCTGCTGCCGTCAGTCAGAGGCTCCTTTAGACGCCCCCGCTTTCATAGTCCAATAAACAAGAGCGTAAAGCCACAGATGCCTGCTACACACACAGCACCGCTGCTTGTCGGCACGGCGTAAGCCCGACCCGCCGATTTTGTGCGGAATTTATTGTGTGGCGGCCTATTGTGTTTTCCCTTTTAATATCTGAACACATGAGGAACTCATCACTGCTCTCACAGGACAGTGATTGAGGCTGCAGAAGGATCCCTGGAATTGCTTTTTCTCCGCGAAGGCTGAGTCGGAGAGTGCACGAACAGAGAAAGGAGAGATGATCAGCAGAGAGACGGAGCGGCGTCATCCAAAGGCCCTCGTCTGCCTTTTTTGTATAACTCTCTGGAAAATTTCCCTCAGAGAGTGCGGCTGCTCTTGAGCTACAGAGCCGCTGCTCGGGGTGAGCATGAGCCCATTCTTCAACTCTCACCTCCCTCACAATGGGCCAATAGTTTAATTAGCTTTCTAACAGCAAGTCTTGGCAGCCTTCCCTCTCTCTGTTCCCCACAGGATTCTCACCTCAAACACTGTCCCCTGCTGACTGGCTGGGCTCCAGTAGGCAGTGCTATTACCTCTGATCTTTCTTCCTCCTATCTCTAACTCTCAGTGTAGCATGCACGCTTAGTTTTTATTTGCAGCATTTTAATAGAGCACAAATTGCAGTTGCACTTTGATGCATGTTTTCAGTTTTTTTGTTGCCATGAAATCAGCAGCATTAGGCTGCTTCTCCTTCTTTAACATAAGGCTTTTAAACATTTTCCTTAGATGTGCAGGTCCAGGTGTGAATCCATGGGGTTCTTAGTAACGTGTGATACATTTGACTCCAAAGCACGGGGAGTGAATGGAAATTTAGATTTGTTCAAAATAGTATTTTCCACACAGGAAGCTTTGAGTGTGCCTTCAAAGTGCAGTGACTGAGGCATAGCTAATCTCTTTAAACAAGGCTCTTTGTTCCTGCCATCTACACTTGGCCTAACATGGCTGAAACATGGTCTCGGTCACAGTCCTCATCTTGTTGCTAACACAACCAGCCAGATGCGGGAACTCTTAGCGCAGGAACCTGTGTTCCCTTTTCCCTCATTGCATGATGTCGAGAGCAGACGATCTGTCAAAGCCTCACTGATTAGCCCCCGAGAGACCTGCAGGAACGCTCACACGTGCTTATTTTTTATGTCAAAAAAAAAAATCTGACACAGTGTGAAATAAAAACAACCCTGGCTTTAATTTGAGGTTGCTGCTCCTCTCATTATGCATCTGATGATTGATGTGGGGCATGTGCTTCTAGGAGGCTGATGAAGAAGTTGGCCTCTAATTTTTACTTTTCATGTGTTCTCTGAGGATTTAAGCAGGAGTCACAGCTGATGGGTGGATGTCGCCAAATATTTTAGAAAACAGTCAAATTCCACGCATATAAGCGATGATTTGAAACCATAAACTATTGAATGCTGCTGAGAATGAAGTCAGAGGGCAGGATTTATGTGCCGCGGCAGCCAGGAAAGTCGGGAATTAGGTTTATTTGGTGTCTTTTTGGCCATCTCTGCCTGAATCGAATGTGAAAGCACATCCTCATCTGTGATTGCGCCACGTCTATTCCCATTTCTCTACATGTCCATCTTTGTTTGACTGGCGGCCGGTTCGCCTTGTTTCCGTGCAGCAGCAGCGTATATAAATGAATGCTTACTGAGGCACTTGCGCACACTCCTCGTGCGTATACGAGCGAGCACTGGACTGGCCGCTTTGGCCTCAGCCACAGTGAGATTGATGCAAAACACCACACGAATGGGCAGGTGGCAGCTGCATCAGGAAACTGGTCCACAGCAGGCCAAAAGACCATGTGCTCGTGGTGCCCGGATACGAGGAGACGATCAGGTGGGCACTGACGGCTAGCTGGGTGGTAGCCCAGAAAGTGGTGGAGAGCAGGTGGAGGCTGGGGAGGAGAGGAGGAAGGAATTAAAAGGTGAAAAAGCATGCCCCTTTAGAGGAGTTTGACTTTTTACTCCCCCCTCCTACCCAAGCATTTATTATTCAGTTTTCCATTTGTCTTCAGCGCCGTGCATGTTGACACTGTTGTCATTCAGACTGACAACGCTGTTCATAAGATCCCCCATAGGATCATCATCTGAGTGCACGGAGCCATCTGGAGAAGCAGGTTGTCTATTTTTTATTTATTTTTTTACAGGAACTGAAGAAGAAACCCTCACTTTCACTTTACATAGGGCCAGATGTTTCATTTGTTTTGAATTTCTTTCTTTCCTGCTTTGCTTTTTCCTCCTGTTCCTTTTCTTTTCTTTCTAGGAACTGTCAGCTGTGTCCAAAATCAATCCCCCGGTCTCTCATTCACTAATAGAGGACTCCACAGTGAGCAAGCTGTTGGCCATTTTTGGCCCGTCTTTATTTTGCATCACTGCAGGTATAGACTCCTGCAATGATCAGTTGTGCAGCCATAAGATGTATTTTACACTGCGCTGTAAAATCGTTAGTAGATAGCCGTATAGATGCTTCTTTCTCAAAAACATTCAGATAAAATATGGAGGATTTATTACATATGTTTACCTGTATGTTTAACTGAGTATTTCACCTCCACCTGCTTATTGCCATTAAAATCTGTGCCAGGCACTGAGTTTCTCCTCTTATATCATTTCTGGGGGCCGTGGCAGAGCACCTGTCTGAGGACTCGTTTCAGTGCAATCCTTTTCTCCAAATCAGCCGCACAGCTCGCACACGACCCTCTCTCCGCACAAATACTTAACTTCTTTTTTTAAGTAGATTTAAATACTTCTTGGCTCCCCCCCACGTGCTCCCCTAGCACAGGTGGAACTAGCCCTCTCCACTTCTAATCCCTTAAAATGTCAGGCAGAAATGGGACGATGCTCCTCGTCTGAGTATCTGGGGAGTCAGCCGTCAGACGTCTTAAAATAGTATTCAGCCTATAACAAACTAAGAATGTTGTGCAGTCTAATTACAGTCAACACTTTGGGTTTTGCTGTCAGGCAGATTTCTTTCTTTTATTAATATGATAGATTCACACTGGCGGTTGCTCTGTCAGTTATCATTACGTAAGCTTAGCTGCGGTTTAAAACAGGTCATGTAAGGCTGCGCATCTGCATGCTAAGTTAAATGCATTTTCTGCCTTAACATTCTCTTCATTTCTATTTGTTTTTCGCTAATTTGAACTTGTCTCATTTAGAACAATCGAGTGTCCTGCAGTGAGATGTAAATCAAATGCAATCAGACCCTAAAATCTCTGTTTATTAATCAAAAAAGCTGATGCGTGCTAGTCTCTTGAATACTTTCCCCTCCATCGTGGAGATATGAGTGTTGATTTGCATAGACACAGACACAATTCTACACTGCAGGCATGTCATTAAATAATTCAAATATATCTTAGCCAAAGCACAGGGGTGTATTGGTTAGCATCGTTACCTCTAGGAGGTCCTGGATTTGAATTTATGAGCCAGCTGAGGCTTTTCTGTTTGCATGTTCTCGCCGTGCCTGCGTGACTGCTCTCCGGGTACTCCGGCTTCCTCCCACAGTCCAAAGATATGCATATAAGTTTAACTGGTGATCCTAATTTGACCGTGGCTATGAATGTGAACAATTTAGTTAGCTCTGTGACAAACCCTATGACACCAAGGATAAGGCTCCAGCACCCCGATGACCCTGAATTGGATCAGCAGAAGAAGACGGATGGATGGAGTCAACAAGAGCACAACTTGTGCTGTTTTACTGTTTTACTGCTATCACGGATTAACACCGTCATTGAACTCTTTTACTTTGGGAGGATTTTGCATCTCTCCCGATAAGTCATGGCCTTTGGAGGACATCCAAACTGCAGATTTGGCATGAAACAAACACACAGATTAAAAAACAAGAACAAAACTTAAAGATATGTTAAAGATAAAGAACAGATCAGTGATACATGCATAAGCATGTTTTTAGGATGTTATATCATGCAGAATCTTTGGGAGTTCACAAAGTGCACCACTTCTCCTCCTCTCGTTTCAAGATAAGATTTGTTTGGTAGGTTGAGTATAGAGATTGACAGACCACGTGACTTTCACGCATTGCATGCCGGGAACTCGTGGCAAAACAATCCAAGTACCGCATCAAATGCAAGCATTTGCAGCACCGCAAAACGTTCATTCTCTGGTTCCAATACCTTCTTGGGTTTTTTTTGCCCCCCCAAAAAAGTTATGTACAAAACGAAGGAGAACAATCCCGGCCCGTACAAAGACAGACTTGATGAAAAATCAAAGAAAAGATACGAGGACAAAATCAAAGGAGTGAAAGGTTTAGACCCTTACGAGCACACAGAGTGGACAAAAGACGTTAGCGTGCTGCCCAGCTTTCACCACGCTCATATTTATAATTATATGCTTCTTGGAGTGAGTGCATGCACTCATGAAGTTTTTAGTAACTTCAGGTCACTGCAACAAGCCCAGGTACAGTTTACCGACGGATGGGTGCAGGACCTTGAAATGCACCGTGTAGAACGAAAGACCATCGTACATATCATAAGTTTACCAGTCTCACAAATTGTCTTCATAAATACACATTCGTTAACCGTTTATTAATAAGACCTTTGAGCTCAACGGTAATTAATTAGTAGTGGAAATAATTCCTGGTACGCATCACAGAAATGTAGCAGTGACAATAATACTGTATGCTGTAATCGTACTGGGCAATTAGTGATACAAAAACCTGTTTTATCCTGTGAATAAAAGTATATGTTTTTGTCAATGTACCATAATAACAGAAGCGAAACGCAATATTGTGTCAAGACAATTCACTATTTATGCACAATAAATAAAGGAGCATAGCGCCACAATTTCTGTTCAGCGCCAGACTTGCTTGTAACCTATATCACCAATTATGTTGTGAAAAATGACATATTAACTACAACAGAAGACTGACCTTTGTGGGAATGCTTGGAGCAGACTAACCTGTGAGCTGGAGGGTTCTGGGACGTTATATTTGGTCTTTGAATGGCTGCAATCCAGGCCATCCGTCGCCTCTTTGTTACTTCGGAAACATGGCTCGAACAATTTCTCTTCAACGACGTAATCCGATAACAACCGATCTCTTTACCCGTCGGCTTCCCGTGGCTGTCATGCGACCGGCTATTGCAGTTAATAATACAACGGCTTCTTGACATTTTTGTGTTTCTTTTTATCGCTGTGTGACTGATTTTAATTGAAAGCCTGCGTGCGCTAGTACCGCTTGCCACGAGTTCCCAGAATTCTTTGTGGTTTTGCCCCTGAATGACGTCACATTTTCAATCTATTCACAGGCACAGGATCATGTTGGTCTTTACAAAACACTAGACCGTTTCTAACATTTTTGGCAGAGCATGGCTTTGCCCTGTACGAAGGGTAAAATTATCTGTCCTTTGTCTCCTCCTCATTGATGTCAACTGTAAAAACAAAGGAAGGCGGCGCGCGCATGTTTTATGCTAAATGTGCTCCAGACGAGAACAATGGATGGCGAATTAGAAACACAGACGTACAAAGAAAGGCTGCGTGAACTGAAATGCTCTTCTCCTGCTCCCCTCCCTGCATACAATCCTATATGTGGGTTAGTGGAATTGAAAGGCTGCAGGTTGTGGAGACAGCAATTGGCTGCCTTTGTGTAAGTGGAATTGACAGGCAGCAGAGCGGTGAAGCTGCTACGGGGTATGTAGTTTAGCAGAGTTGATAGACACCAGTTCCCCCCCACCCTTGGTGAGCTGGGACGCTGCAGGCGGTTTGAAGAGGACGTGCTCAGCTGGTCAGGGATTGCATGCGATTGGTGGAGGTCAGCTGAAGTGGGAAGTGAGTGTCTGTAGTTCCCTCTGGTGTGGGAGTTTGTTTACCCCCAAATAAGTGTAGATGTTAAATTCAGACGCAGTACTTGTGACCTTTAAACGACCCTTTGGTTACCCTCTGCTACATGTGATGAAGTCACACAAAAACGACCCGTCTACGAACCAGGAAGCTGTTTTCAAACAACACTGCTCAGCCGGGCAGTGAGTCATATGTTTACTTTAGCAATTCAGCTGCTGCAACAACAGCTACAGGAAGCATTATCAGGTGGAAACATTCAAGCCTGCCTAGTTTAATCCTTCAGTTAGACACACATCCTGCTACAGTACCTACCCAAAGACTACACATACTATATACTTGGAAGTAACGTATCAACAGGCAAGTGTGTGTGTGTGTGTGTGTGTGTGTGTGTGTGTGTGTATTTTTATTTGTTTGACACGTCATAATCACCTCTTAAGCATATTTGAACGACTCCATAGTGGAAAGAATGTAATAACGTTGTGATTCATGAAGCTAAGATGGATTATGAATCATTATGATTAGGTCATGAGGCATTACTATCTAAATTAAAGGGATCAATTATTTTTATAAGTGAGGTGTGTCATAGTTTAATATTTATCTCCTCTTTATGATATATAAAAACTGTTGAATGAGGCTGTGGGTTTTCACAGGAAATGTGATTAGGCTACACGAAGCTCCAATACTCATCAGTGTCACTGTGTTACTTTTACAGATTTAACATGCAATTTTGGAACTTTGACATTGATGGCGTGGACTCTCTTATATACATATTCAAAAAAAAACAAACCTTAAAAATCCATGAGCTGTTTTCTTTAACCATAAATTAAAAAGGCCAGGAAGGTAATTAGAGGGGAGCCATTTATGCATGCTTCCCAACAAAACTTCATTACTATAATGATTGCGTTTTGATTAATCAATTAACCCCGTGGCCATAAATTTTCATAAAATGGCAAAAAGAAACCTTCCACACCTCAATCTTCAAATTGCATGGTTTTGTGCTGCCATAGGTCCAATATTGTTATCATTGATTAATTTGTTGTGTACTTTCATGATCACTTACGCAGTCACGGCTGTCAGATGTCAGAACATGGTGAAAAATGTCAGTCAGAGTGGAGCCCTCTGCTGTTTACTGGAGATCAGTTGATCAATTTTATGCAGCCAGTTCTTTCAGTTCTTGCCTTAAACCAAAGAGAAAACCAACCAGGAATTATAAACATACCACAGTCATTAAGCAAGAGAGCTGATGGACACCAGTCAATAAACAGATGGTTTTTTTTATTGCGCTTTATCAAAACAAGCAGTATTTGGCTTAGTGGTGGTAAAGTCCCTTCACATGTAAGAGGCCCCTTTCTGCAGGTTTGTCTCAGTCTGTCACTGGCTGGAAGAGACACATGTCCTCTGGTCCTTCACTTTGCTGTGGGTTTCCTCATTACACTCCACAGGCGCACTGTGGAGTTATTATTCCCCCGCTTTGAACTTGCAGGATTAGTTCCTTTATAAGATTTCCCCCTTTCATTTCTCTGTCTCTCTAAAGAAAAGCAGATGTTGAAGAGTGAGCCAGACAGACTTTGTCCTGCTAATTAAACTGATTTATTTTATGGGCCTTTAGATTTTGCTTTGCTGTCACAAAACACATACGCTCACCAATTGCCTTATGAGGTACACCTTGCTGGTACTGGTTATTTTCCAAAGGCGTTTTGCCTGCAGAGCTGTCCTAATTCTTGCACTGCAAACACTGAGATTAGTGTTAAATGAAGAGACGGAACCAAAAAGTAACACAATTTTTTGTTTTACTTCAGAGTATAAATCATCAACCTAATGATCAGACCCTCCAGTTATTTTACAGCTGTGCCGTATAAAGAAAATCACAGCGTGATGGTTTAGTACTGCTGAGCATTTCCACCATGTTTTCTGTTGATATTCAATAAGGTGCCAGAAGCACTCCTCAGAGATTTTAGTCCTTATTGACATTATAGCATCACTCACGATGCAAATCTCCTCCAAAGGTGCTCCAGTGGATGGAGATCTGTGGACTGTGGAGGGCATTTGAGTACAGGGAACTAATTGACATGCTCAAGAAACCAGTTTGAGATGATCTGAGCTTTGTGACATGGCTCACTATCCTGCTGGAAGATGGATACACTGTGAGATGGACATGGCCACACTGAGGTAGACTGTGGTGTTTAAATAATGGGAAATTCGCTCTGACTCTACCAACTGTATTTCCCACAAGAAATTAGGATTTCTCAGACCGGGCAATAGTTCTATAATTTTCCATTGTCAGCTGATGTAGCCCAAACAGATCAACGTGTTGTGCAATCGGAGATGCTCTTCTATATACCTTGGCTATAATGAGTAGTTATTTGACTTGTTGTTGCCTTCCTATCAACTTGAACCAAGCATCTCATTCTCCTCTGACGTCTGACATCAGCAAGGTATTTTCACCCAGAGAACAGCCGCTCTCTTCTCTTTTTCAGACCGTTCTCTGTAGCTGGATTTGTGGGAAAATCCCAGCTGATCAGCAGTTTCTGAAATACTCTGACCAGCCTGTCTGGCACCAACAACCACGGCACATTGAAAGTCACTTAAATCACTTTTCTTCCTCATTCTGATGTTCAGTTTGAATTTCAGGAGGTCAACTTGACCATGTCTTCACATCTAAATGCACCGAGTTGCTGTGATGAGACTAATTTGCATTAACGTTCAGTTGAACAGGTGTACCTAATGTATTGGCCAGTGACTGCATGCTCCTCGTTTTTCCCGTTGTGGAGGTGGTGAGAAAGTGGAGATGAATATGTATCGATATCGATGAGAATAGATAATTTTTGGTAAAAAAACGACAATAAAAATCTAATAATTACACCCAACGCCCTTTCATCAGTGAACAGAGATTTTTTTCTCTCCCCCTGACATTAAACCGGCAGGATCTAGAAAGTGGAATAATTGATGTTTTCATGTTTTCACTGAAAAGGAGAAACAAGAGACAACAAGCTCAGGCTGCTTTTGTCTCCGTGTCCTTGTTGTTTTTTTCTTTGTGCTGCCCTCAGAATAGCACAGAACAGGCTGATATCAGAAGATTAATATTTTTGATTCTTATTCCACTGACATCTGGGATACCTTTATCATCAACCCACCATCCAGGATGAAATATTGTACCGGTCTTTCAAAGTGAAGGCAAAATTAATTTCAAGATGAATTGCAGCTGACTGGTATCTTTGGATACGCCGTGAATACAGCTGTAGGAAGCCGTTTTGTCATTGTTCATGCTTGGAAGATGAAAAGGGAAAATGTTCTTTGCTTGTGTAACTTTACTTCATTTGAATTTCGGGGAAGTATGGAAATTACCGGAGTAGACAAGGGGGAGAGGTTATGTGTGTGTTTTCTTTTTGCTGTAGGAGCATACGAGTCTTTAACTTTACTCATCCCAGAGTATTTTATGTTCATTACAGGTGTTAAATGTTAATTGTTGCAACACAAAGCAACCTCTACTCTGTATCAGGGGTTTATTATCCTGATTAGGTAACAGCTATCGTCTCACTTTTGACAAATGAAACTGAATGTTTTTATTAATTCTTTGATATAAGAAAAAGTACAATAGATTTGAGCCATATATAATTTAAAAGATCCACAATGATTTCATTTAGGATACTCTGCTTTTTTTGATTAAAGCCCAATTTGTTTTGTAATTTTGCCTCTGTACACCACCACAGTGGAGTTTTACATTAAACAACTAATTAAAGTGCAGCAGTCTAGCTTTAACTCAAGGGGTGCAACAAAAATACCGCATTAACTATTAAGAATTTACAGCCAGTTTAATAGGCCTCCATTTTTGGAGGCTCATATGTAATTGGAAAACTGACTAACAAGCATTTTTATTGGCAAGCCTATTCTCTTGCTATTATGTTGGGATAAATAAAAAACTAATTAAAAATCAGAATGACGATGACATTAGGAGTGGCCACATTTAAAAAGGAGTGCAGCTGATGAACATCAAAGGTCCTGAAAGACCACAGAAGAGGAAAAAAAGTGTATGATGACAGAATTATTTCCATGGTTACAAAATTTCACAGGAAGAAGTAGGTGTATCATTATCATTGTCACAGTGTACAATCAATCTAAAGACAGTGGATTTACAACAAAGTGCAAACCACTGGTTACACTGAAGAACAAGAAGGCCAGATTAGACTTTGCCAGAAAACATCTAACAGTCCGAACAGATGAAAGCAAAATGAACTTATTGGACTGATGGGAAGAGAAAAATCTGGAGAAAGAAAGAAACAACTCGTCATCTGAAGCATATGCCATTATCTGCCCAACATGGTGTAGCCAACGATGTGGCATTGGAATGTATGGCTGCCAGTGGAATTGATTCAATAGTGTTTATTGGTGTGACTGCTGATAGAAGTACCAGGATGGACTCAAAGCAAACTCTAAAAGCAACCCAAGAGTTTCTCAAAGCAAAGAATGGGATATTCTTCAGTGGGCGGTGTCAACCCAATAGAGCAGGCTTAGTTATTAAATACATGACAGAATGCAGAGCAAACCAGCAGCATCAGAAGGTGACACCAGTAAAAGCCTAGCAAAGCATCTCAAAGGAGGAAACACAGCATTTGCTGACGGCCATGAATTCTAGACTTGAGGCAGTCGTTTACGAAGGATTTTCATTTAAGTGTTAAAAACAACCCTTATATTTAAAAGTATGTTAGTTTGTCCAATTTAGTTTGAGCCTCTGAAAATTTGAGACTGTGTATGAAAACAGGTGCAGTTTAAAAACTGCTTGAATTAAATCTGGAAGTCTGCACTTCAATCACACGTTGATTGTTTGATTTCAAATCCACTGCGGTGGTGTAGAGGCAAAATTACAAGTAACAAACGTGTCATTGTCCAACAAATTCTGGATGTAATCGTATGCATGTGATTGACTGCCTGAAAAGGAACAACAGCAGGAAAGCAAGAGCATGAACAGAATGCAGGTTGATTACAAATATACTTGTAAAATGTCACATTTCCCTCACAACTGATCTGATTATACCAGCAGTGTAATGTTTTACAAGCTTCCAGTATAATATGATTGAGTCATTATATTGATACTTTGTATCTTGAAATATTACAAATGTAACAACTTACATATAGTTTTTTCACTTAAAGAGACAGATTCTTACTTTTGTTTCCTCTTCTTTTTTATCCTCGTTACTTGCAGGTTAACATCTGCAATAAGGTGAAATAGGTCATGTGTTTTTCCCCCAGCTTTATAAACCGTCTTGATTTGTACACTTTTGATTTCTATTGACAGTGAGCTGTAGCCGTTCCGCTGTGTTATCACTATACGATATTGATATTTTTCCACAAAGTAAGGGGGAGGATCTGAGGAGCACATTATTATTGCAGTGGGGGTCTTGCTTTTTGCAACCCTAAGGCTCAGCTCTCCCCTCACCCACCCAAGTAATTTTCTTAAAGTCGCTTATTTTCTCCGCCCCCTCTAGATGCTCCCTTACAGCACCCTGGTTTTTCAACGTAGTACACCCCGAAGCTGAGCGCCTCTGCGGTACCAGTTTGCCATCTCCAGCCCTTTCTTCTCTCAATCTGCTTCCAGTCCCCTCTGTGTCTGACTGGGCCCATCCAGCCACTAGGGTTGAGTTATTAATGCCCAGGGAGGCAGAGAGATGATTTCATTGCATATTCAGGTGTGGGGATGGATGGCTTTCAGAGGCAGCCAGGGGAGTGCTGGCGAGAAGAGTCTCTGTAGTGAATAAATATACCTGTCCCCTGCTGATGCATAGGGCCACACTCACAGCAATGCAAATCAACCACTCTCCTCCCCCCTACCTGCTTCCAGTATTACTCACCCGTTCCCACCTGGATCCCCACCAGCCAGACGTGCACTCACCCCAGAATCATATGAGGCTTTCTGTGTGGAGTGGAAGAGCTCTCAGCTTCTCAGCACAGTTTGTTTCCCTTCTGTGGATGATACAACAAGCATCTTCGCCTCTTCGCCGGGCTGCATTTCCCGGATGATTTGACAGGTTCTGGTGTTCATTACCTATAGGGCTGCTTAATAATTAAGGGTAGAAGTTGGAATTTCTAGCAGGGCAAAGCATGCGCATCTTTTTTTTGGAGCAGAACTTTTTTTTAATTTTTAAAAATTTTTGTTATAAACAAGCAGCTAGGTCTCAAGTGTTTTTGAATTCTGTTGTGTTTTCACCCTCCCCAAAAAAGACCAAAATGCTTTACAGCTGCATGTGTTTATCATTCTTCTTTCAATATAGTTTTTATTTTTTGCACAGGATATCAAACCTTCCACGTGCAATGCCAAGTCTTGAATGGTATCCAAATAAAATTCTAGGAATTTCAGGGAAAAGAAAGAGTAATTGCAGATTTTCTGCCAACTTGGATCTTATTTGATGAAATTGTGTGTTAAAGTGGTGTTTTTACACCTGCAGCAATAGAGTTTCTTGCTGAGGATTGTAGCAGAAGATCAATGTCACGCTCATATATGCCAGTAAAATGTAAGTTTACCGTTGATACCTTTCAAGCTGTCTTAGCTTCACATAAAAAGTAAAATCAGGGGGGAGAAACTTTTCCCGCCTCTGTCCAAAGGTAACATTTCTTCTAAATCATTCTCACAACAGCTGTTAATGCAGCACACTCTATAATGTCGCATTTCTTCCTTGAATCTTCATTTTTCAGATGGATCTCAGGTTAAACTGAATCAGGATTCCTGTTTTCTTTCCAGTTTTTAGATTAAGTTACGCTAACTGGCTGAATGATGGAGCCATGTATGTACTGGAACATAACAACAACAAATATCTTCTCATCTACATCAATAAAGTAGCTAAGAAAATATCATCGACACATTCAACAAACAGAGCAACACACACCCAGTGATGGGACCTCCTTGTAGATGTTACCGACTCAACCTTGCGTGTTTATGGGGAAAAAACGTTCACATCTGAGCTGTGGTGGAAAATTATGATACGTGGGAGCCAGTAAAGGTCTAAAGTGACTGAGTGCTGCAGTATATAACTCTCTATATTGAAGCCAAGATAAGTAGAGGTGAAAAGACCCTGAAAGATCCTTTATGGGCAGAAACATCCTCTCAATCACTGATTGTCCAATTAAGACTAAATAACACCACTTTACAAATAGTGCTGCTCAGTGCAAAACTACCACGAAAAACTCTGCTGGCAATAATCCATTTGTGAGCTACACGAGTCATTTATAGACTTGCTAAAGTGGACAGAGAGCACATTATGACACATAATGTGTATATTCCTTTATGATTGCTCCATTTACTTTTCCACTTATTTAATAGTGCATGCAGGTATGGGTGATATGATGATATACTGTGCAAATCTCAAATTTCACCTTCAGATATTTGGCTGTTTGCTGCACATCAGTGATGAAGCCTGTATCATAGCATTGCAGTCGCCTCATTTTATCCATAAACACAGTCTATTGTTTTCTGAAAGAAAATATGCTATTTATTAGCATTTCTTTCACTTCCTAGCATAGTTATATTTTATAATCTTTTGCAAGTCTGAGCCACAGGTAGGACTCTGCGGTTCAGACCTGGTCAGGGGTCTTATGACATGGATTAAAGGATTAAAAATGTTAAGGATTTCTGTGCCGCCTTTGAGCTGTTGTCAAGAGTCCCAGAATTTTTGTCATGTGGCTATATACCCAACCGAATGACATTACTTGAGCTAATTTACCCCAATGTTCTCCCATACAGATTTTTACTGCCTCTGTGAGTGGTCGATATGGCAATTTGGTACTCAAACAAGTGCTGCTAATTTACAATCTGTACAAACACTGGCCTTTTGGAATCTGCAGTTTTTATTCTGCTCACTCTCTGTACGGAATCTCGGAAGGAGCGAAAAGATTAGCTGCAGTGTTTCAGATCAAAGGATTACTTTCTTGTTTCAAAAGTGTGTCATTCTTCTTCTTTGAAATATTAGAAAAGAGAGGGCGTACACTTTAAGATTTGACTTTGATGGCTGTCCACTGATCGTTTAACGGTCTTGAAATACCAACAACAGTTTAACTCTTAGGTATTCTGTGGCTCAGGAAGGACTCTCTTCTGTTTGTGTTTCTGATTATGATTTATTCAAGTGAAAAGTTTGTCAGAGTAGCGGTACCTTTAAAGAAGCTTAGGCCAGCGATGTTATGCCTAAAACGTATGCAAATAAAGGGATAAGCAGAGATTCTGACAATATTCACCGTGCACAGCGACACTCTAATTAGATAGCAAGGCGGGGGATTATACAAGTAAACAGAGGGCGAGATACCAAATCTAATATGAAGAGCTACATGTGACACTAACTGCTGATATGAGCAGAGAGAGACTCATAGACATGATTTACTGCTCACATAAAGCTGGGGAAGATTTTTTACGTATCAGCCCGAATGCTGTGCCAAATTGGAGAGTCTTGCAAACCAGTTTTCACCTTCTTTTATGTCCGTATGAAATGATGGAGGACACACTACATACGTCTTCTGACAGAACCCGGCTCCTCACTTCCTCGGTGTAAATCTGAAGCTAGTTCTGTTTTCTGTCAAGTCAGAGAGGTTATGTATTGATTTATTTGTGGCTTAATCTGTGGAGATCAAGCGTAAACTACAGTAAATACTGAGATTAGTGTTAAACAAAGAGATGAAACCAAAAAGTGACACAAATCGTTTTCACTTTAGTCTATAAATCACCACCCGATTGGTCAGACCCTCCCATCAGTTCACAGCTGTGCTGTATGTAGAGAACCACAGAGTGATGATTTAGCACCACTGAGCAGTTCCACTATGTTTTCTACTGGTATTAAATCCTGAAAACTAGTTCATCACAGCTGACATTTGTTCTACAAATGATATACCTAAAATATAGCATGCACTTGCTAGTATTAGGTTGAACCCCATATGTCTTCAAAACTGTCTTAACTCTTTATGATGGAAACATTCCTTAGAGGTTTTAGTCCACATTGATGCAGTTGCAGCAGATTTGTCAGCTGCACGTTTGCGATGTGCATCTCCTGTTCTGCTGCAACCCAAAGGTGCTCTATTGGATTGAGATCTGGTGACTGTGTAAGCGATTTGAATACAATGGGTGCTCAACTCATTGTCGTGTTCAAGAAACCAGTTTGCGATGTTGTGTCCTCTGTGACATGGTGTGTTCAGATAATGGGTACTGTGGTCATAAAGGGATGGACATGTTCAGCAACAATCCATAAGTTGGCCGTGGTATTTAAATGATATGTAGTTGGTACTAACTGGTCTAAAGTGTGCTAAGAAAATATCCTCCACACCATTATCGTCACAACCAGCCTGAGCTAATGATAGAAAGTATTATGGATGCCAATTTTTCAAGTTTTCTGTTGGGGTGAATTGTAGCCTCTGTTTCCTTTTTTGAGCTTTCTTTCTTTTTCTGACCACTCTGTGCATTCGAGAGACGATTGCGCTTGGAAAATCCCCATTTGCATGCTTGGTTTGAACTTCAACAGGTCATCTTGAACATGTCTGAATGCCTAAACACACTGAGTTGATGCCGTGTGACAGGCTGATTAGATATTTGCCTTAACAAGCAGTTGACTGGTGTTGGCTGGTCAGATTTCAAAAAAGTAAAACATTTGATTTGATTTGGCAAGTAAATAAATAATTATTATGAATTTAAATATGCATTTAAAATTTACATTATTGGGATTACGATAAAAAACATGGAAGATTCATAAGAAAATCTTTTAGAAAAAGCCTTATTGCTGGTTCTGCAAGCTGCAAATGCTGAGAGAAGAAGGGGCTGACAGCAGATCAGCCACTTCCTTTGTAATAAAAATGGAAAGCCTCAACACTGAGACTGGACGTTGTCGTCTATCTTGATTTATTCTATTCATTTGTGTCATTCCTAGAAAGTGTTTATCCAAGAAGTAGTAACATCTCATTTTATGTTGCCAAATACATACATCAGCCAACAACAGGATGAACAGTGGCTCAAGCTCTTAAATGAGTCTTTTTTCTCAGCCACCAAACCTTGGCGGTGTCTAGCTATGCACTGGTCAGTGCACTAAATTATGCTGTAATTATTCAGGTAAAAAATGGCCACTGACACCCCGCACATCCATCGGTCCTCCAGAAGGAGCAGCGGAGGGAGAGTGCTTGTCATGATAGATGAGCTGGATCTCTCCCAGTGTGCTCTAAAGGAGATGACATTCCCGGGTAGCTCTGGCCTCAGATCTTGGCTTCCTTCTCCGAGACTTTTGTAGGGAGGAGTCTGTGTGCTTCATTTACTGAAGCAGCGGGGAATAATATAGTGCCAGCGTTTGGATGTGTCAGGTCCCATATCTCTGGCTGTTCTATTAGAAATAGACCCCAGTGCGGGACAATTAACCCCTGGCCTCAGCAGCAGATCTGTGCAGTAACAGCCCAGCATGGGGCAATAAATCAAACCCAGAGGGTGATGCACACACTCCCACCTCTCCTGGTTGGCTGCTACCGTCACCCAATGGACCAAGCTTACATGATTGTAAATGTGCTCCTGTACTATCATACAATCAGTGAAGGCTGTAGCGATATTGTAATAGGCTGGCCGTAGGCAAGGGCACCCTAAGTGTTTGTTTGTGCCGCAGTTCAATAAATTGGACTGGTGGTAACCTTTGAAACAAGACAGCAGCAACACACAATTTTATAAATCAGAAGGCTGGATGGTACTTTAAGCAGGTTAGCATGTCCGTCAAAGCATCTATTTGTCTCAATATGCCACTATATGGCTGCTAGTGTGGCTTTATATGGTTAATGTTGTTTTTGTCTGTTTTCAAGTGTAGTTTGGGACATTTGTTTTGCCTTTGTGAGGTGCTTGCCACATGACAGGAAGAAAGAGAAGAGGATTGAGTTGCTAAATTAGTCAGCGGGTTAACTTTAATTTAGTTTTAGTGCCTTAACCTGATTTTTGTTTTTAAATCAGATATTCCCTTATCTAAGCCAGGAAACGGGAAATCTGTTCATTTCCATTCTATTTATTTATTTTTGCAAAAATAGTTCAGGAATCAGAATGGTCCTATATACTCTGAAGTCTGTTAGAATAGGCTATTTTTTACGCTGTCAACATGACATCTATCTTATCCCAAGTGTCATAGGGCAGGAGGTGGACAGGTCGCAGACAGGTTGCAGACTGACAGGTCGTCAGTCTGCAACCATTTGCACTCACAGTCATATTGTTGGGTGGCAATTTAGAATCATCAACTAACCTAACCCACTAAGTGCATACCGGACCACATACAAACTGCACACAGAAGGACTCTGGCCAGATGGTGAAGTCGAGCACAGGACCATCTTGCTGTGAGGCAATAGCCCTAACCACTGTGCCACCGTGCTGCCCTACAATACAAGGATATTATAATTTTTTTTAATGAAATTGTTATGTGCACTATGCTTAGTCTCATGTTTTCCTCTTCAGACACAGATGATCCAGTCAGCAGTTTAGCGTGCCAGAATGAAACCCCCTTCTGTGCTCTTTGCCTACTTGTGCCATTTAATTTCAGTACTTAATATGCAGTAAGCTCAAATTTAAACAGCACAACATGCTGTCAATTAAAATAATATATTATGCTGTAAAAAATATACAAAAGACTGCTTTGATGCTAAACCTTTTCTGCTTTTCATACATGTTGAAGTACCCTCTGCTCCATTTACAACAGTAGACTTTTAGAGCAAATAAGTATGTGAAAATGACTCAGATCTGTAATGTGGTCTACATCATCATGGAGCACAAGTTTTAACTCGTCAATGATGTCACGTTAGGGATGATCTTTTCACTCGGGAGAGTGGTCGTTCCTCTCTAGCAGCCCATCACAGCAGATGTACCATCACTTGCAAAGCCAACAGACCGTGAGTGTAATTTCTTTAGTGACGACCTTCACAACTGCAGGATGCCACCAACAGCAGCCTCGAGTTGTAGCTGCAGTTCGACAAGCTGCAAGAAAGAGCTGTGCATCTCACCTTTGTAAGGAACTCTGATCTATCAATTATCAGACAAGCTGTTGATACACAGCAGGAATATTTCTAGGTTTTTTGGGGCAAGTCCTGCGATGCTTTGAATCTAGTTTCTTTTTTATTTATTAAATGGTAGTTTTCACTCTGAAACAGGAGTGCTTTTAGATTTAATGAAAAGCTGGAATAGCACTGATCTGATCAACCCCCCCCCAAGTAGTGTCATCTCCACTGTCGTGGGATCAATGCCCTCGATGTGACAGTCAGTCAGCCTCTGATTTGATTATTTGCACTACAGCATTGAAAATCACCCACACACACCCAGAAACCACAGGATAAAATAAAAATCAGATGCTACAATATTATTTGCCCTATAACTAACTAACTATAACAACTGGAGCGGTCACAATAGTAACAGAGTTATGATTCCTCACTACAGAAAGGCTGCATGTGTTTTTCTCTGCAGCCTGTCATACTGAAGCCATTTTTCAAAATTGAGGATTAGAGAAAAAAGAGCAGCAATAAAGTTGTATATCACAGGGGTCACCTTCAGAACCTGCTTGTGGTTATTCCTGTCATTAGCGTGACTGTTTCGTGCTGTCCTGCTCCAATTAGTACTGACACAACCTCTGGTCTTATGACTGAGCAGTTCAAACTGCCCACTGTTAGAGTGTAATTCTCATGCCGATGGACTAATGTGAAATATGGCAACAGATGCAGAGAGCAACAACTGAAGCACATTATTCTGGACCCAAGGGCCATTAAAGCCATAGCTATTAAATATAATTTGAAAAAATTTGCTTTTTGGCGCATAGAATGGCAGGTTGTGAGGTATTATTATAATCACTACATTCCCCAGAGTGGCTGCTTTCTGCAAATGTTATTGCTATTTGTATATGCCTTTGTGAAAGGGCTTTAGGATGTGTAGACTTGTTTGTCAATGCTTTATGGGAGGGGTATTTCGCCTCAGATTCAGGGGTAATCATTGCTTTTGCCAGGCTTTGTTTCTTTTTGTGCGAGTTTGAGGTAATTATCGCTCACATGGCTCGGGCTGATTGTTGGTTTGGTTGGAGAGAATTTATTCATATTAGAACAAGTTGGTGTGCTTGAAATGCACACTGAGAACGACATGGGGTTGAGCCTGCATTAAAATGTGACTGGTGGTCACATTGTTGATTTCTGACAGCAGTTTGTCTGCAAATTGCTACAACAGTGTTGTTTGATCACTTTATTGAATTTTAGCACAAATAACGTAGCATTCACAGTGAAACATCTTTGTAATTGTTATGGGTGAAAAAACGACTCTAGGAGAGACACAAGTTGCAATCCCTGTTACAGTTATTGTACCAATTTGTTACACCTAAGTTATTACTTGAAACCAGGGCTGTGTCGTTGGCATTGGCATCAACACTGAGCTGAGGCTATTTATTTGGCCAGAAAGCGTCGAGAGGTGGTGAGTGTGGCTTTGATGCACATCTAGTTGTGGCTGGCAGCTAAGATTGGAAGATGTAGGAGGAAGACATTGTGAAGCTGTGTTTGTTTTTCCCAGTTTCCATAAAAGGAAGAAGTCCCGGGGGGAATTTAAAAAACAGGTCACATTAAGTTGTGACTCATAAAATTACCATGACACTAAAGCTGAAACAATAACCGCTGCATTCTCTAGTTATGGCTTCTTAAACAAATATCTAGTTTATTGTTTTCTTATTCATCTTCAACACTAAATAGGCTGTTGATTTCAATGAAAGTAGAAAATTATGTATTAACCTGTGTGGAGTTTTAACCTTTGAGGTGAATCTGTCTTGATGTACTTTGTTTCTGTCACTGAGTTGACGTTTTCCTCTCACCTTTTAGCTGCTGGCTGCACGTTCGAAGAGGATTCAGACCCTAATCTGTGTGACTTCACCCAAGGAGAGGAGGATGACTTTGACTGGCTGTTGTTTAGGACACAGAGTTCACCTTCTGCCAACTCTGACCTGCTGAAGGGTGAGTACTCTGTGCTCATGGTTCCCTGTCCTCTTTACTTTGTAGTTTTTTTAGACACTGAAACACGGCACACGAGCGTGCATGGGACACAGGCGCCCTGTTTTCATGTCTGGGAAATACATAGACTTGTTTGTATTAATGTGGCTGGCATTATCGGCCTTTAAAAATGTCCTGTGTCCGTTATGCATCAAATTTAATGAAGCCCTCACCCTGGTTTTATCTGCTTCCTGCTAACCCCAAGGATAATTTTATGTTAACCAGCCTCACAGGACTAATGGAAACCAGCATTTCCCTGCCATCATCTTCTCCACTGGTGGTTGCCAGAGGGTGATGGCATGCATAGTTTATAAGGCGCTCCTCCATCTCTGCATTAACAAATACCTACAGGGATCTGACAAAGAGAAGATTGCTGTTTCAGCTTCTCAGCATAAAATACCAGTGGCTGCAGTGCTCTCTCCGGTAAACTACTTCTACTGGGGGAAAACTTGGAATATGATTAAGAAATTGACCTCCCTCGGGTTTAACCAATCAATCAGTGTATGATATGGTAATGAGAATGCAACAAATCCATGACACAGACGTACATTTAAGTGTTCCTTTTACAAGAGGATGGGGAGAGCACTTGCACACTAAATAGGAGGAACCGTTTCTTTAAGCCTCAAAGAAAGCACTGGTATGATTTGTTGGTAGAACAGAGCTAATTCGGTAGACATAAAGACGGGGCAGCTAAGAGGAACAGATGGAGAGATGACAAGATAGGATACAATCAGATACATCATCTAAAAAGAAATAAATGCAGGCTTCAGGGAACATTCTGTCCGTTTGGAAACTATCAACTCAAGTAGCCTTTGAAAACGGTCAAAAACACCCTGCAGGGGTAATTTAAAAGCCGGGTACTTGTGGTTTTGATTTAAAGCATTAAAATCACTTCTTGTCCGCAGGTGGTTATCCAAATACACTTCTGAACTCGATAAATCTCACATTTAATCCCAAATCACTCTTCATTCAGCCACACATCATCAGCATTCGAGCGAGAATCTGCCTGCAGCCGCCATCCAGTTCACAGCAGGCAATGAGATTATTAATTCTTTTCCCTTCGGGTTTAATTAAAACTTACGTTTTAATTAATGGCATTTACAACAATCCAGAGCCATCAGTGGAACAGACCTGCACAGGTGGAATGAGGCAGGTAGCGTAATCTGCACACGACGGCTGTGAGCGTCAGTCCACTATCGATCCGTCGACCAGGAGACAAATTCTGTCTCATTTCTTAGACGCTCATCCTTCAGCCCTGCACAAGAACCCGTGTATTATTCATGTTCCTCTCCTAAATGTTGTCACTGTATATTGACAGCAGCGTTTCTTCATTGTGTTATAACTTGACATTTTCTCTGCCGTGTTATTTAAGGCGGATAATCTTACCGCAGATACAGGCACAGGAAGTTTTTGTCTTTTTCTCCTCCTCTCTGACTTAATCCCCTTGTGTTGACTTCTAACCATGTATCACATTGGGCAGCTAAGGTGGGGGGAATAACAAGAGTTTATGAGATAAGGCTATTTACATTGGACCAGTATTAACTTTGCGGGGCTGAGAAATTGGTGTCGAGGGAAGATTAGTAAACACAGCTGAGATAGCAGCAGCTTGTGGCTCCCAGGAGAAATTAGAGACTACTGCTCCCATGAAAGACAAAATAGTCTTACAAAACAAAAAGAAAAAGGAAGAAAGAGCGCAGTGAGGTCTTAATAAGACTGGTCCTTTTTTTTTTTTTTATCACATCTTACTTTATTTGGAATTAGAGTTGAGATTTCTGGCTGATTTTTGATAATCTTTCGTTCTTTTGCTTTTGTTTAAATGAACAAGTGAGGCGTGCAGGATGATAACCTTGTACGAGAAGAATGTGTTTGCATGTCAAGTGTACCTCATTTTCTGAAAGCCAGATTCATTAAGCTTGAAAAGTTATGGGGCTGCTGCAATATTCATTATACTGTATCAGGGTCGCCTTAAGCGAAAATCCATTAAATGGGGTTAAAAACAGCTAATGGTGATGTATCTAGCTTTCCTTGTTCACCTTGTTGGTGGAAGTGAAGTGAGTGATTGCCAGCTCCCTCGGTCCACATGCCAAAGTGTCCTTGGATGAGAAAATTGTGTGAAGCAGGCAAAGTAGAGCAAAAAGTATGGGGCACCTCGTAGGCCATTACAAAGCTCTAACAAGTACAGGGTCATTTTTGGAAAGAAGGGTGAAAAACTGAATGCAGACCCTGGATTCCTCACTCAGAATGTGAATACTTAAGAGTTCCTTTGTTTAAGGAATGTGCCAGTGGTGACTAAGAGGCTTCAAGAAAAAAACAACAGAAAGGGTGGATAATTGATCCTTGTGGCTGCATTTAAAAAAATAAAATACCTCAGCTGGTTAACACCTTGAATAACACGCCATTTCTTAGCATTTCATTTGTAAGACTCTGCTCCAAATCAGCATTTTCTGATCACTGTTATCAAAACCTGCTACTACAGTCAAAATACAGCGTGACAGGGATGTCAGAGTTTCAGGTGTGTAATGCAAAAGCGAAGAGCCTCATGTCTTTCATGACATCCATGTAAACGTGGCGTTTTTCTGTAGCCTCAAAGTAATATCACCGATATTTTGAGGAATATTACGATAAAGATATTTCTGATAGTGTAGAAAAAGAAACAAGATCTGTGATTGCAACTTATAGACGGCAGCATTTATTAGTGCAGATAAAATTAATTTCCATCTTTCTTTTCCAACTGTTTGCTGTCATTATGTGAACCTATTAAAACTAAGTGGCAGCAGGAGGAGGATTATAGCGACGTAGCATAAGTTAACTGTCAATGCAAAAGAAGCTTACGTAGTGTTTTGAATGGAAATCATGAAAGTCAAACTACAACACAGCTGCTTTAGTCTAACGGTAACTAAAGTAAGTGAAATATGTAAAGTTTAGGAGCTGCACAATGTTGTTGCATAATAAAACTGAAATAAAAAAATGTTTCCTGCCTATGATGGTGGGTTCAGCTTTTTAATCAGCTGCTTAAAGCTACTTTCCGTCCACTGTTTGCTCTTCCTGTCATACAAAGTGTAACAGGCAAATGCTCCAGTGATGCTGGTGGAGTCGTTTGTTTCCATTTGCGTTACGCATCACCAGCTGCTAGCATCTCCACCTTACATGCCTTTATAGCAGACTCAACGGTCCTTTTGTGCCTCAAGGTTTGTTGAAACAGGTTTGTTGTTTCCACCTTTAGTGAGAACACTTTTCTAACTAGCTGCTCTCACTCTCAGACATGTCTGGGCTTGTCTCGTCATTGTGTGTTAGAGAAAGGAATTGTATCGGTGATATTTCAGTAGGACACTTTATATCATGTAAAAATGTATACAGATATTAGGGCAGCCCCACCCACCCCCAAGTCAAGTGCGAGGCATACTGTAAGGGCTGAAATGTTTCCCACAAACTTTCCTCCTCGCTTTCTGCCTCAGCAGCCGTACAGGCCAGCCAGTGTCTCTTGGATGTGCAGTTTTTGGGACAGTTTTCAGCTGAGTCACGCAGAAAAACTTTGACAGTACTAAAACAAAGTGTTGAATATGCTGCCGCTTTAGTCTCACCATCCTTTGCATGTTAATCCCTCGCGCTCCTCTCATCTTTTTTGTAAATGTTTTCTTTCAAGCAGCACACATCCACTGAAGATCCTGTTTCTGTCTAAATCCGTCTCCGTGTTTCTGCTACACTGCAAAAAGCTACGGAGTCAATTTATTGACTGTGTACCTTATTTTATTAGCTAGTAGTGCAGAAGTCTTGGACATAAATGCCCGAGAGACCTTTAATAGACTTTATAGTTCGATTGGACCTCGGGTCAAAGAAAGGTTGAGACTTGTATGAACTATGGCTTTAAGTATTGTTGTAGAGTTAGTCTGGTCAGCTGGTACTTACTGCAGCAGTGTACACAATGTAATGACCTGAACAGAGCTAATTCATACAGTGAAATGTGCATCCACCTGTATTTCCAGCCTGATTTCCTCTATTGGGCAGCCATTTTGGTCTTTATCCGTCTCCTCTCACCTCTGTTTGGCCTCAGCTCCACACTACAGATCAGCTCCACATTATGGTGCGTGTCATTGAGAATGATCTGAGATCCTTCTGCATGTGTGAAAAGATGAGGCAGAGTGAGCCAGAAATCAGAACTTTCCAGCCATCCTTACTGGTTCTACCTCAGGCGTATTTTGCCTTGCTGTAGGTGGAGAAAAGTCTTCCATAGCGATCATGCAGATACTATTTGACTGTTTTAGGAGAAAGCAAGTGTAAAAAATACACAGCTGCTTTCTATTCATGTTCTTTTTTATCTTCTGATTAATCAGTTCAGTTTAAAACCAGCGACTCATTACTGGTTTTACTGCATTAGGTGTAGCTGACTTTAAACTGATAGCCCTCTGATCCCTGGAGGAGACACAAATCCCTCTGGGGTTGCATCATGAAGGGAATCCGGTATTCAAAATCTGCTAAATCAAACATGCGGAGCTACCCGCTGTGGTGATTACCCCATGTGAATACGGCAGCAGCCGAAAGTAACTTTTTATTTGAAGACAGTCATTTTGTTCAAAAACTGCATTTTTTGGTGTTGCATAACTGATCAGTTACGGTGATGGGACACTGTTTGTTCAAGATGTCATTACAGCGATGAAGTGCATGCTGGGGGTAAAATCTAAAGTCGTCACGCTAACACTTGTTTAATATCGTTAAAGTACGTTTCTTAATCCGAACAATGTGTGGGAGACATTTCATGGTTACTGATTATTATTCATGTTTGTGTAATCTTCATGCATTTTATGTTATGCTCTGTGTGCTCGAGTCAAGCTCACTTCAGCCTTGTGTGTTGTTGTGAGAAGAAGAAGAATGGACCCAGATGTTCTTCTGGAGTGGGTAATGTTTTGGCTTGGAGTGCTGGATCAGCACTAACTATCTGGGCTGTTTTGGTAAACCAGTGTTCTAGTAAGATTATTTCCCACTGACTACATGCTGTTAGAAGGCCCAGGGGGCTCTGAAGGCAAGAGGGTTAGCTGCTGTATCCTGTTTCGCCTCTGCTGGGAGAGGAGAGGGGAGACAGAAACTGTGCAGTAGGAGCTTTAATTTCATTCTGACTCTTTTGTCTTTGGAGACGTGCGGTTGTGCGCATACTAAAGCCTGCAGATGCGTTTCTGCAAATCCTACAGTTTTCGTGCCTCACCTTAAACGAGTAGTTTAATGCCTGAGCCTAAACAAACCGTGAGTGAAAATGAACATAAACAGTGAGTGAATGTGAAACGTAAAGGTGTCCCAGAGGTAATTCAGACTCCAATAATCCTGCGCGAGAGTCGGGAGAATTTTGTGTCCGCAGCTCGTTTATGTCACTTTTGATATCTCAAATGTCAATAGCTGATGGATTTGTTTGTTTGCAAAGCTAGACCTCGCCCTTCCTCTTTGAAAAGAGAACAATTTCCTTCTGATGTGTTGCAGTGTGTTTTTGTTTTGGGGAGAAAAATAGTTGAGGACGGACCTGAAAGGGTGAGCAAAAATATGAAGGCCAAAGTCACAGCTGAGTAAATCTTAATAAAAAAAAAAAAAAATGTCGCGCAATAGCCGAAGTGACTTATCAGCTTTACAGAGAAGGCTCGCCTACAAGGCTAAAACTGTGTCATGATGAATGAAATCAGAGATGAGATAAAGTAGTCTGCTGTTTGTTTTCTGGGATGGTGATGCATCTTCTGTTCTTGAAGGGTTTGGGGGGGAACCTTTTAACATTGCACAGCCATATTTATCATTTGGCTTGGGTTACAGAGGACAGCATTTCATTTTAAAGGAGACGAGTCCGGTCTTCTGGTAGATTCTGCGTGTTTCACTCCAGCCAAACGTTCCACCAGCTGATTTTACTAATTAACACACCTTCAATCAGAGAGGCAGGAAATAATTAGTGAAATCAACTGTGGTATTTGCTAGAAAACCTTCCGCGGCTTGGAAGGGGAGCTACTGGCTCACTGGGATAATTGCTTAAGACTCATTACCTCAAGGCAAAGGACTCATTGATCACTGATGTATAATATAAATGTCTGAAAGCCCAGTGTCCTTTTAAAGCATCTCAAAAATGCTGTAACTACACAGAAGCTTTTAAAATATAGCCGATTAATTGAATTGCTATTCAGGGAAGCGAGCAGCTGCTCCCTTTATGCCTCCTCAACAAGGTAAGGGCGATTCATTAATGTGAATGGATAGAGACACATTTGGGAAACGCAGACATTTTGCCAATCACTGAAGCCTGCAGTCCAGCTGAAGTATACTCTGTGACCAGTCTTTTTTTTAATTCTTTGTTTTTCACTCACCCACACAGGTACCCAGATGATAGGAAGGCATAATAATTCAGCCCCCTTTGGCTGGTTTCTGTCTAATTAGTGTCACTTTAGAGGGGTAGCTAGAGGGCTTTTATGTGCAAGGTTGCAGTTTAAATAATATAATTGGAGGTGTAGCTAAATACACTTTCTAGGTGAACCACCTTAACTCATGTGAGATAAAATAACCGGCCACTTGAAGAGTGTATTAGTACAGCTTTTGAAAATGGCTATGTGGGTGTCAGCTGCAGTAACTTTTGTATTTGACACACTTGAGTAGTTAGATATTTTTTCCTACCTTTTTAACAATGTAATGTAGTCACATTTATTTTTTTAGTCTTATGGACCACTCATGGCGCTTTAGACTACAAGTAATTTTTTTTTTTACTGCATTCATATAACAATTTATTCTTTGCACTTCATCTATCTCACATCCATGAAGACTGTGGAATCCAGTCTTTAAGTGATAACGTGACGAAACCTGCTTCCGGGTCCAAACTACTTTGTGTTTATTAAGGCTGTTGTGTTTTTAACCTGTTTTAATGTTTTGTATCTTGCTCTATTAAATCTGAACATGTCCCTAAAACAGTCAGTGATCACTGCCGGCCTCTCTTGGTTTTTATCATCACTATTCATTTTAAAGCTCAGTTTTTAAAACCTTACGATGGTAACTACAGCCCAGCCCATGAAGCGGTATCTTAATTACTAACCTGTGGATAGATTATCTCGGTTGTTCTACTCACTAAAGTTTGGTCCGTTTATAGCATCCTGCCATGCAATTACATTTGTCCCTAACCATTGGGAACCCTCATGTGAACTTTTATCGATTGGAAAAAAGTTAGCTTTCATCCTCCAGCTTCACTGTGCTAATGTGTTCATATTATGCTAACCTTAGCTGTGTAGCTGGCCACCACGTAGCACATCATTATATACCAGCTAGCCTAACTTCAGTAACCCTACAAAAGTCACAACTGTTTAGTTTTCTGTCTTAATTTATGTCTGAAGTGAAAGCAGAGCTGTACATTTGAATTTTTTCAGAAGTCTCTCAGTCAGAACATGGTATATGATGCTTAGATGGAAACTAGCGAGCTAACTTCATGCTAACTTCTAACTCCTTCAAATTTCATAAATTCCGTTTTCGTGAATGCTTGGATGTTAAACTTAATTGTTACACCTGGTAGAGCAACCACACTGATCATTTTATTAAAGATGAAAGAATTTAGACCGTTTGTAACTCTCAGTAATGCCACAGTGTTTGTTTGACTTTGGGACGTGAAACAGAGTCTGGACCCAGAAGTCAAGTCAGGTAGCACATTTAAAAGACATCAAGTGTTGGCCAAAGTGCTGAACAGAGGGATAATATAATGAAAAGAATTAAAATAGATAAGATGAAAACATTATACAAAAACATTGTAAGACATCCATATCTGTTTGTGAAAAATATGTGTACATGCAAATATGCACATACATATACAAAAATTTACACATTCACACACAAGCACACATACGTGAACATAAGTTACATGTATACACATGCACATGCAAACAACATCCAATGAGATAAAAGACCACAATAGCTAAAACAGAATAAGAGGTGTCAGAGAGATGTGAAAGCCTTGACAAATAGGTAGGTCTTCAGATTGGATTTGAAATGGCTAGTGCCGTCAGACCTGAACTTGCAGTAAGCTGTAGTACTCCACACAGACAAACTCTGGCCAGGATTCGAACAAGGAAGTGTTACAAATGATGTTTAAATACCTGTTCTTGGATTGAGTTTATGTTGTGATGCACTTTCTTTTCTGTCTGCCTTTTTTTCCCTTCTGTGCAACTCATAATGGTCTAAAAAGCTTGATTATTGGTTCTGCACTACTTTTACAGAGCACTGCAGGGTAATTTGAGGACACTATATATGGTGTAGCAATACTCACTAAACATTTGGACAGCACTGCAAAATAGCTAACTCAATAAAACTCAATAGACCACTATATAGTAAGCACAGAGTGAGTTCAGACACATTTCTAGGAAACGGTTGGAGAATGTGAGTGTGAAATACACATTATTTAAACTAATATTTTCACGTAGTATAAACACAAAACCCAGTTACTGTGTTGATATCGATATTCTAGTTTAGCATAAGCTCACAGCTCAGAGCTGCGGTCAGAAGAATACTTGCAAAACTGAATCTTCTATCATTTAATCCAACAGAGTCTTTCTGCTTCTGTTTTAGTAAGCAGAAGATTAACAGAGTTAAAGCATCTTTGTGAATCAAATGTGGATGCTTGAATGAAGTTAAAAGACATTTTTACTACTGCCTGCTGTCTTTGAACATGTTCTTTAAATATTTGAAGCTCTCTTTCTTCTTCTGATATCCTCCTCTTTTCTGCTAATCACACATTCTCTCTTTGGCGATCTGGAGATTGGAATTGGCTTTGTATGTGTGCCTAGTGCGGACGGCTGTGTGCTACTGGATATCTCCCAGCCTCTGTGCTCTCCTCTACTCCTCCGTGTTCATACTTTGCTCCAACTCTCTTGAAATCTCTGCAGATCACAGGTTCTGGAAAGTTGTTTGAAACCAGACCACATTGCTATTTCTTAAAATTCTGTTTGTGCACAGGACTGAATCGAGCCTTCCCAATACATATGAATTAAAAATGGGAGGGAAAATGTAAAGAGAAGGAAAACCTCCTCGTTTGCAACTGCAGTAACTCATTCATTAGCCATATAGCAGTTTGAATATAGAGAGTAAAGCATGTCTGAGCACTTGAACACTGGCAGATGAGATGAATGCAAATTTGTTACTTTGATAACATTTTATTAATTAAAAAATGTTCATGGTTTTGACAGCTCTGACGGTATTTTGCTCAAAGCAAAGACTTTAGGGATGCAGTCTCTCATTCTGGCATCATCAGGCACTACAATTAAATCATGGAAAACTTCAGCTTTTGCAGTGATTTATTAAAAGTGTATCTTGACATAATTTTCTCCAAAACATCAACACACCTTATCAAGATAGCATCTGATGTCTTGCTTTGAGCATTCAAATCTGTTTTACACTCTTGGTGAAGAGAAATCTTTGTAATTAGTGAGTAAAAAGGGATGTAGTTGGTCAGGTTTAGGACACTATTGGCTCTAGCACAGTATTAACAGGTCATTGTTGCATTTTGTTGTTGAGCTGCATCTTTGTTTAGAATTGTCTGCTTTTATTTAGGTTTACTCTGAATAATTATGTATGACATTATGCCTCATAAATAAGCTCAAACATGAGCTTGTGACACAGTAGACCATAAAATAGACCTGCGCTTTGTATGCAGCTTTGTTGCTAAAGGTGAGGAACAGGGTTCCTTATCAGCAAATAAAGGTTTGACAAACAAACTTCCCAGTTAATAAACAAAGTTTTATATATTGCGGAACACAAGGTTGCCAAGGTTGTGCACACACAAATTATATCAGTGTTGGATGATGCTACAGCCTACAATTTATATCCAGAGCAGGATGCCGTGTGCCATTTAATCAGCCTAATATGAAAGTTACTGAAGTAACAGTGAATGCGCCTAGTGTGTGTTGGGCTGAGATTTCTGGGACTCAAAAAGTTTACTTTATAAATCCTTTTGTGACTATTTCTCTCACCTTAAACACGGTCTGTTATGCTAATTTCCACTTGTGCAGTTGTAGTCCTAGTTTCTAGTAGAATAATCCTTAACTATCTTTAATAGCCCCTCACTTATCTCTTAGCTGAAAAGAGGTGTTTTCTTTCTCTTCCCTCCTGCCAACTTTCTTCTGATTGGCTGCTGCTCACAAACAGAAGTTTTGAACGGCAGGTGGGCGGAGCTTCTGTACTCACATTCAGAGTGTGCCTGAGATCACCATTTTAAATGTTACTTGCTCCCACTGACATTATAGACCAGTGAATCTGAAAGTGTGTACAATGTTCAGTTACATATTTATACAAATGGATTTATTTATACAAAAAGTGAATAAGAATCCTAATTACTGCTCTTGTATTGACGTTTGTGTCCCAGTGGCGGGTGGGTTGCATATTTGCCTTAACTCTTTGCATATGACTGGGTTGCAATTGCGATTTATAGCTAACAGCCTGTGTTTTTGTTTTTTTTTTAATGCTTTTTGAATAACATTTTCAAGGAAATTGTTTTTCTCTCTTAATTTGATTAAAGTGAAGATTTAAGATTGGGTGGGCCCCGTGGGAATTTGTGAATTTTAAGTGGGCTGCTCTCCTCTTGACTTTGAGAATGGCTGTTTCAGCCCTGACACAAAAGCTTGAGCTTTAACTAAGGAATTATTTGCACAAATGTGACAGCATGCAAAAACCAATTTCAAAGCTTCCAGATTAACATACAAAAACTGATTTCATTTATCTGTCTTTCTTTATTTTCTATGAATTTTTAACTTAAACTTGTCAAACGGTGTACTTTCTTTGAATGATTGTAGTTTAGTACTGAGCATGAGTCATTTCTAACATGCTCATAAATGATTAAACATCCATCAAAGATTCTACTAAATTTCCATGAACAGTTGCAATCGACTTGGCGTTATTGCCACGGGGTAAAGATGAAGCAGTCACCAGTGCTGAGGAGGCAAATTTCGCTGGCTGATCGCACCAGTAGGAATGTGTGGCTGCACTGAGCCGGGATTTTACCCTTATATCCAAGGGGTATTCTGGAGGATTTGGGGCAAAGTAGTAATTTACAGGTTAGGCATCAGAAACTGTTTTTTAAACTACATGTTTCATAGTTTTGAGAGATATTTACAGGCGGTGAAGACAACAAACATCGGAAACATTTGTCCAGTCCAGTCTTTGTTCGACTGTCTTTGGCCAGCTTTACCCAAACAGATATGCTGATGTCTTTTTTAAAAACTTTTGTAACAGCATCAAGTATGTGACATGAAAAAAAAAAACAAAGTCTTGATTCCTTTTAAAGAATGATTTTTGGTGAAAAATGCAAAGACTTCCGAAGACTCATATGGATGTGAGTCAAAGAGTATAGAGGATAGATTTTTGGTTTTGGTCTGGTGTTGTGTTGATGATGGCACCAACAAAATGGAAACAGCCCACTGGTGCACAAAACAGAAAAAGGCACAGTAAGGCGAGGGAGAACGTATCAGCGACAAAAATGGTAAGGGAGTATCTACCCATGTGTAGCCGACACTTTATCAGCAGGCTTGGATAACTGAGAGTTTACCTCTGCAGAAAATTGTACTTAGAGCAAAGATAATGTAACCTATATCAGACCTCTGCAGTTATTTAATGAAAGAAGGGGAAAAAAACTTGTCTCTCTTCTGGTTTGTTCCAATTCCTGACATATACATCCCTCATACATTAAACTCATTTTGCTGTGGGATGAGAATGTTGCAGTTATCGCTGCTGACTCACCATTTGAGAGGCATTATTTTCTGGCGTTTGCTTCGTTTTCATTGTTAGGTTGACTGCTTTTCTAAAGGGAAATAAATGTTGTAGCGATCTCCTGTGGGAGTGTGAATCCACCACCATCTGCTTATAAATGCAGTGCCCTCTAGGACTCGGTTCATTCTTAAAAAAAAGTCCCAGTGGGGAGAACTAGTTGCAACTCTTCACAGAGCAAAACAGCACAAATGAACTCGTAAAAGCATGCATCCCTGCACTTTAAATCTCACAAGCACAAAGCATCTGAAAATGATTCTGTCATTGTTTCAAAACATATTATTCGTTGAGTCCTGGAAATAAAGGTGTCTACATGTGCTATATTTACATCAGCTGTCACTTTGGCTCACCAGTTGATGGATGTATCATTTAGGACTGAAACTGCCGTATATGTTTCATACCTGGAGGGCAAGAGAATTGCAGAGATAAATATCCCTGCAAATGGCATGAGCACAATTTGTATGCAGCTATTGATCCTGAGCTGTGAGACTTAATGATTTCTGTGCTCTTTTCTTCTTCTGTAGACATAGTGGGTGGCAATCTAGTTACCAGTAGAGGTTCTGAGTGTAGGTTATTTCATCACCATTTGTTGAAATAACATTGATTTGAGATGTAGGGTCCCCTTGAGTTAGCATCTGGTTGGAGGCTCATGAAGTGCCAAAAGGGTCCTTTATAGAATAATAGAGTGGGGACAAAACATTTCATTCCTCTTCTTCATGTTCCCGGGTAATGTCTTATCCATGCCTGACATTCGCATTCACACACTTCCTCTCAGGTGCAATTTAACTCAGCATTGTTACCATAATAACTCTTGTCGTGCACAACAGTCTGTCAGTAATTGATATGTAGGCACTGCTTCTGGGTGGAGCCATTTGCATTAAATCGTGTTAACTGATATGATAATGAATGTGAAAGGCCTGATGCAAGCGGAATGACTAACTAGAGATGGATGGCTATTTGAATTATACACAATAAGTAATATATTATATCAGGTCTCAGGGGTGCAGAGCTCTCCCTGAATTTGTTGCCTGTCTTTTATTCAGATCAGCCCGAGCTGCCTGAATATAAATAGTCTGCATCAGATCTGGCATCCCTTTCTTCACTTCACTCCCGTCCTTAATGATATCTGATATGGAGGGAAATCAGCACATGTGGAAATAGATGGTAGAAGCGAGCTGAAATATAACTCCTAACTAACACAGAGCTGTGTTAGTTAGGAGTGACAACAGTAATATCTCAGATCTGACTGATGAAATATCTGCACCGCTTCTCATGCTGGCCGTCTGTTTAATATGTGTGACCACCTCTAAGCTTTTAAGCAGACTGTTGATAATTGGCTTCTCTTGCTTCACCAAACTTTATTATTCTCTATTAACACATATGAAGCGTATTGCCTTTCAGATAAGTTATTGTAGTGTGAAAGACGTGACGGTGGTAAGGCTTGGATGAAGAAGGGACGCCACAGATGACTGAAGACAAAGATGAATTCAAACTTTATTTAAAATTATCTTTTTTCTTTGTGTGTTTAAAACACTGTCATGCCTAAATGGGTTAAAGAATTTACTGACACCCTTTTATAAGTATTCCAGTGAATGATTTCCTGCTTTTGCAAGGGTCATAGTGCATTAAGGGAAAAAATATGAGATTACAGACTTTAATTAAAGAATTTTAAAGTATTCTGTCTATAATAAAAAGAAATATTTGTCAGTATTTGGAGTTAGCACCTTTGAAATCCTTAAATCAAAGTTTATTTAAGCATTGTAGTGCACAGACTTTGAGCTGGTTCCAGGTACTGACAGGTGCCCAGAGGCATCATACTTTGTATTGACAGAGAAAAGTTTCTCGATGTTGCTGTGTTGGATTTTACTCCTGCAGCTGCAAACCATTATTAAAAAATCACATGAAAATGTCAAATACTGAAAATATTATTTTAACAATGTTGTGCACGTGGCTTTCAGCTTAAGATTTTAAAGGTGGATATATACACCCACCATTTCTTTATTTTTCACTAAGTAAATGGAAGTAAATGAAAAATATGACCTCAATAATGTTGAGGTCCAGACTCAGTCCATGACTGATAGTGTTTCACTGTGTGCTGTTCTATCCAGGTATAGCTTTACTGCACTGAATCTGTACTTTACCGACTATTGACTGTTAAAACCATGCCGTCACTTACAGATGTAGACAACCACCTGTGTTCTGATTGCCTTCATAGATATTGATGACAATTTGAACTTAAAATTTCATATTTTATTAGGATTCATCACTCAATTCGCCAATGATTTTTAGTCAAGTTCTTGTGTAATTTGGCATACTTCAGCCTGTTTGACCTTTTCCCTTTGCTTAAGAATGGCTTCTTGATAGCCAGAGACCATTTCTGAGACAAACACATGAAAAACATCATTCTGCAAATACAAGGACGGACCTGAAAAAGCAGTTAAACTTGGAGAACTGAAAAAGAAAAAAAAGGGATAGCTTAAGACTTTTGCAAAATGTTGTATCACAATTACTTCAAATATTTTGTTTGGAAAAAATGAGTAAATTCAATAGGCCAATGTAAACCGATGTAAACCCTACTTTTCTTCTACACCCTCTCCTCCAAACGCATAGCTGACAAATTAGAAGAGGAGGGGTTGGCTTTCATGAGGATTCTTCAATGTCATTGGAGACAGAGTGTGTGTGTGTGTGTTGGGGGGTGATAATAAGTCTGTGGAGATTATATTTGTGAGAAACAAAGGCCTCCCTCTAATACTGGATGGTCTGCAGATAGAATACATTTTCCGCTCTGACTGTAAATGTTGGCCTAGCTGGTAAGTTCGGAAATAAAGTGGATAGAGGTTACAACAGCTTTGGAAAATGAGAGATGCACGTTTCGAGGAGTGCCTTGTGTGCTTTTATGGCATCTGTAGGATTACCACATTCGATTCCTTTTTCACAGCCATTGCAGTTTTTACTGCCTCCATCAAATCTGTTCAGTGCCTCCTACCTTCAGACATACTGACTGCAGTAATAGAGTGCGAATGGCACAAAGCGGGAACTGTATTTTTGCTATGGTGAACGGAATGAGGCTGCAGATGCTTGTGCAAGCCACAGCTTGATGTCTCAAAATTGTTGTGGGAAAACAAAAAGGTATAAAACTCTAAATGTTTATTGCATAGTGTTAGACCATCGCCGATGCCCGCAAAGTTAGCTCAATCATGGCATCGTTGGCCCGGCTGTCTTTGTATTGTTTGTAATCGTTACATTTACAATAATTGATTACACAGCAGTGGAGAGTATACTTTATCACAGTAGATGTCTTTCTGAAAGCGCTGTAACTAAGTTTAAGAATATAATCCACCCACTGTTATCATCTTCAATGCCCTGTACCAACACAGAGCAGAGCAGCTATCTGAACGCTACTCCAACAGAGGTCGATTATCTTGTTAATAATTTCATCTCCTCACTACGTACGACTCTGGATACTGTAGCTCTGGTGAAAACTAAGGCCTCAAATCAGAAGTACCTGACTCTGTGGTATAATTCTCAAACACGTACCCTAAAGCAGATGACTCGTAATCTGGAGAGGAAATGGCGTGTCACAAATTTAGAGGATCATCATTTAGCCTGGAGAAATAGTTTGCTGCTTTATAAGAAAGCCCTCCGCAAAGCCAGAACATCTTACTATTCGTCCCTGAAATAAGAAAATAAGAACAACCCCAGGTTTCTCTTCAGTACTGTAGCCAGGCTGACAAAAAGTCAGAGCTCTACTGAGCCAACCATCCCTTTAAGGTTAACCAGTAATGACTTCATGAACTTCTTCACAAATAAAATTTTTATCATTAGAGAAAAAATTACCAATAATCATCCCACAGATGTAATATTATCTACAGCTACTCTTAGTACCATTGATATTCATTTGGACTCTTTTTCTCCAGTTGATCTTTCTGAGTTAACTTCAATAATTACTTCCTCCAAACCATCAACGTGTCTTTTAGACCCCATTCCTACAAAACTGCTCAAAGAAGTCCTGCCATTAATTAATGCTTCAATCTTAATATGATCAACTCATCTCTAATAATCGGCTATGTACCACAGGCCTTCAAGCTGGCTGTAGTTAAACCTTTACTCAAAAAGCATCTCTAGACCCAGCAGTCTTAGCTAATTATAGGCCAATCTCCAACCTTCCTTTCATTTCAAAAATCCTTGAAAGAGTAGTTGTCAAACAGCTAACTGATCACCTGCAGAGGAATGGTTTATTTGAAGAGTTTCAGTCAGGTTTCAGAGCTCATCACAGCACAGAAACAGCTTTAGTGAAGGTTACAAATGATCTTCTTATGGCCTGTGACAGTGGACTCATCTCTGTGCTTGTCCTGCTAGACCTTAGTGCTGCGTTCGATACTGTTGATCATGATATCCTATTAGAGTGATTAGAGCATGCTGTAGGTATTACAGGTACTGCACTGCAGTGGTTTGTATCATATCTATCTAATAAACTCCAATTTGTGCATGTAAATGGAGAGTCCTCCACACACTAAGGTCAATTATGGTGTTCCACAGGGTTCAGTGCTAGGACCAATTGTGTTTACATTATACATGCTTCCCTTAGGCCAGTGCTTCCCAAACTTTTTCCAGCCACGTACCCCTTGAGACATGTCACCCTCAGCCGCATACCCCCTACTACGAACGACTCTTAATTAGTGTCTATAAATACATTGCAATATCGCATGCATAAAGATAAATACTGCACAGTCGATTATTTCTCACCACCAAATGAATTTATCAATATTTTTTAGTAATGACAGAGTTTTAATAACAAACTTTACTACTTAATACTAGCAGTGTATCAAAGGATTTATTAGAATTCACTTTTTTGTCGAGAGCATAAAGGCCATGAACTTTCATTAAACAGAACTTTATTTAATGTGATGGATGTGCTTGAGCAGAGGCACACAGCTCTTCAATGTTTGGCTCAATTTGGGAAAGGCTGAGTCTTAAATCGTTTTCCACACAAAGTCTTGCTCTGTATTTTGTTTTCATGTTTGTTAAAGCAGAAAATCCCTTTTCGCATAAGTATGTGGTGGCGAAAGGCATCAGAGTCTTGACAGCGCGCTTAGCCAGCGCGGGCTGTTCAGTGCGCAGCCCTATCCAGAAATCCGCCAGGTTCTTTTGAGCGTGTTCAACTTTTAGAGATCCATCTGTGGCGATTTCAATTAGGCTCTCCTGGTCAGACGGTGATAACGAAGTAGGCACAGCGGTGAACGGGTGACGTATCCAATCATTTGAGCCGTCCGTCTCTGGGAAGTATCGGCGTAACTGCACCGCCAGCTCCTCAAGGTGCACGTTACATTCGCGCTTTACACTTTTAGATAGTGTGAGATCATTAGAGCACAGAAAATCATGCAGCACAGAAAAGACTTCAGTGTTGTTTGTATCCAAGCAGTTCTTCCAAAGGTTTAACTTCTTTATCATGGCCTCAACTTTATCTTGAACATTGAATATAGTTGCAGAAACGCCTTGTAATCCGAGATTGAGCTCGTTCAGACGAGAAAATATATCACACAGATAAGCCAGGCAGGTAAGGTACTCTTCATCATGCAAATGTTCAGACAGCTCAAAGGGATGGTTACTGAAGAAAACTTTAAGTTCATCCCTCAACTCAAAGAAACGGGTCAGCACTTTCCCTCTAGATAGCCAGCGAACCTCTGTGTGGAGTAATAATGTCTCATGCTCGCTGCCCATCTCATTGCACAACGCAGCAAATAAGCGGGAGTTCAGCGGCCTGGCTTTCACAAAGTTAACCATTTTTACACTCGTGTCCAAAACATGTTTCAAACGGACAGGTATTCCCTTTGCAGCAAGAGCCTCTCGGTGGATGCTGCAGTGTACCCAGGAGGCATCTGGCGTGACTGCTTGCACACGCGAAACCACACCTCCGTGTCTCCCAGTCATGGCCCGTGCGCCATCAGTACAGATGCCAACACATCTGTCCCACACGAGTCCATGTGTGTTCATGAATGTGTCCAGCTTTTGAAAAATATCTGCGGCAGTTGTCCTTTGTTCCAGCGGTTTACAGAACAGCATGTCCTCCTTGATGGTTCCTTCATGAATGTAGCGCACATATACGAGAAGATGCGCCAGGCCAGCCACATCCGTGGACTCATCTAGCTGTATTGCATAACATTCACTGTGGCGTATGCGCAGAAGTAGCTGCTGTAAAACATTTTCTGACATTGCATTGATGCGCCGTAAGACAGTATTGTTTGATGATGGAATGGACTGTATCGTCTTTTTTGCCTTTTCCCCCAACATTGTCCCTACCATATCTAAAGCAGCAGGGAGAATGAGGTCCTCCACACTAGTGTGGGGTTTGTTGTTTTTAGCCACTCTGTAACTGACCATGTAAGATGCTTGTAGTCTGTTTTTATTCATAAGATCTGGCACCTGAATGCAGGTTTTACTTGTTGAAAGTGATTTTAGCTGTCGCTCAAAATATTCCCTTGGTTTATTTTTCAAATGGGGATGATTTGTCTCTAAATGTCTGCGCAAAAGTGAAGGTTTCATTGAGTTCTGAGACAATACTTTTGCACAAATAACACACTGTGGCCGGGGAAATCCACCAATATTTATACACGTAAACCCCAGCGAAATATAATTGTCATCATATTTGCGCTTCTTTGATGAGGTTGTGTTACAGTCCGTGCTGTCATGCTTTCTCCCACTTTGACGCTCCGCATCAGACACTTCATCACTTTCCACATGGCTGGCTCCAGCTATGCTAGCCACTTGGCTAGTAACCACAGATACATCCCTGCTAGCACTGCTAGCATCCAAATCTGACGAACACATTGTTGTTGAACAATCACCTGTGCGGTCACTGGAAAATGCATCTTCAGATATGAACTTATTGGTTGTTGTGGCCGGTGTCTCTGTGGTAGGGCCTTTTTTTCTTGTTAACCACTTGTCCATTTTCGCGCTGCACTGAATGCTTGGAGGCAACTTCAACTGTTAGGTGTCAGTCATTTGGGCAAATCACGCCCATGTATTTTGTCAGAGCTATTTTTTTGCTGAACACCAGAGGGTGGTATATAGTCATGTATTTGACAGGCAAAAAAAACTGCATTAGCGCAAATTTCGGCTTTTAAAACTTTTGATCCCCACTCCAACCCCAACCCACGCGTACCCCCTACAGCCACTTGCGTACCCCCGAGGGTACGCGTACGGTAGTTTGGGAACTACTGCCTTAGGCAGTATCATTAGAAGACATAGCATACATTTTCACTGCTATGCAGATGACACCCAGCTCTATCTATCTATGAAGCCAGATAACACACACCAATTAGTTAAACTGCAGGAATGTCTTAAAGACATAAAAACCTGGATGGCCGCTAACTTTCTGCTTCTTAATTCAGATAAAACTGAAGTTATTGTACTGGGCCCTGAAAATCTTAGACATATGGTATCTAACCAGATTCTTACTCTGGATGGCATTACCTTGGCCTCCAGTAACGCTGTGAGGAACCTTGGAGTCATTTTTGACCAGGATATGTCCTTCAACGCACATATTAAACAAATATGTAAGACTGCTTTCTTCCATTTGCGCAACATCTCTAAAGTTAGAAATATCCTGTCTCAGAGTGACGCTGAAAAACTAGTTCATGCATTTATTACTTCCAGGCTGGACTACTGCAATTCATTATTATCTGGATGCCCAAAAAACTCCCTGAAAAGCCTTCAGCTAATCCAAAATGCTGCAGCAAGAGTCCTGACAAGGACTAGAAAGAGAGAGCATATTTCTCCTGTTTTGGCTTCCCTTCATTGGCTTCCTGTTAAATCCAGAACTGAATTCAAAATCCTGCTCCTCACATACAAGGTCTTAAATAATCAGGCCCCATCTTATCTTAATGACCTTGTAGTACCATATCACCCTATTAGAGCACTTCGTTCTCGCTCTGCAGGCCTACTTGTTGTTCCTAGAGTATTTAAAAGTAGAATGGGAGGGAGAGCCTTCAGTTTTCAGGCCCCTCTTCTGTGGAACCAGCTTCCAGTTTGGATTCAGGAGACAGACACTATCTCTACTTTTAAGATTAGGCTTAAAACTTTCCTTTTTGCTAAAGCATATAGTTAGGGCTGGACCAGGTGACCCTGAATCCTCCCTTAGTTATGCTGCAATAGACGTAGGCTGCCGGGGATTCCCATGATGCATTGAGTTTTTCCTTTCCAGTCATCTTTCTCACTCGCTATGTGTTAATAGACCTCTCTGCATTCAATCATATCTGTTATTAATCTCTGTCTCTCTTCAACAGCATGTCTTTTATCCTGTCTTCCTTCTCTCACCTCAACCGGTCGCAGCAGATGGCCCCGCCCCTCCCTGAGCCTGGTTCTGCCGGAGGTTTCTTTCTGTTAAAAGGGAGTTTTTCCTTCCCACTGTCGCCAAAGTGCTTGCTCATAGGGGGTCATATGATTGTTGGGTTTTTCTCTGTATCTCCTGTACAATATAAAGCGCCTTGAGGTGACTTTTGTTGTGATTTGGCGCTATATAAATAAAATTGAATTGAATTTAATTGAATTAATCGCAGTGAAGAGCGTAGCCCTCCGAGGAACACTCCCAGGTTGTTACATCTAATGACTGCTGGGGGTTCTTCCCAAAGAGCTGTCTGACAGCATTTGCTCAGATATTAATATCAAACGATGGGAATGAGGACACTGCCACACGCAGTAAATTGGTGCCACACAAACGCAAGACATGCGTGAATAAAGTTGGCACAGGCACGTAGATGCACACCATCTTGCATGCATCCACTTTGCTGACTTATGTTCTTCACCGACAGTAATTGATTTGTGTAGGGAAGCGTAAGGCAGCCATGTTTAGCGAATCAGCAGTTTTTTTGTTTTTCTGAAGCAAAGCCATAAACTGAAATCTGGAGGCTCTGCATCAGTTTTATTGTGACAGTACAATTATTAAGTTCCAGCTCCCACCGCTATGCGGGCGGCTTCCTTGTCACCTTGCTAAGGGCCTTGCTCTCTAAAGGGAGCAATAGAAAAAGCCATAATCATAACTTCAGAGGAAACTCATATTCTTTTATATGCTTTGATTGTGATGTTTTTCTTTGCTGAGAAAACAGGGAATTTCAAAATCTAACTTGTGGGAAATATAGTGTTTCAAAGTGCTCCTGCGGCTTTCTGCCACTCCTCTCGTCGTCCCGTGTGTTCCCTTTGAGGTGGCGGGGACGATCTTCGACGTGCAGCTGGATGCCCCTTATATGGCTGCAAAACGATCCTTCAAACAGCTGTGGGATTTGCACATCACTTAACCTAATTTATCTGGGGCCTCTCTGGGAGCAGAGGAGTCTTCCCAGCCCAGGATCACACGCATCTATTTTTGCACATGCACACAGGACATAAAATTCACTTTCACTTAGCTGAACCTAACCTTACTAAGCTCAGTTGCAATACTTAGTTTCATGTTTTTTCGGTTTTTTTTTTTTTTTTTTTTTTAAAAAGAGTACCAGGTTTGGACCAAGTCCCCAACACGAGACTATCCAAGCAGACTTATGTCCTCACAACATAACTAACCAAAGTCCTCACACACACGTTTTCCATTTCACTGAATCTCGAGCTGCACATTTGCACCTGCATCTCAGCTTTTCTCTCACTCATTTGCTCACTTTCTGCCCCCCCAACCCTCTCTCAAAATATTCTATCCAGTCTAACACTGAGTTTTATTTCACACTTTGCTCATGATATTGAGAATGAGATGACATTGCAGTTCTGTTCGAGCCCTGGTTGGTGCATTACAAATGCCCTCTCGCTCAGACATGTTGCAACAGTCTCTGAGAGGTAGACTAAGATCTCGGCTCCAATTCTCTGGAGAGGCCAGCAGTCTGTGGTGGGGCGGGAGCAGCCAAACACCAGCTACTTGCTTTCCCAGCGTGTGCTCATTGCTGTAGCCTTGTATGCCTCTGGGTGTGAGGGTGTCCTTATGTTTTCTACTCAGATGTCTGCTAGCATGTCAGTCTCAAGACACTCCATCTATGTGTACTAGAACTATCTACCACAGTCAAACAATTCCTAACTTTGCTTCTTCAAGAAAAGTTCTTAAAAACACACACAGCAGAACTCGCTACAGAGAACTGGTATCCAATTAGCGACTAATCTAATGATGCACTACAATTTCCGCAATGCAGTGGCCTATCTTTTTGTTAATTAAATTAGGAGAAGAGCAAAATAAAGCAGATATTCCCTCCACATTTCTCTGAGCTTGATTACAGAAAGCACAGACTGTTAAATATTCCAGCGGCTGGGTCAGAGTCCTGCTATCTCCTGCTACGATTAGAGGGCCAGATAACCAAGATTTATTAGCCAAACATCCCGGCAATTAATTAGGAAGCGGGGCTAGACTAATCCTGTTTCTGTGGGCTTTAACGGGTCGAACTCCTTTACACTACCAATAGGAGCACTTCAAAGACAATGCAAATAAGGAACGGCTTAAATCAGCTCCCTCATATATGCAAATATGCCAGTACTACTGCCCATGTTTATTAGTGTGTGCTTAAAAAAAACAAAAAAAATTTCCAGAGACAATGTTTTCATAAATGTGTACGGACACATGGACCATCCCTGCTTGTTTACATAGGCAGGGAGCAGCTTTAAATCCTCTCTGTGACGTATTAAGCATAAAGGTTTAGCCCTATCTACCCTATCCACACTTCAAAGGCTCGTCTGCAAATGCCGCTGGCTTTCTGGCTTTTTTTTTTTTTTTTACTCCCCCTGTGGTTCTGCTTGGCTTCCTTTCATAAGGATCGTGCCCTGTGAGGCTCAACAGGTCACTGAACCACACAGAAATGTACAGTCTGCCCTCTTTGTTCCTAACATGCTTTGCATTTGGTCTCATAAGACCTCTGGGACTTTTAAATGCAATGCAAGCAGATGGCTGATAAGCTTTGTTTTGGCTATTAAGTAAGCCATCTACTTTGGGACTAGTGCTATTTTTTCATTATGAAGTCAAATAAAAAGAAAGCATGCTGGATTTAGCTGAAGGAACACTAACCCAGTGTGTGGAAAAATGGGACTGCACATCCTAAATTAGCTTTGGCAAAACCCGGAAAAAACAAACAAACAAACAATAAAACTGTTTAGCTGAGAGATACTTGTCAGGTGATATTTGAACATATGGTGCAAAACCATGTAATTTGGTGCTTTAAGACCACTAAAGATGAAAGACAATCTTTGCCAAACAAAAACCAAACAAACCACATTTAGATATTTGAAGTCATTTTGAAACCACAGCTCTATGATGTGCAGTAACTCTTCTCAATGTTCTAATTGTAGACTCTTCTTCCCAGAAAGTCTTGAATGAATAATTATGCCTTTTGATTAAACACTTCATCCGAGCTGTTCTCGTGGCACTTTTTAATTTAAATATGGCGCATCTAGAATGTTAAATTACATTCATGCCTGAAAAGATGTTAAAACAATAAACATGCACATGTTTCCACATAATACAACAGTAGCACACTGTATCTTTCAATATAACAGCTTTTTTCCCCTGGTATGGTCAGAATTAATGAGATGCGGTGCGTAGTTTAATCAGTGTGCTGGTGGTGTCCTTGCAGGGACAAAGACCACATACACGCTTTGGCCCATTATGGACTTTGCGTTTTGCAGACAGGATCATGTTATGGCAGTAAAGAAGCACATATGTGCGTGCTTGTCTCTAAAATAGCATGTGCATGCTCAGCAAACACCAGCTGGACAAACAGAGGTTAAAAACACTGTGTGGGTACCAGGTGCCCATGCACCTGTTTATTCTCTGAAACAAATGTCCTCACGACTTAACAAAGTTACTTCGAGCACTGTACTTCTTGGCTGCCTATACAGTAGAGCCAGCCGGTGGATCCTTCAGTCTCTGTCCATCTGGCTCTATTGTTGATTGCAGACAGACTGGCTGATGAGTGCAGTCTGGATGTAGGAGCAGAAATAGGGCCCCGAGCTTGCAGGAGCTCCCTTAGGCTGGGGCTTGGCAGAGCTTTTTAGAGCCGCTCTATCGCAAACCCTCTGAAAGCGAGCACAGCAGTCTCCGTGGTTGCCTAATGGCCATGCTGCAGCTCTTCAGAGTCTGGCAGTTGACAGTTTCTGATCCTTTTTAAGCAAGAGGTACAGATAAAAGCCCTGGCAGACAAGGAGGTGAAGCGGAGTCTGAGTTGTCTGTCGAGATTTCAAAACCAGGCAAGTTTTTTGGGAGGGAAAGAAAAGGTTTTGTTCACTTTGTTTTATTGATTATTTTAAAGCAAGCTTTGTAAAAATGACTGTGCCTTTCAAGAAACACTGAAGATGGCTTCTCCGCAGTTCTGTAAATTTGCAAAGGCTTGTGTGCATTAATTCCCCAGATTGACAGAGCACTGATAGTACAAGAGGAATGCAAGTAATTGTTTTCCTATTTCTCTTTATCACATGTGAAAGGACAAACCGTATCATCAAAATGCAGATTAAGTAAAAAAAACACTTTTCACTATGTATATTCAGCCTGGCTCTTAGTTTGAGAGAATGCCACTTTGCCGGAGGGCAGACATCCCAGTACTGAACTGTGCTCAACTCATCATCCGCAAACCTTAAGGTACACAGATAGACAAGAAAGCAGGAGAATGTAATGTCAGAAGCAGACTGTAACAAAAAAGATAGCAGAAGAGCACAATTACAACATTGCGTGCAGCGAAGGAAGGAAAACAGTCACGAGGAATACCGAGTCTAAATTTGTTTTCCCTGTGTCTGTTTTAATCACTCTTCTTTGTGTTTTACTCTGCATAGTTGCATACTCAAGGCAATGTGCTGAAAACAAAGGCTCGGGAAAGTGCGTTTGGCTGTGCGGCCGTGCTGCCTCGCTGCATCTCTGTCTCTCTCCCTCTCTCATTTTTTTCTTAAGGTTTTGTTCTCCTCTCCTAGTGTTATTGTCAGGACAAGGATGTCACACCACAGAGAGGCACCACAAAGAAGGGAGAAAAAAAAGTCTCTCTGCTCTCAGCCAGCCAGAGGTAGTAATCGATGGGAGGTTAAACAAAACAGAGGAAGAAAAGCATACTTTCTACCAAGCTTTGGAAAACAGAAACCACTTTTATGGTGGAGGAGAGGGTTCAACTAGCTTTGGCTTGCTGTTGTGTATGAATGTGATCCTTCAGCAGCAGAAAATAGTGTTAGAATAGAAGAATATAATAGAAAAGAAAGAAAAACTGCAAAAAAAAAAAAAAAAATCACGAATGGGCTTTTAATGGTGTTCATACAAGCCTTTTCTTAACAGTTTATCCAAGTCAGGGTTGAGAGGTGAAAGCAAAAGGCACAGCACACCCTGGACAGGTCTCAGAGGGCTAATAGAGAGACAGACAGCCATTCACTCTGATATTAACACCAATGGCCAATTTAGAATCACCAATTAATATAACAAGCATGACTTTGGGGTGGTGGGAGCAACCACCTTCACACTCCACGCCGTGAATTCAGCACCTGTTGCTTTAAACGTACTTTTGGAGTTAGTCACAGCTGCTGTAATATACCGTAACATTGCCACACGGCCATCTCAACCCACAGCAGGTGTTTGTTTTCAAACAACAGGCGTTCCTCATCAGATGATGACTACAGTCCCAATAGCGCTTATGGCACTTTGTTGCATTCGTTAATTTGCATAAAACATCTTGAGAATATTGTATAATTATTGAATTTCTCGTTCTGTCAATATGCAGAAACGTATTTTTGTATTCGCGCTCCAAAGCTGGTAACTGGCAGCACCTATGGTTTTGACATTTTACGGTTAGTGCAGCTGTTTAATATAGCCGAGCGCTTTCTGCCTGAAGTTTGGATTTTTTCCCGTGACGTTCATCCTTCACTCAAGATGAGTCAGGTATGAGAACTAATGGTGCCTAGTGGTGATGGGTCAGCCACATTTTCCTATGTGCATAAATAAAATTTAAACAAATAGGCCTTTTTTGGTTTTTTTGCAGCATGTGAAAGCACATAGCAGGCAAAGATGAGTGAATTATGAACATTTAATGTGTGTTTTTATCCCAGCTTTGCACTGCCATTACTGACGTACTTGTATTACAAGACAAATATAGGATGTACCTTCAGTGGTATCTAGTCATGCACATATTTGCTAAGTTCTAAAGATATATGGATGTAATATATCTGGCTCCATTTCACTCTTTGTACCTGGCAAACAGCCAGTTTTAGCTGGGCATGATATAGGTTTTCTAGTGAAATAAAACATCACACATTAAGAAAGCATTTAAAAGTCCTTAGGAAGCAGAAACCACAGTTAGTTTGGAGCGATACCCACCTTCACTGTGGACAGCAGTGAAAAAGCAGGGTTTGTTTTCAGATACAGCGTCTGTCAGTACGCTGGGTGGATTTCAAAAAATGTTTTTTTTCAAGGCACTTCAACTGTAGAAAGGAGCTCCGATGAACACAGCTGTCAGTGCAGACTGTGGATTATTAAGACTAACTTTGACAATCAGATATGTAACTCAGTGATTGAAAGAGCTGCTCTGAGTTGATGTTTGAGAAAAACTCACTGAGCGCTAAACCCTGTCAGCAGCAGTCGCTTTGGAAAGAAAAGCATGTTTTGTTTGAATCACAATAAGCCATCATGTACTGATTTCTTTCTTAAGAGTGTATAGTAGCGGTTCTGTGGGCAGGGACACGCATAAACAAGCAATCCCGAGGTTTCGGATGGTGTCATGCTGAGCTTCAAGATTCAGCTTGGATCTCTTTTTATTGTTAAATAATTGTTTTATTGTAAATTTTTAGAGAGAACTGCTTTTTTACAGTTCTGTAAATCTTTAGGGAATTACTTCAAATTTTCACATAACTGTCATGTTTTTAATTGTCTGAAAAACAAAACTTGCCTGACATTTAGATGGATGGAAAGCTAATTAAGAAGCCGACACTAATGCTGAAACTTGAAGCAGTTAATTGCGCCATCAATAAGTTCATTATTAACAGCAGCATTTGTCCTTTTGTAACATATAAAAACATCCGTCCATGAAAAAACCCTTTCTCCTTTAAAGAGCTGCTTCGCTCTGTGGCGTACTTGTAGTTTATTGCAATGCTGTGTATGAATCTCAATAAAAAAGAAACAAAAAAACCAGACTTATTCTTAATTGCTTTGGATTAATTGTTTACATTTATAGAAATTTCTAAGGAAATGTGTGCAGCCCTCTTGGTGAAGCCCAAGGTCAGAGCTACAGTAGCTGTCACAATGATGAGTGCTTCTTACTGTGCTTGAACGTCTGTCCACCAAACAGGAGGGATTGACAGTTAATCACAAGCACATTACACCTCTGGGATGGGCGGCACCGCAGCCGCCTGCCTTTGGCTCCAGCCCACCTGTCATTATGATGACTTTGCAGCCTATCAGTGTCTGCTTGAGATTTATCTGTCTGGCACTAGACTGTGGCCTCATCTTGGGCCGAGCCTGGCACCTGTCCATCCATCAGCCGCTGAAGTCCTTCTGCCATGGAGTGGACAGAATCCCTCTTTCTGTGCAGCGCCTTGCTGCCACATGGCAGTGCTGCTGTTCGCACTGGTCATTCAGTGGGTGCAAATAAATAAATGCAATGCAGTGTTAGCGGAGCCAACAATGTGCTGCAGACAGAAACTCTGTCACCGTTGAAGCACTTTTAAGGTTTGGCTGTAGGAGCCATCTATTAATTGGAAGGTTGGTGGTTCGATGCCTGACTGCTCCAATCTGCATGCCAGACATCCTTGGGCAAGCTATTGAACCCCAAGTTTCTCTGCGATGTATCCATCAGAGTGTGAATGTTGGATAGAAAGCTCTTCAGTAGAAAAAGCATGGGAAAATGTGCTTGTGTGAATGAGGGATATATAAAGTGCTTAGAGTGCTCAAGTAGAGTAGAAAAGCGCTACAAAGAACCAGTCCATTTACCATTCACCTTAAATGTGTTGGCATCCAGCAGCTTAGAGGTGGCAGGGTTTAGTGTCAAAAGATGAATGGTGCTACTGGACAGCGTGTCTGATGACAATGGTGACGCATGCAGTAAATGGTCTGTTGACATCATTGTCACACAAGTGTCAACATGTAGGTTTATATACACACGTGCACATGTGTTTGTATGTGTGGATGAAGACGCTGGAAGAGAGAATTTGAGGAGATTGCATAAGCATGTTTTTGCTTGAATGGTGATGTGCTAATTTATCACTGTTGACTGTAATACTTTGGGATACAACGTGCCTGGAACAAAACAATTAAACACCACAAAGCCAACTTTGAGTGGAACTTAAAATACAACAACAAAAGCAACAATATCTTTCTAGTGCATGTAGTATAACTGGACTAATTACCCCTGAAGTGCTTTGAGAATAACTTCCTATCATGTCAGCTTTTGTCAGCTGCCACTGATTTGCTCTCCTGAGTAGCTCATTAGCTTTCCATCCACAGATATGACCAAACCATGGTGTGCATGTTACATGTCTTCACCCTCTGTCCCTAGAAACCTCTGATATTACCCTGCTGACACGTTAATGGGATCGACCACTGATAACAAGGAGCTAATGAAAATCGAATCCAAAAACATTAGCCTGTCACTGCATTGTCTCTCTTTCTCTGAATATCAAAGACACAAAACTGCTCTGCCTCTCGTCTGAGTCCGGTGGGGGAAATTCTACCTCTGGTCTCATCTGCTCATGATTCACAGAAAAAAATGAACTCTACAAATTGAATCTGTTCAGTGTTTTAGTGCTAGAAATTATACTAGATGGGTGCTGACAGCTGGTCTTTCCACTGGAGCAATGTTAAATTTAGCCTTTGGTGCATCCAGGAAACTAATGAATGGACTTCCAAGAATTTATGCCTATTATCTATCTCTTTAGATATTGAGAGGCAAGACAAAGATTATGTAGGTCTAAAGCTAAAATATTGTTTAATCCCAGAAGAAAAGGTCACATAGACGCTAATTTTAGCAGTTCAGTTTAGTGTAATGCCTGACTCTAAAGATTAGAGTTGGCAGCACGTCTGTGACATGTCACAATTCTTACGATACCGATGGTGTCTTGATACAGAGATCCCACCAGACTCAGTGTAAAACACAGATAAATAATGCGTCATTACAGGAAAAAATACCCCTAAAGAGGCAAAAAGCAAGAATCCTGTAATTAATAATCCTTACATTAAGCTGTCAGTCTGTGCGTGAATTTATTCATGTGCCAAATAATGAGCCCTGTGATTGCTTTTCCACAGCCATCCCTCATTTCCCCTGCAAGTTAGTTAACTACCATTCATTTTGCTCTTAATGTTGACCAGCATCACCACAAGGAATCATGAAGTACAGAAATCTGTGTGTGGGGTCCTACATGTCTTAGTATTAATAACAACAGTATTTGGCGGTACTGTATTTATAAAACACCTCTAGATAAACTGGAACAGTGCATCGCAGTGTCAAAAATTTCCCCTGCTTCGGTCAAGATGGGACAGACGTGTTGTCCAGGCAGCGTTGCTAAGGGGAACCACTAATATGCATGAAGCCCTTAAGGCCTGGTTGCTGCAGTGAAACTGAATGGGCAGGCTTTAGAGAGGAATGTGTGAATACCCTTGGCATTGAATGTAGGACAGTGAAGCAGAGCCATATGTGTATATTCTCAAGCTATTATTGTCAGAGAGCTGCACCTGAGTTACATTTGAACATATGCTCGGTTGTTAGGTGCACATAATTAGATGTTATGAAAAAGCTGATTTATGAACGCTTCCTCAAACATTTCATTAGTATTGTTATTTTATAGTTTTTTGCACAAATAGATCCCCTTTTCCCCGTGCTTAGATTCTGTGAAGACAAATAGCAGAAGAGTTCTAAACCATACAAGTTTAATTCAGAAAATCTAATTTTTATGTAAATGTCAAGCAGCCACTGCATCTGTAATTAACTATTAAAATTGCCTGAATACAGTGTTGGGTCTTAAGAGGCTATCAGCATATCACAGCATTTTAACTTAATGTGGTTTTTTTTACCTAATGAAAAAAAACAAAACACACACCTATTCTGCTGATCTTAATGGATAGTGATTTAAAGAGGCACCACACTTTATCAATATTGTATCCGCTGTTATGAAAGCTTTTTAAATATACTTAAGGGACAGAGCGTGTTTTCCAGGGCTGTGTTATGTGTACTCTGCGGGTGATGACTGGCTGATAAAGTGCTGCTAAGTGTCAGGAGGTAAGGGTTATGGATTTCTGCACCACCCCTGAGCCACAACTGAGCAAGACGGGAAGAAAGTCTCGGCTTCTTTCGCCACACGCTCAGACTGCGTCTGTTCGCAGCTTCTTGGCCTCCAATACGCTACAGGGGAAGATGAGGTTGACCAGTCTGGCGTATCACAGCTGTTGTCAGGGCCACACTTCCAAATTTGATGAGCCTTGATGCATCTTTTTGGCTCTGGATTGTAGTAGCATCAAACTGATTTAAAGAGGAAATGCATTTAGAGGTGATTACTGTCCTCAAAAAAATCTTAATATCTTAATGCATAATTAAAAAATAAACACCGACCTGATAGAAGCTGGTTCTTAGCGGTCTGGCTGGGCCTTAGGACATGTTCATTTTGTAGAACAGTGGTGTGGGATTGCTCTTTAACCATGCTGCTGAGAGTGATGCTGATAGACACTTTACAGACTGAATGGAGACAAAATGAATCAGGGCCACGTGGTTATCTAGTTTGTCTTTTAGCAATAGAGGTTAGAGCCTGATTGCATGGTTAATTGCACCACTGACCGACCTTTGGAACCCCAGGGGAGATCTTATCCTCATTGTCTCATGTGCACACATACACTGTTGCTAAGCACACCGTGTAACAAACAAGCTGGGACATGCATATTGACACTGCAGGTAGCAGAGAGCTGTAAACAAGGTGGTGACAGTCAAGTATGAAAAATGTACATTAGAAAATGTCCAATTGTTATTTATTTACACCAAATATGTTAAAGTGTGTACGGTCAAGTCTCTGCCTTACAAATGACTCCTCAGTCACACAGCAAAATTGCAGTTCCTGTTCATTAGTGTCTAAGTTTTAAGGGGTAGGTTACATTTTAACAGACTGCAATGTATTAAAAGTAGTATAGGTTTAATAACTAAACTAATCTCTGTTAATGAGTTACTTAATAGCTGATATACAGTAGGTTGGATTGTGGCCAAAGCTAGTGAATCACCTTGTTGTTGAATTGTGCTATACAAATAAACTTGCCTTGCCTTGCCTTGCCTAGTGAAGGCTTGTCTTTTGGTTTGTTCAGGGCTGCTGATAACCCCACCTATGTCGGTCTGGCTGTGGTGGGAACAACTAGTGCAAATAGAGTCACTCGTGCATGCGCAGAAAACGTCTTTTTTAATGCCGGATGATTCCTGCGTTCATGTTGTTCCATTCTGAGTTAGGGAACGCTTTTTTCCTCACTAGGGCTTGCGTATAATTAGGCTGTTCCATGGATGGTCAGCCATGTAGTGCTAAGAATATGCGGGACTGCAGCGGGAGATTTTTTTTTGATTAGCAGACCTTTAAGCACATAAGAGGAAATAATCAGTGAACACATTTGAGGTATGGCTTTGTGATTGCCTTCAAGTGCTCCTTTTTAGTCCCAACATAGGAGTTGGGTACTTTTGCACCTAAAATATGTGAAACAGTGACATTCTTAACAATGTCCAATTTAATTAAAGATACAGTTTATACATAGAGCAGCTTTTTTACAGCATACAGCAGCTTTTTTCATGCTACTGCTTTAGCAATCACATGTGTTGAATATGGTGTTATGTTTGCTGATTGCTGTTTTATTTGCCCGAATTGTCATCATTAAGCACCAGTTGTCCATTCTTCCTCTGTGCAGTCAAAGACAGTAGAGCCTTTTTGGAGTTCCAACGCATAAAAAGAAACAGTCAAGAAGAGAAAATCTGTCTCACTTCCACTTTTTTATTCATGTCCACTCAGCTGCTTCTCTTCTGGCCAAATCTGGCAGTTGATCCTGAACTGCCTGGAGGACAATTCAAAAGGTCAGCGCCAGCCGCCTCTCTCCTTGGAAGGAAGACAACAACACTTGCTGACGTGGCCTTATCTTTCTCAAATGCTGGAAGGCACTAGCTACTTTGACAATAGCAGTTGTAATTCATTTATTTTGCGCTCGAACATCAGTCCTCAGCTGGCCTCCTACTCCCTTACTCTCTTCGTTTCTACCCGGTGCGTGCAGGGCTGTCCCCAGAGGGATTGGTAATGGTCTGCTCGGCCCCACGGGCGATAAAGACCTGTAGAGAAACCAGTCACTGTGCTTGCTTGGAAAAGATAAAGTCAAGAGCAGAAAAAGGAGATGAGTTGTTAACAGTGTAGATAAAGGAAAAGTACTGGAAAAAGGTTATAAGTGCCCCGTGGCACCGTACAGCCTAATTCAATACTTTTTCTTTCTGTCACCCTTTGGTCCGCTTTTGCATTTTAAATTAGTTCTTTGGAGAACAGTGAAGTCAAAGAAATGAGGACACGGCGAGCAGATAAATAAGAATACTTTGAAGTCCTCGAAATAGAAGATGAAAAATGATAAATTGAGGAAGTGACTCGTCCGATATTAACATTTAGAAATGAATGACAGAGGGGATGCCATTTGAAGTTGATCTCTGGTCAATGAAAAATACTACAGCCGAAGGGGCAGATTGTTTTAAAGAACAGAAAATGTCAATAATGTTCACTTCTTTGAATGTTGTGTGTGGGAGAGTGAAGCTACTTGATGGATGGCGGCGGTGATAATGAAAAATGATATGAATGCAAGAGAATGAGTATGACAGAGGTGGAGCTGTGAATGATAGAATGAGTGGGGGCTGAAAATGAGATTAGGTTCTGCACTTCAGGTGGTGTGTCAGCCTTGAGAATAGAAAACCTGTCAGTCCTTCATGCCCTGATGCAAAGCAGTAGGCTGCTCTATTGATCCAGCTGCAATGGAGAAGGTTCCCTATCCAGCTAGGAGTGATGTTTTCACATGTCTGACATTGTAGTCTGTGTGTGAGCAGACATGTGATTTGCTGCAGTAAATGTCAAATTTTCACTCTGGAAAAGAACAGAAAGAAAATGCCATTTCTATTAGTGTGAGGTTTGTAGGTTGCATAATGTGAATTCAATGAATGCTCTTTCCTTTTGTTGAGCTTTAGATAGACTGAACTTCTGCAAACAGCAACTGTCCAATCATAGCTCAGCCGGTCATGGTGGTATAAGATACTCGGGCGACAGACAACTACAACAAAAAGAAGAAAAAAACCAACACATTAGCAAAATCAGGCACCTGCTTGTTTATGGAGTTGGCATCCAGCTGTGCAGCAGCAGTTCTTCTAGAACAGACCTGGCCATTGAACGGGCTCTGGACCACATCTGGCTCCCACGCTTTTGGAAATCTTGATTAAATAGAGATTAAATGCTGGATTTTTCCTCTGTCTGTTTCACTATTTCATCATCTAATGTAACTAGTAGCAGTTTATAAAGAGATAAAATGGAGAAAATTAACCTTCCACCACTGTCCTTGTTACGACCGAATTGGCCGGTGTGTTTGTGAAGGAGACTAAAATGTAAACACGGAAGAGAAGGAAACTAAGTGTAACACAAAGCGAGCCGTTTAATAGGCTGAATACACGAACACAAAACACGGCAGGGCGAACAGGGGCATAACCAAACTAAACTAAACGGGGGACATCTAAACTACACATGAAAACTAGAACGTGAAACCACAACATGAAACTAAACAAGTACATGCACAACTTTGGCGTGAAGTAATCTAAACATTAGGGGTGCAATGATACACAAAATTCACGGTTCGGTTCGATACTTTGGTGTCACGGTTCGATATTTTTTCGATACAAAAAAATGTTCATGCATTTTTAATTTGTCATTTATTAAAATTATAAATATATATTTTAACTCAAAAGTACAGTTTTTAAATTTAACCCTAACCCTTGTGCGTGTTTTTTATTTTGACAGCGAATGCGCACCTGCGGACCACTTATGTGCAACCCTGGTTATTTAGCTCGTCATATCGCAGCCACAGAAATTCTTTTGTCCATGAAACCATAAAGCTGCACTTTCTTTTTGCCTTATAGTCTGATTTGTCATAACTTCTCCGTTTTGTGGTAAGCTTTTCTTTGGCTGTCACTTCTTCACCCTGACCTGTCTTATTTGGCTCAGCAGAACTGAAATGCTTTTACACGCGCACTCACATAAGCTCAGCGATTCTCTGCGCGATCAACCTCTCACATGTTTAAGCTGCGGGAGATTTCACTTGTCATGTTTGCATAGTAAGCTAACGATTAATAAGACGATGTCAGAGGAATTGGTGCACAAATTATCATCACTCACAGATCAGTGTTGTCGCTCTCTATACACAGTTCGCGCGATTGCAAAGTGAAAGCAAAAAAACAAGCGCAAATTCAAACGCGATTTCAATATGTCACATATCGACAGTGGCTCACCGATGCCAATGACATAATTACCCAGCTACATTTCCGAAAGAATGCAAAAGCATTGACATATATTTTTCCTACAATAGCCCGACGGGCAGGGAAGAGATAGATTTTGGTAGCCCGACTGAAAAAATCGCTAGCTCCGGGACGTCGGGCTAGCGATATTGCAAGCCCTGTATCTGATTGAGGAATCACTCATCTTTGGAAAAGAGAGTTTATTACAGAGAAATGTCTCTTTCCAAAATAAAAGCTATACTATCCGCTTCTTCTGGGCTATATTCTCAGCAGCATAAGGAGAATCATGTGCTAACAGCTGTCTAAATGACTCGGCTAAAGTTAGTAGCATGCTTGCTTTTTTTTGTCTGCTTCCACTTGTCTTTGCACTAGGATGATGTCGGCGTAAATGTGCAGTCATATTCGTTGTGTTCCCACTAGTGCTTTCAGGTTAATCTCGTTGAAATGACCTTAACGCCACAACACGGCAAATCTCCGTTAACGAGCTACCGCCGATCACTCCGTGCATGGGGCTAGACGGCCAACACGTTAACGAGCTAACTGCGCTAACACACTAGTTCACACCCATGTAATTGAGCATTGCATGGCACATCCAACATACTGTTTTACTTTAGTCCATGACTCGCTTACCTTCAGGGTCATACGTCACATGAAAACCAAAATAATTCCAAACGCCAGATCTGAATGAGAGTGGGGGAGGTCCATCTTGCAAGGAGAGCTTAACTTCTGTCTCGCTAGCTTGCCCTGCGCTCTTCCTTCTGACTATGCTGTCTGTGTTGAGCGCTCAGTGGATCTGCGCTGGACAGTGCAGCCTAGGCGGAGTAGTCGAACACAGATTCACTGAGCGCTCAACACAGACAGCATCGTCAGAAGGAAAATTGATAAAATAAATTACAAATGTTGTATTGTTCGATACATATGCGTACCGAACCGAAAGCACTGTATCGAACGGTTCAATATCGATACGAATATCGTTGCACCCCTACTAAACATGAACATCAACATGGACCTGAACAGTAGCTTGAAACATCCTGAGACCTGACGTGACATGAAGCGAGATGGACAGACAAACCGACACAGAGGGAGGGAGACAGAGGAAATAAACAGAAGAGGGAAGTGGAAACACCTGGGGAAACACAGATGACACAAACAACCCTGACGCCGCAGGGGAAGCAAAACTAAACACACTCAACATGGAAAGACAAGACTTTCAAAATAAAAGAAGCACAAGCATAACCAAAAGTTAAACACAGAGGACAGGAAAAGACTCATAAACAAGGAAACAGATGAAACACAAACTAGATTAAAACTCAACTAAACCCTAACTAAAAATAAACTCAGGATGCTGGGTCACAGACCCAGGCCCCTGACAGTTCTTAGTTTCAGTGACATAAAAAGGCCACGTGTAGAATAACCAGATAGATTTGGTAGCTAAAACAAGTTTTTTTAAGCTTTATTCTTTCATCTTGTACTTTTACAGCTTTATAAACAAAAATATTGGCTTATACTGCTTAGAACAGACATCTTTGCATTACAGAGTTATTATAACATTTAATACTCTCTACACTCCTGACTATAACAAGGTTTGTCTCCGTATTTTCCATATTCTTTACACAAACTCCTTTTGTGAGGTTTCTGCTTAAAGGATAACCAACAGTGACTTAATTAACTGATGAGCTCCAACCAATAAAGCAGTTTTGATTTATAACTGATGGACGTAGGCGAGAAAAGTGAAGTAAGTGAACTGTTCTTCTGCAGAATAATAGTAATACAAAAAGAATGACTTGAATTTTGTAAGAAAACATAGTTGGAAGCATCAAAATGAAGAGGGTATTGTAAATCCCTTACAGATGAAAATGGATGCTGACAAAAAAATGGCGCCCATAACACTTTACTGCCATATGCTCAGATGAAACTGTTGTGCTGCTTTTCTTTTTGAGTATAAGGTCATCCTCAGCCTCTTAGTAGGAACACTCTCATTGTGTGTTATTGCTGTCGGTCGATTAAGTCTGTGTGATGTCTTATTATTGGTTTGTCCCTGTATGAGATCTTCCATTAGGAAGAGAAGTTGTCCATCCTCCCAACGGGTTTCCTTTTATCAAAGCCTCCATCTACGTTGTTTACACACTTCCAGGCCTGCCTCAAATTATCGATAAGGTCAGACAGGCGAAAAAAACCCCAACAAAGAATCAAAGAACAATTTTATCTGCCATTTGTTTTCTGCAGCGATGGATAATAACCACATTAACATCTGGTGTTAGCGACAAGACTGTGGCATCTTCCACTGAAAGCTGTTATGGTTCTGTGAACAATTTTGCTACATAATGAGGCGGTTTTAGATCTGTGAACTACATTTCTCAGTGTGAGACCAAACGCCAGGAAATGACAATGGCAATGTGCTTTTCACGCCGATGCCCACTCTTCCCCCCCTCTTTATTCATTTATAGGATGTTACAGTGGCTCCATCGTGTAGTGGTTTACACATTTGCCTGATGATTCCCAGAGGAGACAACAATCCTGGGGTAAAACTCGTGGCCAATCAAAACATTTGGAGTTACCCGCTATGAAGACCCCTTGTGAATAAGGGAGCAGCTGAATGTAGCTTCTTCTACTTGTAGGATATTGCAAACGGCAGCAAATAAAGAGAGTTAGGGCACACTCAGAGATTGAGTCTGAAATCCCATATGACCTCAATAGAGAGTGCATGATGAAGACACGGGGAAAAGATGAACATCAAGGCCAAAGTGCAAAGAGGTGGCAGCGACTCAGACTAACAGTAATGGCACAGCAAGCAGCATCAAGGACATTTCTTAAACCCTAACACAGCCATTGATCCCATTATTGTCAGACCTGTAGGCCTGCTACTCTCTTGCGTGTTTGAGATTACTTGGACTTCGGCCTTGGATGTTAGACAAACAAGGCTTTACTGAGGAATGTTTGGTGCCTTTGGTAGGGTAGGGTGGATAAACAAAGAATATACTTTATCCTTTTGTTGTGTTTTCATGTTATGTCTCCCATTTTCCTCTGACAATCGTCCTTCTTAACAGCTTTATTTTGTCTGTACCTTTTTATACTTTGCTTAATTTGTGATCCCGATGCAGTGCACAATCCAAATCCCATTCTCAGTTTATCGCCCGGCTTTGTGTTTTGTGTCCATTGTGGCTTGTCACAGATAGTGTCACATGCAGCCTGTGACCAGCCTGTAGTGCAGTGGTGCACGGTATGAATTATGATGTGGTGGATGGGCCCTAATTTTGTTATGGATGTTCTTTTTTGCCCTTGGGAATAACATCAATGGATAGATAGAATTTTATCAGATTTTATGGTGCTTCAGAATATAATTCATGAAAGGTGCTGCTGTGTATGCATTGTATGTGTGGGTGGGGGCATGCATTGCAGCGTTATACACTGCAGTGTGATCTGAATAACTTGATCTATGCTCTAGTCTTTAGCTTTAATAATGAAAATTGCAGCAGGGGAAAAAAATTGTGGGGAAGATCAGATCATCAGACTAAAGCAAGTTTTTAAAAGTGACTTAAAAGATGCTATTTTTTTAATTCTCAGATTCACAATGTCAGTGGATATACAAATAAATTACATTCTAGTGTATTCAAAAGCTTTTTGACTTTTTAAATACACATTAAATGTGGTTTTCAGTCATCACAGAACCTGATATTTGATAATAAACTAGGAAATTATGGTACAAAGAGACTGGTTTCTGAAATATTGTACTGTACCGATCCTGTGGCAAAACTCTTATAATGATCAGGTGAAAGAAGAAGAAGATGAAACCATCTACCATTGTGCTACCATAGTAATGGGATATGTTCTCATTGGATAATCAGACCGTAGTTAACTAGTAGTAACTAACTATGTAGTTAGCATCAGAAGCGAAGAAAATAAATGAAGCAAAAATAAAATAAAATCGGACAAACAGGAATCTCTTTGTAAATACGCAGTAAATTCATTTAATAGCATTTTTATTTCACTTATCAAAACCTCAGGGATGAAAGGAAATAAAAAAACAGTTTTTTGTCAAAACTCTTCTTGAAAATTGGGATCAATTTACCATCAGAATGAGAATTTGGCCATTTCACCATACTTCTTAAATTCAGGTCCTGAGAAATATCCTTCAACCTCAATTTAAGATCTCAAACTGCATTGATTTCTTTTCTAAACCCGTTCTTAAAGATGACAGTGAGATCCAAAAGAATGAAAATCAAAAATGAGTATGATCTCACTGATCAAAATGAATTCTCAACTCTGAAGGTTTTTTCTGTTCTCAGAGATGTCTCTAAGATCTGCATGATGCCTCACAACCACAGACCGTATGAAAGATTCTGTTCAATTGCATTTAGAGCCAAATCACAACAGTCAACTCAAGGAGCTTTATATTGTAAGCTAAAGGCCCCACTGTAATAAATTAATTGAAATGATTTGGATTAATAAAAACTATAATTTTATTCACCAAAACTGGAGCTCAGACTTCGTGGAGACTCTGTAATCATCAGATAAGCTGTTAAAAATTCTTCAAAAGACTAAAAGAACACACAGTTTAAGAAGTCTTGTATAATGACTCAAAGAAATGAGTCCTACCAGACGTTGACTGGCAATAATGGAGCCACACCCACACATCAAATGTCCAGGTGGATGAGTTATAGTAAAAATGATCCCTGCTAGAGTTGTTATGATGGGAGAATCTATCCATAGAAGCCAATTTTAGTCGGCCTCATGTGGCACCTACAGGTACTGCAGTTTGTAGCTTAACTTTTAGCTCTGGAGGTTGCCCCTTGATCACAAAACTAGTTGTTTTGATATATTCAGCACATACTTTTTCAAATTATTTAAAGTATTTTAAAGCCACGTAATTATCTGGAAGCTTTTAATTCTGTTGTTTTCAAATTAAGATTGTGTGGATCATTAAAACTTCTTTATTTATCAACAAATTGTTTCAGATTATTCTCTCAAAATAATTTATCAGACGTACAAAAGAACACTCTAAGTTTGTATTAGCATTATTAGCTGTAATTACTAAACATTTCTTTACCAGTTACTCCATGTGGGAGTACGAGTGTAGGAGGATGTAATTAAATTCTAAAGAAAATCATTTTGTGTTACATTTAAATGTCTGCTTCAATTCTCTCAATAAAATATTGCATGCATAACCCAGGTATAATACTATAGTGTGAGATGCAAAACCTGTTTGAGTGGGCCCCACAGTGGGGATGTACTCTGTGTCCCACCAGGGAGTGAGCCGATCACAAACCGTCACCTCTTTGTGTCTGCCGACTGCACGTCACTTGTGTTGTAGCATTTGGAAGGGCTGCGTTGGCGTGCGTCAGTCTGTCATACCGAGGTTTAGTTCGTCTTTTTCTTTATATTTGCAGTTGAGTTGCTCATGCTGTGTTTTTGGTGCTGGTGACGTGCAATGATTGGTACTGCACGTTTAAGGTGATGATCTGCTGGCTGCTGAAAGAAAGAGCAGCGTGGGATATTTCATGCTGAATTCTGTCAAGAGTGACTTCCAGATTTAAATGCAAGGAAAATATGATGAGTAACTTTATTGTACTTTCAGTTTTCATTAATGGCAAAAGTACGGTAGCTTGCATTGTTCTCAGCACTGCATGCACTTCATCTGACACCAAAGTCAGACAATGCCAAGATCTAAATCCTACAAGCTTTTTCCTTTTTTTGTTTATTGATTGCTCCATGAGGCTGTTAAACTCAAAATTAAAGACAACCTAAGAGAACTGGGTTTCTCTAGTTATTTTCAACCTACGCAGGATAATTAGTCAGTAATTGATTTGTTGTTTCGCTCCTTAATTCTCCCAAAGGGCAGTTCACCAGAAACAGGTCAGAATTCATCAGGCTCCTTAAATGAAGTTGATTATTTTCTCCTGAGATGGAAAAGATACTGTGAGCAGCAACATTTGCCTCTGGGAAGATTTGTTAAAGTTACTTAGCAACAGTGTTGGTGTATTTACTCAGAAAAGTGTATTACACAATACTCGTTACTTTTCTTAAATGTAAGTAGTAACTACTCAATACATTATTTTCATGTTACTTCTTACATGATGTGTAAGAAGCACTGTCACATAACTATTAGTTAACTATATAAACCTGAACCTACAGTCTCATACACGGACACAAACTCCCATGAGGACAAAAATACAATATTTCTTTTAGTGTTTACAAAATCTACAAGAAAAAGTAAAGTTGAAAAGCACCCAAAGAGTCTTCAAAGCAAACGCCACAGTGATTCTACCTTGAAACGGAGGCTACCATGACTTTGTTACCTGTTGAAGCTCACTCAGGGTTCTGGGTTTTCTGTCTCAGTGTTAGCATGCTGCAGATGCTTGAACTAATGTTGTGCTAGCAGTGCAATGCAATAATTATGTGTCCTGATATAGTCTGCACTTTATCATCATGCTCTTGTTCTTTCGTGCAATAAAAATAAACCTAATGTTCATATCTCCTCTCCTCAAGAGTTGTAGAGCGGACCGCTGTTTTCCTCCTCGATGCATATGAATCCATTTCAGCTCATTTTAGTGGTGATTGTGTTCAAGAAGGATCAAATATGTTTGATGTTTTTTCTTTCTGTCCAGACATCGTTCAGATAACTGAAAAACCTTTGTAATGCAAGTAACAACATAATTGTAACTGCAATGTAATTACTGAATTTAGTGTTGAATTTATGAGATTACAGTGATGCATTGCTTTGGAAAGCGTTACCCACAACACTGCTCAGCAGCAGGGTAGAGTCAGAGGACATGGGCAGTTCCATATAGTTCTCAGCAGGAAGCATGGTAAAATGAAGAAAGAGAAACTGTTTTGCACTTAGTTTGTCTACAATTAAGATGCTTTTTAGCTGTGTCCACACTGGAGGTGATTTGCAGCGATGGAGTAACCATAGAAAGCCAGTGATATTTGACAACTCCAAGCAGCTATGGTCAAAATAACCCTGGAGACACAAAGCGGATGGGACCCAAGAGAAACTCGTCTCAACCTCCAACAACAACTCACTTCAGTGATTAAAGCGACGACCAATAAGAGTGCAGGATACTGTTGTTTGATGCATGACCTAAATACTTTAGAGGGTTTCCAAGGTTACCTGCAATGCCCACAAGCGATCAACTGTCAGCTTGAAAGCAATGCACGATGAACAAATGGCTTCCTGTGTGGGCAGCTTGACAAACATATTTGTTTTAAATTTTGTGTTGAACGACTTCATAAAATGCTAAAAAACTGAATGTAAACATGAAAATTGACCTATACACCTCAGTATTCAACATTAGTGGCGATACAGCAACATGAACAGTTTGCCATCATAGCTGTAGACTTTTCAGATGTTGCCTTATAGACCTGAAATACATTTGGTTGTTTGAATGGATTACAGCGGCAGGTGTCACTGAAGCAAAAACGACTTTACGCCGCAGTTTAGGTGGGTTTTAGGTGCTAATGACACATTGACACTCCAGGTGTTCAATCAATGAGCTGATGACTATAATAAAAGCAGACAAACTCTGGTTGAGGAGCGCTTTTCAGATAAATCCAAGGGTTTTTTCGAGTGACTGAACGGTGTCATTACTTTGCGTGTGCAAGACAGTAACAATTCAGTCTGACCTCTTCTTTACTTCCCAAAGATGACTCGCTAGGACATAACAATTTCTTCGTCTTCGCAGTTTCTTCTAAAGATGTTGTTCAGTGTCCCTATGTCAAGGTAAACCTGAATTGACTGGCCTTAACAGTTAATATTAACAATCCCATCACTGCAATGCACTCTGAAGTTGGACCACTTCGCAGGCAGCCCTTTGACCCCGATGAGGTCTTCTTTCTTTCGCTCTTTTTTTTTTTTTTTATCAAAAATCGACGCCTTCTCCAAAGTGTCAGTTATTGAGAGGAAATTGAATAGGTGTTGCCCTTCCTTTTCTCGTCTCCGTCCTTGCACAGGGCCCTGCAGAGATGTTCTGTCTCCATAATATAGACTTGGCAAACAAGGTCAGATGGAGTGTGCAGAGAGTGCTGCTGCAAAAAGACATTTTGTCACACCGTCACCCACTTCAGTTTATGCCTGAAAACATTTCGTTTTCTTCATGTTCCGTTCACGCTGTTCAACATTGGTTCTGAAGTACACGGAGGTCTCCCAGTCTCCCGCCTTATGTGTGCTCGAATTAAATTATATCTTTGTATCTTATTTAAAGTGTTAATTCCCTTTAAAAGAAAGGAGATATATTTGTTGTCTGTGTATGAGAAAAGGCACAAAAAAAATCAATGTCTATTTACTTTTTTACTAAACGGATTACGTAACAGAAAAAAGAAACACATTGTGTAGAAATAGATTTGATTAATTTCTCATTATGTTTCCTTTTGTTAAATGCTTTTGCTTAGCCTTTTCAGCCCTCAGACACAACCATTTAATTAGGGGCAGAAATTCCTGCTTACACAGAGGCAGGGCTTCGAAAACTTGCCAAATCAAATCAAGTAATATACATAATGCCCATACTGAGCGAGCTAATGTGGATTATCTCCCAGTATATCGGGATTACTGCACCGACTGTGTCCAGGACCTCCATTTAATTTGTCACAGTGTTTCAGTTTTTCGCCATCATTTGCTTTCACCCACACGTGCTAACCCTTATTAAATTTATGACTTCACTCCGTCTTCGGTTTGAGTCTTCAAGCAGGTTAAAGGGCAGCAGGGCGGCTGCTCTGTCCGTTCTCACGTGACGTTATTGCAGAGTCAACAGAAAGGTGTTAATAATGCCTATATATAAAACAGGAGGCACAGTGAGGACAGTATGGCCTCAGCACCTCAGCCCTTTTCTGGTATTTTATGAGTCCCTCGTGGGCCTGGAGGGTGCGAGAGAGGAGACGGACTCTGAAAGATCTAATTAAGCAAAGCGAAATGAGAGTGCCGAGATGCCAAGCGCAGGACAGGACACAAATCAGGAGGTGTTGACAGTGCGCTGCAGTGCAATGCGGTTTTATAGCAAAGGCCACGTATAGCTTTCACGTAATGAGCGGCCATACAGCTCCTTGATTTAATGTTTTTTATGGCTCCGGGTTAAGGGTTGTGAATCTCAATCTCATTATGTAGAACATCAGCTTGTAAATTTAGGCATTTTGTCTTATTTGCGCTCAAAGAGGTAATTAGTGTGTTCTCAGTGGCTGGTTGTGCTTGTGAAGAAGCGGATGACTCCATCAGGTGCTTGTTTGGCGTTTAATAGAGATGAGGATAAAAAAGCTAAAGACTTCTATATTCATAACTCAGAGTACTTCTGTAGGTATGGTGTGTTGCCCCAGATGCTTATTGTCAGAGAGGCTCCTATTTCAGAGGTGCAAACTCGGTGGGATGTTAAGATTTTTTTCCTCTGTCTGGCTTCTGCACCATTCACATGCTATTACATCTGAGAGGAGAATAAGTGTCTTCTGGACACCTGGCGCCAAGGCTGTGACTGTCTGGTCTCTCGGGCTTGTTTCTGACTGAGAACAGAAAGACCTTGGAGTACAAAGACAACAGGCTTGATTATTTGAGTACACAGGAAGGTCTCCAAACATTGTTGTGCTAATCACGTTAGTGGGCAAAGACTCAAGGCAGGACAGATGCGAGGCAAAGGGCAATGGGGTTATGTTATCCTGATTAGAGGAGGCTTTGGGGCGGTCGGGGGGTTTGTGAATCTCGTTTTTACCTCGGCGTCACCTTGGTGAAGAGGGAAGAGGGAAACTGGCCATGAGCTCATTTTTCTCACTCAGTTTCTTTTCTCACTCGGTCCCCTCATTTGTCTCCGGTATTCACTGCTGCCATCGCCAGAACTGAATGTGTCTGTACATTCAAAAGCCCACATTTAATTTTTTTCCCCCTTTTGTTAACCACCTACACACATAGCAGTGACTTGGTGGATAATACTTTCATTTTTCTTCTTTCTGATTCACACGGCGAAAAGTGGTTAAAAAAAGATTTGTTCCTTGTCTGATATGTTTGCCTTGGTTCATGGGAGTCTGTTTCCCAAAAATGCCTCAGTGATTCATTTGCAAAGCTCAACCACTTAAATTAGATGAACAAGTCTGTGCTATGGACATGTTCGCAGTATGAGCACTAATGTAACTAATTTACTCTCTTTTTCATATACGCTTGTACGGTACTGTGCGAGTCATGAGCCAGCCCTCGTTTCGTTATATTTTACTTCCGGGGAGCCAGACTTTCTTGTCATTTTGTTATAGCGGTCTTGAGCAGTTGTTCTCCAGGCTTTCTAAAGATGTTTCAAAGTTTTTCTTTGGACATTACCTGCATTTTCACTCATCCTCAGTCCAGTCCTTGTACCATTTCCAAAGGAACATTTTGTTTTTTTGTTAAGCCGACGGGCAACTTAGCAAAGAGTGCACATTTGCACATCCTCTACAGAGAAAAGAAGAAAGATAAGAGGGGCAACTTGATGTCAAAGTATATTAATTTTGTGTAGCACACAGATATAATAACAATAATAATTAGAGCTATTATGTTATATGTTGCAACCTGTATTTAGTTTCTGTTCTTACTGTCTTGGAGCATGTGTGTCTACACAGTTTCCTTAGGGATTAATAAAGTATTCTGTTTCTGATTCACTTTAAAGTTGCTAGTAGGACCCTGTCACAAAAACATAATTTGTTCCCATTTCTTTAGCTGAATCTGAGAAATGCCAAATATTACACGGTTCAAAAGGCATAAAATAACATTCTTGCATCAACAAAGTACGGAGCCCCGCAGGGGACATGGGAGAAAAAAAAAAATTAAGACGGGCTTTTGCGAGATCTTGCAAAACAAACTCGGGATCTCGCAAAAGTTTTGCAAGATCTCGCAAAACAAACTTGGGATCTCGCAAAAGTTTTGCGAGATCTCGCAAAAGTTGAATTCCAACAATGGCGGCAGCTACTTAGTTGTAATATTACTCTTTCTGGGTCACAAAATACACTTTTAAGATATTTTGAGGCGTGAATGTAGCTGTGTAAACATCAGACACCTGCTCGCTTTACAAGACATCACATATTTGCAAAAGTGCTCCGACGTTTTTGGAGATCTGACACCCACCATCTCGAAGCTAACGGGAGGTCGAGACCTACTACAGCCGGGAGGAACACCGCTTTCCCGGCACATCGTGCCTCGACCTCCCGGTCGGCTTCGAGCTGGCGGCCTCCGAAGAATGCGGCTAAAACTTTTGCGAGATCTCGCAAAAGTCCGTCTTAATTTTTTTTTCTCCCATGTCCCCTGCGGGGCTCCGTAACAAAGTGATTCCCAAGCAGCAAGTAGCTGAAAGGTTGATACATTTCTGCATGGTGTGCAGTGTGTCCTTAAAAAATTTGAGGAAACTCAAATTGTCCTTAACAAACAGGACAAATCTAGTAGAAACCTGACACAGGACCTGACAGATGGATATGGTTGTTCAGTCCACTACTAACTACTGTCAAGAAGCCATTCTTAAGGAAGGCAAATAGGAAGAAAAGGTTGATGTGTGCCAAATTCCACAAGAACTGAACTGAAAATCATTGGCAAGAGGTCTGACAAAGTAAAGCATCCAAAATCCAGAATTTTTGGTTCAAATCATCACCAATATGTATGGAGGAGGTCAGGAGATGGGTACAACCATGAGCGTCTATAACATCTATAAAATACGGTGTCTGGATTTCAGCCTCTGGTGTTTGCGATCTTTTCAGATCAGAATTAATGGAATTACGAAGCACAATTTTGATCTTCCATGCAGTACCTGTATCTGGAGAGCATCTGATTTACAACAGCCTAATTTCTCAGCATGACAGTGACTCCAAAAAAACACTGCCAATACTTCAAAATCATACCTGGATAGAAAAACACAGTAACACTATTAGTCATGGATTGACCTCACTAGAGCCTGAACCTGAACGTTATTGCAAAACGAAAGGAGCCAAAATCCAAAGAAGTATTTTCAACTTTCCTTCAAGAAGCCTGGAGTACTATTCCTGAAAGCTACGTAAAGCAATAACAGTTCAAGCTGTGTTGAAGCTCATTAGAGTCGCCTTACATGCTGCGTTTAAATGTATGTTTCAATAAATTGCTGCACCTAATTCCCATTTTCGAAGCACAATAAAAAAGTGATGGGTTTCTCAAGAGTTTTGTGCAGTACTGTAGATTGTGTATTTTCCCATCATGCATTATTACATATATAAATAAACTCAAACTATGATTTTCAATATTGCCCCTTGTGTCTAAAGAAAACAACACAGTCAAATTGTAAAATACATGAATGAAAAATACATGAATGTCCAAAAAGCTATTACTGCCTCAGGAAAACACGGGTGTAGAAGATAGTGCAAGTGTCTGTGTGGTTGACTTCATTTTCCAATTTAAAATGAATAAACACCTCAGGCATTCGAGAGACTAGTTAACTTTTTTAAAATGCACGCTTCACTTCTGCAACTTGTAAATGATGTCTGTTTCTGACGCATGTAAGACATCTGGTGTACAGGAACGTTTGTTTTCAGGCTTAAACCGGCCAATACAGAGCAGCAGAAAAATTGGCTTCACAGTTAATGACCCCGACTTTTAATAACACATAAATGTTGAATAGAGCGATTAATTGTTGCATTCTGTCCTGCTTTTTTTCCAGGGTCCTATATGCTGGTGAACTCCTCCCAGCATGCCGTGGGTCATCGTGCTCAGCTGCTGCTGCAGACACTGAGTGAAAATGACACGCACTGCGTCCAGTTCAGCTACTTCCTGTATAGCCGTGATGGCCACAGTCCCGGGGCTCTACGGGCATATGTGCGGGTCAACGGCGGCCCGCTCGGCAGTCCAGTGTGGAACACGTCGGGGCCTCATGGCAAACAGTGGCATCAGGTTGAGCTGGCTGTCAGCACCTTCTGGCCGAACGAATACCAGGTACAAACATTCATATTTAAATATGTTGATGAAACTGATTTAAAACTGACTTAAAGTCTTCATCATCCTCGCTTTTAATATGTCGGACGTGTTGTTCAAATTAGCTGCTTGATGCTCCTCTAAGAACTTAACATTTTTTTGTTTTGTTGGAGATATACAGACTCATTGACCGCGATCATGTAGAGCTTAAAAATGGTACACAGTGAGGCTCTGTTGATCACTACTCATTTTAGCCTCGAGGTACAGTTAATTACTTACATTTGCAACTTAATTAGCACTGATTCCCTTGTGGATGTAGCCAATGCTGGTGCTTAAAGCACCTAAGTAGATCTCACAAGGGAATGCCTGGTGGAGATTTCACCCTGCGAGGTTTGTTTTTCTGCACTTTCACTTCACTCTAACAATTCGCGTGATACGCCATTGTGTGCATGCAGCACGCAGACAGTGACTGGCATGCACTGTGAGGGTCTGATATGCTGTGGTCTGCACATGGCACAGTCAGGTGAGCGTGAGTGTTATCCATCTATTAATCCAATTTCTTCTTTCTGCAAACTCTGCGGAGCTGTCAAAAAGCAATTAAGTTGAGTAGTGTGCATTTTATCAAGAACTGTCAATCCTGCTGACTTAATTAAATTCTATTCAGACCTGCAAGATGTGACCTTCACTATGTAAATAATAGTCCTTAGCGTTGTGCAGACCTGGGGTGTAGATGCAGGGTGATGCCTTTCTCCCGACATCATGCGATCTGAAAATAAGGTAAACAATGTTAGGTTAACAGGATAAAACACATGTATATATTGTACAGAACAGTATTACAGTCAGGGGCACTTGACTCATAGCAGAAAATAATATTTCAGGCATACTTTATGTATCTACTTCTTTTCCAGGTTATAATTAAACACCAACGTTTGTTGACCTAAGTTAAAAAGGGACATTATTTTTCTTTGATTCAAAGAGAAACAAACCATTATAGTGAAACCCACTGAGTTTGTGGCGCTGCCATCTGTAGCTATATTTCTGGATATCAAGTCAGTAGCTACAAATCACTAACTATACAAGAAGACAGCGAGCTGCACTAATCAGTGCCAAATCCAGTTGCAGTGTCTCTTGAGCTTTGGCCCCATAAACAGAGTAGCAAAGGACGCCTGCCAGTGTAACTGCTCATCAGTGGCAAATAATGAGGTCCACACTGTCTGATTCTTTTCTTTTCATGGCATTTTCATCGCAAATCGCTACTTTCACTGTACCCTTATTAAATACATTAAGTGGAGGTTTGCTCTCATTCTGCATGTTTAACAGTGAGCGAGCTGGAAGTGGAAGAGAGCTGCCATCTCCGTGTTATAAAACAGACTCACTAACCACAGTTTCACCCTATCATAACATCAGCGCAGATAAGTCCTGAATAAAATAATAAAACCTATCCTGCGTTTTCTTCGCCAGTCAAGTGCTATTGAATTTGCTTTTTGAACATCGCCGGTTTATTCCTTTTCCTTTCTCCGGGGAGCTGTGTACTTTCTCGTCTCTCGGTCTCGTTAGCATCCCAGTAAACACTGATGGCTCATAGGTGAGTCAGAATTATGCTGCAGCTGCCAATGAGAGGCTCCAGATAGGAGAAGGAGCTTTATAATGGGCTTATGAGGAGGAGTGGATGGCTCTGAAGACAGGACAAACAGTACAAGGGAAGAAGAAGAAGATGGGCCTTACACTTGAATTAGAATTGACAGTAGTGGCTTTTAATAGAACAGCTTAAACTGCTAATGGCTTTTATGTCATGTTGGGGGGGAACACGGTGTTCAGATTGGATTAAATTGCTAATATTTGGGATTTGATCAGCAGATATTGGCACCGTTAGAAAAACTGTATCCAATTTTAGCTTGTGAGGAATTAAAGCAATGTAGTTTTCCTTCTTTCTTTCTTCTACTTTCATCTCACATTTCACTTTAACTCAGCTGACCTCATACTGCTTCTGAGTACAAAGGAAACAAAACAAACTGCCTCCACAAAGTCACATATGCCACAGCTTACATTGCTAATCCCTCGGCAGTCAAAAACCTCATCACTGTGGAATGACAGTGGGCCTTGTCTTGCAACACGTCATTGCTCTCTGTTGCACAGACAGAACGGAGAGAAGGGCAAGTGGGGAGGTGTAAAAGCTCAATGTTTTCTTTAATGGTATCTAATAGTGCTGGCTATCCCCTATTGTAAAGCAGCAACGAAAAGGGGGAAGAGAAGTTTGCAGTGGCACTGCGTTCAACTTTCATTTTTACATGTTTTTTTATTTTTAGCTGTATAGCAGCAGCTTTGTGTGACTTTAAATGGTGAAAGTCTTTGTTTATATTAGCTCCATGGCAGGTGTAATACTTCCACTTTGGGTTTCAAATGATAGGCAGGCTGATTTACACTGTCATTAAAGTAGAAAAGCACTCTTTTGAAGCAGCGGTGGATAATGGGTCCTTCTTATCATTGTCTGTGACTAAAATAAATCCCACGGGAACACACAAGCTTTTGGAGACAGTTTTTAAATCCTCAAGTTCTTCTGCCTTATTAGGTTTCAGGACATATTGGAGGAGCCAGTTTCTTGCCTACAGCACAGGGATACAAAATGTCAGGCTTTTACACTGCAGAGATACAGACGTGAGATTACACTCGAGCTTTCACCGTTTTGGGGTGTAATGAAATACTTTGTTTGGGGCACGCACTCAGTCTGTGTTTATTTCTTGAAAATGTCATTGTGGAATGTAATTAAGTGGAGTCTGACAAATTCTCTGATAATCACCAAAACTAAGGGGATTAATATGCCGAAAAACCACAATCACTCCAATCTCCTTTGTTCGCTTTCCTGGTGATTTAAAAAATTATTTTCTTGATTATATCCAACTTGAGTGTTTGAGGATTTTATCGAAAACGAATGATGATGTTTTTCTTTTTCTTTTTTTCTTTAACATGTCTATGTTTGCACTTTATGTGCAGTTTATTGTAAATTTTCTGATCAGGTTGCCGTGTATATTAATGCGAAGGCTGACAGGAGTCTCTTCCTCCTATCACAGGTGTTAAATTGGGATTTGGAGTGCAATGGGTTTCAGGAATGGAAAATAGAAGGCAGTAAGATCACCTTGAGATGTCTCGATTGAAAATGTCGTGCGAGTGCGATCTGCTGTGCATTGCCATATTTCTCTCTGCCTCATATTGGTTTAGAGTGTTTGCAATACCTGGATAATCTTGTTATCAAATATTAAAGATGTTATCGAGCCCCCAAAACTGCTAACTAGAGCCGGAGACATGCACCTCTGCGCTGAACCCACCCGGTCCCAGCCGACCCCTCCTGTCTTCTTATTTCCTTTTCTTACTTTTCCCCATGTGTTTATATGGTATGATGCAAACATAATATTTTTCTTTTTCTTTTCTTTTACCTGGTGATTTCTATGAAATTTTAATTTCACACTGCATGGCTGACACGATGTCAAACGTTTGCCACATGATTATCGTGCACAAAGGCATTTATGATAGTTTTATGTTGACTCCCTACATATTTGTGTCATCTATAAAAAAAACTGCACAAGAAATGTTTTGTTCAATGTGTGTTTCACCTCTTTTTTTAGCAAATGATTGAGAAAATGTGAATATACAATCGTGTGAAAGCGTTTTGAAAGTAAACAAGAACAGGATTGAGTATTTGTAGAACCACCTTTAGCAGTGATAAACTGAAGTAATCATTTTCTGTGTGACTTTATCAGTCTCTCACATCATCGTCACTCTTGCCACAGCATTTTAATCCGACTGAGGTCTGGACGTTGGGTCATTATGTTATAGATTTGCTGCTGTGTTTGGGATCGTTGTCCTGTTGCATGACCCCGATTTCAGTCAGACAGACGGCCTCATATTTGACTCTAGAATACTTTGGTGTGCAGAGGAGTTCGTGGTCTGATCGACTGGATGACTGCGGCGACTGTGGCTGCCAAAAATGCCCCGGTCATTAGCCCTGCACCACAGTGCCTGACTGTTGAAATGTGGTGTTTGCACTAATTTGCACTAACACGGTGCTGAGCATTACAGCTAATTCTCACCACCACCTGTCTTGTGGTTTGTTCAAATGCAACTGTGCAAACGTAAACCGTGCTGCTGATGTTCTTTTTAGAGTGAAGAAACTCCTGCCCAACCCTTCTAAAGAACCTCTACCTGTTCAGGCTTTTTCTAATTATAGTATTTTGAACTTTTGAACATGAAGCATGCTAGCTGAGGCCTGTGGAGTCTGACATGTAGCTCTTTTGATCATTGCACAGTCTGACCTTGGGGGGTGAATTTGCTGCCATGTCCACTCCTGGAAAGATTGACTAGTGTTTGAATGTTTCCCACATGGGAATAAACTTGTGAATGATGGACTTTAAATTGTTTGGAAATGCCCTTATAACCCTTCCAAGGCTAATGGGCAGCAACAGCTGCTCCTCTAAGATCAGTGCTGACATCTTTTCTCCTTGGCATTGTGTTAAGACACACCTGAATGCTCCAGAATAACAAAGTGACAGAGCGTCTACTTTCATAGACACGCTCAGACATTTTTTCACATTGTTATTATTAAGTCTCGATATGTAAAACCATTTCCCATGATGTTATCTTGTTTACTTATAAAACCAATTTCAGTTAAAAAGGAAAAAGATAACATGCATTAAACACATCAAAGGCTTGTAAATGAGAATCTGTGCGTCTCCTCTTTGTCTGATAATTTCTGCTATTTTCCTCGCTGTAGCCTGCTGAGAGTCCTCAAGCTGAGCCCATGGCTACGTTAAAGGTTTTCGTTTTTTTAACGGTGTACAGAGCGAATTGGGATTCTTGACATTGAAATTATATCTTCAGACACTGGCTACTATTCTTTGGTATTCCTACCCCATCAGATTTACTTCAGCACGCAATCCTTTGTCATCTATCTAATGCATGACTGCGTCTCATGGTGAGTGAAAGCCTGGTGTGCCTAATTGTGTCTCGTGACTGGAGAAAAGGTAGCAGGTCGTTTATAGGGCCAAATAAATTGTCTCCAGATTTGTATACATTATAACCGTTTCTAAAAGCCAGTATTACAGGATAATGTAATATGTTCTCATAATGTGCATCTTATATCAGCCATAAATCACTGTGGTGTCACTCTTTTATTTATTTATTTCCTTATTTTTTTATCTCCAAAAGATGATGCCTGCGTTTTTATCCCAAGAAAGAAAAGTAGCAGCTCATTAGAATAAAGAATAGGCACATGGAAAGTTTCATTGGGAAAGTGGCTTTCAATAAAAATCCGCAGAGGTTGTTTATTAAAACAAATGCTCTGAATGTCTCCCTCGTAAAAAGCTGCTCTTCTAATGGCTAAGAAGTTCAAGGATTAACCAGCAATCAATCTCCTCAGTGCTTTAGCTCAGCGGAGAGTAATAACACCTTAATTAGACTTCCGAGACATTTTTTTCCCTCTGTCTTGTATGCCATTAAGCCCAATCAGTGTTTCTGGCTAATTTTGATGTTAGTCTAATGGCATGGCCGCATGTGTTTACACAGCTAATTCAGGTCAACATACGGAAGTATATTATCCTTTCATTATAGCAATGATTTGTTTGTTTATTTTCTGGTTAAGCAGGGGCTTGTAAGGAGTTAAGTAAAGAAGACGTGAGAGGAAGATGAAAGAAATAAAGGCAGACAGTGAAAAATGGAAAGGCAGAGAAAATCAAATCAGAGGGGAGGACTCTGCTTTTAAGCGAATTGACAACCTGAAGAAGGGGGAAAACGATGAAAACAGTAAAAAAGTTAATATTGCTTTTGAAAAGCGGTGCCATCTTCCAGCTCAGGTTCCAACAAAGTCTGGGAACAAACAGGAAAAATTGACTCTGACAGAAGGAGATTAGCCTCAGTGCTCCTCTGTGAGTAGAGCAGCCAGCTGTGGACAGAGCGGGGTCAGCCTCCAACTCCAGGAGACCCAGCAGCCAGGGCCCTTCCTCCTGCTTTTCCTTTCACCTCTCCTCTCCTCCCCACTCCACTTCTCCTTCTGCAAGCTTCAAGCCTCCCCTCTGTGCATGCCTGGCTTCCTGCATGGCATCCTGTCTGGACTTTTTTTTCTTTTTTCAGCTGACCCCAATCTCCTCACATCCCATCACCATCTCTCTGGGAAGGTGCCTTTAGGGGTCACGCATGGCTGAGTTTGTTGTCACACCGGTTGGCGTCTTTCTTTCAAAGCCCAAAGAAGGTGGACCGTCTCCGTCCTGCTGACTGTGGAAGGCTGCGGTTTGGGCCAGAGGTCCTGAAGATGCAGTTGTGACTCTTAAATTAGGTGTTCAAACATAAGAGGATTGCGGTAGCAGAGATGATGTGGGTGTCAAAGTTCCTTCAGTGTAAATCAAAAAGTAAAAAAAAAAAAAAAACCCTAACCAGCTCTCAGACAGAGGTTGTGCAAAGTATAATTTTGGTATTGGCAGAGAAGTATTCAGCTACAGTGATATTTTTCCCTGAGTTTGTTTTTATTTTGCAGGTTTTTCAACGGTGCAGTATAATATGTATCTACATCAGCACCACAGTTTCTTCTGACAGCATTCAGAGCTTCTTCCCAATTTGCATTCTGTGAATTTTCATAGTGATAGTAACTTTCCTCCTGTCAGACTGATGTAACTGTTTGGATTTTAAGGCCAGGGGACAATTAAAAGATGAATTAAAAGTGTTAAAAGATGTTGCCTGCTTAGTGTTTCAACATTAAACAATAAGAATGGAACATTTTGAACCTGGTAACAGATGATCCAGTACTTCCAGGAGGCTGAAGGGGAGCTCTGGTGGCCGCCAGTGTATTTGACCTTGTAAAGATTAAGCTAACATGATTTAGAATATCATGTGAGACACATTTAAAGCAGCTTTGAGGATGTGATTTCATTTTAATTTGGGGTGGAGCCTCAGTAAAAATCCAAACCCAGCGACAGGAAACATGCTGTAATCACTTTGTCAGAGGATTATGAGAAACAATAACTCAAAGCTGGCCTTTGATCAAACTTGTGGATGGGAGACTGTCCTTGGTGGTGCAAAAACAAACATCACCCCCGTGTCCCATAACTCTCTCAGTGTTACTGAGGTTGGTGATTTGATATTGATTAGGTTTCATGAGAGCCCACAGCTCATCCAGCTTATTGTTCCATAGGAGGGTGTGGAGGTTTGTCCTCCCCTTGAGTCTCGTGGCAAGTTGCATTATCAGCTGCTGTGGCTGTCCTGCGTTTAGAATGCGACACAACAAAAACAACTCTGTGTACCTCCTGATAAATCAATTATTTCCCTTGGCCCCGTGGACTGAGGTAAAACATGCGGTGATGGGTGTGTTTGTAATTAATCCGCCTGTCGCAGTAGAAGTAACAAGAGCAGAGTGGAGTAGAATTCACACAGCCCTCAAATGCGCTGACACTTCAGCTTCGAGAGCATCAGGCTAATGAAAAGTATATGCTTTAGCTGCTCTGCTAACGAATAAAATCTGCTCATCATTTATTAATGTTCACTTTTGCAGGTGCTGATTGAGGCAACGGTTTCGAAGGAGCGGCGAGGCTACATTGCCATAGATGACATCATGGTGCTCAACTATCCTTGCTGTAAGTGGATTGCGGTCACAGAAGATGCTGCAGGAAAGAAATATTTAGCTTTTTTTCTTGGGGTGGGAGTAAAACAGATTTTAAAGCAGCATGAAATATAAATGTGATGAGGAGAAGAGTAATGGCTAATTGACCTTTTATATTAGTACGACAAGCTCTCCCGGGGCACGCTGTGACAACAGCGGCACTATTAAGACACTGTGACACCCAAATGCCAACACTCCCTTCCACCTGAGAACACACCTGTCGTTTTGCCTCCAGCACGCTTTGACAGGCAGATTTATTTGTTAATCAGTGTAATCTCAAATTCAGTCTCTGTGAAGGCTTTCGCATTTTCTTGCACTTAACTCATAAAGAGGTTTTCTACATTTAGCTGCATTTTAAAGCTTAATGAAAACGCCTCCTGTTCAGGGTTGTTTTTTTGTTGTTGTTATAATAAACAGCTCCCAGCAGCACAGGGCTTTTTGTGTCACTGGTGAAAAAGTGAAAGGAGCATTTCAGTTTTCTTCCTAAACTTGACAACTTTGTGTGAAACAAGAGTATATAAATAGTATATAAAAGATGGACATTATTGCTTTTTTAAAAAACCTGCTAGGACTGTCATATTGTCAGGTTTTCTGCTACAGTTATGTTGACCAAACAAACTCTTGGTGATATCTCAGCAATTTTCTCCAAACTCCAGCAATAACAGGTAGGTTTGTCAGGTGCTGGTAGTGTGTTATCTGTCTTCTAGTTCAGCTTGATTTTATGGATCAGCTGCAGCCGCACACTTTGCTGGGAACTGGAGTTCTTCTTTCCTATTATGGTAACTGGCAATCAGTGTTGAGCTGCGGCACTGCCACCTTCTACGTTGGTGTGTACACCAAATTACAGTCACTGCTGCTGGATTATTTCTAGTATTATCAAATGTGTATCACTTACTAGGTCCCTGAAACGACTGTGACGAGTGAATCACATCAAGGTTTGTTTAGGTTTAAGGCACCGATGACATTGGCACTAGCTTTAGTTTTCAGGCTTGGATACATCTTTTATATGCACTACTGTGTGAGTGATTAGCAGTTCTCCAGGCTTTATGAGGGTCTCAGTTTTTCTTTGAACATTTTGTACCTGACTGTTTTCTGAGTTTTTGTTTGTAAGCCACTTAACCCTGACCTATGACTCATTTAAGCACAAAAAAGGCAACAACACACAAGATGAATCTGTTACACATAACAAACAACATTGCAAAAGAACCCGTTTTAAATTGCATCTTTAGGCACTTTGTTACTAGAAGCCTGTTGGAAAAACAAAATTTTTTTCCCCATTTTTTTGAATCTCTGAAAGTTGAATCTCTGAAAAGTGACAAAGAGAACAGTTTGACAGATATAATATAGCATTTTTGTACCAACAAAGTGATTTCCAAAGAGCTATTAGCTGAAAAAGTAGCAGGCCAAAAAAAAAAACTATCTACAGCAGATAAATGTTATCTGAAATTCACATCATCATAAAAAAAAATCTAACAGAGGACCTGAGAGATGCATCTGGCCCTTGAGTTGATCCATCTACTGCTCACTGAAGTCTCACCAGAAATGGTGTCAGTGGAAGGCGGGCAGTCGAGAAGTTGTTTTTAAGGAAGAGGAAAAGGGAGAAAAATCTGAGGTATGGTAAAATAAAACAGTGGCAACAGGTCTGATAGATGATAAATCCAGTTTGGAAATTTTTGGTTCAAGTCATCATTGTGCATGGAGGAGCTCAGGAGTGAGCTGCAACAGTAAGTGTCTACAGTCACATGTAAAACACAGTGGAGGCTCATCATGATTTGGAGCTGTGGTGTTGGGGATGTTGCCAAAACTGACAGAAATATGAACATAGAAAAGTACAGTCAGATTTTGATCCACCATGTAAATACCATCTGGAAAGTGTGTGATGAGCAATGACTTCATATTTAAACACGAAAGTGATCCCAAACACACTGGCAATGCAGTAAAAGAACACCTGGATAGAAAAACACCCAATCAGTCATGGATTGGCCCCTCAGAGCTTAGACCTCACGGATGTTGAAGCAGTGTGGGATCATTGGACAAAACAAAATGCAGCCAACATCCAAACAGCATCCATTTTTGTCCTTAGAGAAGCCGGGAGAGCTATTCCTGAAAACTAGATCATGAAATGACATGAAAGCTGCCTGAGAAATAAAGGTGGTCACACCAAATATTGACTTTCAAGCTTATTAAAAAGTACTGGCTCTGTGTTTGCCTTATATACTGTATTAACATGTATGGTTTCACGTTTAAATCAATTACAGCACCTATTTCCCATTTTCAAGCAAAATATAAAGAAATGAGTGGTGGCTCAAGACTTTTACACAGTGATGTACAGTCTTTGTATAAAACGTATTCGCTAAAGCTCCCGAGCTTAATACTCGGACAAAGTCTCTCCCTGTCACTTACACACTCCCTGTACAGTCCCACTGCTGAACACAAGGGCTCTTGTCAGCTCATAGCACATTTAACACCTGAGCCACGCTGCTTTCATGTGACTTATATACCTGACACAAGCTTGAAGGATATTTTACTCTCAGGGGGATCTCTGTTATATCCCTGTTTTTTATTTCTTTTTTTTTATTCTTGCTGAGTTGGACACCTCGGGGATTTCACGTTACAGAGGATACCACCAGGAGCTCTATTACGTGAACATTGGCTGTAAGATTGCTTTGTACCCATACTGTATGCATATCACCCAGTCAGACACCCTTTTACTTCCAGACATAGCAGATGGCAACTTCTGAATGCTCCCACTGTGGTCATTAAATAATTAAGACTCTCATCAAGACCTGAACATGCCTTATGATGTGGCACATAGCCAGCCTGCCTTACTTGGCAGCAAAGAGTGTGGAGGAAGAAAAGGAGTGAAAAGACATTAAGTGTTGCATACAAAAAAAACAAAAACAAAACTAAGAGGAACTCTCGACAAAAAGTTCCTTTCTGGGAATACTGGATAAAGCATGGTTGACATTTTTGTTGTATTCTCCTGAGTCTTAATCCTTGACTCTGAAACCAGTGTTGCAGCCCAATGAAATATTTATCGCGCTAAAGAGTCCCGAGGATAGGATCTGACACATTTAGCTGTATAACACTGCAGTCGGTTCCAAATGCAGAGCTTGTTCTTTTCTATTCACACTCATTTCAGTGTTTGTTTACTGTATATTTGGCTCGCATGAATTATGAATAAACCTTAGGAGGGAAAGTCACTCAAAGGAAACATGGCCACATGTGGGGTACAAATGCAAGCACTCTCCTTTACTTACTGTATACAAACAAGATGAAGAAATTGTCATCTTCCTCGCAGCTAGATGGGAACAGAGTCTTGTGCAAAACCAGGCAGAAGATGAGTGAGACGCAAACATTTGCTTCTCCCCGATGCTTCGGCTTCACAGCAGCCCTGCATTCTCCTCCTGTCAGTCATCTGGAGTGACATGTCAACTTTTGCTACCCCATCTCTCAGAGTTGGCAGGCAGTGCTGCCAGCATTTACCCAGTGATTTGGCTCTGCAGGGGTTTGGTACTCATTGCTCTATTGTTAATCATGGAGTTGGGTGAGATGGCTACTCCCACACACTGACTCATTGGCGGCTCCCGCGCAGGTTGCTGGGACATTATTAGTCGAAATGCAGAGAGCCAATGCTCACTCGCTGGCTTTTCTTCCACAGATTCACTCCCACATTGTGCTTATCTATAGATCCCCTCTAATCTGATGTTGTTTGTAAGTTATTTTAGTGGTGGGCTCTGAGCGAGCCACTGCCCACATTTGCATTTACAGAATTTCCATCGCGATAAAACTATATACGCAGCGCTGAACACATTTATTACACAGCCTGCCATAAAAACAAAGAAACGGGAGTATTTTTGAAACTGGTCAAAATTCACTGGAGAATTCACCTGTTTATACCCAAATTTGAGCCGACGCACTCGACTTCTCTGTGAAGTCACAGATTAATTGAGCATAACGTTGAGCAAAACTATCTGCGTGTTCAGGGACACAAGTAAATAACTGTAATTTGGCATCTTAGATAATAATAATTATGTGCTTTACTATTTTTTCAGCATTTCTGTAAAAAGCTAAATTTGAAAATTGATGGATAACAACAATAATTCATGCCAAAACAACAATTTTAGCATTAAAAATATCAGAGCTTTGTACATACTGGTGGATTAAACATTACAGAAAGAAAATGGGCATCAGTGGCTTTAACCTCAACAACACTCAATTTCTATAAATGTTTTTCTTGTATTTTATATCGTAATTACATTTTTTTTGAAAATGCAGTGCAAATTTAGACTTAATTTTGACCGTGGAGAAACTGGAAACGAAAATCAATTCTTACCCCTCAGCCTGAAAAGGCTGATGCAAACTGAATGAACCGAATGAAAATATGTGAATAAATTGCTGCCAAACTACTGATAAACTGATTTCTGTTTTTAATGGTTGCCCTTCATAGCCGGTCAGTTTCATACAAAGTCCTCCAAACTGCTGTTTCAAAACAGAAAAAGCCTGAAATTTCTGTTCTTGCATTTAAAAAAACAAACAAAAAGAAAACCTGGATCAAAACATGTTATGTTAATCTGACTTGCATTGTGAATATTTTACTGATGCAAATGGTGAAAAATGGTGAAAATGGTGAAAATGGTGAAAATCACAACATGAGTAATATTGTCGATGGGTTCAATAAATTCTTCATAAATGTTGGCCCTGAACTAGCAGCGGACATCCCGTGTCATAAAAATGAAAATATCAGTAATATAAAATCAAATCCCTTTTCACTGTTCCTCTCAGCTACAAATGAGCAAGAAGTAATAAATATCACATTAAAATGTAAAAGTAAGTCTTCAATGGATTATCATGACATAAATATGTCTGTAGTTAAACAGGTTATTCTGAATATTGCTAGTCCCTTAACATATATCTGTAATTTATCATTTCAGTCCGGTTGTTTTCCAAAAAAAATGAAAATTGCGAAAGTAATACCACTATATAAAAGTAATGACAAACACAGTTTTACCAATTATAGGCCTATTTCTCTACTGCCTCAATTCTCAAAAATTCTAGAAAAACTTTTTAATTCAAGATTAGAAAAATTCCTTGAAAAACATCAAATAATAAATGTTGGTCAGTATGGTTTCAGAACGCAAAGAACCACTTCAATGGCGATAATTGAGGCAGTAGAAGAAATTACTGATACACTGGATAAAAATAAATATGCAGTTGGTATTTTTGTTGACCTCAAAAAGGCCTTCGACACAATCAATCACTCAATTTTACTGGATAAATTGGAAAGATATGGTATTCGAGGGAAAGCTGGTAACTGGTTAAAAAGTTACCTAACAGGTCGGGAACAATATGTTAGCATAGGGCATTACCATTCAGAGAAACTTGGTATTACATGTGGTGTTCCCCAAGGGTCAGTGTTGGGACCAAAACTTTTCAATGTATACATAAATGATATTTTTGATGTTTCTCAAGTACTTAAACTCATACTGTTCGCAGATGACACCAACATATTTTTCAGTAGCGATGATTATACTGATCTTGTAATGACTGTAAACAGGGAGCTAAAATTAATAAAAAAATGGATGGACATAAATAAATTATCATTAAATATAAATAAAACTAAAGCAATGTTTTTTGGTAATTTAAAATATAATATAGAATTACCAATTATCATTGAAGGTGTACCAATTGATAATGTGAGTGAAAACAAATTTTTGGGAGTTATAATTGATAACAAAATTTCATGGAAACCCCACGTCAGACACATAAAAACCAAAATTTCCAGAAGCCTCGCAGTTTTGAACAAAGTGAAACAATTCCTTGATAAAGATGCACTTCGTACTCTGTACTGTACCCTGGTTCTTCCATATCTTACATATTGTGTGGAAGTGTGGGGAAATACATATAAAAATACAACTAATCCATTAGTCACAGTACAGAAACGAGCACTGCGTATTATTCACAAGGCTGGTTATCTAGATCATACTCACAAATTCTTTCTTCAGGCAAAGTTACTTAAATTCCAGGATCTGGTTAATTACAATACATCCATAATTTTGTATAAAGCTTTTACTAAACTTTTACCGGCAAATTTACAAACTAGATTTGAAATTCGAGAAAAGGTTTATAATGTGAGAGGCTTTGGAGAATTCAAATTACCCAGAACTCGAACAACCCGTAAAGGCTTTTGTGTGTCTGTATGTGGTGTGAAAATCTGGAACAGTCTGAGTTTACAATTGAAACAATGCAAAAATATTCATAGATTTAAATTTCTCTACAAACAGTTGGTCTGGTCACAGTATACTCAATGATGGGTTTTAGTGTGCTCTGTAATGTCTGTCCTCTTACCATTGCTGGTATGGATTCCAAAATAAAAAATAAAAAATAAAGTGTGCGTATGTATGTACATATATGTACTTGTGTGTGTAGATATATATGTATGTATATGTATGTGTGTCTGTTACTTGTAGTTATTACTGCCTGTTACCTGTGGTAATGCAATTTATAATTTATATATTCTGTATTCAGTTATGAAGGCTCTAATTGTTGGTTGCGAGCTGCCGCTTAGATGCTTGTATCTGCCCGGGGCTGTTGATGGGTCTGTATGCAATGATGGGCGTAGCTGCGGGAAGTTTATTGTTTTTTTTTGTTGATGAGTGAGTATAGGGGTGGGATTTAATAAGTTTTCTTCGTCCCACTCCTTTTTCAGGCAAGTTTTGTTTTTTGTTTTGTGTATTTTATGTTCAATATAGGTATTTGTTGTGCCTGAAAATGAATAAATAAATGAAATGAATGAATGAAATGAACGGTTGAAAGGTAATGGGTTTTTTTTTTTTTTTTAATCTCACAGTGGGTCTCTCTCTCTCTGTCTGTCTCTTTAGATAAGGCGCCACACTTCTCCAGGCTAGGAGATGAGGAGGTCAATGCTGGGCAAAATGCCACTTTCCAGTGTGTTGCTGCTGGAAGGGCATCAGAGGCTGAGAAGTTCCTGTTGGAGGTTAGTGCTTCATGATGGTGTTTATTGCCGAAAGTAACCTGTGTTTACTGTGTGTCAGCTTGTTGTATTTTTACCTTCAACATGGCAACAGTACAAAGGGAAGACTTCTTTTAATACTAACTCTAGTGCCTAATGTTACAGACGGATTATTAGACAAGGCTCCCTGGGCACGTGGGACACAGTAAAAGTCATCACACACTTTCCTATGAAGAGAAAACCATCCTGCACACAGAAAAAGACACATGCGACCACAAACATTGTGTCAATTTTATTCAACTTTGCACCTTTTTCCTTGCTATCTGGTTATTTTGTTTCTCCTTGTTGTTATTTGATTGACTTTTCAAAAAAGAAATTTGAACATTCATTTCAAGTAGAAGCTATAGCCTACAGCCAGGAGTCCTGAGGCCTGTAGTGTGAAGTAAGATTTTATCTTATCAGGGCAACTTCAGGTTGAACCCTGGGTGTTTAGTACGACAAAGGCTGTGTTTTTTCTGTACTTTACCAGGCTATATCATGATGGTAACTTATGCTGTAGATTTCATATGCTCAGGAGCAGGTTATGTTCTAGATTAGAGATCAATTGGTATGAAATCACCGCCGACCCAAAAATAGTGTCACCGATCCTGGAAGCTCTCGGAGTACGGATAGTAGGAATATCTAAAGTTTTACAGTCGTGTCTTAAGCCTTTCCCTGATGAGCATCAATAATAAATGCAGATTCTTGGACCTTGATGTTTTTTTTCTCCTGTTGGCTGCAAACAACTTTATGTTATTATTAACATTATTAATGAGGGTGTGTTTCCTCTCACAAAAAATCACGCCACTCATTTGTCTGTATTATTTGAGTAATTGGTTCATAATTTTCTAACATTACAGTTTTAGCTTTTAAAATTAGTTACTTTGCACCTTTTAAGTGAACGCACAGTGGAAACCCTGGGTTAGGATAAGTCAATCCACGTAATGGAAATATATCATAGGTGTGTTGATCTTTGTGTTTAGTGATTTGTCCGCAGGTCTGTGACTCATGGTTAAGTTTTCACATGCTGCTACAGTTTACTGCATACATAACTGTCACGTCTCTCTCTGTGTGTCATCATTATATGTAACCCAGACGTATTTATCCTTAAATAAAGATGGTACACAAAGGCTGAATGCTATAAAGGCTATGAAGGCCTTGAAGTGTCTTCACTCCGCTGCCTCTGAAAAGTCGCCTTGCTGATAGGATCGCTGTGTTCTTGTCCTTTTGCAATGTATCTATTCACATGATGGTCGCCATTTGAATCCATGTGAATGAGTATTTTTTTTTAAACTCTTCTCTTCTCGAGGCCCAATTAAAGACCTATTGTAGGGATTCATAATTTGTCCATCTCATGCATACAGTTAGCATGTAGCTACATATTCAGTGCTTTTGAGCATCTTACCACCCACTGCAGCCAGCATTAATCAAAGCTGACCCAGGAAAACCTTCTGCATTGTTTGAAAATGGGAGACGTATGATTTAGGTAATTGCTGTATCCTCATCCATACCTCTCTGATCAAGCCACCCATTTAGTCAAACACAAAGATGAAGGCAAATGCGTTGGGTAATTAGCTGGCATAACCCTACAGACGCCTACTGTAATGAGATCTTCAGGCCACTGGAATGCTTTTTTTCCCCTCCTACCTCCCTTCTACCTTCAGCTGTCCTCTTCCATTGTCTGCTCCACACATGCACCTCTCAGGCTGTTTTCTGTTGTTGTGCCCTTTCGTGTTGATTGTGTCTGCAGTACCAGCTGTACCGCAGTCTCAACCGTACACGCCTGCCAGATTAACAGATCGTTTTTGTCGTTTCCTCGCCAATTAGCTATAGCCAGATTGTTTATGTAACATGAAGTGATCGCATGCTATTTGATTTACTCTGATTTATTCTGATTTCTGCTGTCTCCTTTCTGTAATTCACCAGCCAAGTAACAAAAAAACAGGAATAGAAAAGATGCAGGAAGGATACATTACTGTATTCTTTTTTCTTTTTCCTGCGGTTACAAGATTTGTTGACTTTTTAACCCTAATCAGGGGGTGTGTGTTTATGTGTTTGTTTGCAAGACTCGGCCTGAGGTTCCTGTGGTCTGTGGCTTTTTGAAAGCCTCAAATCAGCAGTATGACAGAAGCCCAAATGGCCCAGTGTAACCCAGAGGTCTCGCTGCTAATCACAGTACGCTCACATTCTCATTCTGTGAAAGCTGTTGGATCAAAAGTACTAGAATGATGATTCATGTCCACTATTTCACACGCGGAGAGAATGGCCTGAAAACATGAGGAAAAAAATGCCAGAGCCAATGTGTTATTCTGAAACAGTGAGGATGTGACAAATGCTAGTGGTTTTAATGGTGTGGAACAAGTGAGAAAGGCCTCTCACAGTGCAACAGCTAGGTGCATCATGCAACATTCACTGGAGCCTCTTTTTTCTCTGTCACAGTTTTTTCTCCACTTCCTACTTTCTGCCACAGCTCGCTTTTCTTTCCATTCTTCTTAGACTGAAACAAGCGGACATTTTTTCTTTTTTCTTTTTTTTGCTAAGACTGCTTAGGTGTGAATGCTTTGTTGTGTCAAACACATTAGCTTTACCAAGAGGAGCACTATGGACTCACTGTAGGCTCCTCTCGTAATCTTATTATTTTATTTTATTTTATTATTCATATTACTATCTGTGTGAATATTTTGCTAAAGTGAACAGGGCGTGAAAGACTGGAGAAAAAAGTGGCGGAATAGAGAAAAGAAAAGGGGGGGTGAGGATGAAACAGACGTGTGTGTGTGTGTGTGTGTGTGTGTGTGTGTGTGTGTGTGTGTGAGATCATTTGTGATGAAACATACTTGAAAATGTGGGTCACACTCCAACCATGCCCCCCCAAGAGCTAGAGGCAGACAGGGAAAGACCCTGGAGGTCCTGGATGGAGCTTCTACAGCCAAGGGCAAGAGTGCCAGAGGACCAGAGGCAGCGGCCAATCATCCCGGCCAAGCTAAGGATGGGGGCCCCAGACTCCGGGCCCCCGAGAACCGCTTGACACCCAGTGGAGCCTCCACCGTGCAACGTAGAGGCCCACCCTTAATAGCAATGTGGGGATCAATGCTCAGGGTAGACCCAGGCCTAGCCCTACACACACAGAAGCTGCACATAGACACACAAGCACATACACCCCATCCTCTGAAGTGCAGACAGATTGGTGCCTCTCAGAGCCAGCAGCGGCCATTTCTGCACTTTCGTGCCTCTTCATGCCATCATTCAAGTATTATCTGTGCTAAAGTGATTAAACTTTGATGCATTAAAGTCCATCTGTCTCCCGATTGTAACTGTTGAACGGTTAAATGTTTTGCTTCAATAACATTGCACGCTAAGGACAGATGAAGTCGAAGATGGGCTCCATTAGGGCACGACGCTCATGACATATATTACCCCCGTAATCACTATTATTTTAACAAGATTTCATTTGTTTTCATTAAAGCACGTCTGATCGTAATATTGCATGATTAAATCAGGGAGATGGTCCTTCCATTCTAATGAAATTGTACACAACTGGACGATTCTTCTTTTTAATCACACAGCTCTAACTAGAAGTGACCCAGATAGCAATAATTTGTGTATTGCTACATTATTAGCTTTGTGTTCCAGGAGTTCACGGTGCGGTAACTGTGGAGGCAACCATAAAGGTTGTTAGTGTGTGTGTGTGTCCCGTGCTAATAGGGAAGGCTGGATGTTGTGTGCAAGGGTGTTTATAATAAAAACATCAGTGTATGAAACATAATGAGCCCGTACTTAAAAGACAAAGTAAACAAAGTACCAAAACAAGGGAGCAGAGGCAAATAGAAGGCAGGAAAACTAAAAGAAGGCAAAGACTCCTTATACACCTAAACTCACCAGCTGCTTTATTAGCTATGCTTGGTCAGCTTCTTGTTACTTGAATGGGATTTTGAATGTGCCAGTCTGGCACCATTTGCTGGTTGTTTGGCTGGTCTGAGTATTTCAGAAACTGCTGACCTCTGTTGATGTCAGAGAAGAATGCCCAGACTGCGTGATGGGAGGACAAGAGCAACTCAAAATAAAAGCTACTTACAACCAAGATATGCAGAAGAGCATCTCTGAATATGTTAAACGGGGTACAGCAACAGAAGACTACTGTGGGTGTGACTCCTGTCACTTAAGAACAGGAAACTGAGGCTGCAATTTGCACAAGCTTAAATTGAACAAGGGAAAACTGGAAAAACACTGACTGGTTGGATGTGTGGAGCAACATTCAGATGGTAGGGTCAGAATCTGGTATAAGCAACATGAATGCATGGATCCATCTTGCTTCGTATCAATTGTTCAGACAGGTGGTGGTGTAATAGTATCAGGGATATTTTCCTGGCACACTTTGAGCTCTTTAGTACTAAGTGATTTTCATAACCTGAGTATTATTACTGACTTTTTATGACTACAGTGTACTGATCTTTGGATGGCTGTTTCCAGCAGGTTAACGCACAGTGATACAAAGCGAATATCATCTCAAACTGGTTTCTTAAACATGACGATGAGTTCACTGTACTCAAATGGCCTCCACAGTCACCAGATCTCAATCTAATAGAGCACCTTTGGGATGTAGTGGAACAGTAGATTCTCAACTTGGATATGCAGCTGACATATCTGCAGAAGCTGTGTGATGCTATTTTGCATTAATATGGACCCAAATCTCTGAGGAGTGTTTTCAGGAGCTTGTTTTACTGGTGCCAGAGTCAGAAGTCAGAAAAAAACTGCAAAAGTTGCAGAGTATACCTAATGAAGTGTCTGGTGATGGTATATGCTATAACATTACAGGCAAACATCCCCAGCTATTCTGGGATTCCGCATGGATATGACACAAACATGCTCTGTAATACTAATACTGTCAACGTAAAGCATACAACTCCATGCAGATTGAACATCTGCATATTTTTCATGCCTTTAAATAACTAATATTTGCTAAAAATCAGTTTTAATTAGTGAGTCAGTCAGCGAGGTCTTCCATCAGCTGAAGGGACACTCCGCTAATTTTACAACTGAAGGTCAGTTTCCAGTCATGGTGAGGGCCACTCAGTATGTGACAGCCGTTGTCTTCTGCCGTCCTTCAGGCCTTCATTACAAACTGGGACACTGAGTCTGAAAGATGTCGAGGCTGTAATGGAGAGACTTTATCATGTTGCATTATCCCATGCCAAAGATCTTGGGTGTTGACAACTTGACTCATGCTAAAGAGTAACAGTGAGGACATCTCAGCCTTTAATGCCTGCCTTTTTTTGCATAGCTCTAGATTTTAAAGACTCTGACTACGTCATTCAGAGTTATTATGCATTTGTATTTTGTGAATTTTTCACACTACTACAGAAACATCTACACTTATGTGCGTGCGGGTGTAAAAGACTGTGTTATTGTGCTGTATAAGATGATTTATATCTGTGTGCGTGTGAGAGGGACAGGTCATGGCCTATCCTGGTTTCTCTGACCATGTCCTTTTCTGCTTTCCAGAGACACAATGGGGACATTTTAACAATGGCGTCAGTCAAGCACCTGAGCCATCGGCGCTTTGTGGTGTCCTTCCAGCTCGACAGCGTCCAGCGAACTGATCAAGACCTTTACCGCTGCGTCACTCAGTCCCCCAGAGGCTCCGGAGTCTCAAACTTTGCTGAACTCGTTGTCAAAGGTAAACATCCTTTTCCCTTTTCTCTGACTGTTATTATTGTTTTCTTTTAGCCTTCATTCTCCATCATCCCAGCCGTTATGATTTCCTGCTTTTCTTGGACACAGTACAGTACTGCATGTGATTGAAAGAAGAATTAAAAAGGAAACAGATACCCACAGGATATCATTTGTGCATGACTGCGAATGTCTCGCGCATTTATTTCCAGAGAAATTTCTTATTCACAATTTGTATGCTACAGCGACCACTTGAAGGCTTTTTAAGTGATATCCACAGTCTCCCTGGCATGTGCGGCATCCTGAGCTGTAGTTGCCAGATAGACTGCCATACTGAGCTCTTCAGCTCTCTGTCAGAAGGCAGTTCACTTGCCTGGGACTCCTGCAGCCCTTGTCATATCATGTAGCGCAGATGGTGACCTCACTACCATTACTCACTCCATCCCCACCGCCCAACACCACCGCTTTGACAGCATAGTAATGACATGGCTTGCGGGATGGTTTGCTGGCATAACAAACCCGAGCCCTCAGCAAAGTAAAGAAAGGAAAATAAGGATGTAAGGGATTCTCAATCCCCTTGTCCTCTACTGTATGCTCTTGTTATTACGTTTTTAAAGACCGAATGGAGCGCAAATGAGAGTGAGGACAAGCTCAAAAGGAGTTTTTAAGCCAAGCTAGCAGAGTGGCTCTGTGGATATCAGTGTCTGTCGCTTGGCTGGCTGATAGATTGGTGCAGTCCACCACTTTGGTGGACAACCGTTGGATGGGCTGCTGTGAATTTTAGCCAACAGTTAGGATCCCACCACGAGGAAGCCCCCTGCTTTTGTAGTTTTTTTAAAGTGCTGGGCACATGCATGAGATTGTCTTTTTTTTTTTTTTTTTTTTGCAGCACCATAATCTCAAACCATCCATCAACGTCAGCTGTATTTATTACGAGTTAGTGAATGTTAGGATGCTCACATGCTTAAATTACATTGTGAACATGGCACATATGAGCTTTGTAATGCCTCGCTTCCATAGTCCTTTTACTGATAAGACAACGTGGGTTGATTTTAGTGTCGCGATAGACTGATTTGCTGCAAAAAGGAGCCCCCTTTGCTAGAACGTTAACCAGCGAGTGCCAGAAAACCAGGACACAGCGAATGTACTTGACAGATGGCTGTGATTTGCTCACACTCTCAGTGAATAAGTGTCATTGTGTCTTTGTGGTTGTTGCTTTCCTTATTTTGTTATAATCAGGACAAAGATGTTCTTTCTGGCAAGGCTGCACCACCAGTAAATGCGATGGCCAGTTAAGTTATTCTCATGTCAGCTGCCTGAAACTCCATAACTGGCTGTGCTCTTCGCTGACTTAACAAGGCTTTCATAAATCCCTTTTCCCCTCTGCTCTGCTAAAAAGAGCCTAATCATCCCCTTAATGAGTTGGATCTACTCGTTTATATAATGCAGAAAGAATGCGAGAATCATAGTAAACCCTTCTACTGCTCCACGGAGGGCTCGGAGATAGCTACATGATTAATAAAACAGTTTTACCTTGTCCGTATGTCTCGGGCTATTGTTGTGGGCCCTGAGTTTATATGTGCACACATATTCTGTCCTAAGCATATTTGAAAATGCATTGGCAGAAACAAATGTTGCACCGACGAGGAGTCCCACATTAAACAGACACTAGCACTGAGAGCTTGCTTTGTTTTCATGGAAGTGACAACTATTAATGAACTAAGGGGGGGATACAATAAATTAGCAGATAAAATTGAGTCTACTTAAAGTGTGAAAGGGGTAGGTGAGATACTTTGAAGGTAATCGCACTGGCTGTTTGCCTGTTTGCTCAAATTTGGCCTTTTATTATAGATGCATCCATTGACAGTTAAAAGATGAGCTGCTGCAGGCACAAAGAAGCAATACAGAGTAGAGGTGAAGTTGTCGAAAAACCCACAGAGAGGAGGGCCATAAAAGACAGAGGCAGGGATGAAGGATTAGTCACAGCCACAGATCTAACTCTGATCTTTTCTCATGCTTTGTCCACATTTCTTTTGGCTTTCCCATCCCTCACTCTCACGGTTGCCTGTGTAAGTGTTTAGCGGCTTGGATCTGCCAGAAAGTGATGTGGGCAGTGGTATTAATTCTCAGTTTGCCAGGCTTTACCAGCAGTAATGTATTCAGCTCTTTCATCGTGGTGGCCGGCTGTCTGAGAAGTTGGAGAAAAACACGCACAGTAATTATTGTCTGAGTTACAGGGAATGTCACGTTCAATGCGACGCATGCACAGCTGCTTTTTGCATTCACCCCTTTGCTAAAAAATGTATGCAAGGCTCTGAACGCCCCGTTAATAGGTATGACTAATCTGCTATTTGAACATAGTTTGACCTGCTCACATCCTGCAGTCTCTGGAGACTCATTTAAGACTCAGTGGGCTTTAACATAGCCAGAAATCTATTTGCATACGCCTGATTAGTAAAATTAATAGCACAACTTTACCACCCTAGATTGTGCAGCAGTGCTGCCGGCCTGCCAGGAAGTGCTTTTATCAATACCAATGTGTTCTTAACCAGCAAAACGAGAAAACACTGCTTTTCATTTTCTCCGACAGTACCCCCATCCCCCATTGCGCCGCCTCAGCTTCTGCGTGCTGGCTCCACTTACCTGATCATCCAGCTCAACACCAACTCTATCCTGGGAGATGGCCCTATTATCAGGAAGGAGATTGAGTATCGTGCCAGCCAGTCTCCATGGTCAGAGGTGCATGGAGTCAACATGGTCACCTATAAGCTGTGGCACCTGGATCCAGACACAGAGTATCACATCAGCGTGCTGCTGACTCGACCGGGAGAGGGCGGAACCGGCCCTCCGGGACCTCCTCTCGTGAGCAGGACCAAGTGTGCAGGTGACTAATAATTGTTCCCAAACTCATAAAAATGGGATTTTATGCTGTATATATTCTCTCTTTTAACACAGGAAGTGTGTTTTCTTTTAAGGATTTAAAGAAGATTAATGGGGTAAATGTACCAAACGATGACATAAGGAGCTAAACACACTCTTGAGGAGTGTATCATCCATACTGCACGGTACTCTCTGGAGATTCCTTGTAAGCAGACAAAAATTGCTGCTAATCACCCAAAATTCATTTTGCATATCCCTGATATGCACACACATGATTGTGCTTCCCTTCTTGCAAAGCTTCAACCTCGGTTTACGTGTTTACTATTAAGCAGTACGAGTCCTTCCTGCTTGTGCCGGCTCGTTGATATTTTCCATGGCCCGCTACCTGTCACGCCACCTCACGTCGACGTGCCTCTTAGTGCGTGTGCACGAGACAATAAGAAGACGCTCCACTCGAAAGCTCCACGGGGAAGCTTTAATTTGAATAACAGATGAATGTCTGCCTTATCGTTAACATCTTGTTTATGCCAGTGTGCAGCTCTAAATCTTGTATGCTGTCATGTGTGAAGAGACGATGCCAGTCTTGTTAGCTGTTTCCTTTTTGGAGTTGTTACAAAAGTGAGAACATTTCTTTTTTTAAACATCTTTTTTTTTTTTTATTGGGGGTTGATATTGCGTGGAAATAGCTCACCAAACAAACAACACGTTGTGTTTCTGAAAAACCTCTGAGGTATCTGCATTATTTAGGCAATGCAGTACCCCCGAGCAAACCATATGAGAATAAAGTACGTTGAACACTAATAAACTGTAAAGTGCGAGGCAGCTCTCATCCTCTACTTTAGCTCAGCTCAGTGAATTTCTAAATCAGATAGGCTTATACTTTTAATTTTGGCTATGATAATACTTGTAGATATGGCCCCTTCTTATGATGAAGCTGTTCTAATAAAGACCCTCAGCTCATTGTACTGATGCCCAACAGCCACACACTGTAACTTAAAGGAAGCTTACAATATGAGACTGCGCTGGTCACGATAATCTGCTAAAATTCAATCAGTGAGAAGCTGATAGACAAGTTCTGACTCAGTCGCTGCATATACTGCACTTATCTCATAAGAAAGGCATATTTGTTATCACTGGTGTTCTCTGAACTCTGTAGCCAAGGAGACTGAAAGGGACTTTATTTGCTGCCAGCATAGCAATATTGCTTTGACGGTTATTTAAAAGATAACAGCTGGCTGACTGCAGTAGCTAGTCTAAAAAAGGGCTTCTTTGGTATCTACTGGAGGAGACAGAAATTTTATTTGGCTAGTGTAACAAATGGACAAGAATCAGCAGGTGAAAGATTTTCTTGATTTGTCAGAAAACAGTGAAAAAAGCAGATTTTTTGGCTAATAATAACTCAACAATGTTGATTTCTGCCTACTGTAATTTAAAAAGAGACAGCTCATTATCATTTGACTCTTACAGTATTCAGACTAACACTTAACAATTCCCCAAATCATCATTTTTCTCTGGTCCATTTTAAGGCTCTGATCAAGCCTTTTTATTGTTTTTGTTCATTTTGTCCCGCTCGCGTTTCCCGTCTCTGTCGTTCGTCACTGTTCAGACACAGAACACCCAGGAGAAGAGCAGGGCCCCATAACCGTGCTCTCTTTTAAATATACATACAACAAACTGTGTTACTGCAGATGCACACACAGAAGCCGCAGGTAGTCATTACCGCTGCCTGAATCTGCAATGTGTGCGATGTAGTCACAGACACACAAAATGGAGAGCTTTGTGTTACCCAAAGGCAGTCTGTGGATTCACGTCTTCCATGGTCATCACTCTTCTCTATGCCCAACGGTCTCTCCCTGCCACACACCATCCCTCACATATCTTCCTACCGTGCTCCACTAGAGCCTCCCTGGCCTCCTCTCCAATGACATATTAAAGCTACTCTCCTCTCCCAACAGCCAGAGACACCCCTCATTCATCAGGCGCCGTGAGTGAGCTCTCTGCCCTCCTTCGCCTATCCCCACACACCGCTCCGCAACAACGAGAGACCGAGAAAATTCCCAACAAAAAAAAAAAAAGGTTGATAGCAAGAAGAAGTGGAGTAGAGGGAAGGCGATGGCGGTGGAGTCGGGGTAGTTTTTCAAAGTGAGAGTAAAAATGAAAGCGAGCGTGCGAGAGGTGAAGCGAGAGCGGAATCATAACGTACGGAAATTGCTTTCACAGTTGCTGCTATCGGTGTTTGTGAAAGTCACTAAACTCTGCCTTTAATGATGTATTTACATTTCAACCACTGTGACATTAGGTTGTTCAGCCATGTGTGGGATAAGTAATACTGCTGTGTTTGCTGAGCTGTTAAACAGGGCATTTAGATGCAGCACTAGTTCAACACAGAGGAAGTGTAGGTGAAATTAATTTGGCCCATCAGTGTATCTTGTACATATATATACGTGTGTGTCTGTGTGTGTTGTGGGGGCTTCATTTGATTGGCTTTTGCATGACACAAATCAGTGTTTACAGTTCTGACACGTGTGTATTTTGTTATACACTTCAACACTATGAATCTCCTCCTGGTGCGTCTCACATTCTTGACCCTTCAGTAGCTCTAATAACCGGCTGTCTCCCAGAGTTCCCCTGACCCAAACCTTCAAACCATCTGGTGCACGCCACCCCTGCTCACCCTGCATGCTTCTGCTGAATCCTGAATACAGACAGACGCACATGCACTCGCTGCTGGCCCGATTACATTTAAGTATGAGAAAATAGATCGGCGGGGTTGCTGTTGTTGTTGTGGTTTGGTTTCGGGGAAGGTTGTAATTATCTGGTGAACAGAAGGGATATTTTGGACCCTCTTTTGTATTTAGGAAGTGAATTTCCTCTCCCGAAGCCGTGTCTCACCACCGTGACTAATCTGGCTCTTTCATGGTGAAGCATGTTGGCTAGCCGGCTGCGCTGTGCACATATACATCCTCGTGGTGGCGAGCCATCCTAGCGCCGCTGCTGTAAAACTAATGGCCGTGAATGTGAACACGGTCTCCACCTGGCTCCGATGGTCATCCAGGTGTGCCTGATGAGCCATTGCTGTGATTATCAGCACGGTGCATTAGCACAGCTTGAAGCCCCTCAAGTAAACCACAGAGGAGAGGCGAGCGTTTGTACTGCAGGTGGTCCCCAAACTATGCTAATGGGCTTCCACCTGCTGCTGGGTCACTGAACCTTCTGGAAAGCCCCTGCCCGTGATGCTTTTGGTCTGTTAGAGGGAGCCAACGCTGGAGCCCGACTAAAATTAGGCACATTAGGAACACAAGTGCTTTGCCTTACTTGGTATGTCGTTTATCATGTCTTCCATTCAGAGGCAGAATTCCCTATATGGGCAGATTTGGATTTCTGTGCACCAGGGTGTGAGTGAATGTCTGTATAACACAATCTATACTGCTGCTGTCCCATGCTACAATTTTAGAGGAAGTAAACCAGAACCAATCACATCTTCTCTAACTTCCAATCTCCGTTCATCACCACGGTGCTGTGGGCTTTCGTCCATGTTGGGACGGCTGCAGTTTTCATGCCACGGGGTGCCAGGGAACGGGTGCCCGTGGCATACAGACAAATAAGACGAGGCTAGGGGAAGGGGCTGGCACAAATGTCCACTTTGAGAAAACCCATAATGAGCACACTGTGGCCGCTTTGGTGGCGCTTTCATCAACTCAGCAGTTAAATGCCTCTCTTTATTTAGCTCCCAGACTGTGCAGACTGTCAACTGCACCATCAAGACAATCCTCAGTCACACTGAACAATGGTACATTAACATTTCTTACTGGGTGCAGTCTACTACGGTGCGATTACCGTGCCCACCCATTTATCTACCGTCACATTACTCTGGATGAGGTTCAGATCAATGCTCTGTTCATATTTCCATCTACCCTGAGATGCCAGATAGCAAATTAAAAGAGAAAGTTGGTGATTGCAGAGACCTTTAGTATAGATTGGAACTGTCATAAAATCTCCACTGCTCTAGCTAAGTGTCTCAGACAGTCTGAAATATATATATATATGTATGTGATGTCTGTTTGTGTGCCTGTGTGTCCTTGCACAAGTACAGAGCACCTTTTGAATCCATTTTCTCAGATAATACTTGTCTTAATGCAGTGATGCATTAGCCACTTTATTTAAGTTCTCTGCACTAATCTGTGCTGCAGCGAGAATCCCTCTGAGTGTGCAAGTCAGCGAGGGAATGAAGACCTTGGCCAGTAACCTCAAACTCCACTGATCTCTTGCTGTACCCGATATCTTTGCTGTCATTCCCTGCCTCCCTGGCCCATTACTCATCGTGCCCTATTAAAAGAATAAAGCCATACAATGCATTATGTAGCATATTGCTTGACAAAAACGGCATTGATTGTGTTAATAATTTCCACTGATAAATACCTCCATTGATACGGCTTAACTTGGCCTTGCTTCAGTTTCGGACGTCCTCCCGAACACTGGCTGGTCTGTGCCTCTGGGTATAGAGGCTCTCTGTATCTTTCAGTGAGCAAATAAATTCAAGGGGAATATCACAGACGCAGCTGTTGTTCTTTTAGTACGAGTTAGAGAAAGTCGGGGTTAACCCGCCAGTGACCAGAATTAACTCGGTGCCTTCTAAAAATATGGACCGGGCCACAGCGATGACCCGTCAGTAACACTGACCAGCGGAAGTGAATGCTCTTGTGTTTTTTTGTATGTGGATTAAACCTCAGGGCGAAGGAGTGAAACTACTGCATGACCACTTTGCTCTGCGGTAGGGGAAAGGGAGGAGACTGGTGGGAGTGCAACAGCAACCCGCGGCCTGTCCGATTAATTAGCGCAATTGGTGTGAGTTCCTGTTCTGCCATCAGGGATGTGGGTGTGTTGTGCTGGCAGCAAAATGACCTCTGCACTGTGGCAGGGCAGTATGGCGGCACGTAGAAGAGGAACAGCTTGAAAACTGCCCGGGTGGTCCTGTTATATTAGTAATGCAGGCTATTTGCTGGATGTTCTGTCAAAAATCCAATATTTCACAATAAAAGCTTACCTGTGTCTTGTCCGTATCTCTCATATCCTTTTCCTCAATCTCTCACAGAGCCCATGCGCGCATTACGGGGACTCGCCGCCACAGATATCCAGCCCAGGCAGTTGTCCCTGCAGTGGGAGAATTTGGCGTTCAACCTGACACGCTGCCACACCTACTCAGTGTCCCTGTGCTACCGCTACACCATGGCGGGAGGAGGCGGCGGCCACAACACCACCGTACGCGAGTGCCTTGCAGTGGAACACAATGCCTCACGCTTCACGCTGCGTGATCTGCCACCCTACCATGCCATCCATGTCCGTCTGTCACTGGCAAATCCAGAGGGGAAGAAAGAGGGCAGAGAGGTCACCTTTCAGACGGAGGAGGACAGTAAGTCCCAGAAGGAGATTACAGAAAAGACAGTAGATAGATGGTAAAAGACGGAGCGCAGAGAAACTAAAACCGAATAGAGCCACTGGATGAATGCTACACATTCAAGGTTCACTACCAGTTTATTAGATCTGCAGCAAAGTGCAACATTAATATCTGATCAAATGTTTCTTAAAGTTCTAATGATTTCAGTGAAACTGTTTTATAATGGCGGATGTAGTCTGTGTTGCTGTTGAACTCGTTGTTTCCTACTAGCAGGTGTTTCTGTTTATTATCTTTTCCACCTCATTTAAATCAATGAAGGGAGGCTAAATAACAGAATCACCTTGCTTTATATTGCAGTACAACTGAGAGAAACAAAAAGCTGAGCGCTTCCGAGATTAAAATAAAAAATCCAATCAACACCTTTCCGAAACACTTTTCTTCAAAAGCATTGTAACCTTGATGAAGGTGAGAATATTGTAGGACTGTTGCTTTAAAAAGCTGTAACATTAGCAAGGTGTACTAATATTAGAGCAGCTGGGAAAAATCTTAAAGCTGCTCTCGCTCCTTAACAGCCAAAGACACCGTCATTCATCAGGCCTTCATATTATAAATGTTATTTTCTTAAAAAACAAACAAACAGAAACCCTCCACTCTCCAATTATCACAAAGTACAAGTTCCAATAATATGTGGTTCCCACTAAATGTTGGCAGTCCAACGTTTTATTGCCTTAAAGCATTTGCTCAGTTTGTCACATGCTAAACTGCGGTCTGGGGTTAGCTCACTGTATGTTCTCATAATAAGTGCAGGCTTCCCACATTGAAACTGTCCCATGTTATAATTTTGTGGACATACACCACCTCCCTAGGATTGTGTCGTCCCTCTTTTGCTTGCAAAAAAGCCCTGAGCTATTGAGGCATGGACTTCACCCGACCCCTAAGATGTGCTGGTGTATCTGGCACCAAGCTGTTAGAAACAGAACCTTTAAGCCCTGTAAATTGTAAGATGAAGCCTCCATGGACTTGTTAGACTTGTTTGTCGAGCACATCCCACAGATGCTTGATTGGATTGAGATTTCAAGGGGAATTTAGAGGCTAAACAACTTGTTGTTGTGCTCCTGAACTATTTTAGTTTTGTGGCAGGGCGCACTACCCTGCTGAAAGAGGCCACAGCCATCAGGGAATACGGTTTCAGTGCTTAGGTATTGATATATGTCAATGTACCAACCACATGGATGACAGGACCCAAGGTTTCCAAGTAGAAAGCCTCACACTGCCTCCGGTGGCTGGTCTTCCTCCCATAGTGTCCAACTCCAGGCCTCAAGGGCTGCTGTCCTATAGGTTTTAAATGTGTCCTTGATCCAACATGGCTGATTTAAATGGCTAAATTACCTCCTCAAGTTCTCCAGAGGCCTGGTAATGAACGAATCATTTGATTCAGCGGCGTTGGCCCAGGGTGAGATCAAAAACCTGCAGGACACCGGCCCTTGAGGCCTGGAGTTGGACACCCCTGCCATAGTGCAACCTAACACCAGGTGTTTCACCATGGTAAGCGATGCACACACAACCGGCCATCCATGTGATGTCAAAGAAAATGTGGATACCTTCCTCCATGGCTCCGTGGTCCAGTTCTGATGCTTCGTGACCATTGCTGGTGCTTTTATTTGGGGACAGGGGTACACAACAAACTGCAATGCGGCTGTAGATTCTGACACCTTTCTACCAGAACAGCTCTGTGCATTAGTGATCCTTGGTCACCTGTAACCTTGCTGCTGGTTCACCGCTGTTCTTTCTTTGTGTTTGATAGATATAAACCACTGCAGACTGGGAACATCCCAGAGTTACAGTCCTGGAGATGATCTGACCCAGTTATCTAGCATCACAATTTGGCACATCTCAGACTTGCTCAGATCCTTAGGTTTGCCAGATTTCTGCTTCTAACAAATCAGCTTTGAGGACAAAATGTTCACTTGCTCCTTAATATCACCCACTCACTAACAGGTGCCATGATGAAGAGATAATCAGTGTTATTTGCTTCACCTGGCAGTGGTCATAATGTTATGCCAGATTGATGTAATTCTGCTTTTCCATCAGTGTTCAAAATACACAAATCCATTATCAGCCCAGTTTTGTGTAATTAAAACTTCTCCTCCCCTCTCCCTTACGCATTAATACAGAAAGGGTGACCGGCTGACTGAGTCAGCATCACAAAAGATCCATTTCATTTTTAGATGGAAATAACATAAAAGAGAAAACATATCTGAGACTCGGGCAATCCCGAGATAGGATTTGGTTCTTATTTCTTATCTCCTATTATTCCTGTGTGCCTTCACAGATTTTCTGCGTGGTGGCTAAAGGAGAAATTCTGCCGTGAACCAAAAAAAGGAAAAACATCTAAACAAACAGGATTTTTCAGAAAGCTACATACACACATATGTACAGAGAAAGATAGAAAAAGAGCAACCAAATAAGAGAGTGAATGTTTTTCTTTTGCTTAGATAAAGATGAGTATATGTATAAATACAAACAGTGTGTGCCAATTAGAACCACCTTTTCCAAAAGTCCCAATAAGCAAATTTGTCGTCCTGACTAACCCAATTCAAAAAAACAGTCAACTCAGCTGTTTGGCTCTCGCTTTAGCCTCAGGCCTGAATCTCACATAACAGTCTTCCTCTGCGCAGTACTCGCACAGACCGCTGGGACCAGGACTTCAACTGAATGGCCCCAAAACCATGTATAGTTGAGAGCTCAGGCCTTCACATATTCATCAGTATATTTAAGCTTTGACTGAAGCAGAATAAAAAAATATAATTCTTTTATAATATTTTCTTTTTTCTCATCTTTGTAATGGGTGCATAATTTATGCAGTTCTGTATCCTTTTTGTGAGTTTTGCCTGCCTACTGCTCTGTGTGTCAGAGTGCTTTGTGTGATGCGTCGCTCTGGGCCACAATGACATTCACTCTGTGATATTGACAGGAGAGGATCACTGTGTGATTAGCCCTTCAGTTTCCCTGACAAATGTTTGTTCTGTAATTTCTCATAGTCCCCGGAGGCATCGCACCGGAGTCGCTCACCTTCACCCCACTGGATGACATGATCTTCCTGAAGTGGGAGGAGCCTGTTGAGCCCAATGGACTTATTACCCAGTATGAGGTGAGCCCATGGAGACATGAGGGTGAATTTCTTCGATGTGTAAATTTAATTGGTTGTAGAGTTTGGTGGATTGGGGCAGGTGCGAGCATTTAGTAGTCTCTCTGTTATCATTGTTGGCTCCGCTGGACTTAAAAGTTGACTTAATCAGCTAACATGGTTGCTGTGCTGTTGTTTGCTGATTCTTTTAATGATTCTGGAGTGTAAACATATTCAAATCTAATAACAAGCAAGGCTGTACCCATGCATATCAGCATGTTAAATACCAGTGGCTGGATGGGTGATTAATCAACTTCTCTGTGCTTTATCTTGAACTTTATTCAGGGTTGCCATGGTTTGCGTACCAGAAACTAACTGGGAAAATATTTCTGTGTACAAAGTCTGCAAACGTATAGATGTCAAAATCCTGAACTGTCTGATGATGATGAATCAGTTATTTAAGTGCAGTCTGTACAGTAGTGATTTTAGACTACAACTAAAAGAGAATTTCATATGCTCAGATGAATCTTTAAAATAATGAAATTACATTGATCTACAGTAAAATAAACACAGATATTAAACGTGTTATTGCTAGGAAACCATCAAACTAGCTCGTATTCTCTAGCCAATAGTAACTCTGATATTCCTCTCCTGCCCTGACAGACAGCTGGAAAATTTAATTTGAACCTGACTTTGGTTGTTTAAATAGTATTATGTTTAATCATATTTCAACGTCCTGTTAAACACTGTCGGCATTTCAGTTGAAAGGCGCAGAGTGAGGTCTCTGTCAGTTTCTCTCCCTCACCTGCCATCCAAGCTATCCGTGCCACCTGCACCGTGGTGCCTTATTTGTAAAGTGGCTTTGACAATACAAAGAAAAACCCAGTAATATTCTAAATAAAGTTGTTAAATATTATATACTACAGATGGAAAGCATAGTGGTATTAACCCTATTGGTATTGTATAGTGATAAAAGTGAGCATCGGGATTGTATGAGTGCATACACTATTGCTGAAAAGAAAAGTGATGCAGGGATGAGTTTTAAGACGTCAAATGTAAAGAATAAAAAAAAATCAGTTTTAATAAATTTAAACATCCTTAATTTTGTAAATCAGGCAAATTAATGAAAGACCATTGAGCCAGTGAGTAAAACATTTGTGCCACGTGTGCCATCAACAGTGTGTCATGTGAGAGACGTAGGTCATACATGCTGCCTGAAAAAAGGAGACTGACACTCTGAACTCAACTATGATAGAAGATCAACTATGATCTTCTTCTGAGATTTTGAGTGGCAATCACTCCTGGGTGTCATCCAATGCAAGACCTCCCCAGAATATATAATGCCTGCAAAGTATAGACGCCTTACTCACAGTTTCAGTAAAAGTCCCGGTGCAGGCATCTGCTGTGTGACCTCTGTAGGATAAAACGTACCTCCAACACATAAAGGGCTGCTGGGATAGTTGGTAAAGTCTTAAAGCTAAGCAAAATGCACGATCAGGCGCTTAACTGCAGGCTGAGTTTCTTTATTGGGTTGCTTGCATCATACATACGACTAAACTCATAAATTAAACTGAGGTGGATGTGGATGTAGTTTGTTCTACTGCTTCCATGCCATTTTTGTGGTCAAGAATAAAATATAATTTTCCCATTTGGTTTGATAAATTTAGAGGTTCTTTTTAAGGGGTTGTTAACTTTATATTCAATATTTTTACCAGCACAAAAAAAATCTCCAGCAATACAAAAAAAATAACAAACCCAAACAGCATTTTCCTGGAACTGAAATGTGCCTGTTCTTTTTTTGTTTCCTGCCTAGTGCAGAAAATATTTCCCTCTCTAGTTGCTGAACCAATTTCAGCATTGCTGCAACTGGCACAGCACAGATAAAGTATGTGCTTAATCACACAACCGCTCTGCTGCAGTTTATGCTTTTTTCTTTTTCCACCCAACGGACAATGCATGTGTGTCTTTATAAACAAAAATAGCAGCGATGACTGGATATGCTTTTGCTGACCCTTGAGCACATGGCTTGGTCTTCTTGTCCTGTAGAAACAGAGAGTGGCACCTTAATCGATACACAAATTTTTGCTGTAGGGCTTCTGCTTAGCTGGACAATCATTTTGCATTTACTTTACACCCTCTGTCTGCAGAAGAGTTGAGCATGCCTACCCATGCTCAACTCTTCCTTCCGTGGCTTCTCTTGCAATGTCACCTCAAGGATATATTAAATAGAATTTCCAGTTTGACATATAAAGTGGAGGCCGCACAAGATTTTTACACTGTAGTGTACACTGATCTTCCTCAACTGACAAAGAAAGCTTTATACAAAGCTGTAGAAATCCTCTTCATTTCTCTCAGATTAAACTATTGACCAGTCTGCCTGAGCCTATCGACCAGAAAGCTGTCCTGCAAGCCCTCCTCGTTCTTCTGTGCTGGGTCTGGCATTTTTTATGAATGCCTTTGTAGCAGAAACACAGTGGTCTGTCTTTTCTCAGTCACTGGATGGCTCATAATTCTATCTTCTCCCTACGAGCATGAGCAGACATTAAGCTCTTCTTATGATAATCAGCAGAAGCTTCGGTTCAGCTCGAGCGTCAGTGCCGGTGTGTGCAACGTGCACGCGCACGAGCACATACGGTACGCATCGTGTGTGTGTTCGTTTCTTCAGTGAAGTGGATCTCCTCCAGCTCCACGTTTCCCTAATACGCTCACCCTTGTCTGATTGCGGTAAGGTCATCTCATTTAGCTCTCCACTATTTCAAAGAGCATAAGTGGAAATTCTCGTGAGGTAGAGGCACAGCTAATCACCTCTTGAGGAAAAACTTTTGAAAAGATTACACTTTTTTGAGGACACTCTCGCGCACCGATTTCGTAGTGTTAACAAGTGTTAATTAAACTCATAAACACTTCACAGTATTGATTTTCATGCTTGGAAATACTTTTTAGTGCGCGAGGTTCCGTCTCTGGCCTTCATAATGAGTTACTTAGTCAGAAAATCACTTACGGCTTCCAATGCTTCTCACCAGAGCTCCATGTTGCTCGTATGCCTTTGAGCTAATGGCGACCATGCCAATCAAGACGTATTCACCTGAAACTGGAAACCACATGAGCAATTAGCATGTTTATTTAGTGAAGCAGTTTTTATTTCATGTCAAGTGAATCATATCAATGACATATTTAATTTACTACTTATGACCGAACAATTTGTGCACCTATTTGATGAACTCAACTGGGGGGGAAAAAAAAAAAATCACAGTTGAAGTTTGTTAGCAGGTATAACAACAGAGCAAAAAAACATTTTAACTGTTTTTTAATGCTGTTTTTATTCCCTATCTGACATCAGATCAGCTACCAGAGTATCGAGTCATCTGATCCGAGCATCAACGTCCCAGGACCCAGGAGAACAGTGTCAAAGCTCAAGAACGAAACCTACCACATGTTCTCCAACCTCCACCCCGGAACGACTTACCTAATCTCCGTCCGGGCACGTACGGCCAAGGGCTTTGGCCAGACGGCCCTCACCGAGATCACCACTAACATCTCTGGTAGGAGCGCCGCTGTCGGAGCATCCGTGCTATCGTGGGCGACGGTGCGAAATCTGGTGTAAAATCGTAAGATAGAAATGAAGGCGGGCGTGTAGAGGCTGTTCTCTGTGCCATCGCTGCCTATCGCTAATGCAGCATGCAGGTACAACAGTGAGACTTCACCCACTGTGTGCTATAATTAGAAATCAGGTTTTCTCTCTTTTAACCTCTGTGTCTTCTCCCCTCGCTGAGGCAAAACTGCTGCTCCCAGAGTGCAAGAGCTATTTTCCAATTGCCTTTCCAATCTAGTGGCACGCTGTCATCTCACAGTCCTCAAGACATAAATTAACTTGCAGGTAGCAGGAAAGCACAACAGAGGGGACACTGCTGTGCGTTATGTATGAAGAAAGATTTAGAACATTCTCGGGACCAGAACACCCCTTCTGAGAGTCTCAGAGCTTATTACTGGTGATAGAAATCCAACCTTTGTGTTTCTGTTTCCTTTTAATGATGCATTTGCGCTTGTTAAGGGATGAGATTACACCTCTGAGGAGCACACAGCACGACCACTCCCACTCGGTCTCGCTCGAACATTTACTCTCTCTGCCCCCATCTCTTTGCAGAGAGGTCCGGTTTGTTTAATTATAGATTTAGTGCACAGGCTCACTCGCTGTATGGCAGACAGCAATCTGGCGTGGAGCCAGACCACAGATAGAGTCCAAAAGTCTTTGCAGATCATCCTCAGCCTCCTCCTCTGGCCCACGGTGCAGAACATTCACTTACACTGAGCGTCTCTCAAATCTGCACTGACAGCTAGCAAACACTGAACACCTTCAACAGCCACTACTGTCAGCATCTTCAAGCAACACCCACCGCGGAGTATCCTTCCACGCACGTTTCCTTATTCGCGTGCACGCGGAGTCGTGGCTGACGGGCACTAATCTCTCAGACAGGCTCAGTGTGGCAACTGGCATCGAACCCTCTTTTTTCTTTTTTGGCAGCACGTAATGTCGACAATAGTGCATCTGGTTTTCCTCAATAACTCACCTTAATTGATGCGTGCTCTTTCCTTCTGCGCTATTAGTGAACTGCTTTTTAATATGATAATTATCGATTCCTCATGAATAGTTTGCTCTCTTCCCCCTCGCTAATTGACTGCTGATATTAAAGAAAAATGTGCCGCCACATCTCCAGGGAGGAGCATGACTTTAGCCAAATCCTTTTAAATGAAAAACCCATTCAATTTAGCTTCACTCCCTTTACTTTTAATTGGACTTGTTTCTAAGACAACTAGAAGGGAAATTCAAACATTGTACTTAAAATGACAATATGGGGTTTGGGTATATTAGCCCGTTTATCCCTGTATGCTGACAAAGGAACGAGTCTTTGCTCAAAAAGACAGTTTGTGCGGCTTAGACCAGGGGTGTTAAACATTAGGCTCGGGGGGTCACACTCTGCTCGGCAAAGACTCCAATCTGGCCCACTGGGAAGCTTTGAAAAATGTGAAAGATGGGATAAGAATTTTCAGCTTTCACCTGTATTTTCATACTTTTTACAGCTTTTCCCACTGATAAAGACCTCCCCCCCCCAGTCATTCATACTAAAACAAAGTAATTAAGTGCAAGTTAAAATTACAGGGCTGTCTGTGCAACGAACAAACAGATTTATTTTTGTAATTTGACACAGTTCTTTCTTATAATTTAAGCCCAAAGAGTCGTGCTGACAGATTTCTTTTCACTTGCCACAGTAGAAAAACTTTGTGTGGAAAAATTGATCTGCACTGTAGTTAAACTTCTTGACTGCACATTGACAAAATCAAGTTTTGCTGATCCGACCCACTTAAGGTCAAAGTGGGCTGCATGTGGCCCACGATTCAAAATGACCTTAAAAATTCATCTCTGAATTTCTAGTTCCATAGTCTAAACTGTAAATATGTAAAAGATGAATAGTGATGTAGCTGTGTGCACACATTTTTTATCTTAATGACATGGCGAGATATGCCAGTGTATCAACAATTGTCTGCATTGCCACTAGTTAGTGTACTATGAGGAAAACGCTATATAGTGAGTGAGTGAGGCTCCGTGTTACGTGACATTTCAAGGATGAACATGTTTATGTGAAAGGACAAAGAGGCAGAAATGAGCACTGGCTAAGGCTAGACGTGTGCTTATTTGCGTGTGCTTTTATTGTTTTTGACATGTAAGCTTTGGTGTCTGGTGTCCACAGCTCCCACCTTTGATTACGGAGACATGCCGTCTCCGCTGAGTGAGACAGAGAGCACAATTACTGTCCTGCTGCGCCCCGCCCAAGGCAGAGGAGCACCTGTTAGGTGAGGAGATCATTTCAGGTACAGAAAATTGATTTTCATCAGTGCTCCAGGCTTATTAAAATGCACATCCGCTCTTTGTACAGCACATACCAGGTAGTGGTTGAGGAAGAAACTGGGAAGAAAGTGAAGCGGGAACTGGGGGTGCAGGAATGCTTTCCGTTGCCCATGTCACACGGGGAGGCCCAGGCCCGAGGGACGCCTCACTACTACACAGCCGAGCTGCCGCCCAGCAGTCTGCCCGAGGCCAGTCCCTTTACTGTGGGTGACAATCACACGTATAATGGTTACTGGAATAGCCCTTTGGACCCCCGCAAAAGCTACCTTGTCTACTTCCAGGCTATGAGCAACTTCAGAGGGGTGAGTGACTATAAACTTGCACTGGTGTTGCAGCAAAGCTGGATACGTTGTTTTTGCAGACCTTGTTATAGTCTGTGTCAAATTGTACCAATGACACTCCTGTTCTTTAATGTATTAAACGTTCTCAAATCAGTTGCAGGCCTTTGTATGGAAAACTGTTCTGTTCCCCACTGATGCTAACACACCCATCTCCATAATATCCCAGTTTAATCCCTGGCCAGTGGTAATCAAATGAAGTCAGTGGTGTTTGGCGTTAATGAGTATCTGTATTTAAAGTACTAATGCTGTGACTGATGTATTGTGTGGACCTCTGAACAAGCACTTATGCAGTGAAAGAGGTTGTTGGATGAAAACAAACTGTGCAGGCAAATGTAACTACTTGAAAACTACAAACGCTTACATCCTACCACTTTGATTCTCTGCAAACAAAGCATTTCTGAGACAGGAATTACTTGCATGTATTACTTACAGCAAGCAAAGCTCTGATTAAGTGGAATTACTCAGAGTAAACAATCCACTTCATTCGCCTCCTCTGTCCCGTTACCTCCATGTCCTTGTCTGCTCCCCTCTTTCTTTATGCAAATAATTAGTTAATTATCTTCGAGAAAAATCCAGATGTAGCTGGCCAGGGTAACGCAGAACTAAACCTGAGGCTTTTACGCGACTGCTTTTCTGTCCACTCACTAAAAACTTGCAGACCTTGTTTCCACACGGCTGTGCTTGCTTCCATTTCATTGTTCTTGAACAGACAAAGACCTTCAGTTGTACCCAGAGGATGCCACATTACCTTTCCAAATTCCATTACAGGAAGAGCTGCTACCTGGGTGAGGCAATTACTTAAGGATAATTGGGCACAGGTGCAGCTGATCAGTGGTAGAAAGCTGCTGCTTTAATATTCACAGACTGTGGCAATGTAGCTGAGAGTTATTGCCGTAGGTAAAAACACAGTCTTCTGTGATCATCAGCTGGTGATAAATACGTGCAAGCTGGGTCACTCGTGTCTGCTTATTTTTTCCGATTTCTGTCGGCTGCTTTTTCATTAGGAGTGTGCGTGTGAGTGTTTTTAAAAATCCTGCAAACAGGAGCTGGGTGACTCGTCCCCACCAGTAAGATCTTTTTCCAACCCAGTGAAAAAACACACGGACGTAGTGCTGTGTGAGCACTTCACACAGCTAGGCTACCAAGAATGGGATTAGATAGGGGCGGCCTGGCTTTACCGGCGGATGGGATTAGGCTTTGTTTTGCCTGGCAGGGGGCCAGCATCCATGACCCACAGTGATGGGAGCACAGTGCCAAATCACACAGCCAACATTGTCCTCAGTCCTTTAAACATTGCTTTGCCTGGAAGTACAGATGCAGTGAGTGTTTAAATCTGTATATCGGTGCTGCAGGACTGAACCGACTTCACTTAAATCAGCTTTTAACACAAGGAGTTTTAGTCAGAACAAGTTTACCCTCACAAACACATTATTTCGGGGAGTGTGTCAGACCTTGCTCAGTGTTCATTGCTTAGCACAGGATCTTATTAACCTCCTAAGACCCGAACTCTTTCACGACATGCATTTTTAATTTCTCTTTGATATTTGGGCTGATTGGGGCCCGATGAATGTAAAAAACAAAGAATTACCAGATTTTTTTTTTACCTAATTTTTGTTTTTAAGAAAAATGAGAGCCACATATGAGGATATTCATTTAAAATTTTGATATAACAGTAGCAGTATAATGTCCTCGTAAGTGGATATCAGGCCCATGTAGAGCAAAATTTAGTATTTTGGTCTAAATAACCCAAAATGTGATGTCCACATATGTGGACGGCAGGTCCTAGGAGGTTAATATAGCTTTTTCATTGATGTCAGTGTAATAGCTGTGTGATGTCAGTGAGTTCGGTATAGTTAAATCGAACCTATGCTTTGTATATAACCCACACACATCACAACAGGATTATGAAAAGACAAGGATTGCAGGAGAAAAGGTGTCATATGCATAATGTAACAAAAAAAGTATTAAAGAGTGTAAAATAGCAGTAATTAGACTGCTAACAGAGCACACAGTTATATGGCATGGCACTTAGCTTGTTAATGATATTAACGTCATTAGCAGGCGCAGTTTTTCACCTCCCAGAGTCATTTAAAAGTGGCCACATCCAAGTGCTAATGACAAAGTGTATTAAAACCATCAAGCAGATGTTCACGTTTGGCTCCTGTAGCCTGCACGGACCAGAAATGGTTCAGCAATTGCTAAATGTTTTGTCCTGTTTTGTATCTTCCTGCTTGTGCTCCATGTGCATTTATGCATCACAGGCCTTTTCACATTTTCGCATTGTGCGCACACTGTCACAAAAATGTAGGCCAGAAAAGTGAACGTTGGCATTTTGAATTCGATTGCGTACAGAGGCACAAATGCATGTACTGGGGATATTTTTGTAGTGGTGTTTTGTAAAGAAGAGAGCGAAGCGTAATTACTTTATGCCTGCTCGTTTTAGTGGAAGAAAAAAATGTAAAGAGCACTCCAGAAGCTGGCAATGAAAGTAGTTTCTCTCCCAAGAGTGAAGCATCTGAAAGTCACAGACACCTGGATTAAACACTTGTTGATGCCGTGCTGACATAATTGTCATCTTTAACAGTTATTTAAGCTATTGCACCCCGGGGGCCAAACAGAGCTGTCATCACGTTTTATGACTTATTGGGACGCCTCGTTATTTCAGAATCTCTGTGGTTTATTTAAGGTTTTGTCTTTGTGAAGGGGAAACATTGAACCTCTATAATGGTGGAACAGTTTGAACAGTATATGGGACCCATAATATTTGGTATTTACCCATGCTAATTATCTAGAGAGTGGCTCTCAAGCCTCTGTAATTGCTTTGATTGATCCATCTAAAGAGGTACTTGAAAAGCTGTGGATAAAGGCTGTAGCTTTGAAGGATACAGCATACCCATTTATAACCACTACACTTAGATCTTCAAACTTTGCACACACATACACACAAACACTGTAAAAACCTTGAGTGTGTGCCATAGAGCCCTGTGTTGCATGTTGGCATTTGCGTTTTGTATTTAGAGCTGCCAGGAGCCACCAGCCCCTCAGGCGTAACTGGCACAGCGTGGGGAGACGTGATGTTTCTTCCACAATCTGGAGCTTGCCAATTAACACTTCTGCCGAGCTAGTGCACAATGACTTAGATATGCGAGTTGAAAAATTTACTTGTCCATCACGACGACCTATTTTACATCATCTGCATTAAGGAGATGTAAATGTATCTGTCTTAATTTGCCAAAGCTTGTAATGATTGAATGTATGAATGATTTCAAATACTTTCTTCATAAAGTAGACTGCTTCAGATGAATCAGCTTTTCTTTCGTAAGGAAAATGTTTAATGTAATTGAGTCAGTCCACAGAAGGCTCAAAGTCCCCAGTCAGCAGTCTGCATGTTCCAGTTCTCCTGATACATGCAGTGGAAATGAAGTGGGTTGCACTTTGATGAATAGTATTAATTAAAACAAATTGATAATCATTTGATAGCAGTTGATATAAATTATATTAGAAATGTGGCTTAAAGTAAGTTATATAAATCCACCTGTCAGCTTCGTTGTATTGTGGTAATGTGCAAAAGTGTTTCTTTATATTTTGCTAGGAAAATGGGAAATTGGTGCAGCGATTTATCGAACCATGCAGACATACATGGAAATATAATATATATAGCATTTACTAGTATAATATTTGCTTATAACATTTCAGTTAATAATACAGTATGGAGTAGGGGTGGGTGATATAAACGATATACGATAGAAACAAAATAAATTTGGCCAACGATAGAGATTTTGACTATACCGCTCTATCACATGTTGATGATGTTATCAAGCTGCGCCTGTTTTGGTTGAAAGCATTGCAGTGGCTACAACCAGTATCATCTGCAAATTATGGCGGGCGACAGTCATAGCAAAGAGATGAAGCACTTTTGAAATATGGGGAAAGCCAAAAACTGCGCTTCCTCCACTTCCGTAACATTGATTCATTAATGCTGAATTCTCTCGCAGCTGCTCTATTCCCATGTTGTTGCAGTATATTAATAACTAATATCGTATTGTGGATGAATGATCTCAGTTGTTCTCCTGACTGAAGTTTGGCCCGTGTATAGCATCCTGCTATGCGATTGCATTTGTCCCCAACCACCAGAATCCCTCACGTTAACTTTTATCGAGTGGAAAAAAAGTTGGCGTTCATCCTCCAGCTTCACTGTGCTAATGTTATGCTAACATAGCTGTGTCGCTAGCAATCACGTAGCACAACATTATATACCAGGTAGTCCAACTTCAGTAACCCTGCAAACGCCACTGCTGTTTAGTTTTCTGTCTTCATTTATGTCGGAAGTGGTAGCCGAGCTGTACGTTTTCATTTTTCAGAAATCTCTCAGTCAGAACATGGTATGTCATGTTTAGGTGGAAACTAGCGAGCTAACTTCCTGCTAACTTCTAACTCCGTTAAATTTAATAACTTCTGTTTTCATGGATGCCTGGATGTTAAACTTAATTGTTACACTTGGTAAAGCAGCAATGCTGATGATTTTATTGAAGATTAAAGATCAAGCAGTGAGGCTTACCAAAGTTGTACTAAAACACTTTTTAACAGATTTCTGCACGCCCAAATCGGTTTGAGGTCAGTAAGCACAACCAGAATTCATACATAAGGCACACTCTCGATTTTTGAGAAAATTAAAGGATTTTAAGTGTGCCTTATAGTGTGGAAAATACGTTATACAGAAGAAAAGAATATATCGCGATATATATCGTTACCGCACATGCTTCAAATTATATCGCGATATTAATTTTAGGCCATATCGCCCAGCCCTAGTATGGAGGCAAACACAGAATTCATTCAATTCACTTTCAGGGTGCTTGAAAGTCAATATTTGGTTTGGGCACCTTTATTCTTCAACACAGCCTGAACTCTCTTAGGCAAGTTTCTCTTAATTCCTTTAAAGAGACTCCAGGAATAGTTCTCCAGGCTCCTTGAAGGACATTCAGGTCTTTTGATTTGGATATTGGGCTGCCTTTTGTTGGGTTTTCTATCAGGATAATTGTACGTTTTTACCAGTAAAGTATGCTTTTTTACTGCACTGGCAGTGTTTTTGGATTATTGTCATGCTGAAAAACAAAGCCAATCAGATACTTTCCAGATGTTATTGTATGGATAATCAAAAATCTGCCACGTCTGTGTTAACAATTACAGCCCCAAACCATCGAACCAGACATTTCAAATATTTGGTTTTTGGTCTCATTTTTCTATAATTTGGCAAACCTCAGCCTTTGCTCCCTGTTTCTCTTCCTTACGAATGGCTTCTTGACAGCCATCTTTCTACTGAGAGCATTTCTGATGAAGCTTTAGTGAAAAGTAGATGGATCAACTGAAGGGCCAGCTTAGAGTTTATTCGCAAAGAGTCCAACAAAGCTAGATCCACTTCAAAGAAAGCAAGCTAACTAGCAGCTAACTAGATTAACAACAGCCAAAATATCTTGATGCATGCTCATTCATCCGTGTAAGTAAATCTAACATTAAGTCCGTACTGCTTGTCTTGGGAATAAACATCATATTTTTGAAAGCAATTGTGTGTTTTTATGTGTTGTAATCATAATTTTTTCACCACATGATAAATATGTGCGCCTCGGCTCAGTATTTCACATCCTCTCTTCTATTATCACATCTCTTTCATGCAAAATGCAAAGTGACACTTTCCCCCTGACGTCTGTGTTGTCTTTCTCTTTCAGGAATCTAGAATAAACTGCATCCGCATTGCTCGCAAAGGTAATTCAACATAAATATCTCACCTCCCAAAAACACTGTGACCTGAATCCATTTCCCTGCATCATTTCTAAATAACTTGCAGTATTGTGTACTTTTGTAGAAAGACAGGACATTACGAATGTGACGGTGATGGTGTGTTTACTCTGTTGTAGGATGAAATATTCACGAGGTGATTCTTCGCGTAGCTTTCGTTTTTAATATGCTGTCGATACATTGTCACCATTTATTTGTTCGTTAAAACGTCCAAATACTTCAGATCTGCCGGTTTGACTGCCCAGCGTCGCTACTTCGTGACACCTCATGGTAGAGCGAACAATAGTTAACCTGCCGTGAAGAGGAAACTAACAGGGGACAGATGGTTCAAACAAATTAGTGACCTGATCAGCAAATTATTAAAATTGAAAAAAAGACACTTTAAGGACTATTTTTCCTCCCTTTGTTACAGTCACTGTTGTTAGAGGCAAGGTTTCATTTTAGTATTCTGTAGTTCCCGCCTATCTCTCTTCTCTTAAGTAAAAAGGTGAAGAACTGGACAAATTTTCTCTGGCGGCCCCGGTTGTTTAGCACTGGGCCTCAGAGAAAAGGGCAACAAGCAGGGAAGGATTAGAGGTCAGGCTTTCATCCTGTTTGTTTGGGGGCTGACACTGGGACACGTCGTATCAAAGGCAGTCTCTTTGTTCTAATCAGCAGCCCACCAGACAGCTACATCTGAGGGCTCTGACCTCTGCGCTGTCCAGAAGGGTTCTCCAGATCAAAACTTCCAGATGGAGCTACCTTGGCCTATATGAGAAAGCCCTCCCTGCCTCCTTATCTTTACCTCGGCTTTTTTGATTCAAAGGCACATGAAAAGGGCAGAGAAATTGACTCTAAGTCCTTATGGCAGGAGAGCCCCTCCACCATAGTACACTGTCAGATCACGGTAAATAAAAAGTCATGTATTTATAGTTATCATAGCACCGCAACAGTAAGCGGAGCCTTGCAAGTAAATTGACTTGGCGGGGTGTCTTTTTCTTTTTTTGGTTAAGGCCTCTTCTTTTGTGAGAAAATAATGAAAAAGATGAGGCTAAGGCGAGGCCAGCCTTTTCAGCTCGACTTCTTGCTCCCCACAAGTGCCAAATTGGGCATTGATTAATTAAAAGTCCCCACAGCAACAGACTTTATGCTGCATGTGCCACTTTTATTTGACACTGGGCAGAGACAGAATGAAAGAAATGAACAATGGAGCTCCTAAGATAAAAAGAAAATACAATTAGCAATGAAATAAAATACCTGTAGAGAGAACAGAAGTGGAGATAAGACAAAAGAATAAAAGGTTAAATGCACAATTGAAAGTTATGATTTAAAAAAACTGCCAGCACTACATTTTCACCACAGGCATGGTGATATAACTAAAAAAAAACCTGAAATGCCCATTGATGACAGAAAAAAATGTGGGTATTTCCAATTTCAAGGTGTAACAGGTCACAGGGTTGGTTTTTTTTTTTTTTGTTGCTATGTGCGATCTCCATGATCCCTCTACCATTAACAGAGCCTCTGCATCATCGGGTCCTAAGCCGTTATTATCAAGCAGCCCATCACAAGCGAAGTGGAGGCAAATGATTCTGGCTTGGATAACAAAGCTGGAGATTACATTTCAACTTCCAGGTGACAGTTTAATTAAGGATCCTCTGGCAGGCTCAACACAACAATAGACTTCCATTTCTCCTCTAAGTGCCAATTTCCACCATCGGGCAGCTGGCAGGTGCATGGATTCATGTGGAAATCTATTTCATGCTCGTGTTTGGCTTAATAGAAATTTTGAGGGTAAAAGAGGCAAAACCGCCTTATCTGTCCAAAATGTCAGAAAACTGAAATTGATTTTTCACCTCCTCCGCTACATTTTTAGCCCGTATAAAGAAGCCTTCCCCTAATTTTAAATGAAGTTGCGGCATAAAATAAACAGTGAGCATCTGAGTTTGTGTCTGAGACGGTGCTTTGAATGGAGCGCCATCTCAGACACGCTGGAGTCTTTGGTATTTGTCGGTTACAGTCGCTCAGAGACACAAAGGCATTTTGGATGTTGGTGTGTCCCTGTGTGTGAACAGAAACCACAAAAGGAATCACTCACTGGCTAAATCCTTTCTCACCACGGCGGCAGACGCGACGTTTAAAAGCAGCACATGCAGAGATGTCACGCTATCGGATTAATATGTAATCGGAGGACAGCGACACGAAAGTGATGTCCAAAGCAGTTTCAGAAATAACAGCCTTAGACTAATATCAGGCCAGTGACTAATTTCCCCCTATTCTGATATGTCAGACATTCATGATTGATTAAAAAAATCCAGCCAAATCCTACCATGATATTGCACTACTTTCATCTTTATTTGGACAGAGGGTTCTAAGGCGGCCCAAGTGCCCTTGGCTGCAAATGGTTGGACTAAAGCACGGCTCTGTTTTCATTTTCCCTGCCCCAGATCTGATTTTCTTTTTCCCCAGCAGGCTGTAAGATAGAGCTCTATCCCCAGGCCTGCTCTGACTTTCTCCCACTCTCCAGATAGTTTATACTGTTCCAGTAAGCTCTGGAGGGCTGGTTTCCAGGCTGTCAAGGCCTGGAGGACAGGCTGACACACAGGGAAAAAAACTGGATCAGTGGGCTCCTAGAACAAGGCAAAGAAAGACCCACTGCTCAGCACCATTTACATAAGTATGAAGCTTTATGTAGGAGAAATGAATAACCTGCTATTATGGTAACGACCTTTCCAGTAGCTCACAGACAGCGGGGCACCTTGAGACTGTACTGTAAAGCAGTGTGGAGGATTCTGACTGGAAACTGATTATTGATTGGAAATTGACTTCAGAGGTCAGTGAGTGTATGACAGCATGAATTGCAATCCAAACGTGTCGCGTTATAATTATAATGTTTAATGCACAACTTTTAAATCAAGAATGATTTGCTGCTCTGCTGTGAGTTCACCGCCTCACTCTCCCAAATCTGGAGCCTTGTAAAATTTACCAATTCATACAAACCTGCTTAAAAAGATCATGGTAGTCATAGTAGCGACATATATCTTTAACTGTCTGAAATGATCACAGAAAATCATTCCGTGTGGGAGCGAGTCTGCTTATTTTGCACATGTCACTTGTATCTGTTTGGACAGTGTGGACAATCACTGTTCAAAGTGTCACCTCTTCATTTGCATACATTTTTCATTTCTGTCTATTTTTTTGAAAATGCCTCAGATCAGATCAGTGGATACCTATGATAGGTAGTGTGACAGGATGACAAAATTCAGCTTTCCTACCTCTGTTGAATCCTTTTTGCCCTTTATTCCTTTAAGTTCTATGTTTGCATTCTGCCTTTTTAATGTGGCTCTTCTGTCTTCCCTCGTGTAGCGGCCTGTAAAGATCATCGCAAGGCTTTGGAGGTGTCGCAGCACTCCGAGGAGATGGGGCTGATCCTCGGTGTGTGCGCCGGAGGCCTGGTAGTGCTCATCCTCCTTCTGGGCGCTGTCATTATCATCATCAAGAAAGGGTAAACAACTTTCCATAGACGTTGTGAACAAAACATGCGTCATTGTGCTTAATCACCCCGCATAGTTTTACCTTTTACGCTTTATTCTCCGGCAGCTCGGTGATCGGCTTTTACTCTTTGCTAGACTTTTGCAAAGGTCACGCTTTCCAAAAGATGGGCAAACAGCTGGCGTGGCGTTGTTTTTCTTTTTCTTATATCGCACCAGAGGGACCAAACAACTCGCATCTGCAGAGCCTGAGTGTGAAGTATTTAATTAAAGGCGGATACAATTCAATTAGCCACTTAATTACACACCAAACAGACGCCTGACCCTTAAATGAGATGGTAATTGGGAGGGAAAAGGTGTGCTTTTAGAGATTATTAGTCAATGATCCCGCAGGTCTACAGTAAATCATCGACACCTCTGGCTCCGCATTTATTTAGCGGCAGCTAAAGTCTCAAATCGGGCTTCGACGCCCTCGCCTGTTTAAGATAAATTGAATTCTAAAGAGCCAGCCAAAATAGGAGTTAGTCAGAGGCTCCAGCAATCGGTGTTTAAATTGCTGACACAGCGTTCAGGGTAATGGTGAATAATCTTGATTGTGGAAGTCACTTCTAGTCTGCACATTAGCCCGCGTTGCTCTCCTAAGCCACCATGAATTTCACTTTTAGGGAATTGATTATTAAATTTGCTGTGACAGGAAGCCGCGTGGTCTAGTCCTTGAAGTGTAACACTGAGACGTATTCGATTGAAAGAAACACACATTTTTCTGCCCGGCTGTGGTTTAGTCTGTCAGCACCTGCTTGATCCGCTCGCATGTGTCATATGGCCGCCTGCGCAGCTAAACTCATGAGAGGACGGTTTTCATTTTCACTGTAATCAATGCGCTCTGCCCTTAGCTGACATTGCTTTCATCTTACATCTCTTCTTTCTCTTGATTTTTATTTTTTTCCCTTCTTCTCCTGCACTCTTGCCAGAAGGGACTACTACTCTTATTATCCGTAAGTGACTCCACCTCTTTGCTTTTCCATCGTTTTGTGATCCATCATACACGTGCATGTGCGCTTGCTGGCTGTCAATCATGAGTTACAAGAGTGTACCACTCTTTTTTTTTTTCTTCTCTCAGCAGATCAAAAGTGTACAAGCTTTTTTTTTTTTTCCTACCTAAACATAACTGCAGAGACTCTTGTGGCAATCTCTTCTTAATATTGATTGCCTCTTGATTGTTGTCTCTATCCGTTAACAGGAAACCAGGGAACATGAATAAGACGCCAATTACCTACCGCCAGGAGAAGAGCCATATGGGCTCTATGGAGCGCAGTTTCACAGACCAGAGCACCCTGCAGGAGGATGAAAGAATGGCTCTTTCCTTCATGGATTCACACACTTGCGGCACACGAAGTAAGAGAAGTGCACCGCTGTGACACTCATGCAAGCTTTGCATAGCCCCGAATCTGACATGCATCATCCCTCACTTTGTAATCTTTTTGGCCGTTGCTCGATCGCTCCACATGTGAAAAATCTCCTTCAGTATGATTTCATGTCAGCTAGTACCGCCTGAAGCCAACACAGAAACACAGAATCTCACTAGATGGCAAATAAAATAAAAAAAATGATTTGTGATTCTTGTCAGTTTTGTGCTTTCTAATGTTGTCAGCATCACAGAGGAGGAAAGATGGATGTGTTTATCCTAAAGATGCTCGAGATTCTTGTCTGCTTCACACTCTTTCTGAGAAAGAGTTGCCGACGCATCAGCATAAGATCTATTACGAAGACATCTGTATCAAGACGAACTCCATTCAAAACTTCATGCCTGACGTGTATTTGTCATGTATCGGCCTGTAAAGTGCCTTTCTGTGCCGCTAACACATTCACACCAGTATAAACGTGACACGCAAGTGTTAGAAAAAACGATAAATGTTTCAAGCCGTGATGTGTCTGAGTCATTAATGTTTCAGCTCACTCAAACTGTGAATGTGTCTGTGTGCGTCGCTCAGGTGATGCTCGAAGTTCAGTGAATGAGGCCAGCAGCCTGCTGGGAGGCTCCCCGAGGCACCAGTGTGGACGTAAAGGTTCCCCCTACCACACGGGACAGCTCCACCCTGCCGTCAGAGTGGCCGACCTCCTCCAGCACATTAACCAGATGAAGACCGCCGAGGGCTACGGCTTTAAACAGGAATATGAGGTGAAAGGGCGCCGTTGTACTCCTGTTTAACGCTGTGACATTATAAGACAGCATAGACAGCTATTAGTCCTGCACTCTGGCAACATTAAATGAACAGCGGTATAAAGAATGGGTGCTGGTGCACTCATGCTGAGTTATTTAAAATGGAGCTATAACACTTTTCCTACTGTCTTATATGTGCTGTTGCAATGGTAGATGGCCAAAGTTTCAAATAATGAGGTCAAAGTCTATGCAAGTAGTTGCTGTGAGCCAAAAGCTCAGGCTTGGATCGCATCTGTATCCTTTACTTCTTTGGCTAGTTGATGTCAGTGAGAGGAGTTGTCCTTAATATTGTTGTCCTTTACTTGTATGAAAACGTGTTTGCCTTTCCCAAAGAAGAAAGCGCGAGCCAAAACTTCAGAGAGCAATGTTTTTTCAATGAACCCAGCATGAAGTTTGAGTTTCAGCTATGTTAATGCTAAAAGATGGGGCTATTCTGCCTATGAAAGGCAATAATGAGCTATCAGAACTGCGAGCTGAAGGTGTCACTAAACCACTGCTGTCGTATTTAATGGATTTCAATGGTTGCTGCTACAATTTCACTCAAAGTGTAGCCGAATCTGCTCTCTTTCATTCTGCTGACTCTTGAAAGCTTTTTTTATTGGTTAAAGTTGTTAAAAGTGATGCTACAGGGAGGAAATATACGAAAACACAGATGGAGATGAGCTTGTTTTGTTATTTTTAATATTGTGAGATAGTTAACATTTTGTACTTCAGGTGCTTGTTTGGTTCAGTTCCATAATTTATACTTGTTGGGTGTGATCATGATATTGTGAAATTTTGCCTAAAAGTACCACATTTCTGTCCAGTCCTCACTTCAAGATCACTCTCTCATCCAAACTTGGACCGATTCTAGAGCTGCTTCCATTTTCACATTACCCACTTTCGGGCCAAATGCATCGGTGCTTTACAATTATTCAGAGGAGGTCGGGGAGCAAATATTCACTTCTGTGACAAACTGATCGGACTTTTGTATCGAGGAGCATTAGGAGGAAGCACAATCCAGAAAACAAACAGCAATTTTCAAGTTGTTTAGTCCAGAGTTTCCAACCCCTTCGGTGACATTGGAGGCTAGCAATGGGGAGGTATGCTTTTATGTATTTATCTATTTTTTATTTTCAGTCACGGGGCTGTGCTCAATGAATTTGCACCCTGGGGTCAGCGAAGTTCTGCTGTAACGTCCTGAGGCGAACGTTCAATGGAAATGACCTGAGCTGTGGCATGTGCCAGCCAGATTCCAGAGGCACAAGTGCAAGCGGTCATGACGGGACTTTCAGAGCGCAGTCTAAAAATAGAAGTTCCACTGAAATTGGTTCAAGGTACAGGAGAAGATGACCTTGAATTTAGTACATATAGGTGCACTTGTTGATTTTACCTTGTATTTGGTCTTCTCTTCTTAGGGGCACATTGATCGCCCAATTTAATTGTGGTTCCTTCCCTTCCTATAAATAAAAAGTTTAAATATATCATTATCATACCTTTTAAAGATGACAGGTGAAAATACACCTTTCCCTTAAATTACTTACTAAAATGATATTTTCCAAGTTATCTCCAACAGCTCGGAGAACTTGGCTGATAGTAATGTTATCATAATTAGTATTACTAAATATTATTCTTGCATTTTCTGTAGTGTTACGGTGTTACATCCCAACTTGTAACACCTAGTAGTTAAAGGCTTTTTCTTCTGAGGGTTCTGCAGATGTTTCAGTGGCAGATGGAAAGCATTACTTCTTAGACATGTCCTAGTTCTGTCCTGAGGCTCCCCCTCAGCAGGAATGCTTGACTTTAATTGCCAACATTGTTAGGAGGAAGGGTGGAATTGTGCTTGCTTTTGAATGCGTATACAAAAAGCTTCAAACACCAAGGAATTGCACTTGTTCTTTCTTATACACTTTGTTATCTTCTAGTTCCCTTTTTAGTCCACTTGGGATCTGACTGGAGTGGTACCCAGTGGAAAGAAAGAAACAGATGTGAGATGAGATGACGATATAAATTTGATTTATTCCACAGAAAAGGATCATTGCATCGCAGAAGTGCCTCCCCCCTGACCCTGCAGAATCAGCTGTTTTTGTGCAATAATATTACCATATGTGTTGAAGCCACGTAAAGTTTTGTCTTCACACTATGTCAGTTTTGAATTTTCTGAACTAGAGGCTGTGTAAGTTCATGGGGATGGGCTTAAATTTGGTACATATTAAGTTGTCTTATTTTTTCTAGCATTTCCGAGTACCTCATATGATATTCCTGGATGAAAAATGCAACCAAATCAGTTGTATTTATTTTGCTCACTCCAAAGTTCATGATCTAAAGCGATCACCCATCCACTTTTAGCATCAGTTCCATTTGATCATCACTGTTTCCATAGCAAAACTGCACCTATTTGATGCTCTTCAACAAGCATTGGTTTCCTGGATATTTTATGCATTTCTGGGAAAAGCTTCAGAAAATGAATTTTGGATTATATAACAATGTGGGATAGGTGCCTGTCTTAAACAAACTCATAAAAGCTCTCCTTTGTACCCACATTTTGACACCAGCCTCATCTTTTAGCCATGATTCATGAGTCAGGTGAGAACATTTCTCAGAAGTGACTGATTTTTAAACTGGATTGACCCAAAAGTGTGAGCCGTCTACTGTGGTGATGGGGTGGAAAACAGCAATTTTCAATTGGGTCAGATATTCAGTCCACCATGACTTCACCAGTCCATGTGATATTTGGTAAAGTGTCCAAAGAAACTGGAAATTTCAGAATAGTAAGAAAGCCTATAGGCTGTGATTTCATGTTGTGGATCGGTATTTCTCCGTTTTATTTGTTTGTTTTTGTGCCCAAGGCTAAAAAAGGAGATTGATTTTAAAGTACACATGCATTCACACTTGCAGAAAATAACCTTTATGTCACCTGGAATTATATCAGTGACTTATTAGATTATGTTGACAGCTTGTATACGTACCCTTATTTTCGCACAAGCAAGCAAGGGTTGTTGCTGCCTGTGGTTCAGGTTCTGTGTATTGTTGTTTTGTTTTTATTTTTACAGCAGGAGAAGAGATATTTGTTTATTTCCTGTTAGATGTGAGTTTTTTCTTCCCACTGTCGCCAAGTGCTTGCTAATAAGGGTCGTCTGATTGTTGGGGTTTTCTCTCTACTGCGTTTTTACCTTGAGGCAACTGTTGCTGTGTTATGAAAGTGAATTGAAATCGTTTCCAAATATGTGTTTGGCTTAATTTGCACCATGTTAGCATTGTTTAACTCCTCCCAACAAATGATATACTCATGCTGAAGGCTGCTGAAGTCTGGGTCCAGTTAAAGCCACAAGGTCAGTTTTACAGCAGTTTCTCCTCCCTGTTTTATTTAAAGCTGGTTTTGTATGTTTTACTCCTGACATTTGATTGTACTAATTCAGTAAAGGCAAATTAATATATTTCATGCACTCACAATCATAAATGATACAAAATCCCAACAGACACCTGGACTTGTGTCAGGGCACTCTAGCCACAGCCTCAGTGGAAGATAACTGTGAGCGTAAAGAGGCCATATAGCCTGAATGTTGAAAGTGGGAGACCATCAATCTGAAATCCTCCACATCATCCGCCCTCCTTATCCCACACTGAAATTAATTACCAAGGTTAAAGAGGCTTTTGGATCACACTGTTGTTGTGCATATGAATAATTATCCTCATCTGGGCCCTAGAGATGACCTCAGTCTTGAGGTTAAACATCTCTAGCTCGAGTGAGCCTCATCGTCCACTGCTGGCAGATTTTTTTTTTGGCGGCGAGGACAGGAAGGGGCTGTCTGGGATCGTTTTGTGTGAGAGGGAGACAATTGAGAAAAGAGAGCTCTTGCCACCCAGTCACTCAAGCCTCCAAATAACAGTCTCCCTGTTGTGTAGTATTTATGATAGTATTTATCTCCCACTGCTCTGTTATTCTCAGAAGTAATCATTAGACTGTGATGCCTAGATCAATACTGTCATTAGTGATGCCCGGTATATGTTTTCTGTTGGAGCACATCTAACAATACAACGTGTGGATTTGCACTTGCTGTTAGAGAACGGGCACAGTTTGGCTCATTTGATTTCTTGTAATTGTCATGAAAATATAGAGTGTGTGTAATTATTTGGAAGCCAGAAGTCTCGACCCCGTCACAGCTCAAACATGGCAATGCTCCATAATGTGCAGCTGAGGGTCCTTACATTATAACAATGGTAATTTTCTATGTTTTTCTTATTGAAGAGATGCAAACTAGCTACAAATGTATTTGACTTAACATACATCCAGAGCCTGGTTTAGTGTGTCTTACAGCTTTGTGTCCCATTATTGTCCAGAAACTTTTACGAACTCATTATTGAGTCACATGTTGCACTGGGTGACATGTCTTCTTCTGGAGCTCTGGCCCCAAGGGGCATAAGCTAAATCCAGCTTTGGACACAGCCAGTACGATTCAAGTTGCGGTTCTCATCTTTCAATGGGATTTGTTAACACAAGGAAATGTACAAATCACCAGTTATCCTGTAATGTAGTGTGTAGGGGTTATTAGGTTTTTGTGTCCAGTGATATCAAGGGTCAGCCAATATTCCTCATGGTGTAACGAGTTCAAAACTCATGTGTCGCTGAGATCAAATGCCCTGTTTTCTTTGAACTATTATGATGATAATAATACACAGTCTTACCAATAACGAGCCCGTTTCTATCTCTGCTGTTTTATTTATTTATTCATTTTTTTACATTTTACATTACATATCCTTCTCCTCTAGCTGTGCTTTGCTGTCTCCATCTTTGCCATCTAACGAAGGGCCCAAAACTCTGAATGCCTCTCCCCGATGGAACAATTGTGGCAGAACGTTGAGCTCACAACCTGAGGAAAAGTCCATCTCTGTCACCCGCGGCCTGAAACATTTGCAAAAAAAAAAAAGAGAGGGAGAAAACAACTTTTGTCTCTGGTTCATGGTTTCTGCCTCTGGAACTCTGCTTGTAGACTCATTAAACTGTCCCTCACGGGCAAAACACACTCCACTCAAAAAATCAATACACACCTCTTTGTGTGTGTGTTTGTGTTTTTTTCCCCCCTCTGTGCTAAGAGTATGTGTTTTTATGGAGTGTCTCTCTCTATTATGAAGGAAAATGATGAGGAGTATCATATTACACTCCCTCGGCAGGCATAGGTTTTTATTTCCCTGCGGAGTACCTGCGCTCTGTAAAAACACTGATCAAGAATTTACAGTGAGCTGTAAAAAGGGCTTATACGTGTGGCGGTTTCTGTCACCGCCGTCGTATTCCCACCGCAGAAACGTACAAGTAAACAGCGGCAGAGCTTTTCTGAGGAATTCAAAACTTTCATTATACCTCTTTGCACCCTGAGGCTGAGGTTAGAAAGAATGATGGACGCATTCAAACACTGATTTGATGTTTAGTTGCAGCTGGGGCTACCAAATTATTATGTTTGTTTAAAGAAAAAAAAATAGGCAGCTGGTGTTTTTTTTCCTGTCTTTAAATTTTTTTTTTAAACAAACATTGGTCGAGCTTGTTAATTCTGCTGTTTTCTAGTAGAATATTTTCTAGCAGATAAGATTTCTGATTGGATTTTGGCTGTGTGTGTGTGTGTGTGTGTGTGTGTGTGTGTGTGTGTGTGTGTGTGTGTGTGTGTGTTTGGGGGGGATTATTGTGAAAGTCATCACAGAGAGATCCACAATTCACTCATTGTCATCTTAAAATTATGCGGTTGAAAAATTAATGGGTCAAAGTGACACAAAGATTAATCCAGCACAGTAAGTCTGCCACTGGATTGTTACTGTCATAAAATCTACTGAGACACTGATACAACATCACTATGTTAAAATTAAAAAATTTGATTTATAAGTGTAATAATTTAACAAATAAATGATGTAATCCTCTTGACTTACCCACCCACTGATCTTTGCCAGCGATGGTTTCTAATCAGTCCTTCGTAAGCCTGAGTTGTTTTTCTCTCCTTCACTGTTCTGCCATTCTCTCACAGTTTTTCCTGTATTTTTTCTTCTTCTTTACTTTCCTGCTTCTCTCTTGAGGCAGCAGGAGAGGAAGCAGAGCACTCACACAAGCAGAGAGAGCTCAGAGGTGTAGTGTCAATAAAATAAGGGAGGGAGTAAAGGAAAAGGTGGACAGAGAGAGAAATAGTTGGTTACAAGAACAAGTGATTCAGAGGGAAAGACAGACCCAGAAATGAAGTGTGTGAAAAGAGGAGGAAAAAGTAGGGAGGAGGGTGTAATCCTAGGCAGGATTTGGCTGGTTCTTGGCTCTCTGCGGGGGGAACTGCATTGTAATCCCCTGCTCAGCATGCAGACTTGGGCAGAGTTTCACAAAATTCCCCAAGTGGCTGCAAACCACTGGGGGTACACTGGTGTGTGCGTATTTTTATTCACAGATCTGAGGGAGCTGTTTGCAAGCTTAATTTAGCCACTGAGTGACTTATGACAACTTGGGCGAGTAAATGCTTGCTGGTGCATCCATGCAGGCAGGCAGATAACGGTGAATGAGATGTGTTAAAGTATGACTAAGAAGCCATCCATGAAGCAGGTGGTAGACAGTTTGTCTGCTTTCACACTGTGATTGGTAAACTGCAGGTACACAAACAGCCAGTATGTCGCACAGCAGTAACCAGCAATGTGAAGTGGATTTATGTGGCAATTTCTATCTCACATAGCAAGTAAGTTATTTTTGTTTTTCTCAGGATTGTAAAAGAGAAACAAGAAAGCCTGTTAAAGGTGTCTCGTGTGCTCTTAATAGCCATGTTACTTTGCTAATGACCTGAGGGTTAAAAGGCACGCTCTTGGTTAAAAAGCAATAACATCCACACTGATGGAGTTGTAAATGTGCTTTTGATAACCAAGCTAGGCTGGAGGTTCACTCACACAAATGAAAATGGACTACTTGTAGTCCCAAAACAAGCTAGCTCCTCTTCATTTCTTATGCTTTCTTTAAAAAGAAAAAGAGATACATAAATATATAAATAAATAAAGTATTCTGCACTATTACAGAAACACACGTAGCTTACTTTCTAAAGCCAAGAACAAAAAGATGCAAGTGTGTTCTTTAGCACTTAGCATGACCTAAAGCTGATTGATTTTGGTTCTGTAAAGTAAGCAGTTGTCTTATTGTCTTACCTTTTTAGTCATATTTTTTTATTTTATTAATTCTGCTTCTCGGGGACATTCTCAAATGTGAAATTTTTTTTATCTCATCCAGCTGGACCGATGAGCTTATCCATCCATCCGTTTACAATTCCTGCTCCGCAGTACTGGTCAGAATGTAATCAACCTTACACACAGTAATCACCTAATGGCTCTGAACTGTGCTCGAGGTCAGGGTCACGTGTTTTTAAAAAAAAAAACTCTCCAAGCTTCATATGGACTGCTTTCAGCAGTACCTGCGGTTCCTGCATTATCAGAACCATTAGTAGCTGTAGCCATGACGACAGCATGCATTGTTGTTTACTGTCCCACGCATTTCATGGAAGCATTTCCATCGTGTTATGGTCACCTTTAATTCTAAGGAAACGATTGGTATTTTTTTAATTCACTAGTAATCAAAAACACGAGCGTCTTCATGCACCACATTGCCTGTGGCGGAGTTATTTTCTCTTATTTGGGATTATTTAGAAGCAAATGCGCAAGGTCCATCTGGCCGGAGCCTATATGTGTGATGTTAGGATATTCTCCCCATGTCTGTGTGGGATCATTCGGGTGCTTCATCCCACAGTACAAACACATGCAGTTAGTGGGGTTAGTTTAACGGGATTCTTAGTATGTGAACGTGAGTGTGAATGGTTGTCTCGCTCTCTCTGTGTAACCTACCCAGGGTGTACCCTGCCTCTTTCTCTGTCGCTGCTGGGATAGGCTCCACCCCCCCGCCATCCTGAATTACATAAACGGAACAAGATGGCAAACACACAAGATGATAGATATGATGATAGTGTTTGATTTTGTGTTTATCTGACAAATTGCTTTTGATTTCTAATCTCTGGGCATGTTGTATTCTTTAATACGCAGTACATAATTCACCTGCTTTAATTAAAGCTGAAGCTTGACATTTAAATGTGTTCATTAGTTTCAGATGAATGTATCTCTGACACTCTGAACTGTATGTAACTGACATTATTTCTCTGTGGGGAAAAAAAATTTATTCTTGGATTATTTTGGTTTGCCTCTTGATACTTTCATTGACACAAAAGCTTTAAACCCAGTTCTAAATTGCTGAGGGCTTTAACAAGATTAGCTGCAAATGGGGGGTCCGTGACTTATTAGGGCTCTGGGATCAGATGAGGACTATCTGCGGCTAACACAGATCTTTTCTTTAATTACATATAATGCATAAAACCCCAAACTTCCTAGTGTACAGGAGCTCTCGATCTAAGCTGCTGCTCCTTGTTGACCGCAAGATGCAATCTTCCTTTTCGTCTTGGAAAAACATGAGAAAACTGTGATTAGGAGGTGTTTGATTTTGCTCTTGAAATCTTCAACAAGTGTCGTCTTCATCCGCAGAGCTTCTTTGATGGCTGGGACTGCACAAAGAAAAAAGACAAAACAAAAGGGAGGCATGACACCTTGCTGGGATGTAAGTAATCAGAAAATGTTTAGAAAATCAATAAAAACACAGAAAATGTTGTGACAGTTGTATTTTCAATATTTCTTTGCTCTTTTATTTTTATCTCCCTCAGATGATCGACACAGAGTGAAGCTCCACCCTCTGTTGGGAGACCCCAACTCAGACTACATTAACGCAAACTACATTGACGTAAGTCTGATGCTGCTTTTCTGTTTTTTCCTGTCTTGGTTCAATATGGGACACAAATAGCCTCTGCCGAGTCTCTATCTCTCACACTCTGCAAAGCCTCAGTCCATCTCTCTCATTCCTGTAAGCCCACCAGTCTGCTGCCCCACTTTCACCTGGAGGCTTTCATCCAATCAGACACCGTTCCCGCCAGTGTTTTGCCAAATGCCATGGTTGTCAATTGCCACATTGGATCCCTGACCCAGACTTACCTGTGCCATCACTTTTATTAAAACAGAACAGGATAAATATATTTAATGCTTTGCAGAGTAGATGAACCTTTCTGTACGATGCTACAAATCCCCCTAAATTAAATAGACGTCCCTGTCGTCATTCAATCTCTGGATGGGCCGAGCAGAGATGATCCTTTCCACCGTTCACCTCCTGTCACACCACATGCAGTCAACATTTCTCACTTATCATATGAAATACATGTGTATGTTGCTAACGTGTCCCATTCATATGTGTTGTCATTCATTACAGCTAGCCGAGGCTATATTTTTTACTGAGAAAACAGAAGTGCGTGTGCTTAGAAGGCAGCAGTTAGTTATTAATAAATGATTTAACCAGGAATGTGGGGGAAAAAAGCAGAAACTTGTGTTTCAGTTTCCCTGTGAATCCTCTGTCATAGTTGTGACACTGCTGTTCGTTTGAGAAATGTCAAGGGAAGTCTGGCAATCTAGATCTTGCAAAATTTATTTTGCACACCTCTCAGTGGGACTACTGTAAGTATGGCAGACTGTAAAACAAAAGAATAAAAGAGAGAAGTGCTTATGTACACCCAACTCCATTTGAGGATGGTTAGAGTTTAAATAATTCTTCTTTTTTTAGGATAACAGTCTGCCAGACATTTATAAAAGATATACATTAAAGACAAATTATGTCATTTTTAGTTCCTCACATTGACTTGATTTTGGGTGAATTCTACCTTTTGGCCAAATCGTATCATTAAATGTTTGACACTCTGTACAGAAAGGCCAGTGGTGAGATGCTTTTAGAGAGTTCATTACATTGAGAGGGCATTAAAAACCTGGCCTGCTGTTAGGCTGTAGTTATTGTGAGGGTCTCCATTAGCGTTGAGGGCACAGACATGCGGGCATTAGAGGGAAAACACCACTCAGCAGCCACTACAGTGTCAGTGTCAGTGATGTTACTCCCTGACCCAGCGAGATGAATTGTAAGTACTCAGCCGCAGTGGAGCATATTTTGGACAGCCTGTGATTATTTCACCAGAGGTTAAATGGAAAAGTTTTTCCTCCCTCTGAAACATTATCGTGCTTTCAGAGCAGAGGGGACAAAGTGCTGGATCTCTGTTTTCTCTCTTTGTCGCTTAATGACTGGTTATTTGCATTTTCTTTCTGATGTGTACAGAACTTTGCATATCTGAACCAGCTTCTTGTAGCATTTGCAGACCAGAGAGAGCAGAGCAGTGCTTAATGGCTGTTGCTACTTTGCATTTTATCTGCATCAAGAGTTTTGGGGTGTTCGTGACAGTAAACAAACACACATTTACAATATTTATTTAAATTCTTAAACTCTAAAACAGATGACATTTACCCAGCAAAGAAATTGAACCTAATGTCTCCATGGGCTCACCTCATAACTGGGCTCAACAGGCTCCTCCCACTTCAGGAAGATACTCTTACACCATTACACTCTTTATCCATGCTGGGTTAATCTATGTAAATATTGTAAATAACAAATAGCAGTAATATCTTGTTGTTCTATGCATAAGAAGGCCCTAAAAATACAAAGATTTTCTCAGTTTTTGCTTTAAATTTCTACTTTTTTCGTCCAAATTTAAATCTGTTCACTTGCTTTTCACACAGTGTTGTTGGGCAGTGTTCACGCAGAAAAAAAGGTGATAAGTTAATCAATAGGAGATTAGCAAAAGCTGAATCTGCGGGTGCTTCAGGATTAACTATGATTACACTGCGCTTCGTGTGATTAACCCTCTCTTCCCATCCTCATGACGATTGCATACGCAGCCAACAATGTGCGCCAAATCCTACGAGTATGGCTAGCTGGGATACGCAGACAAGGAGGACACTCATCTGTCATGCGAGTGTTGAGATATGCATGCATATGCAATTCTGTAGTGACAGGCAGTGCAGAGAGGGCCTTTGTTGTTGTTTGAAAAAGTGACAGACAGTGGTGTAATGTTAAATCCTTAAAAGCAGTACAACTCCTTTTCAGACATGGGATATGTTACACTTTTGGGCTTTATCTGCCTGTTAAAGTGACAGCATTGTGTTATAAAGATCTAATTCCCCTTTATGTTACTGTTTCTTATGGCTTCAGCATGTGCAAGGCTGTCTTACATTCAAACATTAAGGCAACGAGTGCATCGTGCTGGTAAACGAGTATTATTTCTGAATGAAAAGAAAAAATGTTTTTAAGTTCATGCTGTTTATACTTTTACAAGGATTCTGTGACGATCTGAGCAATTTATAAAGATGTAGTCATAATCTTATAGTACCTATCTGGTGATGTGATGTGAGGTCCAGGGTTTCCATTTGGATATGACGATGACACGATCAGACGCTTTCAGATTAACAGGACGGGAGTGCATGTCTGAATGACTTTCTAGCTTTCATCTGGACTCAAGACTGCCTCCTGGTAATGAACTCTGGCACGGATAGTAGCGTCGTGCATGTGCACGTTGTGCAATGTTCACACTTACCAAACAGTGGACAGCACCTTGATAGCAACACTCGCAGGCTTTTACAAGGTCTGATCAAACTGAACTTAGTCATCACATATTCTAACTAAAGCAAACATGCTTTTTTAGTGTTTAAATCTTAATAAATTATACTAAGTCTGCCTTTGTGCCTCAGTGAGATTTTATGAATTTAAATCTGTAAAAAGGTTTTTAGTGTGTATATTACAGTGAAATTAGAGGAAGCCCTTATTTGATATTACTTGAGTCATTTTCAGTTCTGTTGTAAGCTCGACTGTATAAAGGAAAACTTCAATATGGGCTAATTTAAATGAAAACTACTCGCTTGCTGTGAATCATGACACTTTTTTTATTGTTCTTGTTGTTTTGGTTCTGGCTCAGCCCATTCACTTCCCACAAATAAAGCTTTTTTAATGATCAAGCCTAAGAAATAAAGTATGAACCAATCTTGTTTGCATTTGAAAATATCTCTCTTACAATGGTATAGTTGTCTGTTTTCTAGAAATGGTCTGTCGCGGGTGGTGGTTGAAAATTGTCCCAAGGGGCACACAAGAAACTGAGACTGCTGTAGAGTCAAATTAGGTTATTTCTGTAGCTTAATTTGAACAGCCTCAGTTAACCAGAGTGCTGTAAAAGCTATATAAAATATACACTTTATGGAACAGTCACTAATTAAACACACTAGAAGTCAAATAAAACAGGTAAATAAGGCTGTTTTTGTATGAAAAATAAGATTCCTCGCTCAACTAGACCCAAAAGCAAGGGAGAAAAAATAGGTTATTCAAAGTGTTTTCAAATGATAGAGACACTGTGCAGCTCTTATGTAAGAAGGTAAGTTGTTCCAAAGATTAGGAGCCACCACTGAAAAGACTCTGCTTCAAAGTCTGGATCTCAGAATGTCCAAGAGGAGTTGGTTCGTAGACCTCGGTGCGCTGGTTGGATTGTACGGTTTCAAAAGTCCTGTTAGGTAAGGCGTGCACCAATAAGCTTTAAAGTGATAAATATTAAGCATAATTAGCTCCGGCCTAACGGGAGAATGCTTTTTCCTTTTCTTTTTTCCTCATTGCAAATCGGTAGCACAGCTGTACTCGGCTTTGTTCATGAACTGACTGCCAAAGACTAAAAGTTAAAAAATGAAAAGAATTTTTGAGTGTGGTATCGAAATCTTGTGGCTAAATAAGTAACTAACACACCACATTCCGTTGTTAAGTGTTATATGCAGTGCATGAGTTAAAGCAAATGCAGAATAAAGAAGACATCATCTGTGTTGTGATATTTTGATACCATGGTAGCATTTACAGGATATTGTTTTATTGTGATATTATACAGAAAAGAGTTACTCAATAAGGCCCATTTAATAGTTGTTTTTCTCTTTCTCTCTGACCCAAGAATTGATGTGTAAGACTCACAGGCTGGTACCCCAAGGTCGAAAATACCACAGAGACGAGACCACTTCCTTACTCCCATCCTCCCTTCTTTATCTCTTAGAAAAAGGCTCGTTAAAGGCCAGGTGGTTTGTTTCAGAATTCACTAATGAAAGAACTCTGTATTCTATGTCTAGGAGTGTATTTTGCTGGGATGATCATAAATTGTAGCTGAACTGATAAACTACACACAGGATACTTCTTTGCTCACAAGGCAGGAAGACGTTTCCTTATTTGGTCTGTACCGGTTTGAACTGAGAACTTGCTGACACACGAACCTTTTTTTCCTCTATATAAGCTGTTATGTACTAAATAAACCTTTGAGTCGATTGGGAAGGCAACCTAAAGCAGTCTCTGTTTTCTTGTTCTCCCAAGCTGCTCCCGAGCTCGTACTAACACGCTGAATGGCATACCTGAGTGTTACTTTAAATAATTAGGAATCTTAGAAGGAAAGGACAGAACTCTGCTTATCGCTCGTGCCTTGGAGGGAAAACCGGGATGGACATTTTTTTCCTTCAATCTGGTTATGCAGAATAACTGCAGGACTACCGCCCTGTTTAACTGTGCATCATGAATTTGCCAACGAGAGCAAAATGCTAAATAAGCAGAGTACTAATATAAGCTTGCTAGCTGCTTTGAATTTGCGAGATGCAATGAAAATACTGTTTGCATAATTTTAAAGCCAAATTCAAAAGGAAAGAAAACACAAATTTGAACAAAAACACAACTGAGAGATAAGAGAGTTGATCAAACATGATTGGCCTTAGGTCACTGATTCACACAAAGTCATTGCGCTAACACACGATGAAGCTAATTCTTGCTGTTCTCTCATCAACACCTATGCACACGCAGGCTTCCCTGCTGTCTCTAACCATACCTCCTAAAGCTTCTTTCATTAACTAGCCTATATGTCTTCTTTTCTACTTCCCACCTCACTTCCTCGACCTCGGACCCTGTAGATTCGGATTAACAGGGAAGTAAGTACTTAACTGCTCGTTCTTCTGCCTGCCATTGCTCTATTTCCCCTTTCCCTCTACCCCCTTCCCCCTTACTCTTTCCACTGTCCTCTATCCACAAATGCTCAAAGGTCAGGGTGTATCAGGTTAGTGCGCATTAAACCAATCAAATGCAAAAGAAATGCCCTTTTTAGCTCATGATTTTAAATGAACGCAAAGAGATGTGTCCTCTCTCTGGATGGAGGATCTTCGGTTGTTATGGCAACCGTCTCATATGGAGAAAGCTTGGCATTCATGCTGATAGAGTTTGGCCAGGGCCTGAGAAATTGTGGATAGCAGGCCTCACAGCACTGGTCATCCATCTCCATTTCAAACATGTCCACATTTATCTGAGTGGATGCGATTCAGTTTAGCAATCCGTCAGCAATGTGGATGGACTCAAAATATTACGAAGATGCCCTCTGCAAAAAGATAAAAAAATAGTGTTATCAACATGGATTGCCTCATCATACTGATTTGATGAGAGCCTGTGGGCTTGGCAGTCTTCTCAGATTATTCCTGACCTGCCTTCTCCCCCTCCACGGACTCCTGTAAGTTAAGTAATTGCAGCATCAATTATCATTCCAGCTGCTCCTCTCAGCAAACAGGGAACCATCTATGCAGTTTTCTGGCTGATGTTTTCATACAATCTCAAGGCAGTTGTCTCCTTTCGTTTAAAAGGTTAGCTAAGCAGTGCTTATTTCCAGGAGGACCTCCTTTGAACAGTTTGCTCATCCTGAAAAGGGTTTATGCTTCAAAGTCCCTCAGGTGGTCTTTGTCATGTTTATCCCCCTCAAGGCTGCAGAGGTGACATCTCATTGTTCATTCATATTCAACCCATACTCGCCATATGAAAATGTCTGTCATCTATATCAAATGTTGTCACATCCTTTGATATAAAGGTTTTCAGAAAACTTTGCTGTGTACTTTTGATTTTCTTCTTGAAGACTGCTGGTGTCGTGCATTGATGTGTAACGTGTGCAAGACACGGATCCAGCTGTATGGCTTGTGACAAGTGGAAGAATTTCAGGATGAAATTTCCTCTTGGGTTGCTAATTCGTCGCCCAGTGCATATAGCATCTCCAACGAAAATTGATTTATTTTTATGAGTAGGCACTCCGAGGCAGAGATGGCTAAATAAACCGGACACCTGAAATTTAGAAATGCACACCTGTAGGTTCTTTATCATATCTTTTTAGGCATTGTTTGCTTAGCTAGCCTGACAAGCTGAATAAATAGCTTATTTTAGGGATGTCAGCAGTTTTTCAAGAAACGGCGCTTGTTCGTCACGTGTCTGCGCAGTCAATGAGGGTAAAGAGGCGGTCTGGAGGCGTCAATAGGTTAGACAGCAATGACGAATTAGACAGAAACCAGGCTTTACAGAGGGGAATGTAGGGAACAAGGGAAGGAAGAGGGAAGCACAGAGAGAGAGAGACACCCATACAGCTGTGCCTATGGTGCAGATCGCTTACTCAGCATGTCATCCCTCTTCTCTGTTTCAGGGCTACCATCGATCCAACCACTTCATCGCCACTCAGGGTGAGTATCCCGGCAAGGCTGTGGTGTGTAATTGTGTGTGCGGGAATTCAGTACAGCGAGTACCTTTTGTTGAAGTTTAATAAATTGAAGATGATCCAGCCAACGATCCTACTCATGCACAGTCCCTTGCCAAAACCATCTCTCTGCCAATTTCAAAGGTGATAGTGTGACTATCAAACCGTGGAGCCTGTGTTAGGGAAGTCACTGAATAAATTATGAGTAGAGTTGAATAATTAAACACATTAATTATAGCTTCTTAGCCTCTGTGACATGTGGAGCGATGTGTTCATTGTCACGCAGAGAACCTTTAGTTCAGTTGCTGTCGCTCAAACGCACTTTTGCTTCAGATGGTCACTCCGGGATCTGCAGGAATATGAGCGTTCCCTCTTAGGAGGAGCAAGTTTCTAGGGAGCTCCTATCACAGGATCCCTAAGGGTCTGCTCATCCTCTGCCCGCACCTCCTTTCCCTCCTGTTAAACAGATAGAGGCAGATGAAACGTAAAGGAAAGAAAGAAGATGTCAGCTGCACTTTCCTGTTTCAGAGCTTTTTCTTCCTACGTGATCCCCGTTTTTAAAGCTGTTTTTCACTTCCTAAACGTCTCCTGCTCAGATCCTGGTGAGTGACTGGCGGTCCCCCAGGCTTTCATCATCAGCTACTGCTGTTCTTTTGTCACCCATTGCCTCTTACTTCTGCCTGCCTGGAATTTCCAATAACTTTATTGATGGCACAATCTCGAAAGATCAGTACCCTGCCATCTGAGAAAGGACACTTAGGTCGCAATAATACAAAATTTCACAGCAGAAACTCCGTTATTGAGAGGGCAGGCTTTGATGCTGCCGTTTTTGTCTCTTTCTCTGTTATTTCTTCCCTATTCCCACTAGGTCCTAAGCAGGAGACTCTCTATGATTTTTGGAGGATGGTGTGGCAGGAAAATTGCTTCAGCATCGTCATGATCACTAAGCTGGTGGAGGTTGGCAGGGTAAGTGATGTACACTCTCCTTTTCCTCCCCCGTCCCTGTCACCAATCAGTGTTCAGAAAAAGACCACATTTATCATGAGGGGACTTTTTGGTGTCAATATGAAAGGCGTTTTATGCGTTTGCAACCCTGCTCTGCATGGAAACTCCAGCCTAAAGGCCGTTATGGTTTATTGATGATGTGATACCACAAGCATGTGAAAGGAGCAATTAAACACTTTTGATGAAAGTGGACAAGAGAAGATCAACACTACTTTCATTTCTGTGCGCCGTGCTCCAGGCAGCGGTGAGTTAGCACTGACTGGAAAAAAACGAGTACTGCAGAAAGATAATATCTGGTGAACTGGAAGCTTTTTGGACAGATTAAACTAAATGTATGGTAAATGACTAGTTTTAGAGGTGCTGACCTGCAGACTTTGTTAGCTTACGCTACAGTCGCACGGGAGACAAAACTACTGGAGCCGAGTGCAACGTTGCCCTTTTGAAATGGTTGCTTTGGAGACAGGGGCCAGTGCTTCAACCACTGGCAGTCACTCGCCATCATCAAAGTGGCTTTGCTGCGTCAAGACGATAAAATGGCAGGCTCAGTTTGCAAATAAATGGGGGGAAGTTGGCAATTACATGCAGTATATTTGTTTTAATATGGCAATTAACTGTGATACGTCAACACAAATACAAATCTGTTCCCTCCAATATACACAGAAAGTCACATTAAAGACAAATTCAGTTAATTACATTCAGATTGAGTCACAACTTCATAACTGAAACAGAAACTCCTCCACACATAGGTAGTTGCTGCTGGATGGTGATTTAAGTGGAGAATAACATCCTTGACAACCTTGCTTTTATATGGTAAATGGACTGGTCTTTAAATAGCACTTTGCTGCTCTACCTAAGCACTCAAAGCGCTTTATACAACTTGCTGACAATCACAAACAATCGAAGACCAACTAGGGGTCAGTGTCTTGACGTAGGATATTTGGCATATCCTGGAGCAACCAGGGATTGCACCACCAACCTTCTGATTAGTAGAGGACCTGCTCTACCTGAGAGAGAGAGAGAGATCATTATCTGGACGTGTAACCAGAATACAATCAGCTGAATTTCATCCCCTACTGCTGAGAAGCACAGATTGACTTAGATTGATTGCAACATGTTGGCAATCTGTCTGTATTTATAAATTCTATGCCAGTTATCTGCAAACTTTCACCGATGTATCTGAGATTGATTGCAGTCAGTTCAATTCGCACAATGAGTGTTTGGAGACACGTTGCCTCCCACCCGGTGACCCCTGCAATTGCCTTGTGATTGAAAGCGGTTGGTCAGAAGTCGAGGGTGTTGCGGCTCAACCTTTGGGCAACCAGTTGGTCGCTGTTACAAGTTGTAACAGGTCACTGAATGCAACAAAGGTTCAGTGAAATCTTTGTGCAGCCACCATTCTTGTTTGCTTTGTTTTCTTTCCTAATCACAAGGACATTGCCGTCCTATTTTTACTCTGTCGTGACTCAGCCTTTGTTTGGACAGTACCAGGCAAATTGTTTCCTTCCTTTTATGTCATTAAGCCAGCCATCTGCTTCTGGTAGATTTATTTAAAGATTCTGGTGGATTTATTTAAACTGCCTGTATTTAACACACATGCAGTTTATTGTGCGATTTCATGCCAAGCTAATGCTGCAAAACACCAAAAGAGAATATTTCCCTGCTTATCTGGCTTGGTGATAGCAACTTACTGTATCCTATCATAATTGTCTCATTTACCTCCTAACCAGTTAGACAGGGAGGTTATTTTATTGATCCCTCATTTAGCCTGCTGCTGTGTTACAGCAGCATAGTATAGTCTACAATAAACAATAAATTAACAGCAAAGTTGTGCCACAGGCACCTAGTAAGGGTCATTATGGGAGAGTTCAAACATTGATACAGACAACAGTGATAACAACAAAAGAAAAGCTAAAATGAGGTTAGTTAAAAAAAGCCTGACATTGTGTAAGGGTGGTGCAGATTGCATTAATCAATAATATGTACACTATAAATCTAGGAAAAACAGCTGCATGACAGTTCAAGGGTAAATTATTAAATGTCTTAAGCTGCAGTCAGACAGTTATATTTACTTTTTCAGATTGCTGTTATGCATTTTCAAAAATAAAGGAAGTTTCAAGATGTGTCTTAGAAATCTTCAGATAAAGCGTGCAGTTTACTGATGTTATTGTGTTGTAGTGTTTGCTTTATTCTGAAGCCGAGTGCACCCACGGCTTTTTTTCTGCCTCAGAGACGACTTCTATTGCTCCAACACTGGGCTGGTTCTGTTAGCTAGGGGGCAGCTGGGATGAATATAAGGATACTTTGTAAACACACATCAACAGCAACTTGTTGCTTTTAGTAAGTTAATTTTAATTTGTAGCTTTGGCTGACCGCACATCTGACAGAAACAATATATTTAAAGTATTGCCCAAGGATGGACCAAAAGTCCTATTGAATTTTACTTTTATAAATGAACTCAGTCAATTCCTTGCCAAAACTGTTTAAAGATGGCTTTAACTTTCTGTACCATGTTCAGAAATCATCACAAACCTGTCTCTGTGTGCTACTGTGGAGTTTTTTGGTGAATGCATGCATTTCAAACATCATGAAACTGCAATTCTTGCAAATGCATATATACAGTATCTTTGCTAGAGCTGCTGTCTGTGAACACGCTCTGCTTGCTATACTTAAGCAGTATTATTTTCTACCCTACATAAACATAGTTACTTTAAATCCCACCTTAAATATTCCAGCCTTTTCATTCGAGCCGGGAGAAACATATACTGTGGCGGATGGTGAAAATCACACAGTAGTCGTTTGTCCAGTTTGGAGAAGTGGTCTGTGTGGCTGAATCCAAATAACACATCCATTAAATTAAAAAGAATTGCCTCCATTGTACTGGGTGGTGGTACAATAAAAAGATTACTGCCCTGCTGTTCAGTATGTGATTATTGTGTTGTTCTTCTCTTTACTGTCTAAGATAAGATATCTGCAAAGGAACAGGTTGTTATTTTTTTCTTCCACATCATTTGAAGTGTGGACCCCCCCCCCCCCCCCCCCAAAAAAAACCCATTTTTTTTAATAAATAAATAAATAATTTTTTTTTAACTTGTTAAATTTCACATCATTATAATTTCTGTTCTCGTTAAACCATGAAATTGAGTACTTCATGTTTATTATTATCATCTCATTATTTTGAATAGTGTTCATGCATTTTACAATTATCTCCTTTACTTTGGAATGAATTGTTGAAAATGGCTTGGTTGTGTTTTTAAAGAGTAGTATTTTATTATGCGATCTCTCTAAATGCAGTGCTTTCATTTCAAATGTCGCAGGAAGGATTTTAGTCCCTAGAAACCCAATACTGACACGAGGAAACATGCTAGGGGGGCTCTTAGATTTATCTAACAAACCCTAACTTAAGCCTTCAGACCATTACTCTTCATTTTAGGAAGTAAAGATGACTGAGCCTCCAGTGTCTTTTGTGAAAAGATTTGAGAAAGATCTTATACATCCAATGATCTTTTGCTTGAGTTAGCGCTGCCTGTCAGTGGGAATTCAGCAGAGAGCCGTCGGTTCATGATGGAGTCTATAAATGCATGGCTTGTGCACAAAACCATAAACCAACCCGCTTAATCCACTCAATAAAAGTGTGGGTAGCGATTTCACGCAACACAGTGAGCCATTTGTTAACATGCTGATAGTATATAAAAGGAGAAAAAGAAGTTTAAAACTTAAAAAATAGATTGTGTCTTGACTATTCTCTGTCTGCAGACTGACTACTCTCACGTTTTCTACAGTTTTGCAGTTCTGAATATTGTTTAAAACTTCGCCTTCGCGTTTTTGAAACAGGTGAAATGCTGCAAATATTGGCCAGAGGACACCGAGATGTATGGTGACATCAAAATCACTCTTCTTAAGACAGAGACACTCGCTGAATACACAGTTCGCACCTTTGCTGTGGAGAGGGTGAGTTTTGCATTTCTTTATATTCTCAGTTTGTGATTGCTCTTTCCTGGTAGAACATCATCTGTGATTACTCGTAAACACATTCCTTTTATCTTGTTCTGTTTTTGCTTCATCTCTTTCTGTGATTCACCAATGTAAACACAACTTAATCATGTTACCTGGCGAAGCAGGAATTTGGATTAGAAGTAGAGCATTAATAGAAGGGATTAGATACTAGATGGGGTTTGCTGATGGACACGAGGTCCATGTGTTAAACTGAGAGGAATTAACACCAGTAGCTTTGTGGATGCCCCTGCTGTCTTTCCAGCATAGCTGTTACAGTGCCGTGCCCCTGATGGCCTCCATCCTGTCAATCTCCTGGGGGATCTCTCATTGGAAGGGCTCAGAGCAGTGCTGGAGTGACAGTGGCACAAACACAGCATTATCATCACACTGTCACAGTCATTCTCCACAGGCACAAACTGCTGCTTATTCAAATCGGCATGAGTTTGCGAGCTGGTGACAGCTTGTTTTTCATAGCTCTTTTACTTTCTTTTTTTGGATTTCTGTCTTCAACAAATCTTTGCTTTGCATTGCTTTACTTTGTCATCTCTGTATGGAAAAAGAAATTGGGACGTGACTGCAGCAGCCTCCCAGAAGAAAGGAGAAAGCTGCTACCCCTCCTTGAGCTCCCTAGAGCCTTAGTAATTCCTTTCTGCACATCTGTCAGATTGCAGCTGCTCCTAACATGTGGGGCCCAGAGGCCTAACTGTCCTAGAAGACCTAACACCCCGCGTAAATAATGTCCTGGGTGTCCTCACTCTGAACCAAAAAAATTTGTCACATCTATCACAGAGGGAAAAAGTCTCTGAATAGTTTGTAGCATATCTTCTGCGAGATCAAGGCCTGTAGGCTATTGCTAGCATTAGAATGCCAATGGTTTTTGTTTTTTCCCTGAACTACTAACGTGCACTGTGTTTCTGTTGATAGAGAGGATACTCGACCAAGCATGAGGTACGTCAGTTCCACTTCACATCCTGGCCTGAACACGGGGTGCCCTATCATGCCACTGGATTGTTGGCTTTTATACGAAGGGTTAAAGCTTCTACGCCACCTGATGCTGGCCCTGTCGTGGTTCACTGCAGGTACCGTAAGCCCTTGCAAGTGCTATATATATGTTTTAATAACCTTTTGATAAACTTTTGTATTTATAACTGTTATACATTATGTTGGCGTAACAGATATGTATAATCTCTCTCTCTCACTAAACCGCTGCACTCTACTATAAGATATCTATGTGTCGCTCTAACATGGGCATGAATGTGATGGTAATTTTGCGCTTTTAAGGATTTCTTTCAACTTTTTTTTCTTCGGGGTTGGAAGAATTGTACAGCAAACATATTTAATGTTTTTAAAAATCAAGAATTGAGTTTGCAAGTTTGAATTTATCTTGGATTTTCTCTGATGCTCACAGGGTCAAATATATTTATATATACGTCCCCACTAATAGTTCTGACAATAAACGTCTGACGATAAGACCTTTCTCCGGTTTCGGCTTGTTCATGTGGGCAGCCAGAAATTTCAGTTGAGCTTGAAGGTGACAGTTTTGAAGCAGAGGCTTCATTCTTGTTTGACAACTCCACAGTTCTTCAAGTTTGTTTCAATGTGGACATTGACTGAAGTTTCCAGCAGTTTCCAGTTCATGGTTCATGTAGGCTTGAGTCTTATTGTTTGAGTTGTTCCTGAACATCCTAACTTCCTCTCCTCTGGGGTGGCAACTTTCTTCTTCTAAACCCGGGTAAAGTAGTGACACATCCGAATAACTTGTTTGATCTGATGATCTTGTATTATGCAGTTATTTAGAAATGGCTCTAAGAATACTTTCCAAATTGCGTAACTCTACAATTCACCTTCTTAGATCTTCACCGAGGTCTTTAGACTTTCCCATTGCTTTGAGTATCAGCCAGTACAGTGACTCCTTTCAAACAAATCCTTTTTATACTGCAAAGAGATAATGTGAGTTGTACTCCATCCTGATCATTACTGAGTAGTTAATAGGCAAGTTTAGAGACATCTTAAAATCTTAATCACCAATAATTAAAAGATTTTGGGGAGTATGTCTATATTTCAGCCTATATGTATACCTTTGACCCTGTGTAGATGAGAGAAAATCCAAAATAAATTCAAACTTGAGCAGCCATTTCTTGTTTTTTAAAGCCACCAAAGATGTATGCTGTCCAGTCAATCCCATCTGGAAAAAGAACAGCTCATTAAAAGCCCCAAATTACAATGACATTCATGCCCATGAGTGTATGAGAACTTTTGACCCATGTACTTGCATTTTGTAGATATATAAGATTGGGCAGATCTGTCACATTCTTAGCCATTTAAACAATATTGATTACTTATTTATAACACAATGATTATATTATGTTCCATTTGTGCCAATGGGTCCCTCATATCCTATGCACAGACCTTTAATGTTTTAAGACACAATTCCTTATAAAAGATGGTCTTTCCATTGCAGTGCGGGGGCAGGTCGCACCGGCTGCTACATTGTGCTGGATGTCATGTTGGACATGGCCGAGTGTGAGGGCGTGGTGGATATCTACAACTGCGTCAAAACCCTCTGCTCTCGACGTATCAACATGATTCAAACGGAGGTGAGGACAGCAGTGCAGCCAGGAAATCACAATTTCTTGCACATGTCACATATTTAGCAGGTGACATCTCGATCCTTAATATAATCTTCTCAAACCCCCCCAGAAAAGCCAAGCTTGTAAAAATTCCTTTTTTCCTTCTGTTGTTTGGGAATTCAAAAAGTGAGGGGGGTACATTTCCATATTCCCACTTCTAGATGTATGTAAAGGTCACGGCTAAAGTTTTAGAGAAAAGACTGTCTCTTTGTCAGTTTGCTGTGTAGGCACGTGCTGTTCTTTGATGTGCACATAATTTGCATTTTTACCTCTTATTATGTAAATCCAACGTTGACTTGGCTGTTTATTGCATTTGTAGCTATTTGCAGGGGCGCACTAATTAAATGCACACTGCATGTGTTTGTTTACAAATAAATATTTATTTATTCTCTAGCGGCCTTGATACACCACTAACATTAAAGCACATGTTTAATTCAGAACAAGGCGGGTTATGAAAGATTTCTCCCATTCTGACTATTATTCGATTATTTATTTACAACTACTTACGTTTCTCACCTGCTTCTGTTTTAACCTGCGTCATTTGTAGTGTTTAGCATCTGGTTGCTTACAACCTTCAGATAACATATTTTGATGTGTTATTCAAAAGCCAGAACGATGAACTAAATTATGTCACCTGCTGTCTTTTCAGGAGCAGTATATCTTCATCCATGATGCTATTCTAGAGGCGTGTCTGTGCGGAGAGACGGCCATCCTGGTGAATGAGTTTGCTGTCACTTACAAAGAGATGCTGCGAGTGGATTCTCAGAGTAATTCCTCTCAGCTTCGAGAGGAGTTTCAGGTCAGTGTTGCTGCAAAGTCAGAATGAGCCATAATAATGATCCACTGTGTACAAGTTAGAAGTCATTTGTAGTTATGTAGTGTAGGTTTGCTCAATTTAGTTAATATTGTTTGGCTGATATTCAGATAGTAGCACAGTCACCGGACATGCACTTACTTTTCTTTAGCTGAAAGTAAGATAAATGTATCTCACAGGTTGTGAGTTTCAGGCTGTCTGCCAATGCTTTAACTCCAGTGCTCTCTCAGCATCTCACATTCAGGCTGTAACCAGTGTTCCCTAAACACCCTCGCCTGCAGGCAGTTGATTCAATTCAGTTCAATTCTTTTGTTCTTTTTTTTTTAACATATATCACCAGTTCACAACAACAGTCATCTCAAGGCGATTTTTATTGTAAGGTAAAGACCCCAGAATATTCGAGAGAGCACACCAACGATCAAACAGTCCTTCCAGCTACAGCAGGCTCAGGGAGAGCCAGCCATGTTCTCGGGGGAGTGAAGTGAAAGTGAAGACAGAAAGGACCAACATAGAGACAACTCAGATAATAAACAGAAATGAGCATGAGAGAGGAGACAAAACTCGATCACAGACAGAAATTTGGGCCACTTTAGTTATGTGAAAATAGTGTATCTCACGGTTCAATAAGCACCGTCAGCAACAATAACATGAAGCTGAATTGTTTTCTGTATGACTTTGTTAGTCCACTCGTCATTATAAGATTACTTTATTTCATTGAGGTTTACAGGCATTCATTTATCCACAGCAATCAAACCATCAATCAGCCGGAAGTTTGGACCTTGGATCATTGCAACACCCTGATTTTTTTTTGGGCCATTCTGTTACAGAATTGCTGCTGTGTTTGAGATCATTGTCCTGTTGCATGATCCAGTTTCAACCAAGCGTTGGCTGTCAAATAAATTGCCTAACATTTAAGTCTAGAATACGTTAGTACGAAGAGGAGCTCACGGTCAACTCAATGACCGCAGGGCGCCCAGCTCCTGTGGCTGCAGAACAAGCCCAAATCATCACCTCTACCTCCATCTGTGACAGTTAGTATGAGGTGTTTGTGCCGTTGTGCTGTGCATTATAGTCAAACATCTCCACTTTGGTCTGTCCAAAGGACATTGTTCCAGAAATCTTGTGGTTTGTTCAGATGGAACTCAAATTTAGGTAATTTCCAAGCAAGTCATACTTGTTCAGTCTTTTTCTAATTGTACTGTCATGAACTTTAACATTTAACATGCTAGCTGAGGACTGCAGAGTCTGAGAAGCAGCTTTTGGATCTTTTACAGTTTCTCTGAGCACTGCACGGTCTGACCGTAGGGTGAATTTTCCTGGGATGTCTGCTTCTCGGAAAGAGGGGACATCCCACGTGTTAACACACTTAAACCCTCCAGAGCACCAAAGAGCCAAAACATGTGCTTTTACAGGTGCTCACGATTGTTGATGATCAATTAGCCAAGTGCAGATGATTAGCAGCACCCGGCTGCTACTTACCCTCTTAATTCTTAAAGAAACAGGAAGGTGCCGTTAGCATTTCATCGGACAGCACTGTCCCGTGAAAACTTTCTTTTTCACATGACTATTTTAGCAGGTGTTTTCAGTGTGCCTGGATTCCACTGCGTGGTTTCCCACAGGTTGAGAATATATTCACGGTAATTGCAGCTACACCACACAGGTGTTCCATAAATATCTCACATGCAGTCCACTTTTAACCAAAATATGTGAACTGCTCATCCAAACAACTTCAAACACGCCTGTCAGATATGAAGGAGAAAGGATGAACGGTTGTTTGGGAAAAACAAATAAACACACAGACACGCATGCAGAGACGAAGATGCTCTTTGTAGCGCACACATCAGTTCGACAAAGAGCGCATAAAGGAACAGACTAATAGATATCTCTGCCTGGCGTGTTTGCATCTATAATGTATGTGTGCGTACATGAAACATGATGTTAGTTTCCATTGTTATTCTTTGCCACTTATGTCCCCTCGAGTGGTTTAAAGGAATGTGCTCTCAGAAGATTTTATTAGGTTTTGATTAGGAGACAGGAGAGCCAGCTGTGTTCCAAAACGCTTTACCTGCTTCATTCACCTTCCTCTGCCGCTCGCTGCTCAACCAGCACACACTGTGACTTAGCATTTCAAAGTGCTTCTGAAAAAGACTTGCGCTTCTCCTTATGATTTTGTGCCATTTAATCCTCATAAAATATGCATATTGTATAAATTATGATGGATGTATGTAGGGAGCAGTTACCTTTTCATATAGGAAAGTGTTTCACTCCCTGCTTTGATCCTGTAAACTTCTCTGTCAGGCATTGATGCTAAAAGCCTCCCTACCAACCAAAGAGCTGTGTTTGCCTTTTACTCTGTCATCCTGTGGCTAACAGCCAATTGGTAGCACTGAGATCAGCAAGTCACAGATCTATTATTGATGCTGTACATTAATTATTCAAATATTTTTTTTCAAGTTGTTTAATGTAATAATGATTAAATTCATTATGGATAATTAGTATGCAACATTTCTTTTTTATTTGTTTTATTGCACTCAGCTTTGTTATGCAGTTTGCCAATCTTATGCTTTATTCCTTTTAAGTTAGTTTGCTGATGCTCAGTGTATCAAAGACTAAACCAATTACCATCATTGGTCTCCTCCTGTCTCGTTCACTTCCTCTACCTCCTTCTCTTTCCTAAGATCTCAGACTTCTCTGCAGTGCCTCATCACCCCTCACATATTCCACTTTTAAATGGTTTCTCAAATTTCACTTTATCCTCACCTTCCTCTCACCTGGCCTCTTACACATTTCCATTTTCAGACGCTGAACTCTGTGACTCCCCACGTGGATGTGGAGGAGTGCAGCATTGCTCTCTTACCCAGAAACCGAGAGAAGAACCGCAGCATGGATGTCCTCCCGCCCGATCGCGCCCTTGCGTTCCTGGTCACGACAGAAGGGGAGAGTAACAATTACATCAACGCTGCTCTCGCTGACAGCTTCCACCGGCAGGCTGCTTTCATTGTGACCCCTCACCCTCTGCCGGGCACCACGGCCGATTTTTGGCGGCTGGTTTTTGACTACGGCTGCACGGCAGTGGTCATGCTCAACCAGCTAAATCAGTCAAACTCTGCCTGGGTAAGGTCAAAGTGTTAGGTACTTTTTATTGCCATTGATTTGTTGACACTGAAAAAAGAGAGAGATGTCTTAAAACATTTGAGATCTGACACACACACACGCACGCGAGCACGCACACACACAGAGGAGCCACTGTTTGCTGTGCAAGTTTTTACTCTCAGTCTTGGGGTTGTATGAAGTTTATTCGAGACTTTCCCTGACATCCCCCGCCTGTACAGTTTCTGTATCTTACTGTGCTCGGGATTAGTTCTTTCATGCCATTTTGTTGGGCTTTGATCCCTGACCACATTGATCTCAAGGCATGACTAGATAACGCTCGCCCCAGTTTTTCCTTCCCTTCTCAAGCTACATCTCTGAAGAATAGGCTTGCATTACCCTCCAGCCACATCTTAGATTTTTTTTAACTAGCTCACATTTTTTCACGAGCATATAATTTTTTTAAAAAATAATTTGGTTTAAATTATTTTTAAACCAACAATATTAAAAATAATTAGGGGAAACATAATATGAGATTAGTGGTCATTACTTGTCCTTTTTAGCCTTCAGGACTTTTAAAGTCTTTGCTAGGCTAAATCCTGAACACTAGCTATTTCATGTGGTTGGAGCAGGTGAATAAGGGCTTAAGATGACATTAGGCAAAAAAAAAAAAGAAATAAACTGTCATGGAATTTGAACAGATAAGATCTGTGACTGCCACACGTTATTGCCATTTTCTAAAGTCTTAAAACAGAACCCACGGGGAGCGCGGAAGGCTAATTAACAACAACAACAATATGCTGAAAAGTTATTATGGATTTCTCTACCCCAGCAGACCTGTCTTTTCCATGTGGTCATGCATAATCATATCTTTCACATAGTTTCTTCTGATTACGACATAAGAAATCATTATAAGCATTGAGCAAACATGAAGCGTGTAGTTTGCTTTTGTGTCCCTAAAGAAAAGTAATGATTTCACTCTTCAAGCCATTTGTCAGCTGGAAGAAACAGGATTTAATGAGCTTGTGGTAGTAATATAGGAAACCAGACTGAGAAGCTGATCAAATGTAACTCCTCGAGTTGTAGCAGAAGGAAACGCATAGTCTGTGAAAGAGCCAAAAGCTGGCACAACCTGACTGCATTTTGTTGGAATTAAGCTTAAGGAGATTGGCAAGCTTCCAGTCCTTAATGGCACATAAATAGTTGTGCAGAGAGAACGAGGTTGCTGAATAATTAAGCTTGCGGGACAGGTACAACTGGGTCTCATCAGTTTGGCAATAAAGGAAGAAGAAATCTTTGCAGTCCAGTAATGTAGCCCAAGGAAAAGCATTCAAAACAAGTGAGAACAGTCCTAAAATAAGGATGCAGCCTACAAGAGTCAAAAACAATTTAAATACATAAGTCTGCAACACAAAGTAACGCTGGCCTTCATCAATTTATTATTAGTACTGCTAGAAGGACAATTTAAAGTACTTGTGTATAGTCTCATAGTACCTTGTATTTACAGTCTTGCATAATGAATATGGGCATGAATAAGGAGTGAGTTGCAGAGTTCACCTGTAAAAGCCAAAGGCACTGAAGATAATAGCTCACGCATTCTCCTTTCTGTCCTTTAGGCATTAGATTTACAAGGTTTTCAGTCCGTCTTTAAATATTAACTTTGTGAAATATGTATTACAGTGCATCAGATCCTTGAAAAACAGGCGTTTGGTCTAAGATGGAAAAAATTGAAGAAGGAAGAAAGTAGAGCCCAAACAATACTGGATTTATAAATATATATGCTAAGACAGAGATACTTATTATTTTTATGACTAAATGTGAAAGCTACCAAATGCAGTTTGTAAAAACTGTCCTCAAGCGTTGAACTATCAGTATAACCTCCAAAGCCGTGACGAGCATTGCTAAAATGTTAATAAATGTTCTGAATATTTCATCTTTACTGTTGGTTTACACATGTTAAGTGGAGAATAGGTGCTGTGCTGTTTTTTTCTGGCTGTTCTTTGATCTTGTTATAAACTCTGTTATAGAGTTCATTTGCTGGGCTGCGGTGCTCTGTCTCCCTCTTGTTGAAATCTCTCAAAGCACATTAGGTCTCTCCCTTCGCAATGCTTCTCTAACTTCTCTAACTAACACTAGTGTGGCTTTTTAAATTCCATGAAAACACACAGTAACCCAACTGCTGCTTTTATTTTAATAAACACCAGCAGCAATTGATAATCCAGAGGTCTAAGAACAAGTATTATGGCCACAGCTACATAAAAATGCATTTTCTTTCAAGCTCAATCACTAATGAACTCATCTCTGCCCATGTTGTTTGTGCAGCCATGTGTCCAGTACTGGCCGGAGCCTGGTTTACAGCAGTACGGGCCAATGGAAGTGGAGTTCCTGTCTATGTCAGCGGACGAGGACGTCATAACTCGTCTATTTCGAGTCAAGAACGTCACGAGGGTGAGTCATTGTCATCCCAAAACAGCCAGCGCAGGACATTTTATTGAGCTCGATGATATTTCACAAATATTAAGTTAAACTGCTTTAGAAATGTATGAGCGGGAGGTTTTACCTGCAGTACATTCAGAGCCGTCACCTCTAACGTGCACCTGAAAATCTAGAGAAGTATTACAGGTGGTTTAGATAAATGTTATACATCTAACATTTTCTACAATATCCTTTATGGATGCAAACTGAAACTCGGGGTTTCACATGAGACTGTATTTCTGTATAGTGTGCGCTTTTGCGTTACTAATGCAAACACGGCAACACTTCACTCATGGGACAGAAGAGTTTGTCAAATAAGTCCCCTTAAGAAAATACACTCTATACGAGAGCCAGGAAATTTGTATCGAGCACAATGGCAGATGAGTAGAAGTTTTATTCATAGACTTTATTATACGTACTACAAAGGACATTCTTTTGATATTCAGCAGTCCAGAAAATTGAACCAGAGCCCCCAGTGCTTCCATCAAACATTCCCATGAGAATGATTTTTATTATAAGAATTTTCTTTTTCGTGAAAAACATGCAAGAGGAAGCCATTGACATGCATGCCATAAAGGTCAGTCTTTCGCTTTTTCAATTTCTTCTTGTTATTACCTAGATAGGTGTCTTCCCTCTCTTATGCGCGCGTTGGCATACTAAAAAGGAACCTTTCATCATTGTGATGCCTGCCATATTTTCAGTTGCCGTCTACTCTTTTCGGCAGCAAAGAAGATTTTCTTTTGAATTGCTCATAAACCTCGTCACACCTTTTAAACAGTGCAGCGTTAGGTAGAGCTCTGAAAATAGGCTAGAAACAAAAAAAATAAGAAGGCACCAGTGGTTCTGTCATAGTCGAGGAAGCACAGTGGAATGTTAGTTTGGTCTTTCCTCAGCTGAAGAGAATTCCCAAATGTGTTTTATATGTAGGACTAGAACATTTTCACTTCACTGTGTTGGCTGTTTGGTTTGTTTATATGTAGTTATGCGTGTTTTATGCTCAGGAATTTACATACGCACATGCTTGCATTCTGCTCTGGATCAAAATCAACCAATTACTAAAGAAATCTGTATGCAAGGCGTTTCCCCTATGCCATTAAAAGCAGCACGACAAGCGGTGCCCAGAACTTCCTGTCTTGATTGGCATCCTGACCTCCTGTGTCGACTGCCCCCGTCATTCCCCTCTCTATCTATGGCACCTCTTTTCTACTCAGCGCACATCACAGTCAGGGAGAGGGCAACTTAACACAGCATGGAAGGAATACAATCACACAAAAATAACGCACACCTCTCCCTCACTCAGCCCCTCTCTGTGCATTAGTGAGTAGATTTCCTTTGCCTGACAATGATATACAAGGGTAGTGAGTAAAAGTCAAAGGAAGTGCATTGTAAGCATATGTACGGATATGTGGTTTGTACAAAAAAGAGCACACTGTGTAAATCCCGCTTCCACTGAGGCAATTCCTCCATGCATCGTCGGTGTCTTTGCCGGCCCAATTTGCATGACTTACAGTTCTCCGCTGGTCCTTAAGTATTGGGTGAGATTCTACAGGACAAGGTTATGAACACACAGGGACCTCTTTCAGACACAGCGCGGGCCCCTCTTACTCCCACAGACCCATATATCTCAAAGTCAGGCTGCTGAGTGAGCACAGCGCCGAATGCCAACACACAGCCTGGGGAGCACTCAAAAGTAGCTTCTAACTGGCTACCACACAAGATGTACAGAAACACCCAGAACAATTTATTTGCCACATGCATACATATATTCAGCAAAAGAGAACAATGGTGTCAGATATGTGTGTTGTAAGATAAGATAAGATAAGATAAGATAGAACTTTATTAATCCCTCGGGTGGGTTCCTCTGGGAAATTCGATTTCCAAAAAAGCACAGCACCGACAGAAGTTACAGAGTTATACACACACACATATATATAAATACAGAGACAATATAAATAAAATATACGAAGGGGATAAATAGAATAAATAAATTGTGTGCTTTCTCTTGTATCTGAAGCTCCAAGAGGGCCAGCTGGTGATGTGTCAGTTCCAGTTTCTGCGCTGGTCGGCATATCGCGACGTTCCAGACTCCAAGAAGGCTTTCCTCAACCTGCTGGCTCAAGTGCACAAGTGGCAAAGGGAGTGTGGAGAAGGACGCACAGTTGTGCACTGCCTGTGAGTAATGTTTTAGCAGCATGCGTCACGCAGATTGATACAGAAGGCAGTAATGTGCCCATTTTATTTCTGAAAAGCTCTTGCTGCTGTTGAAGACTGCATTTTAAGCCGACACCGTTTTCTTGGTGGGAGATGTCGCAAAAGTACATGAAAAAACATAGGAAATGTAAAATTGGCAACCGATTCTTGCCTTGTTTTTGTGTTGTTATGTGCGATTTGGCACAGTGAGATGCAGCGTGATTTGTCATGGCAGTATTTATATTGTAGAAAATCAAATTGCGCCGTGCTGTGCTGTGAAGTCAGTGGTGTTATATGCGTCTGTGTTGTCCTAAAGCCCCGGAGAGCACACCCTGCTGATGAATATGAATGGGCCGTCCAGCTCATTGCCAACCCATCACACGCTCATCCCCACCGCCCCCATCCAGAAGCACATCACTCAGTGCTGTCACACAGTGTTACCCACGACAACCAGGAAAGAGATTATGGAGATCAAATCAATTATAGCTTAATACAGAATGCGACGGTTCTCACTACACTAAATCCAGCACTGCCAGAGCACTGACGACGATTGATTGCCTTAATATTGCTTCTATACACTGCAGAATCTCCCAGGCCCACCTGGCTGCGTTTGTCTCAGGAGAGAGGAAGTGGCTTGTCCTTCATCAGCTTATTGATAGCGTTTTACATTTATGATGACCGGGCGAGTATACAAGGCAAAAATGCCACACTATTGTGTTATTTCTCAATTTCAAACTACTTACAGTGTTTCTCATATAGCTCTTCTTATGTTGTATAAATATTTTATATTCATATTGTGTTTCAATTTAAACAAATGCTGTTTTTATGAGATAGATAGGAATTCAGATACAGGGTCATCAGATTACTGTTTGTTTTCTGCTTACACTCTACTATTGTTTTCCAGAATTCAGTTAAACATGTATTTCATACTGGAAAAATAAGACGAGTACATATAGATAATATATATATGCCGTACTGCGGAAAAGTCTTGAGCCTCCTATCATTTCCTTGTATTTTGCTTCCAAGGATCCAGATTTTTATCTTGTTATCTGTTAAAGTAGTCTCGTAAGATAAATAGTTTTTTTCTGACTGTTATGTGTGACAACTCAGCCAAGAGTCAATATGCCAGATTTAAATTGTATGTTTTAGCACTTTGTTGCTAGCTTAATTTTCCAGCCTGGAAATGATCCCACACTGGAAGCAGTGTGGGATCATCTTGATGGAGAACAGAACAAAAGGCAGCCAACATCAACACAAAGAAGAGCTTTGAATGTTCTTCAAAAAGCCTGGAGAACTATTCCTGACTACTTACAGAAATTACAAGAAAGCTACCCAAGAAAGTTCAGGCTGTGTTAAAGAATAAAGGAGGCCGTAGCAAATACTGACTTTCAAGCTGCCTGTAAAAACTCTGTTTTTGCTTCATGCACTGTATTTCAATCTATGTTTGCATCTTTCAAGAAATCACTGCTCCTGTAGCATAATACAAAGAAATGGGGGATGGATCTTCTGTACAGTACTGCACATGCACCCACTGCCCACCATATGTTAATTAAACTCATAATAAAGGTATTAGTCTAAAGCGGTGCTAACAGTCTAAGCATGCTAGCACGTTCACCGTGATAAAGCTAACATGCTGATCACAGACAGTATGAAAAATGGATGTAGCTACAATTACATCACCATAGTTTCTAAAGTCCCATTTTGAAGTCTTGAGATGGATTTTTCCACCATTACCTTCTTGGTTGCAAAATGTTAAAATGCACACTCAGTGGGGCTGAAGACTTGTGGCTGAAGCTTGTTAGCCAGTGAGGGTTTTTTTGTGTGTGACCCGAAATGAGGGACTGAAACCATAAAATCAGCAGTAAAGTGTGTAAAGAGGCTGAGTCAGAAAGCTGTTTTTGCCTCAACTTCTAAGAGACTGGGAGTGATTTTGCAGCCACAGCTATCGCCCTCTGGTTTCTTTTGGATGGAATAAAACCTTCCAGGCACTTCTGCATTTGACCAGGAAACAGCATCTATGTTTTATTCTTCCTATGATCCTGATATTTAGCCAGTAACATCAGCCGTGATCAGTTCAATTTTAATTTTATTTATATAACATCAAATCACAACAACTGTCGCCTCAGGGCACTTGAGGGTGATCACCATCAAAATATAAAGTCTTAGAAAATGTTATATATACTAAAACTGTCCTATTGAGGGTTTCAGATAAGAAAAAAAGCACCCTGAATGTTGGCACTTGCTTTAATGACAATCCATTTGGTAGCTGTTGAAACATTCCACTCAGAATCACAAATGTCGCTCTCGTAGTGGTGCAAGGGAAAAAGTAGGCCACCAACGGCAATCAGATACCTTTTGGGAATCAAAAATGTTTATGTACAAATATCCAACCATTTATTGGTGCTGTATTTCAGTCTGAGCTAATGTGGTCAATTTGACTGCACACAGTGCTACACTAATAGCATGACTAAGTATATATTATAGATTGCAAATTATATCAAAGGATCAAACTAATTTGATGCATTAATGAAGAAGGCTTGAACTTTTTTTGTCAATCACTTGCCAAATTTTTATATTCCATTTCAAGAAATGTTTATTTCATGGCATACACTTTGTTAAATTATGCAGTAGTGTCCCATGAGCGAAAACAGCCACGAAGCCTCTTTTTTTTCTTCGATAATGCTCTCATTTCATGTTTTACGTTCACTTGGGCCTCCTACTCCTAACATAAACCGGTAGTTTAGAAAGAAAATACTGCACCACGGTAAATGGTTAATGGCCTGTATTTGTATAGCGCTTTACTAGTCCCTAAGGACCCCAAAGCGCTTTACACAACCAGCCACCCATTCACGCACACATTCACACACTGGTGATGGTAAGCTACATTGTAGCCACAGCCACCCTGGGGCGCACTGACAGAGGCGAAGCTGCCGGACACTGGCGCCACCGGGCCCTCTGACCACCACCAGTAGGCAACGGGTGAAGTGTCTTGCCCAAGGACACAACGACCGAGACTGTCCAAGCCGGGGCTCGAACCGGCAACCTTCCGATTACAAGGCGAACTTCCAACTCTTGAGCCACGATGACCCAAAGCAACTCTGACTTGCATTCTTCCCACAAACCACCTATTCTTTGCTCACTACTGATTCCAACCCAGTCTGTTACACGGTTATACAACTGTTATTTAGTATTATGTTTCTTTTCTTTGACACAAGAAAAACAAACTTTAGCTTTTTTATTAACTCAAATAAAATATTACACAAAACTGCTAACAGCTACTAAATATCAGGATTATGCAATGGTAATGTTACACAGCCCCAGAAGGGTCATGGTAGAAATTTCTGTGTTGACAGTTTGTCTGCCCATTTGTTATTTTCCCCTCACACTCGTCAGCTTGCATTAACTTTAATTAAGTTTTTCCATTCCCTCTGGACCATATATTGTATGATATAGTATGTATTATAAATAGACTGCGGCTGCTTTGACCACAGGCACCTTTACCTGTGCTCAGGAACAATCTGTACCTTTTGGAGAAAGAAATAATATCTTGATGAACTAAATCAACCAGTCGTCTTACCATCAGCAGCTAGTATTAATTGAGACAGCTGCTGGGATCATTAAATGATTGCATGACCCGACACTGCGATTGTGTTGGTGGTCATGTATGTACTGAAAGATCTTTGGATCTTCATTATCACGACATTAGTAACAGGGCAGCACAGCAGGCACATGAGTGGCCAACTTTTACCATCTCAGACAGTTTTTAGCCTGCACTTGTTTTGTGTAAAACTAAACTAAAAACTGAAACCAGATGTGAAAAAATATTTCAGTAAAATAAAAACTAGACTTTGAAAAATTACAAAACTATGATAACTCTGTGTTGGTCAAACCTCGGATTAAGGAGGAACAATGTGGTTTTCATCCTGGCTGTGGAACGCTGGACCAGCTCTTTATCCTCTTAAGAATATGTCAGTATGTTTGGGTGTTTGAGCCACCAGTGTACATGTGGTTTGTGGACTTGGAGAAGGCATTTGACCGCTTACTGTCACATTGTTACATGCCTTTCGGTCCATGTCAACTACAGTAAGAACCTGGTTATCGTTGCCGGCAATAAGTCAGACTTTTCCCTGGCGGATGGTGGGCAAGGCTGATTCTGTTTGTGATCTTTACGGACAGAATTTCTAGGTGGAGCCAAGTGCTAGAAGGATGCCACTCTCAGAGTCTTATCGCTGTTTTTTGCAGATGATGTGGTTCCTTTGCCATCACCAGGTGATGACTTCCTGCTTGCACTGGAGCAGCTCACAGTTGTGCAGTGGTCAGAATGACCATTAGCACCTTCTAGTCTGAGGGACAAGCTGCTTTTGTTTATGAGTTAGGGGAGGGGAGTGAAAGAGTGAACAGACAGACTGGTGCAGCATCTGCAGTGATGCTGACACGTCTATAAAAACATCGCTATCAATTTACTGGTTATTCTACATCCCTATGTTCACCTCTTATCACAAAGTTCTGAGTGATGACAGAAAGAATGACACTGCAGAAACAAACCCTTTCTTCAAACGGTGGCTGTGCTCAGAAGAGGAACTCAGTGTAGAGCTGATCCAAACGAGGTGGCTCAGGCATCTGATTAGGATGTTTCCTTGGCTGGGTTTTCTGGATAGGCCCGGAACATGCGGCGAGTTTGCATCTTCATCTTGTCAGGGTGTTTACGTCTTTACGTTGACTGGATAAGCTGGAGTTGGCGAAGTTGGAGAAGGAGGTCTGGACTTGGCTGTGACCCGACCCTGGATAAGCTGTAGAAGATGAATAGATAAATGGAAGAAAGGAAACACTGCTGTAGATTAGCCTGGTTATGCTTTTTGTCAGAAGCTTCTTGTTTTTGGTTTGTTTTGTCCGGCTTTGACTCTTTATGATTGTTTGTGCTATTGCACTGAAGTCTCTAAAATTGCTACTGTTATCTCTGACATAAACTGTAGCAGAGCTTTCTGGGTAATGTCCATTAGAGCAGTAAAGAGGAGTTACAGCAGCATCTATCCATAGCACTATGGACTGAACCATAAATGTAACATCTGAACATTAACCATATCCACAAGCACAGCTTTAATCAGCGCAGCCAGAGAGGGCTGCTATGCTGCTTGTGTACATTGATGGCTTTGCCTTTCAAAAGGAGGAATGAGCAGCAAAGGATCCATGTGTTCATCATCTCTCATTACCTTAGTATCTGCAGTGTTTGCATTGTGTAACTTCTCTAACTAGTCCAAATCATGAAGCGATTGAACAGATCTGGCAGAGAGCATTGAGTACTGTCCATATACACATGAATACCTTTGGATAGGTACAGTAGCAACATTGATTTATGCCTGTACTGTGTAATAGTTATTAGACAATGTATTCTCTTCCACAGCAATGGTGGTGGCCGTAGTGGGACCTTCTGTGCCTGCAACATCCTCATCGAGATGATCCAGTATCAGAACATGGTAGACGTATTCTATGCTGTCAAAACTCTACGCAACTGCAAACCCAACATGGTCGAGTCTCTGGTATGGAAGTTTAGTCTAGTCTGTAAATTAATTGAAAAAAAACCCAAATTCAATACATTTGAGATTTTTGACTCTAGTTTTGTGTTTTTCCTTTTTGTTTCTTTAGGACCAGTATCGATTTTGCTATGACCTTGTCCTTGAGTACTTGGACTGCTTTGAAGGCAGATAGCAACTAAACGTTTACGACAGCAGCAAATTCCCACGCGCTGGAGACAAAGGTCACCCGGTGACCCCCCATCTACTTAAATGTTTGGACCTGTGAAGTTGGCTTTGAAAGGACTGCAGAGGAACGAGAGCAAAGAAAAAAAACATGGTCAAGGTTCTGACTTTTAACCTTTAATGTACAGCTGTGATTTCCTCCTTGTTGGTGATGTTTATCTCTTTTGATATTTTTTTTTTTGTGCTTTTCTCGGTCCTATTTGCCTCTTGGACTACATCTTGTATGTGCTAAGGGTTTCTGTAGCAGCAAAACAATATTTGGAGCTGCAATGTGGACCTCTCTCTTCAAAGCAAGGGTCACCTTGGCTGTGTTTCATCATTTCATTCGTACAAACCGAAGACGCTGGATCTAATTCTGGAGTTACAGCAGCATTATTTAAACGTGGAAGAGCTACATAAAATAACGGTCCACTGTGCTCGTGGCATGACTTATCTACCATACCATAAACTGCCTTATTCTCTAATGATAGGACAGATTTATTGAAACCACCAAATAAATCGATAAAGTTTTTCACCTGGGGTAGAAAACAAGAACAAGAGATTTTAAGAGACCTATATTGTAAAGCAGACCAGCCCAGTATTCAACAGTATTGATGCAGAAACTGTACAGTAGTGCAATGTGTTGTATTTTCCCATAATGTTTGTGCTGGATTACCATGTGTGCTACAGGTGGGCGTTACTGGCACTGAGCCTGGTGCCACCGAGGGAGATTCCTGTCTCGTTACTGTCACGGTGCCAATCCCACTGACTGACTTGAATCCTTTGCTTTGTTCTACTGCTTCATCTTGATATATGCCTACAAACAAACACTATGTACTGCATCAGCTAATGTTCTCGCTCCGAAGTGATTGTTTGTACTTTATACTCACCGAAGACAGCAAAAGGAGAGGATGGCGAAAGCTGTTTGAAAGGCATCGAGATGCCACAGTGTTGGTGTGAAAAATGATGCGCCATTAATGCTGTGGTGAAGTGTCTGAACTGGTGCGGTCACACAGGTCTCAGTCTGCACCTCTTCTACTCATTCATTGTCCGAGGCGTTTGGTTGTGCTGTAAAAACAAAAAAAGTCTAAGAAAAGCAAAAAGAAAATCGGGGGTAGGGGGCACTAAGATGGGGTAGATGGTGGGAGTGCCATCTTGGGTCACCGCTCATTGCTGAACATATTTTTTTGATTGCAGAAATGTGGTTTTAAAAAAGTAGTAAAAGTAAGAAGCTGTTGGCCACATACCCTGCTGCTGACTTACCGCAGAGTTGATGGATAAACAAAATCCACTCTTTTTCAGCTGTTGGCCAGGGCCTGGAGAGCACTGGAACTCTTCATGCCTGAATCAATGTAAGAAGCAGTCAGGTTGGGATTTGTGATACACATAATGATCAGAGACAACTTTGAAACATGCTCTTGCAAAGACCCCATTACACAGAGGAAGAGATTTTTTTTTTTTTAAATCACTTTTGCGTTATAGCCACAAAAATATCTCTAATAAGCTCCATTAGAGATATTTTAAAACATAGGCCTTTTAAAATATGTTATGCGCCAACACATCTCCCGAGACTCCTTTAAGTAGAGGTTTTCAGGGAGGGTGGTAAAGGTATCACTCCAGGACATATCCTAATGAACAAGGAGAGACAGCTTGAAGCCTGCAGAAGCTGAGAAAGGCAACCCTGCTGCTAGTTTGCAGCTCACACTCTGGTTCAGGTGGGATAACCAGAATATGTGAGCAATCTAACAGTATACAAACATCACCAGACTCCCACAGATTCTCAAATAGAGCAGCTTGTTTGTGATGAGGAAGAAGAATGAGGTAGCTACATTGTAGTCAGTGATCTGGCAAAAGATTGCTGAAGGAAGTGCCTGGACACTTTTTTTGTTAAGGGTGGAAGGAATATGTATATACAGATGTATATTATGTTATGTGAATAATATATTATATGTTTGCCCAGAGTAAAGACGTATAGTAAGTAACCACAACATAACCATAAAGCTGAATGTTGCTGTAAATGAGCATTTTGTGAGTTTTTGTCAGAACTTTTAACGACGAGCGTTCATCCCAGCGCTGCGAGCGAAGCGGCTCATGAGGCGTGTTCGGGCGCTCGTTAAGCTTTGCATTTCATTTCAGTGATTTCAGAATAACCCGATCCATATGATTTGTTTCAACCTTTAGCCACGACTGTGAGTGCATTATACTTTTACCATTCCAAAGCTTTTTATTATGACTATTTCTGAGTGACAACTGCCAACACAGGATGTTTGATTTCACTTGTTGTTTTCTGTATGAACCAACAGTACATGACTACTGTGTTTTTGATCATTGTATTTGTGGGGACATGGTGTGTATTTAATGAAAGAAAATAAGAAGAGAGATGTATATCGGGGTAGAAAGATCTTTCTTTTGAGCGATACCAACGATTAACAATAAATGAACAATGGGGGGAAAAAAGACGTTGTCGCAGCCTTTATTGGATGTTCTGTACCAAATACATACACGGCTGAAAAACCCCAACACACAACGTGGTTTCATGATCGGATTGTCAACAGAAGCGCAGACCTGATGGCAAAAGATGGACTTTCTGTCTATATCCCCTCTGACCCACCTGCGGTTTCTCATGCGGATGTGATCTTTTAACATTTTCCCGTCACCCTGAACCGCATTGACCATTTGATCTGACCCGCCTTTCTGATCCCTCACCCTGTTTCTTTTCCCTATCTCTTTTAATCATACCCCTCCACCGCACCCTGCTCATTTTCCATTACTTTCGATGTCTTTTCCTCATCGTTTTCTCCATCTCTTGCTTTGCTCCTTAGCTCAGAGTAAGGTGACTCCAGACCACAGACTTCCTCTCTTACCCCGTGGCTACGTTGAATAATGCAGCAGTCCTGCAAACTGATCCAGTCTTCAGCAGAGAGACTAGTCAGATTAATTAGAGTACAAGACCCCCTACTGTTCGGATGAGGACAATGTAGGCTGTGCAGACTTGCCTTTATTTTCTCATAGATTGATTAAGCTGCAAAAACAAACTTTAAAGGAGTGCGTCAGTATATTTAAGTATTCCTAAGTTGGTACTTTTCCACTAGTCATGTTGGTGAAAAGGGCAGGAATACCTTGTAGATTAATGAGGCAATGAGCTATTTTTATGGAGGCAGGTCATTTATACCACCCTATTTAATATCTGCAAGATTTTCTCAATTTCCCTTTTCACCTGCAGAAAGCCATTACAACATAAAATCCTTTTTTCCATCTTTTATTTCTCATATTTGACCGGCGGTTTAAATTAGCTGGTAATTGGAATCTTATCATTTAATTCTGATGGTGTAATGACTGTCGTGGTCAAGGCCCTTATCACTTTGCCAGGATCCAACAGGGCTTTGTCTTTTCTCTCTCTTTGGAGCATCCTGTCTTATATTCTGTCACTGATGGGCTCGATAGATGTCGGCTTCTCCTCAGTCTCCCTGTTGAGTCTCACCACATACACTCGGATATCTTTCTATAAAACGGCTGTGACTTCCGACAGCTTCTGTTATTGGCTGATATAACGGAGAAAGCTGAAAAATTATCTAGTAATTTGATCAGGTATGATTAATGTTATTGTTAATGGAAGTTTTAAAACAAATATACTTCAAGGTATTTGGATAGACAATACAATATTGTGCAAAGTCTTGAGTGTCCCCCTCATATTTTTATATTTTGCTTCCAAGGAGCCAAGCTGTTACTTTTAAGTGGTCTTAAGCAATATTCATTCAGGTTTTCTTTTAAAGTTGGCCGCCTTTTCACTCATTTTTAGTCCAATCCTTGTATTACACCAAATATAACAGAGTTTAACATAAACGTATAATATAAAAAAAATTTATTTGCACTTATAAGGTGATTCGAAAAGTGCTATTAGTTAAAAGCATGGTGTTCAGTTTGTCCTTAAAAATGTGAGAAAACTGGACAAATGGAGGACAGAGGAAGAAGGTGCATGGCTAAAAAACTATCCACAGCATATAAACAATATGCAGCAGATAGCTTTAGTATCTACAGCATACCAGTAAAGACCAGAGTATGCATCAGGTCCTTGAGTTTATCCATCTGCTCATTAGAAATCCATTCTTAAGGAAGGGAAGCAGGTGCAGTATGCCACATTACACAAGAGCTGCACTGAAAATAAGTAGCAACAGGTCTTATTGTAAAATTTGAAACTTTTGGTTCAAATTATCATCAACATATACAGAGGAGGTCAGTGTTTACATCCATCAGTAAAACATGGTGGAGGCTCTGTCATGGTGTATGGCTGTATTCCAAACGTTGGTGTTGGGAATCTTGTCAAACTCGTTGCCGAAAAGGAACGTAGATCCAGCATGCAATCAGAAAAGCATCTGGATGGCAGTGACGTCATTTATCAGCATGAAAACGATCCCAAACACAATGTTAATGCAGTGTTATTACTCTATTAATACCTATAAAGACAGAGTCCAAATCATCTTGACAGAGAGCACAGAGGCAGCCAACATCCAAGGAATAGCTTCAGTGTCCTTCAAGAGATTTGATGAAGTATTCCTGAAGACTACTTAAACTACAAGAAAGCTTGTCTGAGATAGTAAAGGTCGTGTGAAGGTTCAAAACAATAGAATGAAGGTGGTCGTATCATATATCGATTTTCAAGGTCATTGCAACTGTACAAACCCCATCCCCCCCCCCCCCCCCCCCTTATATACTGTATTTCCATAAATGGTTGCATGTTTCAGTAAATTGCTGCACCTATTTCCAATTTTCCAAGCAAGACCTTTTGCACAGTAAATATAAATTATTCATAGTTTTGTGACTTTTACAGTCTTGCAACTGTAAAAAGAAGCAATGTCTGGGACTCAAAAACATGCTCACTCGTTTCCTAATAGCTACAGAGACATGATCCGGGTTTTAACATCGGCAGAATGCTATTCTTCAAAGCACAGTGGTGTATCTTACTAAATGTTTAATGATTCTTCTTTCATGCCAAATGCTTTGCTAATAGATGCAGATAAAATCCAATATTCTCTGGGAGAATATTGTCACAGAAGCTTCTGCGGGTGACCTTGCCCAAGCCTCAGTCAATAAGTCGATAGAGAAGATGGCATGAAAATAAAGTTGCAGGCTTTTAGAAAGTGGGATAAATATCTGGTGTATGTCTGGGGATGTATTATATGATTCCTTAGGACCAATAGAGACTTAAACAAAGTCCAGTCCACTGAGTAAAGCCATTCTTCTCTTTCTGAGCATTTTTTTTTATACTATAAACACACAACTAAACAAATACACACCATATCCACACTATCTTGTTCTACCATCCTGGTGGTACTTGGCTTCTGCTATAGAGTGCAGCAGACAAGACAGGTGGTTCAGCTTTGTGCTCAGCAGAGCGAGGACAGCGAGAAGAGCCAGCCAGATGGCTCCGTCCACCATGTTTTCTCACCGGTTCCATTGCCACAGTCAGTCTGATTGGAGCCCTTATCTCAACAGTGTGCTCCGAGTTCAGTGAAAGTCATGGTTGACATGAACAAGGGGAAGAGAGGAAGCTTCTGATGGTTCCAGCCTGGATCATGCAAGCAAACAAGGAGCCTGAGACAGATAACCAGAATCAGAGGACACATGAGTGATCCAGCCGTCCCTTTCCTCTTTATCACGCTCGCCTTTCGCTGTTGGGTAGCACAACAGTAGCTTGCCGCCACCACCAACACCGGCCACCTTTAACTTTGGATCCTCTGACTTGTGTCATTTGTGGGGTTGAGTTCAACAGCTGAATTAAGCTGGAGGAGGGGGATGAACACGGCAGGCGATAGAGAAGTTGGATAATCCAGAGAGAGACAAAAAAAAAAGTTTGGGAAGTTGTGGTGATGAAATATCAGGATTGTGTACACAAAATCCGTCTCTGCCACCGTGCACTCTCTCGATAACAACACAATCTCAGGTGAAGCAGAGGCTGAAGTTATTTTGCTCCAAGGATAATCTCTCGTTGTTAGTACACATATAGAGATGTTGAGCCTTGAGGTTTCTGGGGAGAAGCTTGTAAACGATCTTATGTCAACATGAGCCATTTCTAGGTTGTGGCAATAATGCTTCTCCGAGCTGCCATAAATTTGAGAGATGAGCTTATCAAAAGGTCAGCCCTTAGAGGGACTGGCTTAGCAACTGGATTTATCCTTCAGTTTATTTAGAGCAGAAAAATGGGGCCACAAGCGACGACTAGCATCAATCATACTCCATTGTGATCCTTGACAAACTTAAAGAAAGAGCAGGAGTCTTTGTGATTTCATCTAAAGGCAGGGAACAAACACTGGGAGTATACTCAAGTCAATAAAGTATGGAATTACCTTTTATTGCTTTTAAGTTATAAAACATATTCAGGCATAGGAGCTCCTGCATATTACATGTCCCCCGTTGAGAATGATTAGATTTGATTTCCTATTTTTTGACATCTTAGTGTTTTTGTTTTGTTTTCGTTTTATTGTTTTGGGGTTTTATGGTGTTTTTTATGCCATTAAAATTAAATAATATGAGAAGAATTAAATCTGTTATCAACTTTCAAGGCCTTCAAACTTTCCTGTCCACTCTTGAGAATATCTATTTTGTCTTTGTTTTCTAAGTTTTTTTTCTCACTCATCCTTTTTTGCCCTTCTTCTCTCTCTTGTCGCTTCTTCTCTTATCTTTCTCTGTCTTCATCCCCCCGCCTCCTGCCCCCTTCTTTCCTCCAGCAGTTGTTGAAATAGATGCGGCTATGAGAGGACAGTTGTGCAGCTGATAATACTATATTAACCTCAGGGAGAACACAGTTGTCCTCTGCTCTCCCATCTCTGTTCCACACCAGACGTCCCCGACTGCAGGCCGCATTAACCCCAGTCCTCCCCCACTCTGTCATCCCTGGAGCCCTACGTTCACCGGTTCACGAAGCCCCATAGCGGCAACTGATCTTCTTTCTGCCAGGGCTGAGTAATGCCATGCTATGTGAAAAAATGTTGTCTGCATCCTGAATGGAAACATGGCCCAGAACGCTATTACTTCCCAGAGTACTTTGTCTTTCACACCTATGTAGCGTCATTCACAATGTCTACATTTCATTTAGCACCTTATCCTGTGGAGAATAGTTGCGCACTCCCACACTGCCTGCATGCTCTTTTTTTATAGAGAGGATTGTTTTCTGTATATTACACACACACACAGAAAAACACACACTGAGCTAAACGTTAAACATAACTATGTATTTTCTGTACAAAGATGAAGCACATGTTGTCTAGAACAGTGTTGGGGTTGTCAAAAAAGTAATTTATTACTCATTACTTTGTTCCCCTTTTTTGTAAAAAAAACAAAACAACTTATTTTAAAGTAAATTTTTGTATTATGTAACTTTTTGCTCCAGGCAGAAAGTAATTTGTTACACTGACATTACTTTCATGTTTCTGTGTAACTTGATCTTAAATGCGTTGTCACATAATTACCAGCTGACATTATAAATCTGAGGCTGCAGTCCAACGCATCTGCACACATTCAATCTTTTTAAAATCTGCTGTGGTGGTCTGCAAGTTGGATGAGTATGAAGGTAAACTCTGTCTATCACCACAGAGATTCTACTGCAGAAGCATGAACAGAAATGGAGGCCACAATGCTGTTAGCTTGACTGCTCATCGATGCCTTTGTGACCTTTTGAAGTTTAGGCTCTGGCTGCAGGTTTGAGGTCAGCATACACTCGGCTGTCATGGAGGCAGTTTGGACTTTACTGTCACACTCTTATTTTTTTGCACATTAAAAAAGTAATGACAATATCTAATCTACTCAAAATCACTCTGCTATATTCCTCCTCCCGATGCACGAACTGAAATTGGCTAACTGTTAGCAATAAGTAATGCTGTCACTGCTGCAAGCAAGGTAACAAAATAACATAATAGTTAATTAAAAACTATAAACAGTCATATTTTTAGATGAAGCAGTTTTGATTTCCAGCCTTCTGGTAAAAGCCAAACTTCAGAAAGATCCTGTCCTTAAGCTAAGCTAGCTAGCTGCCATTAGTATCCAAACCCTATCAAAAGTAGAATTTCCAAAAGTGAAACTATTACTTTTAGCAGTTGTTGGGTTAATACTTTATTTAAACTTGTTGAACATTTTGCACAAATTGCTTATTTAATAAAATCTGACAATTTGCTTTTCTCTTATTACCACCATCTTCCCATCCCTGTGCAGGTCAGTAAGACAGTAGTACTGAATGACTTGGCTACAAATTGGTCTCCAGGTCTTGGCTTTTGCCCACAGAGAGTAACTGTCAGTGTCATGTTCTGGTCTTTCACAACCTTCAAACCTAATTAAAGGGAAGAACTATTTCTCTTCATCGCTCTGCATGGCTTCTTCGTTTAATGCTGTGCCTGAACCTCAGAGCACTGGGGATTATGCTGTCATGTCATGTAGACTGAACCCAGGGATCTACATGCATGCAGATACGAGCTCTTTAATATTTCATTCCACAGGTTGGACTGCTTGCCTGCACCTCAAGAAAAAAAAAACTTTGGATACTGCGTCAGACAGGATAATAACAGAATAATGCATGGCCCCGGTTTCACTACATTTGACTATCTAACTCTGTCTTTTTTTAAAAAAATGATCAGCTTTTGCAGCCTTTTATCAATTTCACTCTTGCACTTGCAATTTCCTGTTTTGTCCTCTTGTCTATTTTTTAAGCGTCCTCACCTTTCTCTCCCACCATCTGTTCCCTTACTTTTTAGCCCTCTTGTGCTTTCCTCATCCTCTCTGCATCTCACCGGTTTTGTGTCAGGTGAGATTGTTTGAGGTGTGAGTTTCTGACAGCTGATCGAGGGCTTGTTGGGTAGGGCGGTGCTTTTTTTCCCCCTGCCCGCTTGTCAGCTGTCTGCTCTGCCGTGTGACCGGGGTGACGAGGTCACGACATTCATTGTGGAAACTTGTATTTGATGTTGCCGTGTCACTCAAAAGAACGTCGACAACAGCGTCCTCGGTGAGGTCTGCCTTTAAACTACATACTGTTAACAGGCAGCCTTTTCTGCTCCTGTCACAGCATCACATTACGCTTTGCCAGCAATGCAAAACATCCCGATTTAGCGCCTGTAACATGGCACGAATCCGTTTTGCTGTCACTATTTACTGAAAAGCAATTTCTACTTTTTCGTTTAATTTTTTTTAAGAGTGGATGAAGAAGGTTTCAGAAGCACGACAGAGAGAGCACACTTGCAGAAAAGAAAAGTCACACTCTGCTAGGTGTGGACGACTAACTGGACTTTGCCTTTGTGCTAAGGCATTGTTATTTAAAGACTGAGTTCACTGATGCACCGTGGCATTCTAACTCCATATTTGATGTTAATCTGCTGGAATGAGCAGAAAAACACGAACACATTGAACCATGTTGCATATTGCATTGAGCTTGACATGTGTCTCTAAAGTGGCAACAACTGACTGTAATTACCGTGAATGGCCAAATGCAATGCTTACATTAGAGATGGAAGAATAGCTAGCAACCTCCTTGTCATATCTACTGGATGCCAGTTATTCTTACTCTGTCTTTGGTTCAGTAGACATCCCTTGTGGCCACGCTGAGCTGTGCAAGCAACATTTGAGGAGGACAACATATCTGTGAATGTATTAATTTCTTGTTCATTGTAGATGTTTGTTGCTTTCACTTCTTTTATTATCTGCTCCAGATGCACGTTAAATGCATGCAGACAAAGGAAAACTCACTCCTGTAGGCCAGTAGAAGCTCGAATAATCCTGCCTGTGTTTCAGTCACATGAATGACATTTCCAGCATGGACAAACTTGGTTGTTTGAGAGTTTAAAAGTCTCTCACATCTTCAGTGGTTTAGACTGTGGCTCAGTTTGCTTATTGGTTGCCCCAGCCTGTCTTCACGTGATAAAAGACCCTGACAACACTGTCGACCCGAGGAGAAGCAGTGCAAAAGAGAAGTAATGTTAAAAGCAGGTTTTGTAACAATGAGGATCTCAGTCCAATGCCCAGTGTCCTCCCAGACATGCACCATTAGAGGTGAAACACCAGGGGCTCATGTGATCTCTTTAGAGCAAATGTTAACTCTGAGACTTTGGACCATTAGAAGAAACCAGGAGTTTAATCTGTAGTTTTTAAGCTAATGCACATAGGTTCTAATGATGCATTTCATTGCAACATCTCATCTTGTGGCTCAGTGCAGTGTGGAGTACGATGATAGGGTTTTCATTTAATATGGTCATAACGACGGTAGCAGCAGTGACTGTGGTTAGGAACGGAGGTATGTCTTCAAATAAAACTGCCTGCAAACCTTGAGTTTTTAGGATACCTGACCAAACTCCGCCCGGAATTCCTCTCAGGTTAAGGTGTAAATTGAACAGAACACCTTCTCTGTTGTGTCAAACTGAGAGAGTGAAATGCTCCCATGTCTTCCTATCTGTATCCTGGGGCTCTGTAACACCTGTCTAATTAGCTGTGCAGCACGACAGCAGTGGACACATGAACTCTGTTCCTCTCATATAAGCAACAAGAAGGGTTTTGTACACATAGTCTGCACTTTAAATGCACAGACACGTACTGTGTGAACAAATGCACATTTTTCACTCAATGTTGTAAGATGGAAAACATACAGTATCTTGTTATTACAACTTTGTGTTGATGCAACAGTTTCTGGGCACTCAAGCTGACTTTGCCCGTTTTCTGGTTCTAAATAGTTCAGCGTTTTTCTCACCTGCCTCTGAGCTTTCATGGTTCTGGCTCTTGGGCTTTGTGAAAGCTCCTGCTTAGAGATTGTTTGCAGCCGCAGACACTTCCAGCTCAGTTCCAGGGGAAAGGAAAAGCAATTCCATGCTTGGGCCACAGTGAATCCGTCTCTGTCAGTTCCGCTTCTCGATGCCCTCAAATCACATTCCCCTCCACCCATCCACTCTCCCATCAGCCTTTGCTGTTCTGTGATCAGGGAGTAGGAGAGCATAAGCCTGGAAGTGAAATGAGGATGCGCTTTACATGCTCCCTTACCATACTATCCTCCTTGATGTCACTCACTTCTGTTCCCTGGCACTTGCAATTTCCCGCTCTGCAATAAAACGCCATATAGTTCACGCAGGAGCAGTCACAGCCTACAGCTGTAATATACCTTCTTCTCTGTCTATCAGGGAACATGAGGCTAGTTGTCATTCTATGATAAATACACTTTATTTCAGCCACTAGTTTTCCCCTCACATTGTGATCTCTTCACAAAAAAAGTGCAAGCCTCCGTAATTTCATTTTTTTGTCAAAATAAACTTTTATGCACTTACTGAGGAGAATATCAGCTTTTAAATCTTTTGCCAGGATTCTGTAATTTCAAATGACGTGCAAATTGCACTTTCTTTAGATGCACTTTAGTTATTTTGTAAGGTCAGTGTTTAAGCCTGTTCTTGGTAAGTCTGTAAGTCACAGAAAGCTCTCGAGCTGCAGTAATTTCAAATACCTTGCTATTACCGATGTCGATGAATTGATCAGAGAAAACCTGCAAATGTGACCCAACGCTGTACACTGTAGGCCCGCACCTCCGCGTTTATTTTTGAAGCACATTTATCCAGTTCCCCACTCTCTTAATTAAAGCACCTAACTACTCATAACTAATTGTTGCGCAATAACTTTAATCCTGTACGGCCCCTTCATTTTACCGTCAGACGTGTGCATTTTATCATCAATCCTTTGCCTGGTGACTAAATTTGTTGCTTTGCCTTTGTAGAAAACAGTGACACATAATTTTTTAAAGCGATGAAGGCACACAGAATGATTGATGGCAGCATATTGGATGGGAAAATAACGTTCTGGGCCGTTAATTTTACCGAGTCAAGGAAGCAGCCTCAGACTGTCAACACAGGAAATGAGTAGGATTTATCTCTGGCCTAGCGTCTGGGTAGCGCTCTTGCACTGGATGCATTTACAGGGACCACAGTAGCGGGTTTCAAAGAGTAGTGCACACTGTAGAGATTTAGAATAAACATGGTTCTGCAATGAGATGCTATTAGTGTTTTATTAACATTACTGGTCTCGTGGAAGATATAAGCATCTAAAATGCACTTTATTATATTAGAATCACAAATAATTTTCTCATCGAAGCAATGCAGAACAAAGAATGCAACCTTTGTTGTCAGTTTACATGGTTTCTGATGCATGCCATGTTGTGTTAACACAAAAAGGTCATCGTTTTGTCCAACTCCAGCTTTGGCACTAACAGAAGGTCCGTGCAGGGAAGGATAAGACATTTTATGGAGATGCAAACCTCTGCTGCAGTCAGTGATCTCTGCTGTAAGATGGATAGAATACTAACGTATATAAATGGTTGTAAAAAGTGGAAAACTGGACACACTATATGGCAATATAGACTAATAATCAGAGGTGGGACCAAGTCATTGTCTTGCAAGTCTCAAGTAAGTCTCAAGTCTTTATCCTCAAGTGTCAAGTCAAGTCTCAAGTAATGTCAGGCAAGTCAGAGTCGAGTCTCAAGTCACTGGTGTAAAAGTCCGAGTCAAGTCACAAGTCTGAAACTTTGAATTTCAAGTCCTTTCGAGTCTTTAAAAAAAAAAAACGAAAAAATAATGTTGCAGTTATGCTAAATGTAAATATTAGACCATGTAATTTTAAAATCTGTGTTTTTCTCAACACATGACAAAATAGTGAACTTAGAAAATATACACAAATTGTGAAATTGCACCTCTTTAAAATGCAGCTCAATTAAACTTAGCTCCAAGAATAATTTTCACCGACAGTTCTGAGATACGCTGCATGTTATTCTTGGATGCGGTTGTAGGACCAGCTTTAAAATCGCATGACAAAAATATCATACACATTAAAAAAAACTGTATCACCAACGTAGCCTGGACAACATTTGCTAGTTAGATGAAGTCAGCTATCTCATCTTAGCATATTTATTTCAATTCAATTCAATTCAATCTTTTTTTTTATTTTTATAAATTTTATTTTCAGTCACAGCAGCATGTTAACAACAAAACATTGAACATACAGTAGTTTGCTGTTCAGTATTTACAATACCCCAAAAGATAACAGAAATAGAGAAGGAAAAAACAAACAAACAAACAAACCAAAGAAACCCCTACAAAACAACAAAAAACAAACAAACAACAACAAACAAATAGAAAAATAAAATGTATAAGGGACATTCAGCGTACAGTTAGCTATGATAGCGATATAGAGAATATGGTATCTGGTCATGATAAGGTGGTCATTTTAAATGTTTCCATGTACATCAAGAATGGCTGCCATGCCCTAAGAAATTTGGTGGTTGAACCTGCCAGTGTATATCTCATCTTTTCTAAATGTAAAAACCTCATGAGCTCCGCAAGCCACTGTTCATGTGTGGGAGGAGCTTCCTGCTTCCATCTTAAAAGTATAAGGCGCCTTGCGATAAGTGAAGCAAAGGCAATAGAATTCGAATAGCATTTTGGCAAAGTGATGTCTTGAGGTATCACCCCAAAGATAGCCGTTAGAGCAGAAGGCTCATATTTAACGTTATACATCTCTGACAGAGTGTTAAATATAGACACCCAATAGGTATGAAGATTGGGGCATGTCCAAAAGGTATGAAGGAGCGAACCTGTTTCTGCTTTACATCTGTTACACAGAGGGTCAGCTCCTGGATAGAACTTGGCTAACTTTTCCTTGGAGATATGTAATCGGTGTAGGACCTTAAATTGAAGGAGCCCATGCCTGGCACATATCGAAGAAGAGTGTACCCTCTGGAGAAAAGATTGCCAGAGCTCATCTGTTATAGTCATCCCAAGGTCTTTCTCCCACTGTGCTTTAAGGATGAAGAGAGAAGGAGATTGAAGATCTAATAGTATAGCATAGATTTCTTTAATCGCCCCTCTCTTATGAACGTTTATATTAATAATTTTATCCAAAGAAGTTTCCTCAGGTAGTTCCGGAAATGAAGGAAATCGACTCTTTACAAAGTGACGAATTTGTAAATAGCGGAAAAAATGTTGCCGAGGAACATTAAACTGCTTCAGGAGCTGCGTGAATGAGGCAAAAATCCCATCTACAAAAAGGTCTTTGATATTTCTAAGGCCATTACTTTCCCATATTTTAAAGGCAGAGTCCATCATGGAGGGTGGGAACATATGGTTTGAGCAGATAGGTGCTTTAATTGACATTAAGTGTAACCCCAACCTTTTCCTACATTGCACCCAGATTCTGAGCGAGTCATACAACAAAGGGTTACGTTTATAGGTGTATAGTTCTAATGGGAGAGCTGAACTCAACAAAGCTGATAGGCAAACTTCGCCACAATTGGATGACTCAATTTGGAGCCAAGCTGGAGTCTCTGTAGTAACATTACTCATCCAGTACAGCATATTACGAATATTTGCTGCCCAATAATAAGACTGAAAGTTTGGCAAGGCTAATCCACCCATTGGCCTAGTCCTCTGCATGAAATCTTTACGAATTCGTGGACTTTTGCCATTCCAAATAAATGCAGAGATATGCTTATTCAGTGTTATAAAATACTTATTGGGTAAGTAGCATGGGATACATTGAAATAAGTAAAGGAACTTGGGAAGTATGTTCATTTTGATAGAATTGACGCGGCCAATTAATGACAGTGGTAAATTGTTCCACCTCTGAAGATCTGTCTCAGTATTTTTAAGCAGCGGGACAAAGTTTCTTTCATAAAGATCTTTGTATGAGTGGGTAACCTTAACCCCCAGATAGGTCACATACCCTGATTTAACGCTAAATTGAAAACCTGAAAATGAAATCTTTCTGGCTATAGAGTTGACACAGAGAAGTTCACTTTTATGCAGATTTAACTTGTAACCTGAAATATTACCAAAACATTCAAAAATGGCAAGAGCACGGGGAAGAGAGCATAAAGGCTCTGACATATACAGCAGGAGGTCGTCAGCATATAAGGATATTTTGTGCTCCTGGTCACCTCTGAAGATGCCCTTAATGCAACTGTCAGCTCGCAGTTTAATCGCCAGTGGTTCAATTGATAATGCAAAAAGAAGAGGGGATAAGGGACAACCTTGTCTCGTACCACGGAGAAGTGGGAAATAAGAAGAGAATAACGAATTTGTTCTAACACGTGCCATAGGTGAGGAGTAAAGTAACTGAATCCATGAAATGAAATTAGGGCCAAATCCAAATTTATGCAGAGTATAAAACAGATAATCCCACTCCACCCGGTCAAATGCCTTCTCAGCATCGAGTAATAAGGCAATTTCAGGGGTTGTAGTTGACTTGGTGTGTAATATGTTCAAAAACCTGCGCAGGTTGAAAAAACCATGCCTACCCTTCACGAAACCTGTCTGATCTGGAGAAATTAACAATGGTAGATGTTGCTCTAGCCTGAGAGCAAGTGTTTTTGACAGTATTTTTAAATCTACATTTAAGAGTGATATAGGACGATATGATGAACACTCTAATGGATCTTTATAATTCAATTCAATCTTAATTGGCAGACTTCATGTCCATAAAAACAAGACAAAAAAAAAACAAAAAAACACACACACACACACACAACACTCCCCCCCCCCCCCCCCCAACACAAGGTATACCATTAAATATATATATGTATATAAATAAGTATCTAAAACATTTGTAAAAACATAAAACCATAATATACATAAAACACAATTACTTAAAATAAATCAATAAATACACAAACACTTTAACCAGTGCTTTCTGAGACTGGATGAGTAACGGGAACCACTCACTGTCGGATCTGTGAGTGCTAAAATTATACTGTTACTCGAACCATCCAGTCGTTCTCTAAAATTGAACATTAGCTTCCTTAAAAGTGCTTTAAAAGTCCAAACACCCACAGCTACAAACATCTGGCTGGCACTACCACTTCTAGGTATCCTGCAAAGGATTCTCATCGCATCATTATATGCAACATGCAGCTTCTGCATGCTACATTGTTTGTAGGATGACCACAAGGGGGCAGTATATAGCGGTGTGCAATACGCTTTAAACAAAGCCACTTTAACTGGAAGTGAACAAAAGCTGAATTTGCGTGCAATAGTATTTGCCTGCACATAGAGCTTACACCGTTGTCTGTATATGTCATCATCATCATTCATTTGCTCAGTAATAAAGTGACCGAGGTATTTCACCTTTTTATGAACTTCAAGAGTTTTTTGTGCCAGTTTAAACAAAGGGAAATTTAGCTGTTTATCCTGCTTGGTTCTACATATCAAAACAGCACTTTTAGCAGCATTGTACTCAATGTCATATTGCACACCATATTCAGTACAGACATTAAGAAGATCCTGTAACCCAGCACTGCTTGGACTAAAAACAACCAGGTCATCTGCATACATGAGATGATTTATCAGTGCTTTACCTAATATACACCCAGTGTTACAGGCTCTCAGTTGTATGGACAAATCATCAACATACAAATTAAATAAAATTGGAGACAAAATCCCACCCCGTCTAACACCATTGCTGACACCAAAGGGGGCAGAAATACTGCTTCCCCATTTAACCTGCATGTTCTGATGAGCGTACCAGTAAGAGAGAATCCTCACGATGTACTGAGGAACTCCCCGTGTCTTCAATTTATCAAAAAGTTTTCTGTGGTTCACTCGATCAAAAGCCTTAGAGGCATCAATGAAACACATGAGGACAGATGAATTTTTAGCCCTGTACAAACTGACTATTTCCTTGAGTGCATATATGCACATGTCAGTGCCGTGCTTTGAAGCCAAACTGATTATCCAGAGAAGAGATGAACACACTAACTCTGTCAAACAAGATTCTTTCTAACACCTTAGATAAAATACTGGCTAGTGCAATTGGCCTGTAATTATCCAAGCAGCTCACTTTTGCAGCTTTGTCCTTCATAACTGGTACCAGTAAAATACACAGCATTGAGTCTGGTAATATGCCATGAATCATAAACCCAGTGAAACAGAGTGCTAAAAGAGGAGCTAGCCTTACACTAGCATGTTTTAAATGTTCTGCAGTGATGTGATCCAAACCAGAGGATTTATTATCAGACAACCTATGAATGGCTTCATATACTTCATGTGTCCTTACACTTATTGTGTCATTACTCATGTCAAGATTGTCCTCATATGGTTCACTTTTTATACAGTTAAACAACGCACTGTAATGCTGTCTCCATAATGCTGCAATGTCATCTGCCCCAGAAACACCTTCAACAGTTGATGGTAGAGATGGTTTACAGTTATTAAGAGCTTTCACCTCTTTCCAAAAATCTGCCGTATTATTACACAACATTTTCCTGGCCAAAGAATCTGCTCTTAGCATTTGCTCATTTTTAGTTATAAAGCGAACAGCGTACTTATATCTGGCATTCGCACATTTTTTCTGTTCAAATTCTGGGCCTTGTTTAGGTCTTCCAGCCATGGCCCAACATTTATAAGCTATGCGAGCTTCATCATGGTACATGGATACATGTTCTTTCCAGCCAGGTCTGATGTTAGGTTTCTTATGCTTATATTGTTTATCAAGCAGTGTGCCACTTTTATACAGAGCAGTCACTATATCATCATACATGGAGCAGAGTAAATGTTTATGCACAGCATTCTTACAGTTGACATCTTTGCACAAAATAGCTTCTTTATTTATATGCATATTAATAATCATACGGTTCTTGGAGTGAGTGCACACACTCATGAAGTTTAGTAACTTCCGGTCACTGCAACAAGCCCAGGTACAGTTTACCGACGGATGGGTACAGGACCTTGAAATGCACCGTGTAGAACGAAAGACCATCGTACGTATCATAAGTTTACCAATCTCACAAATCGTCGTCATAAATACACATTCCTTAACCGTTTATTAATATAACCTTTGAGCTCAACGGTAATTAATTAGTAGTGGAAATAATTTCTGGTAGCATCACAGAAATGTAGCAGTGACAACAATACTGTATGCTGTAATCGTACTGGGCAATTAGTGATACAAAAAACCTGTTTTATCCTGTGAATAAAAGTATATGTTTTTGTCAATGTACCATAATAACAGAAGCGAAACGCAATATTGTGTCAGGACAATTCACTATTTATGCACAATAAATAAAGGAGCATAGCGCCACAATTTCTGTTCAGCGCCAGACTTGCTTGTAACCTATATCACCAATTATGTTATGAAAATGACGTATTAACTACTAAAAAACACTGACCTTCGTGCAAATGCTTGGAGCAGACTAACCTGTGAGCTGGAGTGTTCTGGGACGTTATATTTGATCTTTGAATGGCTGCAATCCAGGCCATCCGTCGCCTCTTTGTTACTTCGGAAACATGGCTCGAACAATTTCTCTTCAACGACGTAATCCGATAACAACCGATCTCTTTACCCGTCGGCTTCCCGTGGCTGTCATGCGACCGGCTATTGCAGTTAATAATACAACGGCTTCTTGACATTTTTGTGTTTCTTTTTATCGCTGTATAACTGATTTTAATTGAAAGCCTGCGTGCGCTAGTACCGCTTGCCACGAGTTCCCAGAATCCTTTGCGGTTCTACCCGTGAATGACGTCACATTTTCAATCTCTATATAATATGCATGTTAAATTTTATATTTGGGGTAAAATATCAAGTCTTTTCAAGTAAACCGGTTCAAGTCCAATTCAAGTCCCAAGTCATTGGTGTAAAAGTCCAAGTCAAGTCACAAGTCTTAGAACATTTTTTCAAGTCAAGTCTAAAGTCATAAAATTAATGACTCGAGTCTGACTCGAGTCCAAGTCATGTGACTCGAGTCCACACCTCTGCTAATAATATGTGTGCTGTGGCCTATTACACTGTAAAGAAAACTGAAAAAAAAAAAAACAACTCAAAATATTAAGCTGTGATTCAGTAACTTTTTGAGTTTTCTCAACTTTTGTCTGTCGCTGACTTTACTAAGATTTATACATTGAAAGCTCAGGTGTTCTTACTCGCCTAATTACATTATACCAATGAGGTTAACAATTATCTTCAATAATGGGTATTTTTGAGTCAAGAAAAAATTCTAGAGTTATAAAACTTTCCAACTTGTGACAATGTTGGCTTCACGTTGGCTCCAAATACAAACCAGTAATTTTTCACTTGTTAACTCAAAGTGCTAACCATGTAAGTAACTTTCAGTCGAGTCCCCTTCATTCAGCATTGTTTTAACAACATAACATTGAAAGTCAAATGTGTTTAACTTACACATACAAAAATTTCCAAGTAAGCAAGCTAGTGCGCTGCCAGATCATTTGGAGGGTTGCATCAGTAAGGGTGCATGGTGTAAAATTCTGCGCCAAAGGAAAACTTGTTAACCTTACAGGAACATTGTAATTAAAAATTAAAGCTGCCTGAACTAAGTCTCAGTAAAGTCAACAACAGGGAAAATGGACAAAACTCAATAAGATATAGAATAAAGTTTCCTTGATATTTTGAGTTGTCCCACTGTTTCCTTTTGAACAGTATGCGTACCGGCAGTTTAAAAAGTCTGCCACATATTATGATATACAGAGAAACTGATATTTGCCAGGCTCAGTGAGGTGATGGGATGATAGCTGTATTTTTAAAACATTTCCACATACTTATGTCTGAGAGAAAATGAGAGAGAGTGTTTGTTACATGCTCTGCATTACTGGAAATCTCACAGAAAGTACAAGAAAAAGAAAATCTTGTGTGACTGGTTTGCTGCTCGGCTCTTTGAGAAAAATATTGAACCCCAATTTGCTGTCGATGCATGTATCACGAGTGTGTGTGAGTGACAAGTAAAAGGAACAGAATAAAGTGGTGCATGAACCAGGGGCGGATCTAGTGACATTTTCTTAGGGTGGCAAAATCAAAGCCATGTTGTTGTTTTTTTTACACATATGCAGGTGTTACACTCTATAACATGCATTATATACAGTTAAAATACATTAAATGCAGTAATTTTACACATTTCATATAAATATGGTTTATAACTTTCTTATTTTCTTTGGTCCACAGAAACATGTTTCAGTTACATAAAACATTTTATGTAGCATTTTTATTTTATTTTACTGTCCTGTGTAGCCTATATAATAAATAAGTATGAAGCCCAATAAGTATAAAATCCAGAAGGTTACACAACATGGGGTGGTTCATTTACAAACACAAGTCTAGCTTAACTTTCACACTTTTTCTTTTAACTAGAAATGATTAGATTGTTACACGCTTACACAAAATGCCAGAAATCTACGCTGTCATGAAAACATTTTCATTTAAGCCTAATTTTCCTGACTACTGGGTTCACCCTCTGGGGTCCAGGATATAGTTGGCCATACTTTTGTTGTTTTTTTTACCTTGTTAGGTATCATTATTATCAGCACAACCTCACGTGTCTGAATTGACAGTTATTTTTTCATTGACATACTGTATTAACACAACTGATCTGTAATCACACAAAAAACATACAATCATAGTAGGAATTTTTAAAGACCACAGACATGTTTAGCGAATTATTTTCATAACTTAAAATGCAAATATTAATAGTACATTTAAAAAAAACGTATGCAAAAAAAAATTGTAAACAAAAATGTTATATACAACTATTTACCTAAAAATGCAGTCACATATGTAACTGTTTTTCTACATGTTAAAGAAAAAGCTGCTGTGACAAAGAAAGAAATCTGCCAGCTCGACTCTTTGGACTTAAACTGTAAGAAATAAATGTGTAAAATTACAAAAGAGGTTCTGGTAGCTCATTGACCAGACTATCCAGCTTTTTGTTGTTGTGGATGTTGTTGTTTTTTAAATTGTAGTCCTAAAAAAACTGAGATTGATATAGTAGAAAGTGATAAACATAAACTTTTCTGTTTGCAACAAAGTTACAGAGGCTTTTTGCAATTTGGCATAAATTATGAAAGTTGAAATTTGTTTGTGACTGAATAGCAGAAATTAGGCTTTCTTGTCAGATGTCATTTTTTGGGGGGGAAAGAAACAGTGGTAAACAACACTCTATGGTAGACTGGTGCATAATAAGCAAGAAAATAAGGCAGAAAATAGAAAAGAGATGGAGCCGTGGAGGACGTGCAATTTTATCATGGTGGAAGCAAGACAGCCAAAGTAAGTGGGAATTCATTACAATGTTTTTCAAACGTGAAGAAGAGTGTGGTGCTCTTCTTTAGCTGCTGGTTCAATGAATTTTGGTTGGAGAATGACGAATTCTGGAGTTTCAGAATCTGTGAGACGTTGGCTTTCCGTACCCAATGGGCATGTCCCTGTTTTGTTTTACATCTTTTTGCTGAATCTGTTTACCTGCTCTTTGATAGTTTGCTGTTTTAGCTTTTTGGTGCTGAAATGGTTTTATGAGCTTTTAGCTGAGATTTTAAAGTTTCTGTTGATACCATATGTGTCTATATTTAAATAACAGATCTGCCGGTACATCACATTAAGATGTTCTCCCTCTCGACCTTGGTACCCGGGGCACTGGGGTTCAAACAATTGAAATGCATTGTGGGAGACGTAGTTTACAGTCATGCACAAGCTCTCACAGGCCACATTTGACACATATGACTTAGGAGATTCTGCTGACACTGCGACAAGTAATTGCTGGTGTTTTTTTTTCTTCACAGTTGCCTTACTCAGTTGCCACAGGATTTTTAATTTTTAATTAGTTAACATCTCAGAGTTGCAGATTACTCAAAACAATCCAACACAAAAAAAGTCTTCAATGCTACCTCAGGTTTTGTTCCAACTTCTTTTACATCAATCATCCCAGTCACGTTTGTTATTCAAGATACTATTATGGTCATCGTGCAGACTTTATTTATAAAACCTAAAACATTCTCTTTTAGGTTTTAAAAGTGAGGCACACTGTTTGAAAGCAGGAGGATGAAATATCTTGTCTGTCTTAGCTTTTAGCAGTTAAGAGTTACATTAGAACCAAATTAGGATCCTGATCCACTCTGCAGTAAAACTACAATGGATACTTTAGAAGCTGCTGAGTTTTAAATTAGGAGATAATGCCTAAGCCTCTGTCTTTTAGTACACTATCATGTAGGAATCAAGTACATATTTAAGACTCCATTTATGAAGCAAGTTAAATGAAAAAAAAAAAACCTAAAGTTGGAGAGTGAATTTCCACAACTAATGTTAGCTTAACTTAATAGAGCTGCTAGGGGGAATTAGCATTATTTAGAAAACTCAGTGGTTTGGCTTTAGAAATAGAAGCCTGCCTTTTTCAGCTCGAGACTATTATTTTAAAAAATATCACCAGTTTGAATCTCCTACTATCATATCAGCATGAGGTCAGAGCTGCTGATCAAACCTTTTAATACTTTAACTTGAACTTGGCTTTGTCATGCTATCATGCCATTATTAGTTATTATATCACTGCTGCTATTGCTTTCTTATTGTTTCATATATGAGAGCAGACCAGTGTTGACGTGAGCCGACACACATATTTTCCCCATGACACTTCTGTCTTCTCTCACATAAGTCTCTGTCACTGACCCCTGAGTCAGGAGAGAGGTGTTGTGAAATCATGCACCCTCTTGCAGAGCTTCCGATAAATCTCCCTGTGAGGTGTGACAGCACCAGTCTCTTCTCAGAGTCAAATCCTGGCGGGCACAATTCTTCAAACTGCTTGAGACTGTAATCGCTTGGCATTTCCACACGCAGATGTGGAGACACTGACTGATTCATTTATTGGAGTAACTTTCAGTCTCATTTTGAATCAACTGGGTTAAAATTTTGTGTCAAATCTGTTAATGCATTACATGAGCACTCACTTGGATTTGCACAGACATGCTTGGACTTACTGTATGATTGTCAAGATTAAAGGCTGTTGCAGTCATAATGTACATAACAAAGGCTTATCATGAAGATGTGACAACAGGAGAAAACAAAACTACAAGTGGAGACAGCAGCAAAAATTGTTTCGTTTTTGGTCTTTGAGATATTTTACCCACACTGGAAATCATTTGGAAATTAGAGAATAGTACATATAGTATCGTTCAATTCAATTTTATTTATGCAGCGCCAAATCACAACAACATTGGCCTCAAGGTGCTTTATATTGTAAGGTAGACTCTACAATAATACTTAAAGAGAAGAACCTAACAATCATATGACCCCCCTATGAGCAAGCACTTTGGTGACAGTGGGAAGGAAAAACTCCCTTTGAACCGGAAGAAACTTTCGGCAGAACCAGGCTGAGGGAGGGGCGGGGCCATCTGGTTGGAGTGAGAGAAGGAAGACAGGATAGAAGACATGCTGTGGAAGAGAGCTACAGACGCAGAAACATCCAAAGAGCTTTGAACGCCCATGAAGAAGTCTGGAGACTCCTTATAGAAATTACAAGAAACTGAGTTCATGCTGTGCTGAATAATAACAGCGGTCATACCAAACACTGATTTTCAAGCTGGTTAGAATTGTACTGTGTGTTTCCTTGCATATTGGATTTCCATTTATGTTTGAAGATGTTGTAATAAATCACTGCACCTGTTTCCTAGCGAAATATAAATAAATACGGGGTGAACGTGCCTTTGGAAATATTGCATTGAACAATCTAATGTTATATTCAACATGCAGGCATATTTTCCAGTAATTGTGAATTTCCATTTTAGAATTCAACAAGACATGTATATAACTGTAAGACTGCACATAAGCACAGTGGAGATCAGTCAGTAATAGGTTACACTGGAGGATCAGGTACGGTCTAAATTTCTTATGTAAGGTACCATAAACAAAAAAAACAACAACCAATTGTTGGAATAGTCCGATGATTGCTGCTGGTAGTCAAATTTGCGTCAGTGTTGCCTCAAAAGTGTCAGTGATGTCCATGCAGAAAATGTATCATGTGTGCATGTGCTCTGAATATAACTATCAATATAACCCTCTTACACTCCATACCTGCATCACACAAAGAGTGCTGCCAACAGCTTGAATAATAAGCATGTGTGGAAGGCCAAAGAGTAGGTGTGTCTTTACCGTCAGGACACACACGTCTGAACAGACAACAGCTCTCGTTTCATCCATGTACTATTAACACCCTGTCAATCGCACAGACTCCTCATTTCAGAAAAAAAAAAAATAAAGAGATGGCCTAGATTGTTGCTAGTAGTAAAAGGCCTTGAACTCAATCTGCGTTGCAGAAATGCAGTGCCTCCACACAGACCATGATAGGGAAGGCGTTGTAGTCCTAGGATAGTAGATTGCTGCACATTTACACTGTTATCCCCAAAGGAGAAGGGTGAACAACAGGAAACTTGGGCTTGTTTGTAATTTTAGACTACGCATGACACAAGAGTGGCAAGCAAGGATCTCCGTTGCATCCAAAAACATGTTTTACATAACCTTTTCTAGTGCTTTGAAAACACAACAATGCCCCCTTGAGCAAAAGAATGCTGTTTTGAAGCAAAATGTAGCAAGGGACATTAGTGTGTGTTTATATCTCCTGGATGTGACATATATATATCTACATGTGCATATCAGTTTAGTTTGGATGGCGGCGGCAGCACAATCCCTGTTGTTGGAACCATAACAGTATCCAACCCCGAAAGAGCTAATGGTCTGTAACTGCCACAGTTACATAAAGGAGGTAAATGACACAGTAGACGCCGCTAATGAAATCAGATCCAACTGAAAAGTCTAGTTAGGGGGGTCATAGCATGATGCAACATACTTCAATGATGTTTCATAAGCATTTAAAATAACACTTTAACTTTAAGCAAGGTTTAAATACTCGATTACAGTGTTTGTTACAAACTAGTCTGGTTACAAAAATGTGATTTTACAAAGCCTGAAAACACAGCAGCTAGAACAGTAATTACACATTCATATTTACATTCGTTACAAATGTTTATATTTATTTTGTTGGGTTTGTGATTTTCTTTTAGATGAGTACAATCCCAACATTACTCGTAACGTAGTAGTTAATTAGAAAAATGCTTCTCAGTTCACAAAATAGTAAATACTATTTTTAGTTTTCCTGCTACAAAATGAAAAAATGCTGTAATCTGCTGGGAATTCTGATCTTTACTTAGATATTTATTAGGTGCAGAATAAAAAGGATTATTCCCCATGTGAATAAGGGAGCAGCCTAGTAACCTTCATTAATATGCTGAAATGATGTATAAAAATGATATAGTACAAACAATGTGTCACTGGTATTTATGTGCAGTTTGAGAAATGTGAGAAATGATACAGAGATGAAAGGTATCTGTTTGTCTATCCAGACAGAGAGAGAAACAATGCTGCAGAGATGCTAAAAATCAAAAAGTGAGAGACGAAACACTCAGAGCAGCCACACGAACAATGTTTGCCAACATCTTAAAATGTACATATAGATAAGGGAAATCAGCATTTCATTAGGGAGCATATGGCCCCAAACCTCTCTTGCTATTTCAGTTTTTGGACCTGAGTATTTCTAAAAGCCAATGGTACATAAAATTAAACCAAAATACAAAACAATGAAGTCATGCAATCTTTTTTGTTCAATTCAAGTGACTTTGTACAGTTTCTGTGGTGATAATGAAGGCACAGATGATTTCAGTGAACTCAGTCAGAGGCACTTAGCACCACACAATGCTACGCACTACTGACAGGGGAGCTCTTAGCTTTTCTCGAGGATCGTCTCTCAGCACATCTGGTAAATGTGTTTTTGTCTTTTCCAGAAATCTGGGGGGAAATTAACTTGAATGCTTTCATTTCCAACCATCCACCAAGATAATCCGTTGTTTTGAACACGCAAATTTAATTGTCGACGCATCTGACAAAGATTTCATTGTTCTTTTGAAAGCATGGTGCGGTTTTGGATTTTGGTTGTCGAGGCTTCCAAATCAAATCCTGTTAAGAATTCCTGAAAAGCGACAAGGCGTCTGTAATTACAGTCCAACTAAAAAGACCAATTAAAGTTAAAACAAAACCTACAGTTTTTATTAAACTGTAGAGTGGTTGTTCTCGGATTAGTGAAACCAACCACGAAGCCTTTGTGTATTGGTGATATGAAGATTTTGTGCCAGTCATACACTGACTAATAACCAAAGTGTCTGTAAGCATATAAATCAAAATATTACGTTTAGATTTGCCCGTTTTGAGTTTTGAATCTTTGTCGTTTTTTGTTATCCTCTGGACATTCTTGTGATAGTGTTTGCTTTGTATGACCTCCATGATGTTGTTTATTACATCCTTGCCTTAAAAATATAATTAATCTTGCCCCTTCTCATTATAGTTCAAAAGTGCAGCTGGCAGCACGATGCAGCGGGTATATGACCAGGACTTAACAAATGGAGAGATAATTAAAAAGGGATAGATCTCCAACCAGGGCTTGTACATATAATGACCCTTCACCAAAGACATAAACAACTCTTGTTATGACTGTGCCAACAGTATCTCCAGCAGGATTGGGGTATAATTAACAGGAACATCATTAATGTTAAAATCCATTGATCTTCCAGTTTTATCGCCCACAGCTGCCTGTTCTTGTGTACCCCGTGGGCTCAAACCATTAATCTTCTGACTAAAACATAATAAAAATAGCAGCTAGAAACTCTAAAGGAAATCTACGAAAAAAAAAAAAGAAAATTAAAAAAATCAAAGCATAAAATTACAAAAAAGTTACAGATAGGAATTTGAGAGACAAGAAAGAAGCCAGCCTCTCTGGATTTTCATCTAACACCAAGCCCTTGAGTTAATGTTGCTGGTTTATTTTCTTTGAATGCTTTGAGATGAGAGGCTATATATATAAGTTGGATCTCAGGTTCTTCATCCTCAAACAAAACAGTCTGGTTTATTCTGGCGCTGAGTATCCAGGTGTTCTCAGTCCTTCTGAAAGGACAAGTGGCTCCAAGTTTGGACTACATACATTTAAAATACTCAAACTTCCAAACCATAATCTCACTTTTGTTTCTTTCTTTTTTAACAACAGTTCAGATCATATTTCTCAACAGCAAATGGAGCTGACAGAGAATAGAGGTCCACAGATTTGGACTCATTCACTCTCTGAAGCACAGCTTACCTCACAGGCAATCGTTTGAGAAGACCCTTTATGGAAATAGGAGAGTGGTCTGGTGGGAATAGAGTGTGAGAGACAGACACCCCCTGTAATCTTGTCTGTTGTTGAAGCCCTGTCCTCTGCCTGGTGCGAACGTGATGATATTACACGAGATGACCTGGCCGACCCTCAGTGGGCTTCTTCCATGCTATGATACTGAAAGCCTCACTTTAGACTCTGGTAGTCTAGTATAATTTAGACGTTAATAACAGACTAATGGCTGTACTGAGATATTTTCATCAAGAAGGTTTATTTTACTTTAAGATTAGAGTACATCTCCAAAATTGTTCGTTTACCAAAATACAGTACGTTCTGAGATACTGCCAATGATGACAGCCCGTCATTGTGTTGTTTTTTTGTGTCTCACAGATTCATTAAGGGTAAAACATTTTAACAGGGAACCGGAATATTTCAGAATCTTTTCTAATCTCTGCTGTGTAAATAAATCATTCAACTGACAATAAAAGTCGAGCCTTGATTTAGTGGGAAAGTAATAAGTCAGAAATACTACTTTATGTTGTATTGAATCGTGTGAATGCTCTATGCAACACTGTTTTGTATTCTGTGGAAGAAAAAAGATACAGTACAAAAAGTCTTGAGCTACTCCTCATTTCTTTACATTTTACAAGGAAAATGGGAATTACATGTTCTGTTTCCTGTCAAGACGATCAAAATTATGATTATTTTGTCCAGGTGTGCTTTTACTGCATTGCTTGGTGGATCAAAATCTGACTTTTCTGTAGTCATAATTCCATCACCGGCTGGAACTCATTCTTGAACCATGAATCTCCAACAAGCAGTAGATGAAACAACAGAAGGTTGAGATGCATCTCTTGGCTCCCGTCTCAGATCTTCGCTGGATTTTTTTCTGCCTTATTTGCAGTGGATGGATTAAACTGTTTTATCTTTGCCATTTTATGGCAATAAAAAAGTTGCACCATATCATGTGTTTTTGTGACAGGCTGCTTGTAACAAAGTGCCTAAAGATCCAGTTTAAGGTTGTTTTTTTTGATAAGTCATGTGTAGAAACAACAAAGGTTTATACTTTGAGTTAGGTGTCTTTTTTATGCTTGAACGATTCATAGGTCAGTGTCAAGTGGCTTAAGAAAATTCCTCTGGAAATGGACTGGACAAAAAGTGAGTGAAAAAGTAACCAAAATCCAAAGAAAACTGTGTGGAAGACCTTCAGAAAGCCTCAGGAACTATTGCTCAAGACCAATTTAAAAATGTCAAGTGAGTCTGAGTCTGTGAGGCAAACAACAGCACTCAGTGAGCACAACTCCACCTGAAACGGCGAGGGCTAAACGACAACTTTGATGTTTTATGATGTTTTTGTTATAGCATGCTGACGTCAGCCTGTTACGGTTGTTACATTGTAGGACGTCATATTGAAGAATAAAAAGCGTGTTGGACAGCTCTATACGTGTCCTTTCATATTATTTATATAACTTGATGTGGTTTCTTAAATTCTTTTTTTCAAGATCAACTTTGAACAGTAGGCGCTAACAATGAAGGTCAAGATAAAATGCCTGGCCAACCTAGGTACTCATTTCCCCCAAGACCAAGTATATTGTGGGTCACATAAAGTTTTTTTCAGATTTTTCACATTTGGTGCAACCTTGACCACTAAATTACTAAATTAAATCAGCTCAAGAAGTTATTGGTATCTACCATCAAGCAGAGATTGAATGTGGTTTCTTGAAAACTGGACATTAGACTGCTAACAAACAGACAGACAAACAAATGGAGTCGATTAAATCCTCCCTCCCTTTGAGGGCAAAATGACTCAAGACTTTTGCTCTGTATTGTATATTATACAAAAGAATATGAACACTGGACTGAAGCCATGGGGCCATGTTCAGACTAGCTTCTCTCAATTTGACACAATCGTGCAGGTTCCTGTGGTTTAGCATCCTTACAACAGACCAAGAACCCCTACAGCACTTGCTTAGTTGTAAATTACCGGTAGGATGCTCCTGGTGACTAAGTTCCTTGTTGATGAAAGAAATCACACTAGCTGTCTGATCTACAAGTCAATCTTGAGCTTATTTTATCAGGTAAGGTTGAACATTATCTGTATACATAAATATTTATGCATATTTATTTAAGAGTCATCTAAAAGCTTTGTTCCCCACACCCATTAGCAACTGTGTTCAAATGCAGCTTAAATTTATGCCATTTAAAACACAAGGTCCTCATTCTGGGAGAATAAGCATCTATCTCAACCTATAGATGTTCTGCTTTTACTAGGATTCCACAGCAGACCCAATTTTAGAAACAGAAGAGGTCAGCTGTCTGACCTCGGAGTGGATGACCACTGAGCCTTACCTATTAAAAGGATACAGGGAGGCTCTATTAGCCTCGCCCTCCATTGTTATGGAGGCTAAGCTTTGGTATTTATGCTCTTGCTCCAAAGTACATGTAAATCGACAGCGGTCAAATGTGTTAAAGAATAACTTGGCAAACATGATATGTGACCTTGTTTTACAAACATAGTTTGTACATATGAGAGGGTGTGTTACAGCCCTAGCACGCCTCCTGTGTGTGGGTGTCCCCTGTTTCTCTCACTGATTCAGCTGCCACACATCTCTCCTGTGGAGCCAGTACTAGTTCACAGTTGCCTCCACTCAGCAATCAACCATGGAAGAGCTACCCAGTCTCTCAGTGTGGGCCACCTTTGTAGCATGGTGAGCTTTAGTGTTTTGATCATGCTGAGCTCCTAGTGGGTAGTTGCTGCCATTTCTTTTGACCATTTGTTAACCTTTATTCTGTAACCTGTACATCTGCTTTGTTGATGTCTTTGTTTTAATGTTTGGTACAGCTCCCTAGCTTCATTGACTTGATCCGTGCTTGCCTGTTTCCTATTTGCATAAAAATGTTAAAAATGCTGTGAAATTTTAGCATTATATGTCAAATACTTTCAAGTCCATTCAACTGACTTTCAGGGCCTTTTATTTTCACATTGAATTTTTAGGCAATGCTTGAACATCTCAAAAACTATTAAAGATAGAAAAAAAAGCCTGTAATTTATCCTGGCCTTTCTTACTGTCAATGTGAATCAGTATATCAATGTATCATTTGGGAGAGTCTTGGCTATATATAAAAAAGTCCATCACTCCTGCAAAGTCCCATTTTATAAAAGAAAATTCACCTTGAAAAGCCCATATTTTGTATGCACAATGTTGAAACAGAAAATGTAACTTTGCTATAGCAAGCTAAAATGTAAAAATTTGCGGATTCAGGTGGAATGAGTATTTTAATAACAGTGTCTTCATTTTCAGCCTCCTTTCACTGAGTCTTTCTTTCACATAGACTCTTTTATCGTAACTCCCTTCATCCTCTAGCCCTTTTTAGGGACATAGCAATGGCATTATGGTTGGTTATTGCGTTTAACTCTACTGGGCTGATGCTCCCACATCTAATCTGTATCTGATTTTCGAATATCGAGTCATGAAAAAGACTGGGATTGTTTTCTGCTGGAGCTGCGGCCACATCTAGTTGCAGGTGACTCTAACATCTTGGCAAAACAGTGCTCAGTCACAGAATCGAATAGGCAAATGAAGATAAAGCTCTTTGCTGGAGGAGAGACAACAACTCAGTCCATAGAGCTGAGTCTCTACAGCTAATCAAATCATTAGAAAGAAAAATGGAGAGAGAGAGAGAACAAGTTGGTAATGAACAATAACTGAAATTAACTGAAATTTACATTTAATGACTGGAGGAAGAATCTGGCAGTGCAAAGATTCATGCTTAACACCCATCAGTCGTCATGTTTCACTTTTATGCAGCAAAAAAGTTGAAAAAATTTCCTGTCTAAATAGATTCCACAATGTCTGCTTCTCTCCCTGCTGCTGTTTTTTGCAGTTGTTTTTGAACTTGTTCGAGTGCCTTGACTCATTTTTAAATAATGACCACGCAGGCTGCTCCAGCAAGAGGCATCATTTAAACTTGCTCCAAATTCGCCTTCATGAGGTAGAAACTCAAAGCCAAAAGACTATAAGCAGATGTCAGTGGACCTTAACCTGCCTGCTTTAGTATCAGGAGGAACACTGCCCAGTTACTCTATTTTATCACCATGTTACAGGCTTGTGGTTCAGTGCTGGGGGGACTGCCCATCTGTGAAACTTAGTACAATGGGATACTTACTCTATCAGAAGATAGACCTGATCGGGGGCCAATGTCTCACTCAAAGCATCCTGTTGGTCAGTAGCCTATGTCAAGAGAACTTCTTCTATAACCCTAGAGGCCAAACACAATCTTCTAACACCTGTCACAGTCAGAAAATTTTCCTTTGCTGGAGCTGAGTGAGCAAGCAGCCTAGAGGTTCGAAACAATATCGCAACTCCAATGACTTTATTTATAGCTTTAATACAAAGATTCTTCCTCTCTGCAGCGTCCCTGGGGCTTATGAGGTCGACCAGCAGTGTCATAAAATGTTCTGGCAAATGGCATTCCCAGAGACAATGACCCGTGGCCTTAAAGCTACACTATGAACATAAAAGGGACCTTTACACTTTACACTTCTGCCCTGTGCCCACAAGAGTACTGTGTAAACGGTGAGAAAGCATGTGAGGTTCCTCCATATACGAATATGTATTCTGTGCATGTGCACATCCTTCATGCCTGAGTGCCTTCTGCTTTGTGTTTCACGGGACACAGTTTCAAGGATGAAATGATACATTTTTGAGAGAAATTGGCAGACGCGTGCTATTTTTATGGCGTCCTTTGTCTGCTATGCGTTTCTTCAGGTCATTCCCCACCATGCTGACTACTTAACACACAGTTTCGTATTATTCCTAGACACAGGAGAAGGAGGTTAAAATAAGTATTCTCTCATATCAGCAGAGGTGAAGATCAAAATAAAAAAACAGATAACTACAAAAAAAACACAAAAATCCCCAAGCATGCTAAAAGGCATCACACCATCCAACTCCACGTACCACCTTGGCCCAAGTATGCGAGATGTCAAACTGTAGACTGTATTTAGCCCTTCTGTTTCACTGGCCTTTGACCCACTCACCCATAGCTGTATTTATTTATGCCTTTTAGTGTCACAGTGACTAATAGTCTTTCACTATAAAGGTTGAAGAAATATGCATGAGAGGATATTGTACTATGTTATTATAATTTTTATCCGTATGTGTTTCCTGTGGCTGTACGGGTGTGTCATGCACACAGATCATTTGAAAGATTAAACTTGCAAGAGAGAAGAGAAGAGGAAAGAGGATACAGGCACTAACGGAACACACTGAAAAGTACTGAATGCACACTTTTTCCAAATGTACAATATCAGGTGTGTAATATGTCTGACACAAAGCTTTTGATACTTTTATGTAAAAGTACAAAGCCATTTCTTGTAGTGGAAGAATACAATGTGCTCCAATTCAACCTGAACTAAAGGTACAGTTGAAGTCAGCACAGTTGGGGGGAACATGGTTGGTACAGGAGGGAAAAGCACTACAAAGAACTGTGTTCATGTCATATGCTGTGGGAGTGTCTGGTTGGGCGTGGTCCAGGTTCCTGTCATTTGTCCCTGGGAGTGGAGTTGGCCAGCTCATCACCTGTTGTCAATCTCCGGGGCTCCACCTAGAGGGTTTTTAAGCCAGCACGGCCTGCCACTCCTCGCCAGTTCGTCCTGCTACCATCTGTGGTAAACTCGGCCTCCTCTGAGCTCTGACTCTGTATATCTGGACCTTGGGTTAATATGTTTTTGTTTCCTGTATTCTTCAGATTCTCCACCCATCGCACTCACCAGTAGTGCTGTTTTTGGTCTCCATCCTGTCCTCCCATCTGCTCGGAACCCGAGGATTATATACTCCACTTCTCCTCAGCCTGCCCTTCAGTCTGTATTCTCCATCTCTTCGAAATCTGGACCGGACTCTCCACTCTTGACCATCTTTGGAATACACCCCTGGCAGCCTTTTCCCCGTTAAATGACTAGGGTCGCCAAGTAAGCCCAAGACTATTCACTGGCACTCCGTACCTTTGTCCCTTACTCGTTTGTTTCCCATTCAGTAACATTTCTCCCCTGTGTTTACAGAAGTTCCCGTTAGAAGTCTCCCCGTGCTCTACGCCGGTTTCTCCGCCCACGGATTTCCTTTAGTTTTCTGCGTATGGTTTTTGTTAAACCCAGTTCCGTTCACGTTTTGTTCTTTTCAATAAATTATACACAGTTCTAAGCAAATTGAGTCTGCTCTTGAGTCCACCGCATTCTCGTCCGTGACAGAACGAACTGGCCACTAATGGACTCAGCGGACCCAATTCGCGCCGCCATTAACAAACAGGGCGCGATGTTAGGACGGCATGAACAGACTTTGACGTCCTTAATGGACCAGTGTAATGCTATCAGTGAAAAACAGGAGGAGTTACTTACCCGGTTGTCAGAAATCAGGGAGCCTAATCCACCCGTTTTTCCTAGTCAGCCGGGACCGTTGCCTGCACCCGCCGTTGCGCGTCCTGAATCGGCTTATCGGGGCATCTCTTCTCCTCCACCGGAGCCTTTTCATGGAGAGCTGGGGCTGTGTGGGGGGTTCCTGTTTCAGTGGTCGTTGTTCGTCAATCGCACGCCGCACGCGTTTCCTAATGAGGCTGCCAAGATTTCCCATTTTGTTGGGTTGCTTAGGGGTAAGGCGCTTGCGTGGGCTGAGGCGTTTTTGTTTTCTCATCCTATTGCCTCGTGTTCCTATGAGGACTTCCTCAAGGAATTCAAGGCTACGTTCGCTCACCCGATCTCTGAGGGTACTGCAGCTAAGAGGCTGTTGGGACTCCGCCAGGGAAAACGCAGCGTTGCGGAATATGCGATCGAGTTCCGCACCGCTGCTGTTGAAGCGGGTTGGCCGGATGCTGCGCTGCGGGGTATTTTCCTAGCGTCCCTTTCCGAACAACTGAAGGATCAGCTGGCTGTGCACGACGAGCCGGCCACGTTTGAAGCGCTTGCCTCTCTTGCTCTCAGGATCGATAGTCGACTGAGGGAGAGAGACGCTGAGAGGCGGTCCAAACCCTCTCCGTCTCTGTTTCGACCCGCGGCCGTTTCGGCGTTACCCCCGTCGCTTCCGGTGACATCATCCGTCCGTTCTCGATCTCCTTCCCCTGAGCCTATGCAGATTGGCCGCGCTCGGCTCACTCCTGAGGAGCGGGAGCGGCGTTTCCGAGCCGGAGAGTGCTTCTACTGCGGGGGAAGCGGCCATCGCATCGCTGTTTGCCCAGTCCGGCCAAAAGGCGTGGCCCGCCGGTAAGTCCGGGGTTACGGGTGGGCAGTGTTTTTAAGAGTGATAAACCCCGTTTTTTGCTTTCGGTTTCGTTGATGTCCGGTACTAAGGCTCATTCTCTCCGTGCTCTCGTTGACTCCGGGTCGGAGCAGAATTTGATAGATGCTGCGGTGGCTAAATCGTTCGATTTGCCCCTCATTCCGCTCGAGCCTCCGATCCCGGCCGCCGCTCTGAATAATGAGGTGTTCGCGATGATCACTCACCGGACCGCGCCTGTCAAGTTAGTCACGTCAGGTAATCATCAGGAAGACATAACTCTCTTTGCCACCTCTTCCCTTGACGTGCCAGTGATCCTTGGTTTTCTGTGGTTGCAGAAGCACAATCCGCACATTGACTGGGCAGCGAAGAAAGTAGCGAGTTGGAGTTTGTTTTGTCTCGCCAACTGTTTAAAGTCAGCTCTGCCCTCGGGGGCTTTTGTTTCTCCTCCAGTGGTTGTCTCCCCCCCTGACCTTTCCTCTGTCCCTCCTGAATATCATGATCTACAAGAAGTGTTCAGTAAAGACAGGGCTCTGTCGCTGCCTCCTCATCGGCCCTATGATTGTGCTATTGATCTCCTCCCCGGTGCCCCTCTGCCCTCCAGCCGTCTCTATAACCTGTCCCGTTCGGAGAGGGGGACTATGGAGACGTACGTCCGGGATTCGCTGGCGGCCGGTCTCATTCGTCCTTCTTCTTCACCGGTGGCCGCTGGTTTCTTTTTTGTTTCTAAAAAGGATGCGTCGCTCCGGCCGTGCATTGATTATAGGGGCCTTAATGCGATCACGATTAGGAACAGGTATCCCCTGCCTTTGATCAGTTCAGCTTTCGAACCCCTCCACGGGGCCACTGTCTTCTCTAAGTTGGACTTGAGGAATGCATACCACCTTGTCCGCATAAGGGAGGGTGACGAGTGGAAGACTGCTTTTAACACTCCTCTGGGGCATTTTGAATACCTGGTGATGCCGTTTGGCCTCACCAATGCCCCTGCAGTCTTCCAGGCACTGGTGAATGACGTGCTCCGGGATTTTTTGACTGTTTTTGTGTTTGTTTATCTGGACGACATTCTGATTTTTTTCTCAGTCCCTTGAGGAACATCGGGTGCATGTCCGGAGTGTGCTGCAGCGACTGTTGGAGAACCGCCTTTATGTGAAGGCCGAGAAGTGTGACTTTCATGTCTCGTCTATCTCGTTTCTGGGCTACTTACTGGCGGAAGGGCAGGTGAAGACGGATCCTGTAAAAGTTAAGGCAGTGGTGGAGTGGCCCGTTCCTGGTTCGCGTAGACAGCTGCAGCAGTTCCTTGGCTTCGCAAATTTCTACAGGCGTTTTGTCAGGGACTACAGTCGGGTGGCTGCGCCTCTCACTCGCCTTACTTCCTCCCGGGTCCCCTTCGTTTGGTCCCCCGAGGCTCACTCGGCCTTTGCCACACTCAAGCGACTTTTCACTTCGGCTCCTGTTTTAGTCCATCCTGACACGAGTAGGCAGTTTGTGGTGGAGGTTGATGCTTCAAGTGTGGGGGTGGGGGCTGTGCTGTCTCAGCGTTCTGGTCCTCGTGGCAAGCTCCAGCCCTGCGCCTATTTTTCTCGACGCCTTTCTCCTGCCGAACAGAACTATGACGTTGGGGATAGGGAGCTCCTGGCCATTAAGTTGGCTTTGGAGGAGTGGCGCCACTGGCTGGAGGGGTCGGAACATCCATTTATCATCTGGACAGATCACAAGAATCTGACTTATCTCAGAACGGCTAAAAGACTGAACTCCCGCCAGGCTCGGTGGTCCCTTTTCTTTGCTCGATTTAACTTTGATATTTCCTATCGCCCTGGTTCCAGGAATCTTAAACCCGATGCTCTGTCTCGCCAGTACTCCTCGGACTCGGACTCCCGGGACCCGGAGCTCATTCTCCCTTCCACCTGCAGGATTGGCTCCCTCACCTGGGATGTGGAGGAGGCTATACGCCACGGACTACGGGACGACGTTGATCCGGGAACCGGCCCGCCCGGTCGGCGTTTTGTGCCCTCTGCCACCCGGTCGGCTGTTATCCATTGGATCCATACAGCCCGGTTTACTTGCCATCCGGGAGTGAGTAGGACCACGGCTTTGTTGAAGAGGTATTTCTGGTGGCGTTCTATGGACAAGGATGTGAAGGCTTATGTAGCTGCCTGTTCCGTTTGTGCCCGTAACAAGACCCCTAATCGGCCCCCGTCTGGCTTACTCCGACCGCTGAGTACCCCGCATAGGCCTTGGTCTCATATCGCCTTGGATTTTGTTACCGGCCTCCCAGCCTCTTCGGGGAAGACGGTGGTTCTGTCCATATTGATCGGTTTTCCAAGGCGGCTCACTTCGTGGCCCTGGACAAGCTGCCGACGGCTGCAGAGACCACCCAGCTCCTTACAGACCATGTGTTCCGTCTTCATGGCATACCCTCGGAGATTGTGTCTGACAGGGGGCCTCAGTTTGTCTCCCGAGTGTGGAAGGCCTTCTGTACGGCCCTGGGTGCCAAGGTCAACTTGAGTTCTGGTTTCCATCCGCAGACCAATGGCCAGACTGAGCGTTTGAACCAGGAGTTGGAATCCGCTCTTCGCTGCGTCTCGTCACTGAACCCGGCGGCCTGGTCGTCTCAGTTGCCTTGGGTGGAGTATGCCCATAATTCTCTCACGTCTTCGGCGACGGGTTTGTCGCCCTTTGAGGCCTCGCTGGGATATCAGCCACCGTTGTTCCCAGAGGATGGGGCGGATTTGGCTGTTCCTTCGGTCCAGCATCACCTTCAACGCTGCCGGCGGGTGTGGCGGAGGGTCCGGCGGGCTCTCCTTGCAACTGTCGACCGGCAACGGGATTATGCGGATCGTCCCGGCTTCCTGGCGTGTCCATCCGACGTTTCACGTCTCTCAGGTCAAGCCGGTCCGTAGCAGTCCTCTGTGTCCACCGCCTGTTCTCCCGCCCGGCTCGTGGACGGTCATCCGGCCTATTCGGTCCGGCGGATCGTTGACGTGCGCCGCCGTGGTCGTGGTGTCCAGTACCTGGTGGACTGGGAGGGGTATGGGCCTGAGGAGCGTTCTTGGGTTCCCCGGTCGCTCGTTCTGGACCCGTCTCTGATCGCTGCGTTTCGTTCCTCCCCTCGCAGGGCCCGGTCTGGGGGGTCGCCGGGTGGCGGCCCTTGAGGGGGAGGTACTGTCATATGCTGTGGGAGTGTCTGGTTGGGCGTGGTCCAGGTTCCTGTCATTTGTCCCTGGGAGTGGAGTTGGCCAGCTCATCACCTGTTGTCAATCTCCGGGGCTCCACCTAGAGGGTTTTTAAGCCAGCACGGCCTGCCACTCCTCGCCAGTTCGTCCTGCTACCATCTGTGGTAAACTCGGCCTCCTCTGAGCTCTGACTCTGTATATCTGGACCTTGGGTTAATATGTTTTTGTTTCCTGTATTCTTCAGATTCTCCACCCATCGCACTCACCAGTAGTGCTGTTTTTGGTCTCCATCCTGTCCTCCCATCTGCTCGGAACCCGAGGATTATATACTCCACTTCTCCTCAGCCTGCCCTTCAGTCTGTATTCTCCATCTCTTCGAAATCTGGACCGGACTCTCCACTCTTGACCCTCTTTGGAATACACCCCTGGCAGCCTTTTCCCCGTTAAATGACTAGGGTCGCCAAGTAAGCCCAAGACTATTCACTGGCACTCCGTACCTTTGTCCCTTACTCGTTTGTTTCCCATTCAGTAACATTTCTCCCCTGTGTTTACAGAAGTTCCCGTTAGAAGTCTCCCCGTGCTCTACGCCGGTTTCTCCGCCCACGGATTTCCTTTAGTTTTCTGCGTATGGTTTTTGTTAAACCCAGTTCCGTTCACGTTTTGTTCTTTTCAATAAATTATACACAGTTCTAAGCAAATTGAGTCTGCTCTTGAGTCCACCGCATTCTCGTCCGTGACAGATCAGTGCCCAGCAGCAATATTTTACTCTATTGAATAAACCAGTAGTGTTCTCAGGTGAGGCTCTGTTGAGGGGGCCTTGTCCTTGTACTGTATGTGCTGTACTTCTAGTACTGTCCAATCCCCCGAGAGCCCTTTCAACCCCCAAATAATTCATCCAACTTTCTACTGTAAAAGAGAGATTCGTATTTTTTTTAATATATGTTTGGTAAAGCAGATATAGAGTGTCGAACATAAGCACACGTATGGAAAATACCAGGTATTTTTTTTCCATTCAATTAAATTTTATTTATACAGCACCAAATCACAGCAACAGTCACTTCAAGGCGCTTTATATTGTAAGGTAGACCCTCTTTACACAGAAGTGTGTAATCTGAGAGGAAAACAAATAGCCACATGATTCTCAGTGCTATTTGTCAGCCATGTACAAAATCCGGTTGGTTAAACGCGTCAGGGCAAAAGTTGCCAAAGTTTTGATGACCAACTGTGGATTTAGGAAGCCAGACTGCAGTGACAAGCCACACAAGAGTAATGGAGACACCAGACACAAATAATTAGTGAAATCGTTTTTGCAGTTTGTGTCTCTTAAAAAATGGACACAGAGGATCTTGTTCTTTAGAAGCAGCGATGCAAAGTTCTCTCAAAATGTTTAAAGTTTTGGGGTTGCAGGGTGGTGCCCTGTTACAGCAGGCAGGTCCTGGGTCTGTGTGAGTTTGCATGTTCTCTGCTGAATTAATCCAGTTAATACTACTACCAGTACTACTACTACTACTACTACTAATAATAATAATTAAGAATCACTAATTAGCCATTAGGTTGTCTCTTTGTCCCTGTGATAGACAGGCCAGGGTGGACCCTGACAACTGGCACAGTTCTAGAATACAGAGACACAAAATATGCATACATGTTTCTGAGAGTTTATGCAAACTTAACCTATATTGTTGGATGATAGACAAACTACAGCAAATTAATCAGCCTCAAATGATAACCTAAGCCAAACCTAAAAAGGCTTGTATATCTGACAGCTGTTCATTATTCTCTCATATATTGCAGTAAATGTTGTGCGTTTGTGCTTTAGTGTGTATTTTTAATTACTGCATTGGTGCTGGTATGTAAGTGTGTAGATCCTGCATTATTGTGTGTGGTATTTACTGATCATTCACAGCGTGTGCTGTAGGAATATAATGATTGTATGTGCAGGAGAGATAATATTATCTAGGATGTCCAAAAGACCAGGCAATGTCACTTGGCGGGATAAGTGTGAGCCAGCGATTGAATAGAGGTCCATTATTGCCAGCAGAGGATTTCTGATGATGTTTGTGAAAGCTATTGTAACGCATAAATTGAAAGAGCTGCAAGCTCAATGCAGAGTGCTTTCTTCCAGCTGTAGCTGTTTATGTAAAGTGCTCCCCGAAGGATAGAAAGCCAACCAGTGGTGTCTCACTTTGGACAGAGGTGCACAAAAAATAAGCAATATAAAGAAAACAAAGATACATATTCTTCAGATTATGAAATACGCTTTCAGTAAAGCAGCGCCTGTTAACTTGGCTTTAGATTGTACAAAACACTCTTGATCCAAATGAGACACGACCTGTTACTGGTGGCACTATCATCTTTTTCATCTTGACTTAAGTGAAGTCCCCTTTCAGAGTTGCCACATTATAAAACCCTGTTACCATTTACCTTTTTTTGTTTATACCTCTCCAAACCTCTCAACCATAATAATAAAAGTGATGTGGATTTCAGAGGATGCCACAGTTATAATCAAGGAGAGCAGATGAGGTAACACTCTAAACCTCAACTTCTCCTGTGCTTCAGAATTGCTTCCTGTTAAACATCTGTTGCATGGTTCAAATGGGAATCCAACTTCTGAAAAAAGAACTAGTACACTCGTAAAACTTTTCTTCACCTCCAACCGGTCGCAGCAGACGGCTGCTCTTCCCTGAGTCTGGCTCTGCTGGAGGGTTCTTCCTGTTAAAAGGGAGCTTTTCCTTCCCACTGTCGCCAAGTGATTGCTCATAGGAGGTTGCCTAAATGTTGTTTTTTTTCTGTATTATTGTATTATTCTGTATTATTGACCTTAAAATATAAGGTCAACTTGAGGTGACTTGTGATTTAGCACTATATAAATAAAACTGAATTGAATTGAACAGTTTTTAAAAAGTGTTTTGTACGTTTACTCCAATATATTTTTGATGCAAGTATTATCCTTTGTTTTGCACTGAAACGTATATATTTTTAAATATTTTTGTTAGACAAGACAATTCAAATATACAGTATAAAAGGGAAAACAACATTCTTTTTTTTTGTTGTTGTTGCCTGTCCCGTTTGTGATTCACCTTTTATTGTTTATTTTATTTTATTTTCACTTGCTAAATACGGGACAGACTTGACCGGGGAAAAGAAAGGGGGGAAGAGGGACGGGGATAAGGGGCAAAAAACAAAAACCAACAAAATAAGAAGACAAAAATACATATATCAATCTCCTGGATCACCTGTTGAGAAAGAAAAAAAGAGAAAACAAGCAGAAGAAAAAGAGAGCAATATAATAAACATCATCACGATGATCTATGGGAATATAGCAGTAAATACTAAATATTAAACATTATTGTGCAGCACGTAAGATCGACTGCGCACAGTGTGCTTTGAGGTAGGAGCCAAAAAGGGTGTAGTTTGTGTGTGTGAGCAGCCGTGTGTACACCTGTGAGCATGAGCGCGCTTGTATTTAAAAGGTTCCTTCATGTAATGATCTGCTAGAGGGTGTGTGTGTGGGAGGGGGGGCATGAAGCCGGTATGGAGGAGATCAAAACTCCAGACATCCAGAGGCCCCCAGAACACAAGAGACCAAGGAAGACTAACAGAGGGGCAGCCGCGCCACTGTCCCAGAAAGAGCTGAGGAGAGTCCCAGATGAGGGCTCACTCAGCAGCCGCGGAGCAGAGGCCGGTGAGGTTGCAGTGACGCGCCCGTGAGCTCCGCTGGCAGCCAGCTGTGCCAGAGTGACCGAGCCCCAGGCCGAGAGGCTGAGGGCACCCCACCCCCGAAGTGGCCGGAGCGAGCCCCAGGCTCCAGGCCCCGACAAAGCAGCCACCAAGGAGTGAGCCGGTGTGTACCTGGACGCCCATCCCCGGACACAAAGAACCACCAACGCACCGATGTCTGAGGGCGTCTGCCACTGGCAGGGGAAGTGGTGGGGGGAAGATAGGCCTCCATACCTTGGAGGGCCTGAGATGTCCCCAGAGAGGTGGCGTCTGATACCCAACCTGACATATAGACACAGACATACAGGCACACACAGATACAAACATCCATTTCCACCCTCATGCTCTCATATGCAATTACTCAACACTCAACCAACGTGGAGACAGACATAAAGAGACGTTGTACACACAATCACACTCCCCAAGCGTACTCTAAGCCCCGGGTCTAGGTACCCTTGCCCCTGGAGGGGGAAACTGCACCCAGACCCAGGTAGTGTTACCCTTTTCCCTGGGGTGGAGAGAAGCAGACTGCCCCGACTCGGCAGCAGCAGGGAGGCCCCACACTCCAGACTCCAGTCGGACGGCCAACTCCTCCTCCTAGCCCCCCCGCTCCAGCAGGCCGCAGAGAACGGGGGTGAGAGAAGACTCCAAACCTCCCTCCACCCGCTCATTGTAGTGTTGATGCATGTGTGTTCTAAGGTGCATTTAAAACCCAGGAGGGCATGGAGCTACCTGCCAGAGAGCAGCAGGTAAGCGCATAGTCCCTCCTGCTAGCCCTCAATGTCTATATGTCTTTAAAATTGAGAGGTGGGCAACGACGCCAGGGGTGAGGTCTACACCCTGGTCTTTTGGATTCTGTGTAGCATGCCCACCCCCAAGGTCCTATATGTATGTGTTAATGTGTTATGAGAGTGTGAGTAATGTGAATGCCTAAGTTGTGAGATAAAATTGAGGCCCAAGAAGCCAGAAGGGGACAGAGGCGGGGGGGGGGGGGGGTGCCTCCCCTGCACCCTGGTGACACACCTTTACCCCAAGGCCCTGCATGTGTGGGTGATTGTGGTGGAGCGGGAAGAGGGAGGCAGCTGGAGATGGGGAGGGAAGGGGCAAGTGACCCCTCCCTGGGGCCAGCTCCCCCGCTGACCCCAGTAGGAACCCCCCATACTCTGCAACCCGCCAGGGAAAGGGGGCCCAGGCCCATCCGGACCGGGGCCCAGTTCAGCAGCACCGCCTGGCCCCACAGAGCCCGGGATAGCCCACCCGACCCCACCACAGAGAAAACTGCACCCACCCCGTCATCCACTCATCTTCCAGACTACATAAGACAATAGACGCCCAGGCTGAGATCTTCCTCCACCTCTCCTATATCTCCCCCTCCTGCAGAGTGAGTTCCTGAAGAGAGGAGACCTCCTGCAAGATGTAACAGCCTCCCCCACCAGTTGAAGAGCCCCCCAGGTGGCTCGATGCACCCTGCGCCAGAGCTGGGCCCCCATACACCCACCCGCCCACAACCCCGGCAACACACCAACCGGGACCCATGCCCCCAAGGCACAACCAGGGCCCCAGCCCAGAGACGGAGCGCCCCCAGAACCCCACGCCCGTCCTGGACCCACCCAGGAGCAGCCAGGCTACCAGATCAGTAACCCACGTCCGGCAGCAATGACTCTCAACATTCAAAAATTATGTCATGTTAGTTATGTAACATTATGTTTGTAGTGCAAGTTTGCAGTGAGATGGATATAACTGTAAGTCCAAACAGTTCTAACAGCAGTACTTGGACTCAATGAGTTTGTATTATAATGGATTATTATAAACAAAGCAACCCTGCATTACATGTATCAACAGAATTAAAAATAATCTCCAGCCCATGATATACAATTAACCACTCAAAAATTATGATCTAATAAGTTAAAGTCTATAATTCTCAGAAGGGCCATTCTGCACAACGAGTGCTATACGTATAATTTGATGGTCAAACATTTGTATTGTTGCTTAAGTAGAACTGTGACTTCAACATGAGTAAAGCATCTAAAAGCCTGTTTTTGTTCATTTGCAAAAGTAGGAAAACAATTATCAAACAATTTTCAGGCCATTATGCTATTGAGTGTGAAAACTGTTCACTGTTTCAATGCCAGTTTTCTATACTATCATTATTTTTGATCAAATCCTGATTTCCTCCATGACAAAGCTGACATTGCTACATCGATTCGTGACACCAGTTTGCAACTTCTCACTTGTTTTCTATCTGGAATATCTTCAGACTATAAATTTAACCTTTAGTTTTCATGTTTTATTACATAATTAATAGTATCATATATGTCAAAATAAAAACAAACACACTTCTGTGTGCCAGTGCTCAATATTCAAGTTATATAATGGTGTGGCTGCACTTAATTATGAATACTAATATATTACAATCCATTCAAGGAAAATACCACCTGTTCTTTTCTTTTGGAGGACAAAACACTTTTAAATTGTATGGCTGTATGTTTTTTTCCTTCTTGGTGTATTTAGAGAAAGTGTCAGACACAAAATTTAAACATTATATTTAAGTTGTCAGCTAACCGTTATATACTTACATATCCAGCTGTCACCAAGCAACAGTAGTATTCATTTAAAGGCAGTTTGTGGCTATGTAGCGAATTTAAGTTTTAGCTCTATTTTTTTATTTCTTTATTTTCTTATTTCTATTGAGATTTATCTCTTTCGCTCTCTTGATGATAAATGCACTACTGTGTTTACTAGATAGTTACTAACTATGTCTCTTTGCTGCTTGTTAATGAGTGGGTGGTGTTTTAGAGCTTTTGCATTGAAGCAACTGTCTGATGCAGATGAACGTTAACCATGAGAGTGAAAAATGTAATCCACAAAGGTACAGCAGCAGAACAGATACTCAAAAATTACTTAAAAGCTTGTAATTATTATAATTCGATGCCTTGTTATTATACAAATGTGCATCAATTTGGCTTTAAGATCACACGTCCAGGGTACTAATGTAAGTGTTTTGCATTTTTATTACCCTTGCCGTTTGATTATATAACTAATGTAATACAAATAACTGCAACAATGATACCGCTACTACTAGCATGGCATAGCAGCACATAGCTGTAATGCAAAATGCTCAGTTAGGAATGTACAAATGAGGTCCATCACAGATTAGCAGGAAGAGTCACTAAGAGAAATGGTGATTTACATTCCTTCCAGATGAGCGGTTTGGTACAATTACAATTACACTGAGGCAAAGATGGCAAGTTCTCTTTTCTAAATCAGAACTGATGCTCAAAATATAAGGTGCTCAATAGATAGATAGATAGATTTCTTCAGTAACTGATTTAAACATTTAATAAGCTCCTATTGGACAGGAGCTGATGGATAGTAAATGGTAAATATTTTCTGATTATGTTTCACATTGTCTTTCCAAAGCAAAGAGGACAAAAGTAACATAATTCAAATAAATTCTTCAGTTTCTTCTGTATGCGTTAGACTGATGGATATGAGATGGATCAACTATACAATGTTTTTGTCACTAATGGAAACAGATGTAGAATTTGCTTTTTTTGATTGATGTGTTTTTCCCCCCTGTTTTTATGGCCCTTTGTGCGTTTACATGTTTATCATATTTCTAAAATGAAATATCTCTGAAAATATAATTTTAGAGGTTTTTGTTTGTCTGAACAAAGCTGAGGTAAGATGATGGTTGCATGGGGGAATATTAAGTGTGCTGTACATTCGTAATGTCTCCGAACAATCCCGCAAGGCTCACGTAAACAGACATTTGTTACATAACCTGTGTTCAGCTTCACCTGCCCTGTCACAGCTCAGTGATGATGTGGAATTGAGGAACACAGACAACCCCAAACATTTCAAAACGATATATAACACACATTAATTTATTACATACCCGACAAATTATTCCCATCGTTTTGGTGGGTCCACTCAGTCCACCTTTCAGCTTTGTGATTAGCCACTACTAATAGCACATAGCAGTGAATTGAAGGACACACAAAGAGCAAACAGATGGCTGGGTGAGGCTATTTTGCTGAACAGACCAAAAATTACAGCAGGAAACAATGTAATTTGGGGCCATTACCTTACACTGCACAACACTAGCTTTCCTTTTCAGATTACACCGATGCCTGAGGGGAAGCAGTGTTGATGAAAACCATGTAATTTGTCTACTCAGGCTTATTTTATACATGTTTGTTTGTTTGTACTGCAATAAAACAAAACCTCCTTTTTTTCAAACGAAAGAGCATTTAAAAATTACAACACTCATTTTCTTTGCTTCAGTTTAATTACACAGTAAAAGAAATAAAAACATACATAAATTGTTAAAACAACTGAAAACGTGATACAACTCGATGATAATTTTTTATCCATTAAACAATAAGCACTACTTTTTTTATTATTACTTATATGAAGGCTACTGTTTGTATGGGAGTCAGTTATTTCTATAACTGTAAAAGATTATTACACTGGTATGTCTTAAATGCGCTGGTTGTTCTGTGAAAAACAAACATATTTAACATACTGACATTTGTCACAATGGGGAGTATTAAAGATAACTGGTTGAATATTAAACAGAGTAATTTCTTTTTAATTGCTAAAGTCAGCTGAAGATGGCGCTTTTAATCATCCAGCGATGGCAATTTAAGTAGAAACAATTACTATAATTCAAATGTTATTAAGAATTCAATGACACACACAGTAAGAATGCACAACTTTCCCAGAGAGGATGCACATTTCCTATTCTTTCTCTTTTTAACCTTCTTCCTTAACACACTAGAAGCATCAGCTCTACCAAAGACTCCAAGACACTATCAAAGCTCAGGTTTCCACTTAAATATTATTAATAAATGGATTTAAACTAACACATAAGTTTCATTACAAAAATATTTAATGACAGGTATTGTTACTTGTAGTGGTTACAATGATTAGCAAAGATTATGGGCTGGCTTACTCTCAAATTGTTAATTTAAACTGAAAAACAAAAACAAAAAACCTACCAATTATCCTGAACAATAACAGCTGGAAACAGTGTTTTAAACTTTTAAAAACTTTGTCTCGTGAAATTTATTATCTAATCAAAGCTTTTGACTCTGTAAACCTTTTCAGGTTGGCACTGTCCCTTCCAAACCAAAGGACGTGCCAAAGATCCTCTTTAAAATACCCAAATGGTAATTGTTGATTAAACTTACACTATCGTTTGTGTCTCTCGTTTGTCTCTTTCCCTTTAAAATATTTCAAAAGTAATCTATTGATCTCCTTTTTTTTTAACCACCTATTGACGTTGGTGTGAGGGCTGGAGCCTATCCCAGCTCTCAGTGAAAGGTGGGGTCAAGTTGGACGACTTTAGAATCATCACCTAAATTAGCCCACTAAAAGTTCCAAAAGCCAGAAAAAAAGACTATTGGGGAGTGTGCTATCCTATGTGTCTTAATTCTATGCTTATTAGTTTTTGATAAGTGTTTGGCACTTTGTTTGAAAGCTCTTTATAAATAAAGTTATTACCGTATTATTATTATTAGTAGTAGTAGTAGCAGCAGTAGTAGTAATACTAGAATGCATATCTTTGGACTGTGGAAAGAAACCCAGGAGGAAATCCGTGGAGACATAACATACAAACTCCACAGAGGCCCCACCAAAGGTACTTGCAGAACAATTTTTCTCATTTCCTTTATAGCCGTCAGTTGTTACTTAATTTATTTTACTGTGTCTAAATACGTTTAAATATTAAATGTATTCCCTAAATTACATTCTGTGTATTTGTATCTGTCTCCTTCAAAAAGACTGTCAGCTCATTTGTAGGTAGAGGCTGAATGATATCACATGAATATTTTCATTTTATATCTTGGAAAACAGCTTCCTTTTTAGTTTCTTCATAGCTGTCTGCTTAGAGCTTACACCAGTGGATGTCTGGCTTCTTTGCTTCAAAAGAAGTTAATTTATTTTGACAAATATTGGCCAAACCAAATGAAATCTCGGAAAATCCTTTCATGTAATTATCCAATCATAACTTCTGATGCATGCTAAAAAAATGCCCAGTGACTCAGAAGTTTACATCACTTGGGGAGTAACACATTTCTTTATATGTATGTTTTCTGTAAAGTCATTACATTGGAATATGTCTGTGTAGGTTCTCAGTCACCCAGGTCAAGGCGGTTAGTATGAAAACGACTGGACGTTTCACTTATTTCTGAAGTTTCTGGAAGAACTTATGAAGTCCTGTTTCTTTGTTTCCATGCTCCTTACATTACATAAGTATATGAATAAGCATGCACAGGAAAAAAGGGGGAAACAAAAGGAGATCAACTATGTTTAACTTGAGTCTATTCACTTTAAATGTCTTATATTTAAGAATCAGAACAATTCAGGTTGCGTATAAAGTTGGTACGAAGGTCTGAGCATGGTGAACTTGCTGTTGCAAAGTGGTGCTCTTGCTATGGCAGACTGACTTTGAAGTGTTTGAAAAATTAATTTGCTACAGCTCGGATGTCATGGTCTGCTCAATCCCAGATGTGACTTTGGTGTGACAAAATGGTTTCAGATTAAGTCAAAATGATAGGATTGAGGAGGGATTACTTTCTAATCCAGGCAGTTTTTGAAGCACCAGTTACTCACAGCATCTTAAAAACTTTGACTACATAACAAATTCTGGTGAAGATTCAAAGGGAAAAGTAGATTCCAGCCTTTACAATGCATACCTCAACTACCTCTGGATTCCATCAGACAAAGTTTAATATTTCAGGCAGAGTGGCACTGGTTCATTCAAGTCCTTTTGCTCTGTTGGCATTCGTTGCAGTTGGTTGACACTATTGAGTACTCTGGCCATGAAAACAGATAACTTTAAATACAGAAAAAACAGAAGTGCTGCTAAAGGTTTAATGAAAAAAGAGAGGGAGACACTCCAGAGTTTATTCTTCTTGCTGGCCTTCTTTGAGCCATCCAGCCTCTGCTTTGCGTGGTTTAAATCTGTGTACTCCGTTATTCTCCCTTTCACACTCTCTTTTGTGCAACCTCCTCCACTTCTCCACCTCAGTCAGAGCTCTATTCAATCCTCAGTCTTCATCTTCACCACCACCAGTGTCTAGACTCTGAGGGGTTCAGTCCTAAATCCTATCATTGCTGGGATTCCAGTTATGCCAATCGAATCGCCAAATACAGTAATTTCTCTATCTAAATAAATCATCCAAGTGAATTGCAATTCTTCCCTCATTATTGAAATTGAGGTTAGCTTGATTCTAAGTTGCCCATACTGTAGCGGTGAATGTGAGTATGAATCTCTGCGTTAGTCCTGCATCACATTGGGGACCTGTGAGGGGTGTACACCACCCTATGTTAGCTGGGATAGGGTAGCCACACCCTGATAAGTGTATGCAGAAGAGAAAGCAATGTAGCCCTTATAGGAAGAAGTGAATCATGGTAAGTGACCCTGGCACACTTATACTTACATTCAACCTGCATGCAGCAGCAGCGTGCTTTCTAAGAGGTCTGTTAATGTTGACATTATTAACATATCTATCTTTATATGTCTTCAACTGCATGGATCCAATGAAACATTAGCATTGAGAGGACATAGACAAGATATCGACAAGCATGCTGTTTTTAGGCTTTTTTTTTTTCTTTGTCAACACTTTAAAAGAGGAAATAAAATAGCCCAAATAGTTAATGTAGACAATTTAGCATAGAATTTAAAAAATAAAAAGACTTTGTTTCCCAACAGGAGGGTGGATTTGTGAAATGATCCTGTTTTTTCTTCATCGGCAAGAAAGTGAGCTACTGTGATTTCTGAAATAAACAGTTGGTGGTGTGACACACAGTAGCTATGTCTGTTTTCTTTTGTTATTGCTCACATCCGTATGGCTAATGATAAATAAAAACTTAATAAAGCTTATTATAAATTTTGTATAAACGCCCGTTCTCACCATAAAAAGTGAAATAAAACATTATTATTATTTTAAAGTATTATTTTTCTCACATTGTGTGTTAAACTGCACAGATGGTATCCTGTCCATTGTAGAAAATAATTAAGAGGTACCTGTTAGTGATCAGTGCAACAGCCTGCAATCAGGATCTAACATGGACAGACATTGCACTGTGTCTTTCTGATAGAGATAAGCTACTGGCACTGCATCCTGCTAACTTTGCCAGTAACCACATTAGGGGACTTGTTTATCTCTGCAGACCTCTCCATAACTACACAGTGATCTTAACAAAACTATTTTTATTTTTGTCTTGGTAAATTATCTTGTAATCTCATGGTGTCTGCTTTTTCTACAGCGATAAATTGACCTGTTAGTGTAAAAAATAATCTTTGTTATGCAGATTTAAAAAATAATTAACTTCTGACGTTGACATTGTGATAAAAAAGTGATTGCTCTTCTTTTTATGAAAACATTGATTACAGTATAGCTCACTCCTGTAGCACAATGATGATCTGTGCTACCTCTCTTTACACTCTTGTCAGGCGTTGTGTGGAGGCGAGGAAGAAGGAACCCAAACGCAGGACTCGCAGGTAGGTGAAGAATGGTGAAGGTTTGTTATAAGGAGTGGATGAACAGAACAGAGGTAGAAAATGGCTGGCTGGCTGGACGACTGGCTGGACGACTGACTGAAGGACTGAATGGCTGGCTGGCTGAATGCAGGCGGAAACGACAACATAACATCAATGACACAACAAGGGCTGAAGGGAAGAGAGGGCTTAAATACATGACTAACAATGACAACGATTGGAGACAGGTGAGTGAACAGCTGAACCTAATGAACTAATGATAAATGGGAAGAGGACTGAACATAATGCACACAGACCAAGGCTAACACAATAAAACAGGAAGTGGAACAGGCAGTAGATAAACAGTGAACGTGAACTGAAAATACTGGGTCAACGACCCAGAAACCCTGACAACTCTGTGCGTTTGAAAGCTTTTAGGCTCCAACATGACGAAGTCCAGAGCTTCTTAAGCCTGGTGTACAGCCCTGTGTATATGTTCATGTATTGATTTCTGTGATCAGGACGGCTCTGGCCAAGCTCAATTACAGGCCCACCTTCCTCTGTGTATTTTGTTTCTGAAAGTTTTGTACAATTTGAAGACTAACAGAAGTAAAAGAAAATCAAATCAAGAGGTAAACGATAACTGTGTTGATCCCACTATCTGAGTTACAGGTCTGTAAGCAATCAGCAAACTTCAGTGTGAATTTAGACCAAAAGTGAGCTGGCGGCAGGCCTGTCAGGAGTTTATTTTAGTTTTGTGTAAACTAAGTGCTAGACCTTTGAAGTGCCTAAGTGAGCACACAAAAACAGGGGAAAGAGCATGTATGGTCCCCCTCGGTAATGCATCCTGCCTTGGCAAATGCCAAAAGGATCAACCAGATGCTGAAACATCTGTGAGTTTAATTCATTCACTGAAAACTCCATATGGGGTTTCTCCCTTGGTGGTACGGGTGAGAAATAATTAATCCTTTTATTATTCATCATTTTCACACTGCTTCCCCTCATATGGTGGCAGTTGCAAAGGCAAACACTGTACTTGGAGTCACATATGGTGGCACACTGTTGATTCCAAACTAATTTCCACATTATTGCACTTTCACTTTGACTTACTGTGGGACCGTCTCATTTTATCAACTGTTTTTAATCACTGTGGGTATATCTTTCATGTAACATCTATAATATATTAGTTGCAGGTTAGCTGCATTTTGCTCCAAGCATTATTGAGAAAATCCTGGTCAGAAAGAAACCAATACTTCATTGGCCTCTAATTACAAGATCATAAAAGTTAGATTGTCCAAAGCACTATTCACATTATTCACATTATTAATGTACAAACCTCTGTGTTGCCAGCTGCAGACCAAACTTTGATTTGAATACAGTCCATCATAACTGCTGAGCTGGTTGAAAGGCAGACATTGTTTCCTACCAATGTGGCAATGCACATTTTTTATCCAACCATCCAGCAGACTTTTTGCACCTCTGATAACGCCATGGTCGAACTGGGTAGGGTTTTGTTTCAGGTGGAGTATTTGGACCAGCTCTGTTTTCCCTGTTCTACGACTTCCTCTAGCTCATGCCGTCCTTTCCACAGCTTTGAAGAATGGAGCAATCAATACTGCAGTATATCCAGGCTGATGGATGCCACAGATTTCTGCCAGATCAGGCTCTCTACGTTACCTGTGCCATTACGAATTCCTCACATTGTAACTCTGTTTCTCATTACTCCTTCTTTTTCAGCTTTTGGAAGTGGCCCTGGAACTCGCCTTGATTTGGAACTGCAGGCACCTACAGCCTTTCTCTCTCCTGCTCCAATCAGTTGTTCACATTCCCTGCAAAGCAAAGGACATATCAGCTCTGAACCTCCCTGCTCACTCCACACCTGTGAGCAGCTCCTTGCAAGTAAGGCTGAAATCTCAGATCACAAAACACTCAATAAGCAAACCATTCCCTCCGGACTATTCCCAGTTTCTAACACTCTCTTCTCTGACAGAGCTTCTGAGAACCAGTTACCTGTAAAAACTCACCAGCTGCCCACTTGTTCACACCAGCCTTTAAATAAACACTTAGAAAATGCCAGCAGAGCCAAAATATGACAGTTACATTTAAGCTTTCCTCTTTCTACAAATGTGTCTCCCTGCTGTGCAAACCTTACTTAAAAAGTTGATTCATGTGGACACAGCATCCAGATGAGTAGAAATCTAGTTTTAATCATTATGCAAATGTACTGTTTATAAGGCTGAGGAAACCTGCATTCAGGTGAGCATGCATCAAGGCAAGGCAAGGCAAGTATATTTGTATAGCACAATTCAACAACAAGGTGGTTCAAAGTGCTTTACAGAGACATTAGAAACAAAAACAAATAAAAAGCATGATTTAAAATTGATTAAAACAAGCAAACAAACAAACTAACTAAATAACAAACAAACAAACAAACAAAACAGTATGTAAAAAAAAAAAATCAAAACAGATAAAATCAGAACAATAGATAAAATCAGTAGTTAAAATGTAAGTTTTCAAGACAAGACTTACTTAACTTTCAGTGGGAAATACTTTCAGGACTTTTATTTCTAATTGCCAATGGAGCCTCCATAATTCAACTACTAAAGAGAAAGAACAAAGGAGCAATGGGAAAATAAAAACAAAAAAGAAAAGTCATTCACATTCACCAAATGTGGTCTAAACGTCTGTGTTTGGCAAAATATGCTAGGTATATTGCAGTGGAATGTTAGCATTAGCATTAGCATTAAGATTACAGATTATCTGCAAATATTACAAATTACTTGTGATCCCCAGGTAATAGTAGTCCTCCAAATAGGCCTAATATACAACGTTATTAGTCTAGTCCATATAAGGTTATGGTTTGTGGCTAAATGGATAGTGAATACTGCTATTTCCTTTGGACCTCTTGTAATAATTTAAATAATTTGTACTCTTATGCACTTGGACTGGGAGAACAACTAGCCCTTTCAAAAAAGCCCACTTGGGAAAAGTTTAATTCCTCAGCAAACAGAGTAAATGCAGAAAGCCTTTCTAAATTTGCAGACTGTGTAACCCTGAGTAAGAAAAACACTGCCGACTACCTTCAATACTGCTGGTCTGCAAGCACCACTTCTGGGTGCCCTAGCATGTCTGGGCCCATAGTGTAGCAATTTTAGACCAAGACACAGCTGACAAGAAGTACTTGTTGGTCTAACAGACACGCCTCCCTGTCAGAGAACATGTAGCTACATGACAGATTAAAAGACTAGGGTGGACAGGGGTGATGAGCACAGCAGTGTGTAGTGATCTCTGTTCACGTACAAAAAACTACACGATAACCAGGGTCCCACAGAGATGATCACAAAGTCTAGTGTTTGAGATCAGGTTTGACTAATTGACAAAAACTGTTATTATCACTCAGTAGGGCAGAAAACACCAAAAGGTGTCATGAGACGACGCAATTATCACTCCGTTTTCGCATTGACGGTGATACCTCATGTGATGTGAACCCTGAGAGCGCTCTTTAGTCTTTCAAAAATGGTTTTACTTAGAATAGATCCAGTCCAAGGTAATTTCTTTCCGGGAGTTCATTCTTCCATATCACTCAGCTACACTGCTGCAGGAAGGCAGGAAGAAAACTGCACAGCTGTGAAAATAGTTTGCATAGAGGAAATGGTTAATAAAAACAAACCGCTGAGAAACAATGGAACTGAAAACACCCTCAGACAGATGAATGTTAGTGGGAAATGAGCTCAATCCAAAATACAGTGTTTTTGCTCTTGTTTATTTAAGTTCTTGGATTATTTTTTAAAAACAGTCGCCTGCTGTTCAAACCATAAAGGGAATATTGGTTGAATGTTCAGCCTGATAAAGGCAGTCTCGCATACTCAGAAATATTTATTTTTCTTTTTTGTGGAGGTCCAAAAAGAAAATATTCAAATTCTCTGACCCACAAGGTTTTACCCTTTTATGTGCTGAATTTAACAACTCACTCAGCTGATTAAAATGAAAGCTCTTTTGTTTATTCAGCTATAGAGGCAACGGGGAAAGATGAAGCAGACTTCTATAAACCTGAGTTTTTCAGGTGAAGATTGGGAATGTACAAAAAAGCCCTTTCCAATAAATTTGCATTCTAATCTCCACAGCCACATTGAAGGCCTGTGGGCCAACTTTGTGGATGTTGTTTATTTTCTGACTTCTGATAGACCTGGCAATATAAAAGCACAACATTTAATAATGTGAACCACTAACGCAGGGACAAATACAGGCACGAAGACTCCTGTTTTCTTGTGTGTTGTGCTGAAAGTGAAACATTACTTAAGACAACTGTCACAAAAGCTCTGTTTTGGCTATCATTACATGTAGCCTGAGTCATACAAGGTTAAAGAGTCTGTTAAGGCAACCACAGCATACAGTATGTATGGATTTTAAAAACGACTCCTCACCTAGGAGGAGCAGATTAATGTGCTCTATGTTAAAACCCTGATGGCTCAGTTTTATTTGAATGCAACTTTAGAAACTGTGTATTTTAATGAAAAAATGCACTGAACTAATTCATGATATAAAAGCCAGTCTCTCTGACTTTGTAGTAGTGAAATATTACTACGCTAAAAACACAAAAGAGATCTAAATTTATGGCATGTGTAGTACTTTGCAAAATCTGGAGCCGCCACTCATTTCTGTATATTTTGTTTTGATCTTTTTCAGATTTTATATTTGGTGGCTTTGTTTCAACATTAACCCTTTAAGACCTACCATAGAACCAAGTCCGCCAGAGCTTATATTATATTTTTACATGCTGTGGAGCCATTTTTGGGAGCATTTCAAGTTGCTATACATCAATACAACCATTATAGCCCAGATTTTAATAATATGTATTCATTAAGTGCATAGTAATTACATAAATTGCAAAAAAGTGCAATAAACTACAAAAAAATTGAAAATCGTTTTTGATTTTTTAACATATATTTGTAATTAGAGAAATTTAAGAGTCTTATCCCTCAAAACTGTAAATACAAAAAAGTTGCACAAAATAGTTTCCCACCACAGGAAATTTATTTTGAGTGTCTTCATAGTTTTATTTTTGAAATACACCAATTTTTATACACTGCAGGAAAAATGAAAATAAATATTATACTGCAAATTTGCAAAAAAGCAGCATATGCATCAAAATAAACTATTTCCAGCAGTGCAATATGAGTCCTAAGAATCCCAGAAACGACACAGAAAGTCATAAAGTCAAAGATAACTTTTAAAAAGAGCAGTATAGGCCCTGAGGCCCTGATCGCAAAAAAGACTACATTTCCGCGAAAATGACGTCACTTCCGGTTTCGGGCAGGTAATGGCGGAAATGCAAAAGTTCGCGCTGACGTCTATTCCAAAGTAGGAAGTGTTTTGAACAGCTGATCAGATCGGTAAAGCGTGTTTCTGGAATATTATGTTTTTGTTCCTGCAAGCGCTTTTTATGCAGTTTTTGCAAAGCTTTATGTGGAAGGAAACCGTGACCTAGGACAAGCTGATGGCATCAGATGTAAGTACAACTCCTCTGGTTTCATATGCAAAAAAAATTTTTGCGCTAGCTTACGTGGTTGCAGTGCTACTGGGATTTAAAAATAGTTACGCATAACAGAGCGTTCCCGCTCCGATCGGCTCTAAAGGGTTAAAGAACAACAAGATTCACATGTCTGAGTTAAGGTCAGAGTTCATTAACTCAGACATGTGTCTTCGTCTAATCTTTCTCTTCACACATCTCAGTTAAGGTCAGAGTTTATGATTCAACAATAAGAAAGGGAAGTGTCTGAAATGTAACATTCCAACTTCCCCCTTAGTGTGTTTGTTGGGCAGCTTAGATAATGTCACTTCAGAAAAGAATATCGCCCATATGGTTTTCACTGCCCTATGCATAGCCAAGAAAACAGTCCTCATGAACTGGAAAAATAAAAATAATCTTAATTCTAACCAATATAGAAATTATCTATTAGATTACATTAGTCTTGATACAGCCTCTGCCACCACATCAGATCAATTGCTCTGGGCTCCTTTGATCAGCTCCATCACCTAGTGGGGGTGGGGGGTCATAGTTTGGTCCCGCCTTCACTGTTGTGATTGGTGTGGGGGTAGGGACAGGCTTAGGGCGTCGGGGGGTTCCCCGGAGGCATCTTCCTTGGGGGGCTCAACCCGGGGTAGCGGTCATGTCCGGTTAGGGGCTCTGTTGGCTCTCAGGTGACTGTTTCCTCGCGGCTGCGTGCAGCGGGGCTAGGGGAGGGTCTGTGCTGACGGACGTGGGTTACTGACCTGGTAGCCTGGCTGCCCCTGGGTGGGTCCGGGATGGGCGTGAGGTTCTGGGGGCGCTCCGTCTCTGGGCTGGGACCCGGACCGGGCCTCGGGGGCTTGGGTCCTGGTTGGTGTGTTGCCGGGGTTGTGGGCGGGTGGGTGCATGGGGGCCCAGCCCTGGAGCAGGGTGCCGCCGGTGCGTCGAGCCACCTGGGGGGCTCTTCAACTGGTGGGGGAGATTGTCACATCTTGCAGGAGCTTTCCTCTCCTCAGGAGCTCCCTCTGCAGGAGGGGGAGATACAGGAGAGGTGGAGGAAGATCTCAGCCTGGGTGTTTATTGTCTTATGTAGTCTGGAAGATGAGTGGATGGTGGGGTGGGTGCAGTTTTCTCTGTGGTGGGGTTGGGTGGACTGTCCCGGGCTCTGTGGGGCCGGGCGGCGCTGCTGCACTGGGCCCGGTCTGGATGGGCCTGGGCCTCCTTTCCCTGGCGGGTCGCGGAGTATGGGGGTGCCTACTGGGGTCAGCGGGGGAGCTGGCCCCAGGGAGGGGTCACTTGCCCCTCCCTTCCTTCCCTCCCCATCTCCAGCTGCCTCCCTCTTCCCGCTCCACCACAACCACCCACACATGCAGGGCCTTGGAGTAGGGGTATGTCACCAGGGTGCAGAGGAGGCTACCCCCCCCCCCCCCCCCCTCTGTCCCCTTCTGGCTGCCTCTGCCTCAATTTTATCCCACAACTTAGACATTCACATTACTCACACTGTCATTACACATACATATAGGATCTTGGGGGTGGGCACGATACACGGAGTCCAAAGTACCATCAGGGTGTACACCCCACCCCTGGCATCGTTGCCCACCTCTCAATTTTAAATACACGTAGACATTGAGGGCTAGCAGGAGGGACCATGCGCTTACCTGCTGCTCTCTGGCAGGTAGCTCCAAGCCCTCCTGGGTTTTAAATGCACCTTAGAACACACATGCATCAACATTACAATGAGCGGGTGGAGGGAGGTTCGGAGTCTTCTCTCACCCCCATTCTCTGCGACCTGCTGGAGCAGGGGGGCTAGGACTAGGAGGAGGAGTTGGCCGTCCGACTGCGGTCTGGAGTGTGGAGCCTTCCTGCTGCTGCGGAGTCGGGGCGGTCTGCCTCCCCCCACCGCAGGGAAAAGGGAAACACCACCTGGGTCTGGGTGCAGTTCCCCCCTCCAGGGGCGGGGGCACCTAGACCCGGTTCGTAGAGTACGCTTGGGGAGTGTGATCGTGTGTACAGCGTCTCTTTATGTCTGTCTCCACGTTGGTTGAGTGTGGAGTAAGTGCATATGAGAGCATGAGGGTGGGAATGGATGTTTGTATCTGTGTGTGCCTGTATGTCTGTGTCTATATGTCAGGTTGGGTGTCAGGCGCCACCTCTCTGGGGACATCTCAGGCCCTCCAAGGTTTGGAGGCCTATCTCCCCCTACCACTACTTCCCCTGCCAGTGGCGGACTCCCTCAGACATCGGTGCGTTGGTGGTTCTTTGTGTCCGGGGATGGGCGTCCAGGTACACACCGGCTCACTCCTTGGCGGCCGCTTATCGGGGCCTGGAGCCTGGGGCTCGCTCGGGCCACTTCGGAGGTGGGGTGCCCCCGGCCTCTTGGCCTGGGGCTCGGTCACTCAGGCACAGCTGGCTGCCGGCGGAGCTCACGGGCGCGTCACTGCAACCCCCCCTGGCTTCTGCTCCGCGGCTGCTGAGTGAGCCCTCATCTGGGACTCTCCTCAGCTCTTTCTGGGACAGTGGCGCAGCTGCCCCTCTGTTGGTCTTCCTTGGTCTCTTGTGTTCTGGGGGCCTCTGGATGTCTGGAGTTTTGATCTCCTCCACACCTGCTTCACGCCCTGGAGGACGGGGCTGTGGCCCCCCCACACCCTCTAGCAGATTATTACATGAAGGAACCTTTTAAAAAACAAAAAACAAGCGCGTCCATGCTCACAGGTGTACACACGGGTGATCACACCCACAAACTACACCCTTTTTGGCTCCTACCTCAAAGCACACTGTGTTCTGTTGATCTTATGTGCTGCACAATAATGTTTAACATTTAGTATTTACTGTCATATTCCCATATATCATTGTGATGTTGTTTATTCTATTACTCTTGTTCTCTTCTGCTTGCTTTCTTTTTTCTTTCTCAGCAGGTGATCCAGGTGATTGATATATGCATTTTTTTTTCTCTGCCCGTTCTGTTGGTTTTTGTCTTTTGCCCTTCTCCCCCGTCCCTCTTCTCAGCTGTTTCTCTTTCCCTCTTTCTTTCTCCCCTTCTTTCCCCCAGTCAAGTCTGTCCCGTATTCATTAAGTGAAAATAAAATAAACAATAAAAGGTGAATCAAATGGACCATTACGGCAAGGCTGGGATGGTCAGTTTGGTACAGTAAATCCGTTGGGCATCTTTCTTTGCCTTTAGACAACAATTCTGATGGCAAAAGAGCCAAACGGGACAGGCAAAAAAAAAAAAAAAAAAAAAAAACAATAAGAAAGGGACTGGGCAAAAATGGCATCCGTGGGAGAGTTCAAGGAGAAAACCACTGCTAATCAAAAAGTTTCATATTTGCCCAAAAACATCTTGATGATCTCCAAGACATCTGGGAAAATATTCTGTGGACGGACGAGACAAAAGTTGAACTTTTTTTGAATCTGTGCGTGATCTCAAGCTTAACTGCGCTTGAGTTCTGCAGCAGGACAATGATCTAAAACACATCAGCAAGTCCACCTCTGAATGGCTTAAGAAAAATCTAAATGAGGACTTTGGACTGGCCTACTCAAAGATCTGACCTGAATCAGACTGAGATACTGTGGCATGCCCTTAAAAAGGTGGTTCATGCTTGCAAACCCTCCAGTGTGGTTGAATTACAATGAGTCTGCAAAGATGAGTGGGCCAAAATTCCTCCACAACTGGAAAAGGTTCATTGCCATTTATCGCAAATGCTGGATTGCACTTGTTGCTGCTAAGCGTGGCTCAACCAGTTATTAGGTTTAGGGGGGAAATCACTTTTTCACACAGGGGCATAGGTCTGGATTTCTTTTTCCCCTTAATAATAAACACCTTCACTTAGAGACTGCATTTCATGTTTACTTTAGTTATCTAATATTTAAATTTGTTTGATGATCTGAAACATTTAAGTGTGACAAACACACAAAAATAGGAATTCATGAAGGGGGCAAACACTTCAAACCATTGTACCTGGAACGTGGTCAGTGGTGGATTGGTCTCCTCAGAGTCCGGACTTCAACATTTTAGAAGCAGTTTGGGTTCAACTTGACAGAGAACAGAGCAAACAAGATCTTTGAATGTCTCTCAAATTAGCAGAAAACTTGCCTAAGATAATTATGGCTGTGCTGAAAAATAAAGATGCTGACATAAATTGACTTTCAAGTTTGTTAGAATTATAAACCATACTTTATATTTTATCCTTGATCCAAAGGACGTCTTTTTTAAAAATCTTTTTTTTTTTTTAAATTAGAATAATTAAAGCATGTAATCGTGTTCTTCGTGCTACTGCTGGGCACGAAGAACACGATTACATTACAAAGTTGCACTTGTACAGAAACAGGTGAGAGGAGGTTTCATTTAAGTTAATATTAGATATAGTTTTGTTCTATCAAATAAGCACCATCCTCCTCACACCCCCTCACCGTTCTGCCTTTAAGTCTCGGTACCTCTCTTTTTGCTACTGTTTCTTGGCTCACTTCTTATCAGACATGTTCAGCTGTCGGTGGAACGTCCACAGAGACTGTCAGTGTACAGGGCTACTTGGCAGCGGTCGAAGTTTTTAATTTTCCTCACTGTATTCCTCACAATTTTTTAAATGTCTTTCTTCACTCCAATAATTTTCTTCTCCACCTTTCCTCACACCTAGGCAGTGGTGACCTGTGTCTGAAATACCTGATGGGAGCTCACACTATGGACAAGGCAGGCAGTTGTAACCAAGCGTTCAGTAATTACAGGTAGTCAAAAGTATGTTATGACAGACAACAGGAACATGGAATTATATGGTGTAATAATATGTGTGTCCAGGTATTGAATTTTAGCCATTACACTGTGATGGATCAGCATACATCAGTCTTCTTCCACTTGTCCAAGTTACAGTTGCAGGGGGATGGAGGCTGCCTCCAGGAACAGCATGCAGACTCCATACTGGGGCACCCCAGCTGGGCTGTGTATTCAAACCCAAGACCTTCTTATTTTGAAGTGTTGATGTTAACCTCTACATTTGCGCCAAAAAAAACCAAACAAAAAAGGAAAAAGGTTTTTGGGTCACTATAAATTGAATCCTGCTTGCAGGGACAAAGAACCACTAAAGGAGTGCATCATCATATTAAAAAATAACCAGTTTCTAATGATGAACTCAGTGTATGTATGAGTGTTATCAGGCAGTTGCAGACTGCTTAATTTTCAATGTTTTTTGACATCAAAGAGGAGATTTTCTTAATGTGTCATCTCAGGCTCAGAGCTGTAGCTGTCAGCCTCAGATGACCACATTAAAGACAATAAGATAATGCTACATTTATCCTATCTTTGAGAATGTTTTTAAGGTGGTCTAGAACAAAAATCATTCTCAGTTTGTCAGTAAAATACGAAGCTGTTCCAGCTACAGAAAAAAGAAAGAACATGAACTTATATCTATTACTAGGTTTGTATTTAGTTTTTAGATAATTTGAGAAAAACAGAGGATGTGATGTTCCAAAACACCAGATTGTGTTTACAGAAACCAGCTGAGAGGACGGCCAGTAAAAAGACAAGGGGCCTTAAAAATAAGGGGACTAAAATGACTTGTTTCAGGCAGTGGATATTGGTTATTATATCAATCCCCAACAACTGGACCCCCTAAAAAAGGATTTAAAACTCAATGCACTTGCACACGCTCTATTTTTGAACATTATCTGCACAAATACTCTTATCTGGCCTCTGATGCATTGTTTTTTTGTTACATCTGATTTTCTTCCACAAATTGTGGGAGTTTAAAAATATTTTCAAATTCCAAGTAATAATTCTGTCTTTTTGGCCCTAAGAATCAAAAGAACCATTTTTAACAGTAACATGATGAGCTTTTCTGTGGGAAACTTGTCAAAGCAGAAGCGTATTCATCAGTGATTGCCATCTAGCATCTCAAATCTTAATTAATATTTATTTTTACGGACACTCGCATAGAAATTTGCATTAAACATAAAAGAACCACAAAATATATCAGTGATTAACATTTCATTTGTCTCCTTCTGATTTGCATTAAGAACTGATATGTGGTAACGTGTTAGCATTAAAAGAACAATGTGTGATTCTTTTGCTTACATCGCAGCTTTTTATAGATGTGGAAGTAGAAATAATTTAAAATAGCCAAATACCTTTGAAAAAAATAAATGATTTTTAAAAAAAATTATTTTATACTTGTGAACAAAAAAAGAAAAAAATACGAGGACTACTACAGCGGCCATATTTTGGTTAAAAAGTGATTGCATGTTGTTGCCTCTCTCTGCTCTGACTGTGAATATTTCAATCTACGATTAAAATAAAATTAAAAAAAGCCAAAAAATGACAACAAACTAGATTTGATGAAATTTTAATGGTCTCTGTGAAGAAATGAATAATTCACCCATTGTCACACTGGAGGAGCTTTCACTTCTTAAAGCCGTTCATCAATAATCTGCCTCTAATTTTCTCTGAGCAGTTCTCCACAAGGATGGAAAGGCTATCTCTGTGCTTCACTGCGGAGCAGACCCAGAGGGATGGACCCACTAACAGAGATCTGTTTATACTGCCTCACCTCAATCTAAGTTCATACCTTCTAACTAATGTCAGCCATGTTTAACAACCACCTGCCTTATCGCATGCGCACACAGGCATAAGGCACCAGCAGCAAAATCAATCAACCAGAGAACCTGTGTCAACTGCCACGGAAAAGTGGAAGTAAGACAAAACACTGTAAGTTCAGATAGGATACCATCGGGTAAATGCAGAAGTTTGGGTTATTGGAGAATATTTCAACAGCGCTTTCTACAGAAGCAAAACTCCCAATCTGTATTCCTGTCATCCACCCGAGCTGCCTCCCTACAAGTCATTTTTAGTGCAGTGCAGAAACACTTAGTTCCCTTAAAAAATCAACAAATCTATACCTGTAATCCAAACCTTTTTTGGAAAATAAGACAGTAGCACCAGCAGATTATGAGATTTAAGTTCAATACTTCTTGAGTGATGCACCTGAAGGAGTTAAATCTTCTCGCATGTGCTTTTCAATCAATCAATCAATCAATCAATCAATCAATCAATCAATCAATCAATCAATCAATCAATCAAGGCTTTATTCGCCACGTGCAGGTTGCTCTGCAGTGAAATAGGACCACCCCCTGACCTTACACACACAACACAGACATCACATGGGGATACAGGTCAGAGATCCGTAGCATTACAGAAAAGAAAAACACTGAAATATACACTACAATGGGAAAGTACAAGAGGGGAAAAAAAGAGACCTCTACTCATGCTGGGCTCCTGGGAGGACAGCATGAGAACAGGAAACAAAAAAACTCCTCTGCACAAAAAAGCACATAAATGTCCACAGCACAACAGTATGGAACACGTGACAAGCCACAGGGTCGGATGGGGGGTGAGGAGCAATCCGAAGCAAACACAGCAGCCATCCTGCCCTGCGCTATTATTCCAGCGCGGGCTCAGACCCGCCGTGTTCCCAGGAGGGAACAAGCATTGAAGGCGTTTGGAAAGGGAGGGGGGATGAGTGTGTGCATATCAGTGTATATGTATGTGTGTGCGTGTCCAGAGTTCAGCTGAGACAGTGTCCTTCGCCCTGCCAGGCTAAGTAAACAGTCTTCCAGCCAGCCCAGGTGGCCTTGCATGGAATGGGAAGAACAGTCTAAACACAGTCGTTATCAGGGTGTTTTTGTTCGGCTCCAGCCTTGCGACCGCAGCTGGGCTGAGAGGGTATCCGCATGAAGTGATGGGGCTTTTTACTTTAGTGCGAACAGCTCATATGAATTTCAAAGCAGTTCTACAGTCCAACACTGATCTCTCAATCTCCCGTTGGAGAGCCGCGAGCTTCGCCATACTTGTGTTCTGTGATGTTGTCATTCTTGTGCTCAAAGAGCCGATTCTGAGAACTCACGACAGTGTGCCTCCCCGAGATGTCATCCAATTTGCGCTCAGAGATCTTATTCTGAGTATTCACAGCAGCCGTAGCTTTTCCAAGATCTTATCCGTGCTGCACTCAATGAGCCCATTTTGAGAAACTCATGCCTCTTCCCATCGTTCCAATCCCAGCGGGCAGCCTTGTGGGGGTTTGAACAGCTGGTTCCGCTTTCTTAATTCTTCGATAAGTCAGGGCCAAGCCAGCTCCGATCAGCCAGAACCCTGTTACCATGGTTCCGAATAGGTAGATATCTTCAGCACTCAGGCTCACCCAAGCCCAAACTTCTTGTTGAGAAAGGGGTGTCAATTGCATTTAGGGACCAGTTGATCAAATCCATAATTCCTCTTTTAGGTTTTAGAGAACAGACTCAGACCAGTCAGACTGCTTTCCATCAATCATTCCCGGTGGTTTAAAAAACAAACAAAGTGCACTCACATGAAAGTAAATTCAAAGTCAGAAGGTATTTTTATGCGCACAGGTAACATACTGACTGCTTAAAAAAGTGTCTGGCTGACTGAATTTTATATATATCCATGCTGAAGCAAAACTGTCAACATACTGTCACCATATTGTTTGGCTATGGCTGAGTGAAGTATTTACTGTAAATGACAGTGTGTTCCTATGCTGGGATGAGAGGTGCTCAGTACCAGGCTTATCTGAATCTCTACCCAACATTGTTCACTGCATTCAAAATGGCCCAAACATGCTACAGACAGTCACAAACGGGGCTGTAGTGTTAACAGTTTTCTAGTTTAAAAACTGATGTGTCCAGGTTTTAAAGCGTTATTGCTTTATTTGGTAGAGAAAATAAAGTGACCAGTTTTTAGAGGAAATTTTTTCCGATTAAGTGAGAAAAACAGAAAGCTGAACATACTGTTGCTGGCGATGCGTGGAGTAAGATTGATTGTTGGCATACTGACACTGAAATGAGCTCTTTAGAAATATGTCTAAAACACACAGACAGGTGGTAGCCGGGGGATAACAGGGAGCGAGGGGACATTTTTAGCACCAGAAAAAGATGTTAACCATGTGACCCATGTCCCCAACACTCTTTTACATTCATTATCTCACTACATGTCAAACACAGCCAGAAGCAGCAGCGAAGAAGCTATTAAGTCTTATCTATTATTGAACAGTCAAAGAGCTTGTAATGGCTTGGAAAAAAAATCGCTGACACAGAGATTCTTTCATAGTTGTATAATTTAACGTCTGTCGCTGCTTCAAAAGAACACAAACACATGCTCATGCACACAGACCCAAAGCTGAGGTTTTTTCATGAGCAGTCAGCGGTTTAGCTTAGCCTGTTCTCCCAGTTACTCTGTGCTGTGTGTCACATAGTTAGAAGTGATGGGTCTTGTGTCAGCCCAGGCAACACACGCTTTATGTGCCTATTTTATGCACTGAAGTAGTGATACATCATTTCATGCAGATAAAGACACCGACAAGACAGAGACGGGTGGTCCTTTGCAAATAACTACAGAGGTTGCAATGCAGGTCCACTGTCAACTCTAATACTTGTCTGAGAGGTTCACTTCAGCACTGTGACCATCACAGAAAAATGTCTCAAGCCTCAATCACCAGCATCATATTTTGGGGCCATTTAGGCTGACCGGCAGTGGCACAGCTGAACGTTCGCAGTACAGAAGATGTGTGGTGAATAACAAAAGACCTTTTCAGTAGTGCCCATAAGTTTAAAAGGTCAGCAGTAGCACTGATAATTTGTGTTACGGTTTGCAGAGCAAACTTTCCTTACAAGCACATGTACAGCATAGTTTCTATCTACTCTTAATTTCTCTTGCAGAGTTGATTCCGTGATCTCTCCCAACAAGACATGAGTGGCTGAGACAAACAGCCCCAACACTAGATCTATTTACTAGTTATTCCTGACCCTTAGGTCAAAATTACTTGGTCTTTATCAGAGGATTGTTTTTGCCTGCATGTAACAGAACTGTGAATGTTAGCACTCACTCATTTTGGTCATTTCGTACACTGGGACAGAAGGACCACAGAGCAGACGCAGATGGCAGAAGCAGTTTAACAGGTTTATTATAATATTAAATATTGCACTAGAAATATGTTAAAGTCCAAAATCCACAGCTAAATAAATCAGACAGGGCGACTAATGAAAAGTCCAATCTAATCCAAACAGCTACACTGCTGAGTGGGCCTGCAGGTGAGTCTGCAGCATTTCCAGAAACTGAGTTTCACTCCTGGCTCACAGGGAGACAGGTAGAGATATGAGATTTCCTGACAGTCCAGAGCTTTCTAAGGGAAGCCAGTCAGCAGCACACACACACACACACACACCGGGGGAATCCTGAGGGAAGCAGATGAGACAAAAGGTAAGTAGACTAATACCGATATTTGAAAGAGATTAAACCCCAAGAAGCCTGATATTACCACGTCGGCAGCTGAAATGATGTGGCAAAGCTGGAGAGGAAAGGCCGGTGCTTGTGTATTGCAGGTGAGTGGGATGATGAAAAACAGGTGTTTAGTGTGATCGCTGTTCCTCCTGGTGGACACACCCCAGGACCATCAGAACATGAGGCAGTGAGGGAGACAGAGAAGCAAACACCAGCTCGGGGCTGCAGGAACCAGGGCAAAATCTGCTCAAACAAACCACAGAAGCTCATATGGGACAATTAGAAGGGTTAGACATTGTGACGTGAGTGTTTAATAGCCCTTAAAACTCAAAATGACTCCAACTTAATGCAGTGAAACAAACGCATTTTCGCCATTTTATATATTTTTTTATGCTGGTAATGTCATGCCATGCTATCAACAATTAAGCGATTATGAGGTGCGATCATTCATTCATAAAATGCAACATCTTTATATTATATAAAATTTTCCTTTCTCCCCTACTACAGCTCAAAGAGCATATATTAAAAACAATCTCCAAATCAAATAATTGTTTTGTTTTAATAATTACAGCTGTAGAACTTTTTAATCACAATTTTATTTGAACATTTTTAGTATTTTTTATGGACTCAACTAAATGTTTGAGCCAGTACTTTTACTTATCCCTATACTAATTGAATTTAAACTGAGGCTATTGTTCTTAGCCGACTGAATGTGTAACCTGTGGAGCAAATTAGTCTGCCTTGTTAAATTCTTGGTTGAAGTTTGAGAGCAGCCTTGGTGTACGTTACAAAGAAAATAAGGCCCATCCTCAGAGTTAAATAATCAGCTTAAATGAAGGGATAGCACCTCGGGTCTCCTGTGTAACTAATGAGAAGGCAAAGCTAAAAGCGCTGTGAAATGCCTGTGAACAGAGCCCTGAATGGTAAAAGGTGTGAGCTAATCAGGACCTTTCTATGCCCTGACAACCCTGTATGACTCCAACAATTACAATGTCGAGGATTAGTGAGTTGCGCAGAAACACACAATATGTCAAGCTGCAACCATTAAATGATGGTTCCTCTTCGTTGCCTCTGCCAAAAATCACTTGCTGCATTTGCATGCAAATGCAAGTTATGCTCCTAGCATAATTTTCTTCTGTGGGTGACTGCTTATATTTGATATTGCAGTGGAAGAATTTACGTCATTTGTTTGAGAGTGTAAGCTGTGCAGCAACACACACTATTGGCAAAATAAACCTGTTTACTAAAAATTCCTTTTGTTTGCCTATTTAAATAAAGAAATGAATAAATAATTATTAGTCAGTGATTCTTCCAGTTGAATGCCGAACTATTAGATTATGTATTATTTCTTTTGCTTTTTAGTGATTCTTTCTTTTTACATAATTGGGGAATATATGCTTCATATTACAAAAGGTCAGATAGGAAATGTAAGAGTTTAATCTCACTGCACCTAGAAATAGATACATCATGTTAACCAGGGAGCATTAGCAAGGCGTTGACAGATTTTAGCGCATTTGTATTCTGCCATGATAGATGTTTAGTATTGCATGTTATTTTTGTTAATATTGTATAGTCATGAAATCAGTATAAATCTTTGCATCTGTGTTTATTTAGTAGAATATTTAGTAAAGTGTTAGCTATTGTAGTGCAATCCTTTAACACACAGTTACAGTTCATCCAGTCTGTGTAATTTAAGCTAAATTCCCCCAAAATCTGCAAAATGGCTACATGAACATTCATTCTGAAAAAAGTCTATTATTTTGACTCTTTAAGACAAAACCACCATAACTTTTAGCCTCGGTCATTAATGAAATGACTCCCAGATCAATTCTTATTGACTAAAGGCTCCATTATTGGCTTGTAAGACATCACAGTTGCACCATTGTCCCTTAATTATACTGAAGTCAGAGCACTGCTGTTTTTTCTCCCTCTCTAGTACAGTACAAAAAAGATGAGCCAGGATAGTAATCATCCTTTCTAACAAACATGACCAGAGGTGTTGTCTTAAGTGTTGCATTTGAATAGATTCATTAGCAAACAACAGTGATTTCTTTGTTTGAGGCAATGCATTTTTACTTAATGATAAGTGAATGGAATGATACACATATTTGCACTCAGTGAGCCTGAAAAAAATCCTCACTGTTCCTGACTACTATGCCTCATATTTTCAGGCCTTGTAAAATATTATTATTCATGTACAGCTTTGAAAAAGAATATTTTTGCATGACTCTAAGGAGTGCTGTAAAGTACACACACACACACACACACGCACACACACACACACACACAGTGCACACCAAATATGCATCATAATTCAGTAGCTAGTAGACCCACCTTTAGCCTGAGTATGTCAACAACTTGAAGTAATCATTTTATGTACAACTTTATCAGTCTCTCATGGTGTTGTGGAGGAATTTTAACCCACTCTCCTTCAAAACATTGCTTAAGGTCACTCAGATTTGCAGTCACTTATGCACAGCTCTATTAAGGTCCTGCCAAAGCTTTTCCATTAGGGTGAGGTCTGGGCTTTGGCTGAGCCATTGCAGCACCCTGAGTCTCTTCTTTTTAGCCATTCTGTTGTAGATTTATTGTTGTGTTTGGGATCATTGTCCTGTTGCATGACCCAGTTTGGGGCAAGCTTAAGCTGTTGGATGGATGCCCTTACATTTGACTCTAGAATACTTTGGTATTCATGGTTGATTCAGTGACTGCATAGTATGCAGGTCCAGTGACTGCAAACTACATCTCCACCACCATGTTTCATAGTTGGCATGAGGTGTTTGTGTTGATATGTTTTGTTTGGCAATCACCAAACATGGCACTGTGCATTGTAGCCAGACCGCCATACTTTGGTCTCATTTGTGCAAAGGACATTGTTCCAGAAGTCTTATGGTTTGTTCAGATACAACTTTGCAAACCTATGTCATGCTGTCGTGTACTTTTTAGAGACTTTTTTTCTGGTGGCCAAAAAACCCCAGTCTGCTTTTTCCCATAGTGTCAAAAGTCTTGGACAATACTTTCTCCTTTATCATCCTCATAAATAATGTTTCACATTCACCATGCTTCAGCCTACGTAACATTTCAACCACAATCTTTTCTTTCTGTACACAGCCCATAAATCCTGGTTCATGCTCTGGTCCCCTCTCATCTGTATTGTTTTAATGCCATTCTCCCTATCTTCTCAAAAATACTCTTTAAACTGTACAGAACTCTGTAGTGAGAGTCATCACCTGCACTAGGTCTACTGACTATATTACACCTATTCTCCTCGAGCTTCGCTGGCTCCCCAATCCCCAGTGTATCTAGTACAAGATTATGCTTCTTACTTTCAAAGCTCTCAATGACTTGGCACTCCCATATCTTTCTGACCTCCTTCATCCTTACACCACTTCCAATGCCCTCCACTCAGCTTCAGCTGCTCTCATGACAGCTTCTCGCTTCAGACTTAACACCATGGGTGTCGGAGCCTTTACCTGAGCTGCACCTCATCTTTGGGACTTTATTACCACTTCACCTTTGTCCACTACAATCTCTGACACAGTTCAAATCCCATCTTTTTCCATCAGAGTATCACTCATAAGCATCTTGTTTTATATGTTTTACAATCTTATTCTTCCTGGATTTGAAATCTCTTTTAATAATGTTCTTGTTAATTTTGTACTGTAAGGTGACCCTGAGTGGTTTGAAAAGCACAAACAAATACAGTTTATTATTATCGTGAATTTTAACATTTAACATGCTAACTAAGGCCTGTAGAGTCTGAAATGAAGCTCTTGGATTTTTTTTCTGCACACACTTACTGATGATCAGACATCCAAGTGCTTGATTTGCAGAACCTGACTGCTAGTTATGTTTTTCCCCACATTTCATCAAATCTATTTTAAGACAATTATGTCTTTTGTTTCACATCTTTTTGTTTCAGCAATGCCTACCAGTGTTAACATGAATTTTTATAGAGGTTTCCAGATGATGTACAGGGAGTGCAGAATTATTAGGCAAGTTGTATTTTTGAGGAATAATTTTATTATTGAACAACAACCATGTTCTCAATGAACCCAAAAAAACTCATTAATATCAAAGCTGAATGTTTTTGGAAGTAGTTTTTAGTTTGTTTTTAGTTTTAGCTATTTTAGGGGGATATCTGTGTGTGCAGGTGACTATTACTGTGCAGAATTATTAGGCAACTTAACAAAAAACAAATATATACCCATTTCAATTATTTATTTTTACCAGTGAAACCAATATAACATCTTCACATTCACAAATATACATCTCTGACATTCAAAAACAAAACAAAAACAAATCAGCGACCAATATAGCCACCTTTCTTTGCAAGGACACTCAAAAGCCTGCCATCCATGGATTCTGTCAGTGTTTTGATCTGTTCACCATCAACATTGCGTGCAGCAGCAACCACAGCCTCCCAGACACTGTTCAGAGAGGTGTACTGTTTTCCCTCCTTGTAAATCTCACATTTGATGATGGACCACAGGTTCTCAATGGGGTTCAGATCAGGTGAACAAGGTGGCCATGTCATTAGTTTTTCTTCTTTTATACCCTTTCTTGCCAGCCACGCTGTGGAGTACTTGGACGCGTGTGATGGAGCATTGTCCTGCATGAAAATCATGTTTTTCTTGAAGGATGCAGACTTCTTCCTGTACCACTGCTTGAAGAAGGTGTCTTCCAGAAACTGGCAGTAGGACTGGGAGTTGAGCTTGACTCCATCCTCAACCCGAAAAGGCCCCACAAGCTCATCTTTGATGATACCAGCCCAAACCAGTACTCCACCTCCACCTTGCTGGCGTCTGAGTCGGACTGGAGCTCTCTGCCCTTTACCAATCCAGCCACGGGCCCATCCATCTGGCCCATCAAGACTCACTCTCATTTCATCAGTCCATAAAACCTTAGAAAAACCAGTCTTGAGATATTTCTTGGCCCAGTCTTGACGTTTCAGCTTGTGTGTCTTGTTCAGTGGTGGTCGTCTTTCAGCCTTTCTTACCTTGGCCATGTCTCTGAGTATTGCACATCTTGTGCTTTTGGGCACTCCAGTGATGTTGCAGCTCTGAAATATGGCCAAACTGGTGGCAAGTGGCATCTTGGCAGCTGCACGCTTGACTTTTCTCAGTTCATGGGCAATTATTTGGCGCCTTGGTTTTTCCACACGCTTCTTGCGACCCTGTTGACTATTTTGAATGAAACGCTTGATTGTTTGATGATCACGCTTCAGAAGCTTTGCAATTTTGAGACTGCTGCATCCCTCTGCAAGATATCTCACTATTTTTGACTTTTCTGAGCCTGTCAAGTCCTTCTTTTGACCCATTTTGCCAAAGGAAAGGACGTTGCCTAATAATTATGCACACCTGATATAGGGTGTTGATGTCATTAGACCACACCCCTTCTCATTACAGAGATGCACATCACCTAATATGCTTAATTGGTAGTAGGCTTTCAAGCCTATACAGCTTGGAGTAAGACAACATGCATGAAGAGGATGATGTGGACAAAATACTCATTTGCCTAATAATTCTGCACTCCCTGTATGAACCCTGAAATGTCCTCCTCAACCACCCTGAAACAGTGATTTTAACTAAAACGTTTAGGAATAAAGAATTGGCAAAGCCCCCTATACAAGCCCCCCTTAGAACAAACTTAACTCTTCATCTTGATGTTTCCAGCATCAATGAAACTAAATCCATTCTCTTCATCCCTGCCATGCTCTGGATTATTATTGTAAAGTCAACATGATAACATTGCCACGACCATGATGCCGAGCTTGGACTAGCATATTGCTCCAAGTGCCATTGTACCTGTTTGCAGCTTTGCAGAGCTACCAACATGGCTGTTTTAGGGCTCTCTATATTTTGTATTGGCAGAGGGCACAGAATGCATTTGGCAGCTGGTATTTTCTTGGGGTGCACTGAGGTTATCCAGTGTGAGAAGTGTGGAATAAGATGTAGCGCTGCCAGCCCAGTGGTGCACTGCATTCTTAATTTCTGGGTTTTGAAGCCAACTTTCTCAAGTAGGTGGACATTGCAAGTAACTTTCGTTCCAATATGTTTTGGTCCCTTTATCTTGCTGATAGTAAACCATTGTAAAAATTCAAAAAATCTTTTCGTTTTATTTTATTTATTTAACCAGGAGAAAGTAAGACTGAATAAATCTTTTTACTAGAGTTTCCTGGCCAAGAAAGATCAGTACAATTGCTCAAACTAGCAGCACAACGGTAATAATACCCAGGAAAAATATCTGCAACTGCATCCAAATCATTTCAAATCACATTTAACTTCATTCATGAGACCAGTTCCTTAAGTTTTATTTGTTGAATTGCTCTTTCCAGAAGGAAGAAGCTTCAAATTTAAATGCTTGTTCTATAAATTCAGAGCAAACCTTTTGAAAAAGCAGAAGAAATGAGTGAAGACAATAACTCCCCACACTGTTTTTAAATAATGTAAGTCAGTAAGTATGATGGGCACGAACCAAGAATAGCCTTACAGAAAAGACTATACCAGTGATTGAGTCTGACAATATCATCAGTTTTGTCAGCATTTAGAACAAATCTCTTTGTTGTTCTTATCTTTTTATGCAACATTTTTCTACCAGATGATGTGATTATGCAAACCGAAGATACTGAGCTTATTCTGACTGTAACCAAAGAATTATACAAAGCCAAAAAATAAATAAAGATGAAAAAAGTAATTAGCTTGTTTGCACTCTGCAGGAGCACCACTAACACACTGAACTTCACTATCATGATTTGACTAGATTTGGTAAGAATCTCTTAAACAAGAGGGTGAACATATCCTAAATAACAACCCACACACAAAAATATGAATACTTGTATTCAACAATAAAAAACACATAACTTAAGAGTTTATTAATGTCAAAAATACATTTATATACGTATAATATTCTGTTTAGCCAATGAACCCAAACTGAAAGCATCAACCTTTCTGGTGTTTTACTTACCAACTATGTATCTGAAAGGAGCAGGCACTTTCAATTTAGACTCTTCACTGGAGTAATGTAGTACATTATACAAGGCTGGTCCCCTGCTGGTTTTTACATTTTGTGCAGCAGTCTTTAGACTGTTGGAAAATAACCACAGAAACCCAAGAGCTTATGCGGACATTAACCTGTGATTTCGATTAATTATTCTCCACTTTCTTCTGCAAATCAACAGGTGTGCTGAGTTATGACAAAATAAAAGCATTTGGTCTCATGAGCAATTATAGAGCAATTAAAACTTCCTACTCTGTGCCCAATTTAGACTTAATGAAATGCAGCAAAAAAACATAAAAAAAAAACGTCATTTTAATACAGTCGATTTCTCTCTCTCTCTCTCTCTCTACATATATATATATATATATATATTAGGGGTGCAACGATATTCGTATCGATATTGAACCGTTCGATACAGTGCTTTCGGTTCGGTACGCATATGTATCGAACAATACAACATTTGTAATTTATTTTATCAACTTTCCTTCTGACGATGCTGTCTGTGTTGAGCGCTCAGTGAATCTGCGTTCGACTACTCCGCCTAGGCTGCACTGTCGAGTGCAGATCCACTGAGCGCTCAACACAGACAGCATAGTCAGAAGGAAGAGCGCAGGGCAAGCTAGCAAGACAGAAGTTAAGCTCTCCTTGCAAGATGGACCTCCCCCACCCTCATTCAGATCTGGCGTTTGGAATTATTTTGGTTTTCATGTGACGTATGACCCTGAAGGTAAGCGAGTCATGGACTAAAGTAAAACAGTATGTTGGATGTGCCACGCAATGCTTAATTTCATGGGTGGGAACTAGTGTGTTAGCGCAGTTAGCTCGTTAACGTGTTGGCCGTCTAGCCCCATGCACGGGGCGATCGGCGGTAGCTCGTTAACGGAGATTTGCCGTGTTGTGGCGTTAAGGTCATTTCAATGAGATTAACCTGAAAGCACTAGTGGGAACACAACGAATATGACTGCACATTTACGCCGACATCATCCTAGTGCAAAGACAAAAACAACAAGCATGCTACTAACTTTAGCCGAGTCATTTAGACAGCTGTTAGCACATGATTCTCCTTATGCTGCTGAGAATATAGCCCAGAAGAAGCGGATAGTATAGCTTTTATTTTGGAAAGAGACATTTCTCTGTAATAAACTCTCTTTTCCAAAGATGAGTGACTCCTCAATCAGATACAGGGCTCGCAAAATCGCTAGCCCGACGTCCTGGGGCTAGCGATTTTTTTCAGACGGGCTACCCTGCCCGTCGGGCTATTGTAGGAAGGAAAAATATATGTCAATGCTTTTGCATTCTTTCAGAAATGTAGCTGGGTAATTATGTCATTGGCATCGGTGAGCCACTGTCAATATGTGACATATTGAAATCGCGTTTGAATTTGCGCTTGTTTTTTTGCTTTCACTTTGCAATCGTGCGAACGGTGTATAGAGAGCGACAGCACTGATCTGTGAGTGATGATAATTTGTGCACCAATTCCTCTGACATCGTCTTATTAATCGTTAGCTTACTATGCAAACATGACAAGTGAAATCTCCCGCAGCTTAAACATGTGAGAGGTTGATCGCGCAGAGCATCGCTGAGCATTGTGTGAGTCCGTGTGTAAAAGCAGCAGTATATATATTTTAGTTCTGCTGAGCCAAATAAGACAGGTCGGGGTGAAGAAGTGACAGCCAAAGAAAAGCTTACCGCAAAACGGAGAAGTTATAACAAATCAGACTATAAGGCAAAAAGAAAGTGCAGCTTTATGGTTTCATGGACAAAAGAATTTCTGTGGCTGCGATATGATGAGCTAAATAACCAGGGCTGCACATAAGTGGTCCGCAGGTGCGCATTCGCTGTCAAAATAAAAAACGCGCACAAGGGTTAGGGTTAAATTTAAAAACTGTACTTTTGAGTTAAAATATATATTTATAATTTTAATAAATGACAAATTAAAAAGGCATGAACATTTTCTTTGTATCGAAAAAATATCGAACCGTGACACCAAAGTATCGAACCGAACCGAACCGTGAATTTTGTGTATCGTTGCACCCCTAATATAACACCCAGCGCGCCCCTGCGGGCGGTTTATCCTTCAAGCTCGGGTCCTCTACCAGAGGCCTGGGAGCTTGAGGGTCCTGCGCAGTATCTTAGCTGTTCCCAGGACTGCGCTCTTCTGGACAGAGATCTCCGATGTTATTCCCGGGATTTGCTGGAGCCACTCGCCTAGCTTGGGAGTCACCGCACCTAGTGCTCCGATTACCACGGGGACCACCGTTACCTTCACCCTCCACATCCTCTCGAGCTCTTCTCTGAGCCCTTGGTATTTCTCCAGCTTCTCGTGTTCCTTCTTCCTGATATTGCTGTCATTCGGAACCGCTACATCGATCACTACGGCCGTCTTCTTCTGTTTGTCTACCACCACTATGTCCGGTTGGTTAGCCACCACCATTTTGTCCGTCTGTATCTGGAAGTCCCACAGGATCTTAGCTCGGTCATTCTCCACCACCCTTGGGGGCATCTCCCATTTTGACCTCGGGACTTCTAGGTTATACTCGGCACAGATGTTCCTGTACACTATGCCGGCCACTTGGTTATGGCGTTCCATGTATGCCTTGCCTGCTAGCATCTTGCACCCTGCTGTTATGTGCTGGATTGTCTCTGGGGCATCTTTACACAGCCTGCACCTGGGGTCTTGCCTGGTGTGATAGACCCCAGCCTCTATGGATCTTGTACTCAGAGCTTGTTCTTGTGCTGCCATGATTAGTGCCTCTGTGCTGTCTTTCAGTCCAGCTTTGTCCAGCCACTGGTAGGATTTCTGGATATCAGCCACCTCCTCTATCTGCCGGTGGTACATACCGTGCAGGGGCCTGTCCTTCCATGATGGTTCCTCGTCTCCCTCCTCTTTCTTGGGTTTCTGCTGCCTGAGGTATTCACTGAGCACTCGGTCAGTTAGGGCCATCTTCCCAATGTATTCTTGGATGTTCCTTGTCTCATCCTGGACTGTGGTGCTGACACTCACCAGTCCCCGGCCCCCTTCCTTCCGCTTAGCGTACAGCCTCAGGGTGCTGGACTTGGGGTGAAACCCTCCATGCATGGTAAGGAGCTTTCTTGTCTTTATGTCAGTGGCTTCTATCTCCTCCTTTGGCCAGCCTATTACCCCAGCAGGGTACCTGATCACGGGCAGGGCGTACGTGTTGATGGCCCGGATCTTGTTCTTACCATTCAGCTGACTCCTCAGGACTTGCCTGACCCTCTGCAGGTACTTGGTGGTTGCAGCCTTTCTAGCGGCCTCTTCATGGTTCCCATTTGCCTGCGGGATCCCCAGGTACTTGTAACTGTCCTCTATGTCTGCAATGTTGCCTTCTGGTAGTTCAATCCCCTCAGTTCTGACTACCTTCCCTCTCTTTGTTACCATCCGACTACACTTCTCCAGTCCGAACGACATTCCAATGTCATTGCTGTATAGCCTGGTAGTGTGGATCAGTGAATCGATGTCTCGTTCACTCTTGGCATATAGCTTGATGTCATCCATGTACAGGAGGTGGCTGACAACTGCTCCGTTCCGTAGTCGGTATCCGTAGCCAGTCTTGTTAATGATCTCACTGAGGGGGTTCAGGCCTATGCAGAACAGCAGTGGGGACAGAGCATCTCCTTGGTAGATCCCGCACTTGATGGTAACTTGTGCTATGGGCTTGGAGTTGGCCTCTAGTGTTGTACGCCACATCCCCATTGAGTTCCTGATGAAGGCTCTTAGGGTCCCATTGATCTTGTACAATTCTAGGCATTCCAGTATCCAGCTGTGGGGCATTGAGTCATAGGCCTTCTTGTAATCAATCCAGGCAGTGCACAGGTTGGTCAGTCTGGTCTTGCAGTCTCGGCTGATTGTTCTGTCTACCAGTAGCTGGTGTTTTGCACCTCTGGTATTCTTGCCAATTCCTTTCTGTGTCCCGCTCATGTATTGACCCATGTGCCTGTTCATCTTAGCCGATATGATGCCTGACAGGAGCTTCCATGTAGTACTGAGGCAGGTTATTGGTCGGTAGTTGGAGGGGACCGGTCCCTTCTTGGGGTCCTTGGGGATCAGGCCCGTCCGGCCTTCAGTTAGCCATTCCGGGTGTCTCTCGTTAACTAGCAGCTGGTTCATTTGTGCTGCCAGACGCTCGTGGAGTGCAGTCAGCTTCTTCAGCCAGTAGGCGTGAACCATGTCGGGCCCTGGTGCTGTCCAACTCTTCATACTGGAGACCCTTTCTTGGATATCTGCCACTGTGATGGTTACTGGACCCTGTTCAGGGAGGTCGCTGTGGTCTGCCCTCAGATCCACTAGCCACTGAGCATTGCCGTTATGGGTTGCATCCTTCTCCCATATGCTCTTCCAGTATTGCTCCGTCTCCAGCCTTGGTGGTGCTGTTCTCTTATTGTTCCCTTGCCACTGAGAGTACAGCTGGATAGCGTAGTGGTTAAACTACACGCCTTTGGAACAGAGGATCGCAAGTTCGATTCCTGCCTGGGGCGTCTGTATCCAGTAAGGGTCCTAAGGCTAGACCCCCTATGCTAAAGCAAGCCTACCGCAGACATGAGCGAGACAGATAAATATGAAGGCATGCCGGCTCGGACGTCGCCCGGATCAACAAGGTCCGCATCAGGTGTTGAGGAACCAGGGCACCCTGACGAAAAGTGGGCTACTGGAACAAGAAGGCATCGGTGGGCAAGGGACGAAAACAGGGCGTTGTTGGAATGCTACTACGCAAGTAACCCCGGCGGAAGGGGCTACATGAATAGGATGAGGGACCTATGGATTCTTCGATACCCAACATCCACAATGACGGCGAAACAACTAGTAGCTCAGTGTTCCAACATTCGAAAGAAGGGACTGCTCTCACAGCTAGAGATTGACGAGGTACAACACAAATGCTACGGCAAGGAGGAGTCAGGACGCCAGGTCAGGGGGGAGATATCATCACCCCCACCCGAGATTGGGTACATAGCCCCAAGTGCGATAGGAGAAGGATCGTTGAGTGCGAGAGGAGCTGACCTGAAAAATAGGATCATGGCCAAGCTTGAAACCTGGATCCCCCGTAGCCGGTTACCAAGATTACGTGAAGTACCCTCAGAAGGTCTGCTAGATGATGTTAATGCAGCACTACGGGCAATACCTACAACCACGATTACCGACACTAACAAGCTGATCTACAATACGGCAGCAGTGATCAGTGAGATGCTTGGCTACAAGTTGAACAGCCACAAGGGGCAGTACCCTCCATGGAGAAGGAGGCTAGAGGGCAAGATCAAAGTAGCACGGAGGGAGGTTAGCCAACTAACGGAGTTGCAGAAAGGTGCGACAAATAAGGTGCCTAAGAAATACAGCAAGCTGTCCATACCTGAGGCCTTGGAAACTGCCAAGCAAAGACTCACAGCCTTGGCCAGCCGCTTGAGGAGGTACACCATATATATATATATATATATATATATATATATATATATATATATATACACATATTCACTGAGCACAGTAATTGTGAATCACTGTGCTCAGTGAATACCTCAGGCAGTAGAAACCCAAGAAAGAGGAGGGAGACGAGGAACCATCATGGAAGGACAGGCCCCTGCACGGTATGTACCACCGGTAGATAGAGGAGGTGGCTGATATCCAGAAATCCTACCAGTGGCTGGACAAAGCTGGACTGAAAGACTGCACAGAGGCACTAATCATGGCAGCACAAGAACAAGCTCTGAGTACACGATCCATAGAGGCTGGGGTCTGTCACACCAGGCAAGACCCCAGGTGCAGGCTGTGTAAAGATGCCCCAGAGACAATCCAGCACATAACAGCAGGGTGCAAGATGCTAGCAGGCAAGGCATACATGGAACGCCATAACCAAGTGGCCGGCATAGTGTACAGGAACATCTGTGCCGAGTATAACCTGGAAGTCCCGAGGTCAAAATGGGAGATGCTCCCAAGGGTGGTGGAGAATGACCGAGCTAAGATCCTGTGGGACTTCCAGATACAGACGGACAAAATGGTGGTGGCTAACCAACCGGACATAGTGGTGGTAGACAAACAGAAGAAGACGGCCGTAGTGATCGATGTAGCGGTTCCGGATGAAAGCAATATCAGGAAGAAGGAACACGAGAAGCTGGAGAAATACCAAGGGCTCAGAGAAGAGCTCGAGAGGATGTGGAGGGTGAAGGTAACGGTGGTCCTCGTGGTAATCGGAGCACTAGGTGCGGTGACTCCCAAGCTAGGCGAGTGGCTCCAGCAGATCCCGGGAATAACATCGGAGATCTCTGTCCAGAAGAGCGCAGTCCTGGGAACAGCTAAGATACTGCGCAGGACCCTCAAGCTCCCAGGCCTCTGGTAGAGGGCCCGAGCTTGAAGGATAAACCGCCCGCAGGGGCGTGCTGGGTGTTTTTTATATATGGTTCCACTAAAGTTTTTTTCCAGACACTGCCACCCACCATCCATTCTCTTCTGTGTATTCTTATGAAGTCCGTGGACAGCAGAGTCTTTATCATACCTACAGTGCTCTGAAAAGTTTATTTAGTTTTTAAGAAACATTTGAGCTGCTGTATTCACATTTTCACAAATTCATCTCATAGTTATGTGTTAAATGAGATTTGCTGCAACAGTAGCACAGTGTGCTTTCCAGACTCCTTGAACTTACAGTATGTCAGGTTTCAGTTCATAACTTTTTTACTCAGTCAGAAACTATACTGCTAATATATATTATAATATTAATGCTTTTTAATCAAATTAAAATTCAGTTGTGGCTGTGAGCTGCTCCTCATTTCTCTGCATGTTGCTTGGGAAATAGGAAATGGGTACATTTGTTTAACATGTTTAAATTTGACATGCAGTTAGTGGGGATAGGTTAACTGGAAACACTAAATTGAACATAGGTGTGAATGCGGGAGTGAATGTGAGTCTGATTGGTTGTCTGTGTTAGCCTTGCGACAGACTGTCGACCTGTCCAGGGTGTACCCTGCTACTCGTCCTAAGACAGCTGGGATAAGCTCCAGCGCACCCTGCGACCCTGAAAAGGACAAGTGGAAGCAAATGGATGAATGGATGTTTCAATTTGTTGAAATGTGCAAATATGCATTAAAATAGAGAGTATAAGGTAAAAAACTGAATTTCTACAATTCTCACAAGTTGATATATTTGGTTTGACCACCTTTATTCTTAAACACAGCCTGAACTCTCCTAGGAAAGCTCTCGTAATTTCTATAAATAGTCTTTAGAAATAATTCAATTCAATTCAATTTTATTTATATAGTGCCAAATCACAACAGCAGTCGCCTCAAGGCGCTTTATATTGTACAGTAGATCGTACAATAATAGAAAAACCCAACAATCATATGACCCCCTATGAGCAAGCACTTTGGCGACAGTGGGAAGGAAAAACTCCCTTTTAACAGGAAGAAACCTCTGGCAGAACCAGGCTCAGGGAGGGGCGGGGCCATCTGCTACAACCGGTTGGGGTGAGAGAAGGAAGACAGGATGAAAGACATGCTGTTGAAGAGAGACAGAGATTAATAACAGATATGATTCAATGCAGAGAGGTCTATTAACACATAGTGAAGGAAAAACTCAATGCATCATGGGAATCCCCGGCAGCCTACGTCTATTGCAGCATAACTAAGGGAGGATTCAGGGTCACCTGGTCCAGCCCTAACTATATGCTTTAGCAAAAAGGAAAGTTTTAAGCCTAATCTTAAAAGTAGAGATAGTGTCTGTCTCCCGAATCCAAACTGGAAGCTGGTTCCACAGAAGAGGGGCCTGAAAACTGAAGGCTCTCCCTCCCATTCTACTTTTAAATACTCTAGGAACAACAAGTAGGCCTGCAGAGCGAGAGCGAAGTGCTCTAATAGGGTGATATGGTACTACAAGGTCATTAAGATAAGATGGGGCCTGATTATTTAAGACCTTGTATGTGAGGAGCAGGATTTTGAATTCAATCCTGGATTTAACAGGAAGCCAATGAAGGGAAGCCAATACAGGAGAAATATGCTCTCTCTTTCTAGTCCCTGTCAGTACTCTTGCTGCAGCATTTTGGATTAACTGAAGGCTTTTCAGTGAGTTGTTTGGACATCCTGATAATAATGAATTGCAGTAGTCCAGCCTAGAAGTAATAAATGGATGAACTAGTTTTTCAGCGTCACTCTGAGACAGGATATTTCTAACTTTAGAGATGTTGCGCAAATGGAAGAAAGCAGTCTTACATATTTGTTTAATATGTGCGTTGAAGGACATGTCCTGGTCAAAAATGACTCCAAGGTTCCTCACAGCGTTACTGGAGGCCAAGGTAATGCCATCCAGAGTAAGAATCTGGTTAGATACCATATTTCTAAGATTTTCAGGGCTGAGTACAATAACCTCAGTTTGATCTGAATCAAGAAGCAGAAAGTTAGTGGCCATCCAGGTCTTTATGTCTTTAAGACATTCCTGCAGTTTAACTAATTGGTGTGTGTTATCTGGCTTCATGGACAGATAGAGCTGGGTGTCATCTGCATAGCAGTGAAAATGTATGCTATGTCTTCTAATGATACTGCCTAAAGGAAGCATGTATAATGTAAACAGAATTGGTCCTAGCACTGAACCCTGTGGAACACCATAATTGACCTTAGTGTGTGGAGGACTCTCCATTTACATGCAAAAATTGGAGTCTATTAGATATGATACAAACCACTGCAGTGCAGTACCTGTAATACCTACAGCATGTTCTAATCGCTCTAATAGGATATTATGGTCAACAGTATCGAATGCTGCACTAAGGTCTAGCAGGACAAGCACAGAGATGAGTCCACTGTCAGAGGCCATAAGAAGATCATTTGTAACCTTCACTAAAGCTGTTTCTGTGGTGTGATGAGCTCTGAAACCTGACTGAAACTCTTCCAATAAGCCATTCCTCTGCAGATGATCTGTTAGCTGTTTGACAACTACTCTTTCAAGGATTTTTGATATGAAAGGAAGGTTGGAGATTAGCCTATAATTAGCTAAGACTGCTGGGTCTAGAGATGGCTTTTTGAGTAAAGGTTTAACTACAGCCAGCTTGAAGGCCTGTGGTACATAGCCGATTATTAGAGATGAGTTGATCATATTAAGATTGAAGCATTAATTAATGGCAGGACTTCTTTGAGCAGTTTTGTAGGAATGGGGTCTAAAAGACACGTTGATGGTTTGGAGGAAGTAATTATTGAAGTTAACTCAGAAAGATCAATTGGAGAAAAAGAGTCCAAATGAATATCAATGGTACTAAAAGTAGTTGTAGATAATATTACATCTGTGGGATGATTATTGGCAATTTTTTCTCTAATGATTAAAATTTTATTTGTGAAGAAGTTCATGAAGTCATTACTGGTTAACGTTAAAGGGATGGCTGGCTCAATAAAGCTCTGACTTTTTGTCAGCCTGGCTACAGTGCAGAATGTCACCCACAGCCTTCTTGACATTGGCTGCACTATCACTTACACATGCAACTATCTTTTCCATAATGGCCCATTCAGTTGCAATCCTTTCCAGCTCTCTAGCCAGGTTTTCAGATGTATGGTTGTCTTTTAATTCAAAACAGTCCAACAAGTTTGACTGCAGCTTAAACTCGGTCACATAGTGGCATGTAACAGACATGTAACTTGTTGATGTGCTGGAGGTCCAGCAGTCAGTTGTTAAGCACACAGCAGGTTCTGTCTTGATTTTTTCCTGAACATCAGCTCTTATCTTCTGAAACAAATCGGGCATCAGCTGTCTGGATACTGTACTTCTACTGGGAAGAACATATGAAGGATCAAGTGCCTTGGTGAATTCCCTAAATCCTCTGTCATCAACGAAAGAAAATAGCTGAAAATCTTGGGCAATCATTTTAACCAGAGCCTGGTCAACCTTGCTCTGCTGAAGTGGTATCATGGGCCTTGACACAAATGCTCCCATGTAAGACTGCCTCTGTCTTCTTTTTGCTGATTGTTGTCCTTGCCCTGCTGTGTGTGTGCTTGTATTTTCTTGCTGAGTACTTGTTGATGTGCTGCTGGAATAAACAGGTAATGTGACCGCTGTTGATAATGCTGCTGTTGAAGATTGTTTCTCCTGCTGCTGGCCGCTAGGTTGTCCAATGCTAGTAGCTGGGTTTTGACTGTGCTGTTGTTGTAGCATAACTGTGGGGTGCTTGCTACTGAGATGTCTTCTCATATTTGATGTACTTCCCCCTCGAAAAGTCAAAACTGTCTTGCAAATGTTGCATTGTGCGTGTGTTGCACTTTTCATTTGAAAATGCATCCAAATATCGCTTCTTCGACGACTATCCATTTTTCCTCGTATCATTAACTCGCAAACAACACCGTAGTACCGCCACCTTGCCCCATACACGTGGAAAGAAAACACAAACACCTTTAGAATTTTCTGTTTTTTTATTATTAGTATTTTCCTCAAATGTGTCACATATATATTTTCTTATCTAAATAATTTAGTGAAATAGCGAATTTCTAATTATTTAACTTACATTATTGCAGCAGCAGAATGCGAGTCTGAGCATTTTTATTTTTTTAATAGTGGTGGAACTGAGTTCATATATGTTTTCCTTAAGTCTGCTTATGATCTTTTCAAAAAAACAAAGTGTAGACTGAATGTTATACTGCGTCAGTCAGACTATCGGACTTCGTCTTCGGTGAAGGAGCTACTCTTCCAAGGTAACACGCTCTGAGTTTCAACAGCTGATAACCGAGAGGGAGGGGTGAGTGTGTCTTATGAAGCACGAGGGTCCACTGAACCAGGGGGCGCTAATGTACCTTAACGTTGGTTGCTAACCAAGAAGAAGAAGAAGCTGCGAATCGGGAGGGAGGGGGTGAGTGAGTGAGTAATTCCTCTATGCTACGATTCAGCACAGGAAGGGAGGGGGTGAGTGAGTCAGTGATTCATTCAACTCGTTCGAGCTATGAGCCAGGAGGGAGGGGGTGAGTGAGTCAGTGATTCGTTCAACTCGTTTGAGCTGTGAGCCAGGAGGGAGGGGGTGAGTCCTGAGTGATTCGCTTACTCTACGATTCAGCACAGCAAGGAATGGGGTTAGTGAGTCCTGAGTGATTCGCTTATGCTACGATTCAGCACAGCAAGGGAGGGGGTTAGTGAGTCCTGAGTGATTCGCTTATGCTACGATTCAGCACAGGAATGGAGGGGGTGAGTAACTCAAATGTGCTGTTAGCATGTTAGCTGAGCGATGCTACAGTGAACCAAGAAGCTATTTTCTTGATGTGAGGTTTCTACTCAAGGTTTTTTCTTCCAGTTCAGAGCAGAAATGCTTTTGTTAAGAAACTGGCTGTTGTTTTCAAATTCAAATTCAAATTTTTATTTGTCACGTACACAGTCATACACAGTACGATATGTAGTGAAATGCTTGGACAACTGCTCGTGACCTAAAGAAAACAAAAAAGGAAAAGGCTATGAATAAGATAGGAAATAAATATGAAAAATTAAAAAGGGTAAATTTAACTAGGAAGGAATAAAATATAAATTAAGGTTAAAAATGAAATAACTGTACAACACAAATTAGAATGAAGGGTAAATTTAACTGGGAAGAATAAGATAAAATATATAAATTAAAGTTGAAAATAAAATAACTGTACAACAAAATACACAATATAGAACTATATAAGAATGTATGAAGAAATCTAAATATAAATAAATATATACACAATAACAGCAGCTGTACAAGTATTAACCGGAAATGAAGAATATAGTGACCAGTGTTGTGCAAAACCAAAGTCCAGAAAGTCCAGTGTGTGTGTAAGAACCATATGTGTGGGTCAGTACTGTGTGGTGGTGTGATTGAGAGACCGTATCGCCTGCGGGAAGAAGCTCCTCCTCAGTCTCTCTGTGTTGGTTCCCCCCCCACAATTTTAATTATAAGCTAGATATATTTCTACTAATGGAATTAGCTTGCTAACAGCAACAGGGATGAGTCAGTGAGTCAGTTGGGCTTGTGAATCATGATTCACGAGTCAGTAAAATGATTCTCGAGTATTGAACGATTCGTTCACGAATCGAACATCACTAAGCAGGAGTAGGGTAGGCGGAGGTGTGCTCTGGTGCAGGTGTGCTGCAGCGGTCAGTTGAAGAATCCGCGAGTTTCTCTGTGAGTTTCCCATTACGTGGTAGCGCACTCCCGGTGCTTGCTTGGAAGTTTAGTGGGGTTTTTTCACTTTAAAAAGAAGTTTTCTTCCCACGCACAACGGGCACTAATGTTTTTGTCATTTTTTATGGAATCAAACTCAAAGTAAGGTTAGTACTTCCACGCTTTAAACGCTGCACGCTCATACTCTCTCCCGCACTCGATATATGATGCACTGTTGATCTGCACATAGCTGTTGTCACGAACGTCGCACTCGCTTACGTCACTGTCATGAGACATTCTCGCAAAAAAATCACGGTTTTAGTAACGCAGCGTTCCTACGGGAAAGTAACGGTAATCTAATTACCGTTTTTGCAATAGTAATCCCTTACTTTACTCATTACCTGACAAAAGTAATCAGATTACAGTAAGGCATTACAAGTAACGCGTTACTGCCCATCTCTGCTGACCACACATAACATTGTAAATTTATTCTAAATGAAATGTATTGTTAGAACTAAAAATAATTATTCTGCTGAAAAAATGTTCTCCGTCAGCAATAAATCAATTAATATTAAGGTTGAGCTCATTTCACATACTTGATTTCTGTTTAATGTCAAGGATCATATTTTAAAAAGCATATATTTGCAGTGCAGTGGTTTTCCCGAGAGGATCATATATATATATACTAGGGGTGCAACGATATTCGTATCGATATTGAACCGTTCGATACAGTGCTTTCGGTTCGGTGCGCATATGTATCGAACAATACAAAATTTGTAATTTATTTTATCAACTTTCCTTCTGACGATGCTGTCTGTGTTGAGCGCTCAGTGAATCTGCGTTCGACTACTCCGCCTAGGCTGCACTGTCGAGCGCAGATCCACTGAGCGCTCAACACAGACAGCATCGTCAGAAGGAAGAGCGCAGTGAAGCTAGCGAGACAGAAGTTAAGCTCTCTTTGCAACATGGCAAATTGAACCTCCCCCACCCTCATTCAGATCTGGCGTTTGGAATTATTTTGGTTTTCATGTGACGTATGACCCTGAAGGTAAGACATGGACTAAAGCAGGGGTGTCAAACTCAAATACACAGTGGGCCAAAATTCAAAACTGGAACAAAGTCGCGGGCTAACGCTAATATTTATTGAAAAAAAAATCTTCCTCTAGATATAAGAATGAATCTTTTCTTATGGACTCAAACAAGTTTTGCTGAAAAACTGAATATGGAACAAGCAAAGCTTAATACTAAACAATATATATATTAACTGTATAACGTCTATCTCATCCAAATTTTCAACACGTCCAGCAGGACGCTACTCTATTTTCTTAAATGCATGTAAAAAAAAACGATCTGATCAGCTTTCACTGTAGCTTACACCTACCAGACACAAATGTACCCACCTTCCTCTTCTGAAATAAGACCACCATGACTCGATGCGCTGATTCCCAGTAGATGATCCGTAACTGTGGCTTGACGATCCAGCATAATAGTCCGTGTGCGCGTGACGGAGGGTACACTGTATTGCTGCCATAGTCCCATTCTCAGTCCCGAAGTCTGTTCGTAATCTCATTGGTATCACACCAAGACTCTTTACACAGTTTATATAATTGTGAGCTATAACAGCCGGGTTGTTGTTTGTTGCTCCACACACAAGCCACATCAGTCTTCTTGAAAAGCCATCTATACATCCTGACAGGGCCAAGCCAAAGGGTTTCAGTTTATCATAGCCATCTACATACCATATCTAATTGGGCCCCATGGAGTGATACGTGCGTCTTGTGAACCTCCTTCGAGTTCTCAAAGCGATTCCTTGAGGATTTAGTTGTCTCAACAGCCTCATAACTACATCACGCTTGACACGCAGCTTGTGTTTTTGTTTGAGAACTTGCCACATGGTCCGATATCCAAACAATTGTCCTGGTCCTCGAAGCTCGGACAAAATGGCACGCCTCACCTCAGGAAGTGGAGAATAGTTGCCTCGTCTGTACAGTCCAGATTCTTTTAAATGTGTTTTCAGTGTACGCATACTAATTGCAATGTCATGATTACACTTGAGCATATCCAGTATCACCTCGTATGTATGTCCTGAATCAAAATATTCTCGAATAACGACAGCTATGTTTGGGTCACCGCTAATGTTCATGTTTGAAAAAATGCGCTACAGGCAGAGTAACTTCCGGTTCCAAAGATGAACAGCGCGGACGTCCAATCAGTGATGTCTCCTGTTGCCGACTGGTACCTACCCTTTCCGGTTTTCTTAATGTAATTGTGCTTCTCAATTTGTTTTTGTGATTCTTCTTTTGTTTTTGTGCTTCTTAATTTGATTTTGTGATTCTCAATTTTGTTTTTGTGCTTCTTAATTTGTTTTTGTGATTCTCAGTTTTGTTTTTGTGCTTCTCAATTTTGTTTTTGTGCTTCTTAATTTGTTTTTGTGCTTCTCAATTTTGTTTTTTGTGCTTCTCAATTTTGTTTTGTGATTCTCCATTTGTTTTTGTGTTTCTCAATTTTGTTGTTGTGTTTAGCAATTTGTTGGTGTGATTTGCACTTCAGGGCCTCTCAATTTTGTTGTTGTGTTTAGCAATTTGTTGGTGTGATTTGCACTTCAGGGCCACTGTATATATATATATATATATTAGGGGTGCAACGATATTCGTATCGATATTGAACCGTTCGATACAGTGCTTTCGGTTCGGTGCGCATATGTATCGAACAATACAACATTTGTAATTTATTTTATCAATTTTCCTTCTGACGATGCTGTCTGTGTTGAGTGCTCAGTGAATCTGTGTTCGACTACTCCGCCTAGGCTGCACTGTCGAGCGCAGATCCACTGAGCGCTCAACACAGACAGCATAGTCAGAAGGAAGAGCGCAGGGCAAGCTAGCGAGACAGAAGTTAAGCTCTCCTTGCAACAGGCAAATTGAACCTCATTCAGATCTGGCGTTTGGAATTATTTTGGTTTTCATGTGACGTATGACCCTGAAGGTAAGCGAGTCATGGACCAAAGTAAAACAGCATGTTGGATGTGCCATGCAATGCTCAATTACATTGGTGTGAACTAGTGTGTTAGCGCAGTTAGCTCGTTAACGTGTTGGCCGTCTAGCCCCATGCACGGGGCGATCGGCGGTAGCTCGTTAACGGAGATTTGCCGTGTTGTGGCGTTAAGGTCATTTCAACGAGATTAACCTGAAAGCACTAGTGGGAACACTAGTCAGAGCCAGAAGATAGAAGGTGGAGGAAGAGGGTGCTGGTCCATACTGTCAGAGATAATACAGCCAAGAATGATGGAGCCAAATGGGAGGAGAAGGGAAAAGGCCAAATTATCTGATACACCAGAGGCTTTGAAGCAGTAGGGAATAAACAAGATACTCTACCATGCTGGTACCCTGCATGGAGGTCACCTCAACCTTTAGCTTTTTTTTTTGGTCACAGTTTGAGGTGGATGTCAGCTTTTGTGCAGTGATATTTTCGTGACATGGAACACGACTGACTCCTACTCTAAGATAAGAGAATTTACAAAACATTTTATATGTTCACGTGATGCTTTGAACAGACTAGAGCATAATAAGGAATAATAATAAAAATGATAATGATAATCATCATCATCATAAAACTCTTTCATTTTTTGCTAAAGACCTTAAAAGAATGAGCGATGAAATGCTCAAATGTGGATTGATGTGTCTTGATTTTGTCAGATGGTATTTGGTTGCAGATCACCTTCTCTTCTCTCACTCCCTGTCATGGTGATGGTCCCAGTTGGTGTCTGATTAGGCAATGCAGGCTGGCATTTGACCTCTGAGAATGTTTCTGTTATGTGTGAGCGCGAGCTGACAACAGCTTAATGCCAGCGTTAAAGCCTGCCTGCCGAGGAGAGAGAGGGAGTTTAGAGGACTGCTGTGACCAGTTCTTTATTAGAGCAGCTATCTGTCGCAGCAGAGTCATCAGCTGTAACTAAAACCTCCACACACTCTTCCTGTCCAAATTAATTTTTCTAAAAACCTGTCTCATTTCTCCCTGTCTGTGGTTTGTTTATATGCACCTTTCTCTACGTCTTTTTCTGTGGCCTATCATCAATTTTTCTCTTTGGCCTGAAATTAATCTTTTTTTTTTTGGTTGTACATTCAGTGGCTCACTAATAATACATTAGTGAGAAACCAAACTCAGGCAACATGAATATGTGAGCTGAAGACAAATCTCTCCTAATGACACACATGAAAGAAACGGATAAAAGAAAGGGTTTAATGTAGAAAACATTCATGAACTTCTCTGCTCCACCACCTTTGTTGAATACAATGAGAACTTTGGACAGAAAAATAAAATGACGTTAAATAAAAAGGAATGTTCGCTTTGATGATTCAACTTTTCCATGTTCAGTGTTTTTTCTTCTTTTAGTTTAACACTCAGCATGGCAGAGAGCCAAAACTGCTAATTAATCTCTGCTTTTAATGTTGAAAAAATAAAAATAAGAACATGCTTCTCAATATTTCATGTTATGGTAAAAAACAATTCAAAGATTTATATAATTTTCATGTTACTAAAATCTTCTTCTCTCTTTAGGTTCTCCACAGCAGGTCATCTGTCTCCATCCTCCTCTGTCACACCAACCATCTGCAATACCTCTTCACTGCATTCACGAACCTCCTGCCCGGCGGCTCCAAAAATTAACATCCTTTTTCAAAAATTTCCACTATCCCTCCTCTGCACATGTCCAAACCATCTCAGCCTTGCCTCTTTGACTTTATATCCAAACTGCTCAGCCTGAGCTCTTGCTCTGATACACTCATTTCTAATCCTATCCATTCTGATTACTATAAACCTGAGCATCTTCAACTCTACCATCTCCAAACAGAACATTATAGCAGGTCTCACAGGTATCATGTAGTGAGACCCTTTCACTCTTGCTGCTGTCCTTCAGAAACAAGTCACCTGTAATAGTCATCTCCACTCGCTCCACCCTGCCTGCACTCATCAGTTGGAATGGTTGGCCCCAGGTATCTAAACTCATCTACCTTCACTGTCTCTGCTCTTTACATTTCTCCACCTGTCTCCCTCTCCTTCACGCATACATTCTGTCTTGCCTCTACTGACCTTATTCCTTTTCACTCCAGAGCATACCTCCACTTGTCCAGGCTTTCTTCCACCTGCTTCCCTACTCTCATTAGAGATCACAATGTTGTCTGCCAACATCACAGTCCATTGACACTCCTGCCTGACCTCATCTGTCAGCCTGTCCATCATCACTGAAAACAACAAGGGGCTCAGAGCTGATCCCTGATGTAATACCACCCCTACCTTGAATCCATCTGTCACTCTTACCACACACCTCACCACTGTCTCACTGTCCCCGTGCATGTCCTGCACCACCCTCACATATTCTTCTGATAAAATTAAAGTGGAAATAAAGCCATGTAGCATAACTTTGGCAAACTTTTCTAAAATAACTTAGCAAACCTTAAGGCAACAGAACAGTTTAAAAACACAAAATGGAGTGATACATATTGTACCTAAATTGTGGTGCATTTAATACAATCTTCTTTTGTAGACTTACAGCATTCACCAGAAAAAAGCCGCGATCGGTTGTAATTTACTTTGAATGTCAGGCTGAAACTAGCAAAGCTTTCATTTGCTCTCATAGAAATGTCATGGTGAAGGGAAAAAATATCCAATGTAAGGTGATCGCTGCTCAAGTTGAATAGATGTAATTTAAATTCACTATTATTTCTTTTTATTACAAAGATGCCACTTAAGCAATCTCTGTTGCACTGCTGTGCCTGCACTCAGCAAGTGCAGACCTACACACACTGAGTTCCAGAAAGAGCATCTGAGGTCTATTCATAAAGAACGACCTGCAGTGGCGAGGTGATTACTGAAAGTCAATGCAACCTTACAACAACTGTGAGCAACAGTATCAGAAGGCAAATAGTTTAGGCTGATAAATGTGACAGGCTGCACTGATGCTGCCGTCCTCAGGTGCATCTTCTCCCATGCAGGCATTCAGAGTGAGATAGGGGTTTATTAGAAATACAAGCACTCTGGGTATCAGTCATAGTGACAGAAGGTCTGGTCTCTTACAGCAAGCACACAACCTTAGCAGTGAGTGTGACTTGGCTTACTTTTGCTCTGCTCTAATAAAGTCTGCCAACTAAAACGGTATGTTTCTGTTTACCTGACAAATGTGCAAATAGAGTGGAAATACAGTCCAATAGAATCTAAGAGCTCAAAAACCCCACTGAACAATCCTTTACCAGTTTCAAATCATGCCTTTTCTTGAATTCAAAAGGTTTTTTCCCCGCTAACTTAGGATATGTTAATTCTAGTGTTAGACACTGTTACAATAGCTGATGACACAGTCACTGTCCTCTTTATTAGGCACATCTGTTTAAATGCTCATTAATGTTAACCCTTGTATGGTGTTCGGGTCTGTGAGACCCGTTTTCAGTTTTTCTCAAAAGAAAAATGAAACAATTACCGTATTTTCACGACCATAAGGCGCACTTAAAAGTCTTAGATTTTCTTCAAAAAGTGCGGCGCGCCCTATAGCGCGGTGCGCCCTATGTGTTGTAAGGAGGACGTAGTAGAGAACACCATGAGAACGTTAAAGGGTGAAGTGTGGGCGTTGATCGTATATACCGGGACAATCGCACATACCTGTATAAAAGAACAGGTATGTGCATTATGCAGGACATCGTTGTTTTAACAACCCTGAAAATGGCAAAGAGACACGCTTACGAAGCACAGTTTAAACTGAAGGCCATCAGCTACGCGGAGGAACATGGAAATCGAGCAGCGGCGAGAGAATTTAAGATAAACGAATCGATGGTTCGCAAATGGAGGAAGCTGGAAAACAAGCTCCGGCAGGTCAAGAAAACGCAGCTGAGTTTCCGCGGACATAAGGCGAGGTGGCTCGAGTTGGAGGAAAGACTCGAGCGGTGGATCATCGAGCAAAGAGCGAGCGGGAGAAGCGTTTCGACGGTCACCATTCGGCTAAAAGCAGTTTCACTAGCTGAAGAGATGAACATTGAACATTTCCAAGGAGGTCCGTCTTGGTGCTTTCGTTTTATGAAACGGTGCCATTTTTCCATCCGGACCAGGACTACGATAGCGCAGCAACTTCCAGCGGATTATAAGGAAAAGCTGGCCATCTTCCGCTCCTACTGCAGCAAACACATCGGCGACAAAAACATCCAGCCCAGCCACATCACAAACATGGACGAGGTCCCGCTCACTTTTGACATCCCGGTGAGTCACACTGTGGAGAAGAAGGGGACCAGCACGGTAGCGATACGCACAACGGGGTATGAAAAGTCTTCTTTTACTGTTGTGCTTGGCTGCCATGCTAATGGACAGAAACTGCCGCCTATGGTGATTTTTAAGCGAAAGACTTTGCCTAAAGAGAAGTTTCCAGCAGAAATCATCATTAAGGCAAATGAAAAGGGCTGGATGGATGAGGAAATGATGAAAGACTGGCTGAGGGAGGTGTATGTAAGGAGACCAGGTGGTTTTTTCCACGCATCACCATCGCTGTTGATCTGTGACTCTATGCGTGCCCATCTCACAGCCGATGTGAAAAAACTAGTGAAGCAAATGAACTGTGAGCTTGCTGTCATTCCGGGAGGCCTGACAAAGGAACTCCAACCGCTGGACATCGGTGTGAACCGCCCGTTCAAAGTAAGGCTGCGAGCGGCCTGGGAGCGATGGATGACCGGTGGAGACCACAGTTTCACTAAGAGTGGAAGGCCGCGCCGGGCGAGTTACGCCACAATTTGCCAATGGATTGTAGATGCTTGGGCTAACATGTCTGCTGGCACTGTTGTTCAAGCTTTCGCAAAAGCCGGCATCGTTTCCGAGGAGCTGCACGGCACGGAAAGTGACTCTGACGGTGAAGACAGTGAACCTGGCATGTTTGATGGAGATTTAGCGCAGCTGTTCAATTCAGACACAGAGGATGAGGACTTCCATGGGTTTAATTGATGATAAAAATGTGAGTACCAAACTTTGTTTTGCTCCTGCTTTATTTTTAAATACGCACACTTGTATGCTTGTGTGTTGTTGATGATGACGATTATTGGTAATAAAAATGTGAGTACCAAACTCAGTTTTGCTCCTGCTTTATTTTTAAATATGCACACTTGTATGCTTGTGTGTTGTTGATGATGACGATTACCGGCAATAGAAATGTGAGTAAGGTACCGAATTCACGTTTGCTCCCGCTTTATTTTTAAATACGCATACGGTACTTGTATGTGCCCTATGGTCCAGTGCGCCTTATGTGTGTGTTAAATACAGTAAGGGCACACATAACTGAGACTGCGCCTTTTAGCACAGTGCGCCTTATGGTCGTGAAAATACGGTAATTATTTTTTCAACCTGAAATTCATTGGCTTTGGCTTATTTTCTGTGAAGAACATAAATCTGAACAATTTTTCGATGACCGCATACTGTACCTCCCCCCACTGGACCCAGGTCTAATAAAAGTGTTGAAAGTGTAGGTCCTGTGTTCCCATACTCTGTCCTCCTCCTTTCTGGTGCTGCTGATAGTGTTTTCTTCCCCTCCTGCTCTCGCACAAAGTTGCAACATTGTTGAAAATTCAACTATCAACACCGTCTGCTCTTACATTCCTGCACATTTTACCCTCTTTCTTGAGGGATCCAAATTTTATTTTCTCATACCCTGTCCCACCTGCAAATTAGGGGCATAATACTATAAATAAGACTTTGCCAGTGTGGTTCTTTATCACAACTGATCAAGATGGCAAAAGATTATCTGCTGCGAGGGCCATCCAATTGATTTTGGAAGAGAGAGGAGCTTTGGATGATGATGTTGACAAAGAGGTTTCAGAATATTTCACATTTCTGAAAATTCAGAGTCTGACAGTGACTTTGAAGAAGAGGATGAGGTTGAGCACCATTTAGTAACAAAACGAAGACGAGTACTCCATCAGCAGCCAGCTCCAGGACCAGAACAAGCCCACCAGACAGCAAGTGAAGAAATATGGATGTCAATAACTGGTGAAATTGAATGGTCTTCTTGCCCAAGAAATGAGCCACCCTGCAGAGCTGTTACTGTGATAAGCCAGGGCCAACACGGCTGACAGTTACTCATGTGCAGGACATCAAGTCTTTATTTGAGCTTTTCATCCCAGATTCCATCCAGAAAATGATTCTGGTCTGGTTTGCAGACCGATATCGATTGCAGCACGATCAAGCACGATACCGATTTGCAGACCGATACCGATACGTAATATCGGATCGGTCCATCTCTAGTTTGCAGTAATTTAGAATGAAGGTGTGTTTTTGGAGAGAGGTGGAAGTAGATGGACCAAATTGATCTACAGGCCTACTTTGGGGTTCTTATCCTTGCAGGAGTTTTCAGGTCCAAAGAGAAATCCACAGAATCTTGTGGGATGCAGAAACCGTCACGAACCTTTCCGTGCATCAATGTCTCTGGAAAACTTCAACAAAATTTCCAGGATTATCCGTTTTGATAACCGAGATGACAGACCAGCTCAACGGCAGAGAGACAAGCTAGCTGCCATCAGGACAGTGTGGGATAAGTGGGTGCACCACCTCCCCCTGTTTTACAACCCTGGGCCTAATGTCACCATTGATGAACAGCTGATGTCATTTAGTTGTGAAACATATTGCTTCACGTGTAAATGTGTTGTGTCTTTCCACTCACTTCACTTGATTATAACTGATTTATTTTTTTATAACATTTTATAAAAAAAAAACAAAAAACGAGAAGCACATTAATTCATAAATGTGATCTAACAAAGGTAAAGGGAAAAAATTAACCATGTTTGCTGTTCATATGGCTTGTAATTGGGATGAAGTAAACATCTGTTGAGTAATTTAACATAAAATTGTTTGATAGAGTTAATTTGGAAAGCCAAAACTCTAGCGGGTCCACCAGACCCATGAACACTGGCTGAGTAACAAAAATATGAACACCACACAAGGGTTAATTTCACTAGCTGGGCCCACGTCCTCATTTTAGGTTTGGGAGCATTTTTTTAGTAGATAAAGGTGAATGGCTTAATCAAGAATTGAACTGCGATTTGGGGAAGGCCTCAATGGAGACTGGCGGCAGCTCCTGGGCCTGGCAGATCCCCATGTATTAATGAGAAGTGTAGAAGTGAAAGAATTGAAAAAAGGGGAGGAAGGGGGGGGGCACAAAAATGAGAACGAACAGCTTGTAGAACGGGGCGGTTGTATATAGTTAAGACCCAGAAGGGACATGTTTGGAGGTGTGGACCCGCTCCTGAAATTCAGATAATTTATCTCTAAGTCTAATCAGCCAATCAGACATCATCAAGACAATGGTCTGAAAAAGAGAAAATATCCCATGAGCGGTAAAAATGCCTTAATGTCAGAGAGGAGAATAGTTAGACTGCTTCAAGACAATAGGGAGGCAACAATATCTCAAATAACCACCATTATGCAAAGTATATAGAAGAGCATCTCTGATTGCATGGTATGACAAGCGTTGAAGGAGATGGGCTACAGCAGCAGAAGACCACACTGGGTGCCATTCCTGTCAGCTAAGAAAAGGAAAGTGAGGCTACAGTTCACACTGGTTCACCAAAACTGGACAAAATTGGAAAAATGTTGCCTGGTCTGATGTGTCTCCATTTCTGCTGGAACATTTGGATGGTAGTGTCATAATTTGCGACAAACAACATGATCCATCCTGCCGCTCATCAGTGGTAAAAGCTGCTGGTTGTGTAATTGTGCGGGAGACATTTTCTTGGTAGACTTTGGGCCCTTTAGTACCAACTGACCATCATTTAAACACTACGATCTACCTGAATATTGTTGCTGATGATGTCCATCCCTTTATGACCACAATGCGCCCAGAATAATGCCCAATGCCACAAAGCTCAGATCGTCTCAAACTTACGGTGACGCTGAGAAATCAAATGCACTGCAAGTGAAGAAAACATCAGCAAATAGAAAATTGCACAAAACAAAATGGAAGTACGGGACGGGACAAGGATACGGGAGCTCGACAGATGGATTGGTACTGCGGCTGCAGTGATGTGGATGCTGTGTGTAAGAGCGAAGCTCTCAATTTATCGGTCAATCTACGTCCCTCACCTATGGTCACGAGCTGTGGGTAGTGACCGAAAGAACGAGATCACGGATACAAGCGGCGGAAATGAGCTTCCTCCAAAGGGTGGCTGGCCTCTCCCTTAGAGATAGGGTGAGAAGTTCGGCCGTTCAGGAGGGGCTCTACCAGAGTAGATCTGCTGCTCCTTCACATCGAAAGGAGCCAGTTGAGGTGGTTCGGGCATCTGACAAGGATGCCTCCTGGGCGCGGTGTTCTGCGCATGTCCAACCAGGAGGAGGCTCCGGGGCAGACCCAGGACACGCTGGAGAGAATATCTTGTGATTGTTGTTTTTGTGAGCTTTTGCACCCTTTTGTTCTGCTTTTTGTTGTGTTTTATTTAACATCAATTGTGGGGTTTTTGTGCTCTTGCAATGTTTTTCTATTTCCTGGTGTTTTCTTAAGTTGCAGTGTGTTTGACCTCCACCCTACAAACTGGTTTCTTTAACAATGACAATGTAAAATTGCTAGGGGAGCCTAGACAGATTACATGGTAAAGGATACTTTTGCTATGCACATTTGTTGTTTGCATTTTCAGTCTTGGTCGTAAGCTCTGCGATTATTATTCACATTTGTGGAATTATTTTCAAGACATGTCAGAATGTCCACATTGGTAATATTCTACACGAATTACTACAGGACGTTTGTGTTAATATTGTTCTCAGCATTGACAGAGTTTGGAAACATTTCTATTGAAACAGCATCACCTTGCTCGTGCATCTATGTGACAACATGACAGGGATGGATGTAACAAGCTACCGAGAGGAAATTGCGGCTGGCCAGGTTGTTTACCTCAGTGAACACAGGATTGAGGCACTAAATTGAAAGACAGGATTATAGAGGAAATCCGGATAGAGATAGGACGATGCCTACTTTAAAAAAAGAGCTTGGTCAACAAACCCAACCCCTTTCTCATCTCTGTGAAATTATACTCTTTTCTTCTTTCTTCTGTCTCTAAATATCTAATGTTCTTGGAACATGTCAGTATGCACCTAGTGTATTCTCGTCTTTAACAGCTGAATCAAATCTAACACCTTCCACTCCGGAGAAGGATTTTCACTTGCTGAATCTCCTCCAGGGGCTTTTTTTTTTAACCATTTCTTTGACACTGCTGTAGGAATAGGTTTGAGATTATGTGCCAGTACTGATTGTAACTTTAGATTACAGCCTGGAATTTTTCAGGTCCAGCTGAGATAAGTTGAGATGGGGCTGACTCTGGTAAAAGTCTGTCTCTGCTGGGAATTTAAGCAGTCCGGTTATCTGATACTAAAAGCTATGATCAGGAGATGCATCCACGAACAGTCTGAAGTGTAGTCATCTTGCCGTACTACTCAGATACACAAAGGTTATCTTTGAACATCACAAATAGCTACTGTGTTGCTCCCTCGGGATGATGGTGCGCATGATTACGAGAAAAAAGTCGCTAGATGTTTTTTTCAAAATAAGCTAGTGCTTAATAAAAAACAAAGAACACACATATAGACAGCATTTGAGTTTGTAGCACCATGACAGTGGATACATGTCAGCTAAACATGTAAAATGTTGATAAGTCATTAAAATCTGCCAGCATTTTTGTTTCCTTAAAAGAAAAAAAGGTTGGGGGAGGCATATTTTTATGTGTTAACTTGAAGAGTAAGCTCATAAGATTAGTTAACATGCTTGTTGTAGATTTTGCTTAAAAAAATAGAAATATTAAAACGCTTAAAACAAAATACACTTGTCATGCCAACAATGCCAGTGTTAAAATGCCCAACTAGTCCTTCATAACAGGGGCATATACAGGGTGTCCCATAACAGTGGGACACATTTTATTGTTCGGTTAAATTTTGAACTGCTGTGTACTGTGATGTATAAGCAGTGGAGCTCATTTTGATATACTTTCACAGGGATCTGATGCCTTTTTTTGCACCAACAGAAAATGCATACATCGTGGAATTATACTTCACCAGCCAAAGTTCCATCCTTAGATCTCACATCAAGATCTAGGTATTACCCCCGTGGACTTCTTGTTGGGTTACCTCAAGGGAAGTGTATGCAGCAAAAGCCCAGCGCAGCTTTGCAGCTAAAACAAAGCATCTGTAGCGAGACTGCCAATATTCCAGCTGATATGGTAGGCTGTGCTTGGATTGAGAGACGTGCCGTGAGAATGTTCTCTTTGTAGTGCTGAACATCTAAAAGATGCAAAATTTAAATGTTACATAATATGACTGCTGCATTTTAGTTATGTAATAAATATATATCAATAAGGTGAGATCATTTGGAAGAATTGAACATAATAAGAATTGACTTTGATGACCTGTCATAGCAGAACAGCATCCTAGCGGTGATAGGAATTAGAAAAGGACCCTGTGGAGTCTAGACTGGCTGTGATGAAGATGAGGATGGAGCCCTGGATGGAGCTCTGAGTGACCAGGATCAGGTGGAGTTGGAAAGAAGGTGGATGGGTATGAATGAGAGTCTAAAAAAGGCGAGCAGGAAGAAGGGCTAGAGCAATGACGTCAGCACTGAGTTTGGCCACGTGAGAAAGTGGAAGTGATGTAAAGTAGAGATGGCACGATACCACTTTTTAAGGTCCGACACCGATTCCGATATCATAAATTTGGATATCTGCCGATACCGATATGAATCCGATATAGCGTATTTTGTAATCAATAAAACTGTTTTGTTTTTTTTATAAATATCTTGCTGCATTTTGTAGAAGTTCACACTCACATTTAAAAAAAAACAAGAGACTGAAGCTATTCTGTTATACCTGTATGCAAAAAATACACTCCACCCAAAACATTTTAGAGTTCAGCAACACTGATCAATCTAATAAATTTAAACCTACACCATCCTCCCTATTCTGGTATTTTAATGAGTACTTAGTGGAAATATTAAGCAATCTAACTAATAGGGTTGCCAACTCCCAGCAAAATATTATGGAACCACCCCCCGCCCTTAATCGATGTAACCGACTTTAATTTAATGCAAGTGTAAAAGAAATGCACAGAAATCAATAATTTTTCGACAATATTTAAATAGATTCAACATCTTTCTTCAACAGAATTGCAGACTGCACAGATGGTACCTTCCCAAAGGAAAAAGTACTATAGCTTACTAGGGTATATTAGACTTAACAGTTACTCTATACAATAATCGATTTATATACATTTAATCAGATGACCACTTTTGTTGTAAGGTTCAGATAATTATTTATTCAAAGTTTTTAAATGACATAACAAAGAAAAATATTTCTTTGTGCCCCCCTTTCCCTGTTAATGCCCTACCTGGGCCCCCTGGCAAAACTTTGCTAGACCCGCCCCTGCACAGTTACCAGCCATCAGCTAGTATGAAAGGATCCTGGTGTTATTTGTCTCTCAGAAACAGTTCATAACTTCCCTTCAACTCATTCATGTCATCTAAAAGGTAAACCTGTTTCTCCATCACCTGTTCAGTTCTGATGATTCAGTAAGGACATCTCCTGGTTTCATCTTCATGTTTCCCTCTCACCACATATCCAAACCGACATCATGACCAGCAGGTTTACAGCTGTGGCTCCATTAAACATCAGCTGATACTAGAAAGTAATATTAAATACATTCTAACAACAGCTTATCACGCTTAAACGTGCTGCTGTAGTTTATCCACTGGTCTCCTCTTTCTAGCGCAAAGTGGACGATAAACAAACAAGAAAGACGGGACTTGCGGCAGAAAAGCCGATCAGCTGACCATTGATCAGTTTCATGATTGAAGTAGCAACAGGAGAGGGAGGGGGAGTGAATGAGAGAAGTAGATGCAACTGCGCAGCAAAACCACAGAATAACTCCAGCTTTGTGTCTATTTTTTAATTCTAGCTGAAGTACAAATCGCTTCCTTTTCACCTCAGTATGGAACTCCGATGGCAAGTCCAGCTGTGGCTCAATATATCAGTTGTTAAGCTTAACATGGAAATACTATGCAAACATTCAGGGATGAACTTACACACTTGCTTTACTTCTCTGGGATAGTTTTCGCCGAGATGAAATGCCGCGGTTAGGAAGCATGTAGCAAGGTTCCAAACGCTCCAACAGACCGCCGACAGGTCTCGCAAACAGCTGCTCTATCACGTGACACATACTGCTCTGATGCCCCTAGCTGGGTTACGCCAAGTAGCGCGTTTTGTGAGGTGATTTTGTGATACTTCGGATCGGATCACATTTTTTATTTCTCTCCGATATCCGATCCAGTAATTTAGGTCAGTATCAGACCGATACGTAATATCGGATCAGTCCATCTCTAATGTAAACAACCAGGAAAGCTACCAGATGAATTAGTACATACCTAGTTAGTACAAACTATAACCCAAGACACTTTGGTTGAAAGTGTGTCCTGTCATTATTGCGCTCACCTAATTCAGCTAATTTAAGTCCCTGAAATTGATTGCTGTGGCTTAGTGTGTTTTGAAGTGTTTTAAACTGAATAACTTAGCACAGATGAGCTTACTAAGGTTTCTCTCACTATGGCTCAGTTACAGTGGAGTAAAAATATGGCTGTGACCTCTTGTGACTAGGAAAACTCTTTAGTTGCCCGCTGATTGCTTTGTATTTTTGAATGTAACCGATTGCAAGTAAATAAAGTAAAGTGAATTTCTGTTTCTGCAGACAGCAACAGATTTGCAACAGAGGGGAAAATATTTGTGATTTTTGTCACTTCATAAGTTTAATTGCTGTTAGTATCACAAACAGATTGCTAGCATAACCACATTCAATTGCAGACGGATAGCAGACTAGCTGATGACAACAGGTCTGCTCTCCATCTTCAAAGCAACCACTTCAAATCCAAGTTTACTGCACAGTGGAAATAATTTTGGTCATAGTGTAGTCTTCAACCAGTGTTTTCCCTAGAGTGGTTGTAGCATTAGCTGATAACTTTTCTCTATATCATTACTTCACCTTCAAAGAAAAGAAAAGCTTCAAAATACAAACTAAAGGATCTACAAACCAGTGGTTGATGTGACAGCAGCAGCCATCTTTTGTATACAATTGATCTGCTGCCATTGGTGTAAATAATTCATCATGCAGATGACTGCTGAAATTATTTTTTTGATGGATAGCTTGGCTCACCAAAAAAAACAACATAGACATATTATATTATATTATATTATATTATATTATATTATATTATATTATATTATATTATATTATATTATGCTTCTACTGCAAACCTGTTGCAGGAGTGCAAATATGTTATGTGGTCAAGACATAAATGAGAACACCTTTGTGGGACTAAACAGTGTATTGTGACATTATCACAGCACACATATGCTTCAGAAGCATTTACAAATTATACTCTCATCTAAAATAAGAAGTGATGACCTGTTATATGTGTTGTTTAAGACAAGTAAACCAGTCTTCCTCTTAACAGTCTCTTATCCTGCTTTATGAAGGCTTTCCCTTTCTATTGCTGCTCCTAAATGATTAAACAGCATTACACATTTGCATGATGGGCACATAACTTAATTCTTGGTGAAAATGTTCACACTTTCTGCTATTAGTTGTTTTATATTGATCACAATGGGGACTTTATTATAGATTGTTGGTCATTTAGAAACCAATAAGACATCAAAAACAGCTCAATGATAGGATAAGTCTTACCACATAATAAACCAAATGAATGATCATGTCTAGCTATCACAGAAATGGATTAATCTTCACTTTAACTGATTAAGCTTAGCGTACAGACGATGAAAGCAGCAGAGCAGGAAATAACCACAGTAATAACAGCAGAGAAAAGGAAATTATGTACCTATCCAGGTCTCTGTCATCGTTTGAAGGGATACTGCAGATCTACCCTCATACCTGTCGTATTCTGAGGTGGCAAAATCCTTTCTCGTATCACTTTATATTGATGAAGTAAGGAAGGAAAATAATTTATTTCACCATGAAAATCCCTGTTAAGATTAAACTTCATAATCCTCTTTCACTGAATAATTTCAAAATCACAGATAAGAGATTATATTTGCTGAAACAGGTTACCCAAAATATCATAGAGCGTAGTTTCTGAAAAGCTAGACTAATCCTTTATACCCAATTTAATTTCCAGTATTGTTGTCTAATATGTAATATACATTTCAACATATTTTTCAGTGGGTTCATGCATCATAGAGTGCATCTACACTAAACAGCAAAATTCACCAGAGTGCATTGGATGGGTTTCCCTTTATATATATATATATATATATATATATATATATATATATATATATATATATATGTGTGTGTGTGTGTGTGTGTGTGTGTGTGTGTGTGTGTGTGTGTGTGTGTGTGTTTTAAGTATACTGAAAGATTTCAAGCCTGACAGAGACTGTGGATTTACCTTGAGTGGGTTTTAAAGCATGAAAGATCTTTTGCAGATTTGCTGCTGAAAATGTATTGATAAAAGAACCTCCAGATGTTGTCTCAAAATAAAGTATTCCCTATTCAGGAACTGTTTGGCTAACAATATTTACCTAATTAACTCATTCGATTTAGTATTTAAACACTTTTAAAGTAAATAATTCTGGTAACATGGTAAATGCCATGCACCGCTACTGCAGAACAAATATATATAGACAAGTGCTCTGCTACTCTACAACTACAGTAGTGACATTAGTATTAACCATACAGCATAAGCCATAATCGACAAACTCCATTTAATGCAATAGATGCACAGTGACTAGTTAGGCTGCACTTTTGCAAATCATTTAATATTACCGTATTTTTGGGACCATAAGGCGCACTGGATTATGAGGCGCATTAAGCGAAACAAAACAGTCAGATAAGTCAAACTTTAGTCAACTCCAGCTTCACTGTTTATGTTATGCTAACATAGCTGTGTTGCTAGTGATCACGTAGCACATCACATACCAGCTGGTCCAACTTCAGTGACCCTACAAAAGTCAGCCAGAACATGCTATATTTTGTTCAGTTTTTAACTCTCAGTGCTGCCACAGTGTTCGTTTGACTTTGGGACCTGAAGTGGATGGAGTTTTGGACCCAGATTACTCCACGAGGCTCCTGACTACAGTAGCTCTAATGCGGCTTCTTAGCTTACCAAAGTCGTACTAAAACATTTTTTGACAGATTTTTGAGCGCCGTGTACCACAAAAAAACAGTTAAAGGTCAGTAAGCACAACCAGAATTCATACATAAGGCGCACTATCGATTTTTGAGAAAAAGAATTTTAAGTGCACCTTATGGTGCGTAAAGATAAGATAAGATAAGATAAGATAGAACTTTATTAATCCCTCGGGTGGGTTCCTCTGGGAAATTCGACTTCCAAAAAAAGCACAGCAACGACCGAAGTTACAGTTACAGAACTGTTATATATATATATATATATATATATACACACACACACACACACATATATAAATACAGAGACAAATATAAATAAAATATACAAAGGGGATAAATAGAATAAATAGGAATAAAAAATAAAAATACAAGTGAATTGCACATTTCAAGTATTGAGTCTATTGCACTGTTGACTATTTACAAAAAGTATTGCACAAGGTATTGCACAGTGAGGTGAAGAGGCACTACAGCTTAGTTGTTCCCCCCTCCTTTGTCCTCCTGTTTCCCCTCCCTCTCCCCTCCAGAGAGGAGTTAAACAGTCTGATGGCGTGTGGGACAAAGGAGTTTTTAAGTCTGTTAGTTCTTGTCTTGGGGAGAAGCAACCTGTCACTGAACAGACTCTTCTGGTTGTTTATGGCCGTGTGCAGAGGATGCCCAGCATTGTCCATAATGTCCATCAGTTTCTTTAATGTCCTTTTCTCTCCCACTGTCACCAGAGTGTCCAGCTTCATGCCGACCACAGAGCTAGCCCTCCTGATCAGTTTCTCCAGCCTGGATGAGTCCCTCTTTGCTGTGCTGCTCCCCCAGCACACCACAGAAAAGTACTCCAGCAACCACTGACTGGTAAAACATCCTCAGGAGCTTCCTGCAGATGTTAAAAGACCTCAGCCTCCTGAGGAAGTACAGTCGGCTTTGGGCTTTTTTATACAGGTGCTCTGTGTTGCATGACCAGTCCAGTTTATTGTCCACCCACAGCCCGAGGTACTTGTACTTGTTGACCACCTCCACCTCCTCCCCCTCTATCTGAACTGGCAGTGGACCTTCTCTGGACCTCCCGAAGTCCACAACCAGTTCCTTAGTCTTTGAGGTGTTGAGTTGCAGGTGGTTTGTGTGACTCCATGCGACAAAGTTCCTCACCAGACTTCTGTACTCCTCTTCCTGATCATCCCAGATACACCCCATGATGGCCGTGTCATCTGCAAACTTCTGAATATGGCATAATTCAGAGTTGTAGCAGAAGTCAGAGGTGTACAGGGTGAAGAGAAGAGGGGACAGCACAGTTCCCTGTGGTGCTCCTGTGCTGCTGACCACTGTGTCAGACGTGATGTCCTTCAGCCTGACGTACTGTGGTCTGTCGGTGAGGTAGTCGGAGATCCAAGCCACCAGGCAGGGGTCCACCTCCATCCTGTTCAGTTTTTCCTGAAGCATACAGGGCTGGATGGTATTAAAGGCACTGGAAAAGTCAAGAAACAGGATCCTGACCGTGCCTTTTCCCCCATCCAGGTGTGAGTGGGCTCTGTGTAGGAGGTACAGGATGGCATCCTCCACTCCGACACCCACCTTGTATGCAAACTGTAGTGGGTCCTGGGCATGTTGTACCTGTGGTCGGAGGAGGTTGAGGAAGAGCCGCTCTAGAGTCTTCATAAGATGTGACGTCAGTGCCACCGGTCGGAAGTCATTCAGCTCATTGGGCCGGTTCTTTTTGGGGACCGGGACGATGCAGGATGTCTTCCATAGGGCGGGCACTCTCCCCAGTCGCAGACTGAGGTTGAAGACTCGTTGTAGCGGCTCCCCAAGTTCAGCAGCACATCCTAGGACACACCTTGTCTGGGCCTGCTGCCTTTCTGGGGCGAAGCTTCCTCAGTTGTCTCCTGACCTGATCCACTGTGACACTGGGAGATGTTTGGGAGGAGGGGAGGGGGGGAGATGTCTTGCTGCTGAGAGAGGGATTGGAGGAGGGGGGTGTCATGGTGTCAGGAAGGGGGGGAAGCGAGGGAGGCAGGAGAGTGGGGAGAGGACTCTGTAGTGAAGGTGAGGGTGAGGGTGGGGGGGTTGTGGGCTGGTCAAACCTGTTGAAGAAGTTGTTGAGTTCGTTTGCCTTCTCCACAGTCCCCCCCACTGTGCTTTTCTTGGTGTTGTGGCCTGTGATGGTTTTCACACCATTCCAGACCTCCCTCATATTGTTCCTCTCCAACTTCTGCTCCACCTTCCTCCTGTAGGTGTCCTTTGCTTCCCTCAGGCAGCGTTTCACCTCCCGCTGTGCTGCCTTCATCTCCTCCTTCACTTTGCTCCTGAAAGCCTTCTTCTTCATGTTGAGGACAGCTTTGACTTCCTGTGTTACCCACGGTTTGTTATTAGGATAACACCGTACCGTCTTAGCAGGGGCGACTGTGTCCACACAAAAGTTGAGGTAGTCTGTAAGACAGTGTGTCGCCCCCTCTATGTCCTCACCATGTGGGCTCAGGAGCACATCCCAGTCTGTGGTGTCATAGCAGTCTCTCAGAGCATCCTCCTTTTCTGGGGTCCATCTCCGGATGGAGCGCGTTGTGACAGGCTGCCTTTGGACGAGGGGTGTGTATTGTGGCTGTAGGTAAACCAGGTTGTGGTCTGACTTCCCTAGTGGGGGGAGGGGGGTGGCTCTGTATGCATCTCTCACATTAGCATACAGTAGGTCAATTGTCCTGTTGCTCCTTGTGGGACAATTCACAAACTGGTGAAAAGCAGCCAGAGTAGAATCCAGTGTGGCATGGTTAAAGTCTCCAGATATAATAATGAAAGCCTCAGGGTTTTGTGTCTGAAGTCTTGCTGTGACTGTGTGTATTTTCTCACAGGCAGCTGTTGCGTCGGCCCTCGGAGGGATGTAAACACACACACAGATCACATGACTGAACTCCCGAGGTAGATAATATGGCCGCAAGCTAACAGCTAGCAGCTCCAGGTCCGGACGGCATACCGAAACTTTAACGGAGATGTGTCCAGGGTTACAGTATCTGTTGTTAACGTAGACAATGAGTCCCCCACCTCTGCTTTTTCCGCTGGCCTGCGTGTCCCTATCGGCTCTCACAGATGTGAAACCGCATAGGTCTACGTTAGCCTGCGGCGTTAGCTCGGTTAGCCACGTCTCCGTGAAGATAAACAAGCTGCACTCACGGTATAGTCTGTGGTTGTTCAGAGCGCACAGTTCGTCAATCTTATTCTGTAACGAGTTCACGTTGCCCATGATCACTGTCGGGATTGATGGTTTGAATCGCCTCCGGTGATCCGCTCTCCTCGCTCCAGCTTTGCAGCCTCTGTAGCTCCTCTTTAGCTCGGCCGGGATGTTGTGTCGCATGCCGGTCTGTCCCTTTGTTTTTAGTGCCAGCAGCTCCGCTCTCGAATAAATGAAGGAGCTGGTTCCAGAAGTTTTGAAAAGTGCATTATCCATCTTGTATCGCTATATCTAAGAGGTATAAGTAGAGGAAGGTGAAAAAAACTTTGAAAAACCTAGTCTAAAAAAGTTAAAGTTAAGAAAAAAGGTGCGGTGTTGCAGAGCTACTTGGAAAGGCTGCCGTCACTCCAGCGAAATACGGTAACATAAGAATTTAACCATTTCATCTGCTGAAATTCCTACTGTCCATATTTTAAATGTTTCCCCACAAAAGCATATTACCTACTGGCATTCAGAAGAAGGACAGCTGTTTCTGTCAGCTGCATTTTTTTATGTGGTTATGATAAAATGCTACTAACGTCTCCACACTTACAGCTACTTTGTTGCTTGACAGATGATTTGGAGACAGGCTCGAGTGTGTCAGATGTCCTTGTCTGTGAGAACAGAAGAGAGCAACGTAAAGACATGTTGTAACTCTGATGATGATGTATGTGTAGTCTGGTACGGAACACTGATGTGATGGGAATGCTGACCAGTGAGTGAAAAGGGGACATTTGTGCTTGTGCACAGTAACACACCCGATCTTGAAGCAGACTAAGAGTACACGTCCTCAGCGACATTGAAATGCTAAAAGCACTTATAACAATTCTGAGTTTTAAGTCTTGGCATTGGATGGACGGGAAAAAAATTCACATCAGATGAGTGGAAGCTGCATGTAGGAGTCTGGAAGTGGAGGTCAGTGAAGTAGAAGCGGCCCTTGTTATAGAAGGCTTTGTAAATGATGAGCACTGAATGTGCTGTATAACAGGGAGCCCAGTTCTTGAGGACAGAAGAGAAGTAGTCTCTTTTTTTCTCAGTGAGCAGGTGAGCAGCAGAGGTTGGGATGTACTGGCTGACTGTAGAGTGTTGTTCCAGTAAGTCTGGGCATAATGAAACCATGTATGAATCAGATAGAAAGCGGTGTAGGAGATGGAAAAAATAAGCCATTTTGATGATTAGATTTCTGTGGTGTTATACACTCAGTCTAAAATTCAAACACTCAGTCATCTACATCCAGAATATTTATCCACCAATGGAGTATAAGAAGGATAAATTTGAGATGGTGTTTTAGGTTTTTCCGTATTCAATGGCACAAATACTCACTATGAAGGACATTTAAAAATAAAAGTAAAAGATTTAGTGAAAAAATAAGTGCAGCCCCTCCATATGATTGGTTGTTTAAGGTTTTTCCTTTAAGTGCTGTCTTCTTATAGCTCTTATTGAAGACACAGGCTAAAGCTCATTGGTCCAGTAAAGCATCTTTAGACTCTTGTTCTTCTCCATGCACATTGAAAGTTAGTGAAGTTTTGCCTTCTTTCCAAGCTCTGTTTCCCTGGTTGCCATAGCAACCCACACCGATCCCTGCTGAAGAGGCTGCAGACATCAAATATACTAAAGCTCCCTACATTACTCATAAAGTCTTCCTGACACCAGTCACACAGACAACAAACAAACCCCTCGTGATGATTTTATGTTATGGTGTTCATGACTGTGTTGGTGATCAAATTAAAAAAATTTTATAATGTAATGCATTACTTTACCAAACTGAGTATTGAATGTTATTACATTTTAACTCACCATGCTCTTATTTGATGGCAGTAGGGGTTTAATATAGCTGGATTTTCCTATATCTCTATCTGTCTGAGTGGTTGACATTTAGAAAGGTAGTGCTTATTAAAATATTCTTCCCATGTCCATGGTTTATGTCGGCTGCTAAAATTAAACTAAACATCGTCACTTGTAAGGTTGCACAAGGAAGGACTGTGAACACTGTGGACAAGGGAAAAAAAACACTGTATAACTGACTGTTAAACTCCTCCCCTAAAAACTATTGCGTGATTATGACAATGGCTGCCAAGGCATTTGGATCGTGGCTTCTTTTATCTTTTATTCCTTTTTCAGGACCAGATGACACAACTCACAACAAAGCATAAAAAAACAAATGAAAAAAAAAATTGTTTACAACCATAGATGTATAAAAAATATACGTATCTGAAAGCCACCAGATGGGTATAGCTGAGGTTGCAACTGAACCTCTGGTCCTATAGAAGTCTATGGGAAAGCAGCTTTCTGTCTTGAATGATGTAAAAACCTTCCTGCTGAATTTATGCTCTCAGCCTCTCCTTTTAGATCATACTGACTAAAAACTGAAATCTCTTTGTAAATCTTGGTCATACCATGTTTCAAAGTAGAGGATTATCAATGGTATGTTAAATGGACTCGTGCTTAAATACCACTTTTCTTCTCCGCTTGAGCACTCAAAGGGCTTCATACAACATATCTCATTCATCAATTGCACTTTTTTTTTTACCTAAATGCTTTTTGTCTAATGTTCACATTAGACAATGTGTTACTGAAGAGCAGCTTGGTGGTTCACGATCTTGCCCAAGGATACCTTGGCAGGCTGGATCAAACCACCAAGTGTCCGATTAGTAGATGACCTGCTCTTCCTCCTCAGCTATAGCCACCGCACTATGATCCTGCATGTCTTTTGACTAAAGAGATGACAATATTTTTTCACACTATCTGTGTTCACAGACACATGCATTGAGTATTAGTATAGACGCTGGTCCAAAACACTAATCTACAGATAAATAACCTTCTGCTTAGAGAAAAATAAAGTATAAAGAGGACTGCATCCTGATAATTTTGATTATTCTAATGCAGGGGTGGCCAACCAGTCAGAGACCAAGAGCCACTTTTTTTTTACTGTGTTACCGCAAAGAGCCACATCCTACACATGGGCACACATGAACATCACCCATCCTTTCCTCCTCTCTCTCTCTCTCTCTCTCTCTCTCTCTCTCTCTCTCTCACTCACACACACACACACACACACACACACACACACACACACACACACACACACACACACACACACACCCCAATATGATAATGACTCCTACAGTACTAAAACCACAGGCCAGTCATTTTCAACAATTGTGTGCACTGTCTCACACACACAAACTCTCAGTTCAACCAAGTCCACAAACAAAAATATAATAATCTACAATAGCATTTACTTTTACAATGCATGTTGTTTAATGGGACTTCTGGCATTCCTTGCCTTGTATGTTGACCCAAACATTGACAGTATCTTAAGCGCAGCCCGTTTGACATTGGGGTATTTTTCCATTGGCATACTTTTCTAGAACTCAATGGTCCCTTCCCTTAAAGCAGGTTTCAATTGGTCCTCCTCACAAAGATCGATCATCTCCAACTCAGCCGCAGCTTTATCTGTGACTAGCGAGACTTTCAAACAGCCGCACTCTGCATTCAATGGGTCGACGAGGAACGTAATCTGTGGCCTTTTCAATTGTAGATCATGGAACCCGGTCACAAAGCTTTCGTGCAAGTTTTCAATCAGCGTTGCATATCTGGCTCTTTGCTTACTCAGGGCAGCGCTGGTGACTTGCCCGCTTGGCTTTTAGCAGAGTGGGAAAATGCGTTAAATCTCCCTTTTGAATATGTGTCTTGAACAGCTTCAGTTTGTTGACAAACGCAAACACACTTTGCACCAGGTCAGGCAGCATTTTTAACTTACCCTGCAGGGTCAGGTTATGTCTGTCCAAGTGACACAGCATGTCGACCAAAAAGGCCAGATCCATAATCCACTTGAGGTCCGAGAGCACGGGATAGTCCTTGTCCTTCTCTTCCATAAACAGTTTCATGGCATCCAAAAGCTCAAAGAAGTGAGAGAGTACCTGGCCTTTTGACAGCCACCTCGCAGTGCAGCGGCAGGTCACCTGGAAGCCCTTGGTCCAGCTCAGCAATGAGATTCTTGAATTGACTGTGGTTAAGCACATGTGTGCGGATATAGTTGACGATTTCCATCACAGGCTTCATGACGTTATCTAAATTCAATGATTTAGACACGAGTTGCTCCATGTGGATGATGCAGTGGAAATTCCAAAAGTCAGGAATAGTTCGGTCAGCTTTGCACAGCCCCACAAGCCCGTTCACAGATCCCATCATGGCTGGTGCTCCATCCGTGGCTATTGCAGTTCATTTCGTTATGGGCAGATTTGCTTTTTCTAATGCAGCCATCATGGTTTCTTTCACATCTGTGCCACGGGTTCTGTCTTTTAATGGCACAATATCCAGGAGTTCTTTGATCACACAATCGTTTGACACAGACTGTGCAAATATTGCCCACTGAGGCTTGTCTTGTATATCACAACTCTCATCCAATGCGACACTAAAATACTCACATGCTTGAAGGTCAGAGTGCAACTGTGTTTCAATAGCCGTGTTAATGTCCGATATTCTGTGTTCAACAGTGTGGCGGGACAGTTGGACGTCTGATACCATGCGTTTTAATTTGTCGTTTTCAGGAGACAAGATTTCAACAACGTCACTGAGGCATTTTTTAATGAACTCCCCTTCATCGTATGGCTTTTTAGCCCGTGCAATGTTCCAAGCCAGCTGATAGGATGCGAGTGTTAAGGTCTCTGACCGCTTCGTAAATTTTTGGAAAAACTTTATGTGCTGACTTTTCAAAGTGGCCAACTCGTGCTTGCGAAGTTCAGTCCCTTTTGGGTCGATGGTTCTGGTCGATGTTAGCATGGAGTGAGCTGAAGTGGCGCTGAAGATTTGAAGCTTTGAAATGCGCTAATGACGTCTGACATATAAGGCAGAATGGCTTGCCATTGCGTTCAACAAAAAAATATAAACTCTCCCACTCTGTTAAAAACGTCCTGTGTTCATCTTCATATTTTCTTTTTGCTCTGTATTTTTTCCTTGCCATTTTAAGGGCAAACTTGCTCCTACTGGGAAACTTTGCGGTATTTTCATCTCACACACATGGCCATTTAATGAAAATACCGTATTGAACTCAAGCGAAGCGAACGTGCACATTTTAAAACAACAACACAAAAAAAACCCAAAACACAAACTTTGATATGAACGTAAGAGCCGCATGAAACCAGGCAAAGAGCCGCATGCGGCTCGAGAGCCGCGGGTTGGCCACCCCTGTTCTAATACATGGCATGACTTTTACCTTGGTCTTTTCACTAGTATGGGGTGGCTGTAGCTCAGGAGGTAGAGCAGGTCACCTACTGATGGTTGATGGTTTGATCCCTGGCTCCTCCAGTCTGCATGCCAAGTATCTTTGGGCAAGATACTAACCCCAAGTTGCTCTCCGATGCATCCATCGGAGAGTGAATGTGATTGGGTGAATGTGGCATGTTGTATACAGTGCTTTGAGTACTCCAGGAGAGTAGAAAAGTGCTATATAAGAATCAGTCCGTTTACCACTATTAAACTGTTTTTAAGCTCTTATTAGTAGAAATCAAAAACATGAAAATCAAATCAAAGTTGAACCTGTTCAATTCAATTCAATTTTATTTATATAGCGCCAAATCACAACAACAGTCACCTCAAGGCGCCTCATATATACAGAGAAAAACCCAACAATCATATGACCCCCTATGAGCAAGCATTTTGGCGACAGTGGGAAGGAAAAACTCCCTTTTAACAGGAAGAAACCTCCGGCAGAACCAGGCTCAGGGAGGGGCGGCCATCTGCTGCGACCGGTTGGGGTGAGAGAAGGAAGACAGGATAAAAGACATGCTGTGGAAGAGAGACAGAGGTTAATAACAGATATGATTGAATGCAGAGAGGTCTGTTAACACATAGTGAGTGAGAAAGGTGACTGGAAAGGAAAAACTCAATGCATCATGGGAATCCCCGGCAGCCTACGTCTATTGCAGCATAACCAAGGGAGGATTCAGGGTCACCTGGTCCAGCCCTAACTATATGCTTTAGCAAAAAGTTTTAACTGTTCCCAGTTAACACTGGATGACAGGTGGACAAGCCGTCAGTCAGTCACAGCTGATACACCAAACTTGCTCTAGCTCCAGTCTATAAAATGTAAATAAAGTGACAGTTTCTTAAGTCCTTTTTTATTGCTTTTCCAGTGTAAATAAACAGGTTAATAGATTTAAATTCAGCTCCCCAAAAACCTCATTAGTGTGGATGTTTGTGTTCTATAATGACACCCACAACCCACAGTACACAGCACTAACATACCAAAATAGAAGTGCTGGCACACAAAGGAGGGGCAGAGAGACTGGATGAGCTTGTGTGTGATGTTGAGGAGAAGCAGAGCCATTCCCAGTGCTCCCTACCGTCTCGCAGTCTATTCCCTTGACATTATACTCCCAAGATTCAACCATGCTTTATCTAAAAGATGTTGCCTCTTTGAAAGATCAACAGAATAGACCCCTGATGACATCAATAAAAACAGTGCAGCTGTGAAACAGACACAACAACAGCAGGAGGAGGAAAGGAAACTAATTTCTCTGCTGATGTTTGTGCTCCCACAGCGCCTCAGGTGGTCAATCTGTGAGCTCGCTGTTGCTGCACGTAATGTGGGTGTTGTTGGAAAACAATTGGTAAACAGCCACTAATAGATGAGTCTACGACCTCCTTCAACAGAGACAGGGAAGGCAAAAAAGAAAAAGAAAACATGACTAGTGAGAAGCAAGTTTCTTTCCCATTAAGTACGAGGCTATAAAAAAGAAAAATCTGTTGTTTTCTTTATGATGATTTAGGAATTGAGAGGATTTTATTAACAAAATATCTCCTGCAAATGATATCCCACATGCTCTATTGCCGACCACGATGCTGAAATGTCTGATGTATGTCATTAAAATATAGCACAAAGAATACCAATGATTGTGGGCTTCGATATATGAGCCATTTCTGAGTTAAATCTCCATCCCCCTCAGGCTGTGAGCGTCCAGCCTCGGCTCCTCATTTTCAGAGAGGGGAAAAATAACAATGCCGGCTTGCTCCCGCACAAATAAAGTGCATCTGTTTGGCTGCTCATTTCCATGCGGCTGTCTGGGTCGCGGAGAGTCGATGATAGATCTGCTGACTTCCAAATGAGTTTCATGAGACCAAACTTCATTTTGCAATAAACATCTTATGTACAGATGCAGAAGATAATAGTACATATAACGGCCCATGTGCTTTCAAAGCAGCCGAACACAGCGGACGCATTACAAACTCCCTCTGTCCCCTCACTTCTGACAGTCTTTTGTGTACCATGAGCAAATTCACTAGTGCAGATTAAATTATAATCCTGATTCTGCTTTGTAAATATTAATGCAATCAGGTGTGGCGCAAGCGTAGCTGCTCAAGCTCCTTCAGCAGTTGCTGTTGCCCTTAACAAATCCATCCTTGCCTTTGAATATTGAAAGAGAGGAGCGACCAATTGTGCTGGAAGAGAGACACAGAGTGTTTCTGTAAACACGCAAACACTGCAGCGCCGTTGAATTGCCGTCGCCTGCAGAACCATGCTGTCTACTACAGATGGGTTCACTGTCTGTTCAAACTGAACCGGGCTGGCTACACCCCTGCTATAATGGGCCTTATCTGACAGAAGGATTAGTGTTCAGCAGAGCAAAAACACCATTTAGCCATGGTCAGCTGGGAGGGTGCTGGAAACCCCTGTGTGATGCATTGGCTTTGTGATCTCAGCAAATGAAAGGAAACAGGGGAGCTCTGACTTTGCCTCATTACTGCAGCATGCATTTATTAGAATTAAGGAAGAATGGGGTGAATATGAGACACAGTGAAGGCTAAAAAAAACCTGACAGGATGGGAACAGTGGAGTTTAGTCAGTGAGGTTAAATATCTTCTCTTGCTTGTCTGGAGATTAAAATCAAACTGTGAGAAATCTCATAAATCTAGGTTTCCCCTGTTGTGTACTGTGGATTTGACATGAAATTATAAATGTAAAACTTCTAGCCTGTATAAATAGATTTTGAGAATAAGTTTGCATTGTGGATGAGCCTCTAAGATGAATCAGTGGCTTCTCCTTTGTCCCACTTTAAAGGAACGTGAGCCATTTACCAACACATTGGAATAATTTGATGGCATATTTGAAAATGCCACAGTAAGGCTTTAAGTGTTTCAATGCCCTTTTTTAAAAATCTTATCCACAAACTGCTGTGTGGAGAGGAAAATAAAGCTGGAATTTACCTTCTGCTGTGTATCTCGTTGTAATGTGTAACGGTTTCAGGTCTTTGAATGGCACAAGAGAAACAGAAGAAGTGTGTATCTTTTATTAAATAGGTGGAAAAAATGGAACAAGACAATGACAGCAAAAGAAAGAAAGCAGGGGTGGAGAGGTCAATAGTTACTGCTGGATAAAGTGATGTAGCTTTGTAAAACTGAAATTACAACCTCGATCTCGACTTCAGTATTGTGAGGGCGCACTCTGCAGGCCCAGCCTTCATTTTGTATTTTAACATTTCTCTTGATTTAGTTACAGTGAGGCAAAATAAATAAAAGCAGATACATTTTATTACATGAAAATTGATAAATGGAGCTCTCTATGAGTTGCTTTACTTCAGCAATTACAAAATGAACCCTGGTGAATCCCGGTTAACCCACAGCATGGTGACTTAGTTCCTCTGTGTGTGTGTTTGTGTGTGTGACAGTGGGAGGCTCCTGAAGATATGATATTAAACTGATGAAAATTAAAGTAAAGACTTTACATGTTTTTAAATAAATATATATTAAGAATCCCAGTTCTTTTCATTTCCCTACATGTTATGTTCATTTCATCATCCCCCCGTGAATGTATTTAAATGCAAATCTCTGTCTGCGTGTGTTTCACATGCTCCTTTCAACATACGTTGCTTATACATAACCTAACGCTCATCAAAATTTGCATCCATGACAGAACTTTATTCAAGTTACCACTAAATATGCAATGAATAATCAGAAAGAAAGTCCTTGAATATCACAGAGTTACAGCTTAACAAAACACAATTCATTTGGGTAAAACTGAAGATGTTTTTGAGGACCATCAGGACTGCGTTGCAGCAAGTACTGCAAAAGTTTATGTAAAAATTTGCTTTCACTTTAAATGTTTCAGACTGTTAATTATCATTCCTGTATTATATACAAAAATAAATAAAACTGTTACATGTAAGGTAAAGATTCTACAATGTTGTTAAAAAATAATAACATAAATTAAGTATGTATCTCTGTGCCGTACATGAGCAGGCCCGGCAAAAACTCCACGAGGCGGTTTTTTGCCAGTTCTAAAATGCTTGGAAATGAATCTTTATTCTTCAGAACAACCTGAACTATCTTAGGAAAGCTTTCTTATAATGCCTTTAAGTCATTTTCAGGAGTGGTTCTCCATGTCATGAACCAAGGTGGATCTGGCCATAAGCATGGGACATGGAAATAAAAGTTAAGCTGGTTTATTGCAAACATCATTTGAGAGCACTCACTAAAGGTTGAAGAAGGACTTGCTTGGTGTCTTCTCTCAGAAGGGCTACACAGTGGGGGCAGGCAGATTAATCTAAAAGGATTTTTCCTCCTACATGTTTCCTTGATTCTACACAGGTTTCCCAAGGCTCCTGGCATCTGCACAGATGAAAGAAAGGTAGGTCCAGCTTTGCACAAATAGTAAATTTTGATACAGGCCACCGCTACCAATTAGTGGTGCAACAATCTAGCATTGACTGGGGCAAATCTTCAGCCTTAAGAAGGCGATGAGTGATCTGCAAACTACATGCAGGTGAGTAATTAGCCATTGCCTTCAAGCGTGTGGACAGAGAAGGACTCAAGTGGAAAGGAAAAGATAGAGGAGTGGGTTGAACTAGGAGGACCATGGGACAATGACACTCCAGGGTTCTAAAAGGACATTCAAAGTGCTTCTTGTTGACTGCATTTTGTTCCATTTGCCATCAACATTATCCCTCACTGCTTCAATAATGTCAAGATTCTGGCTCGGAGGAGGCCAATCTACAACTGATGTATTTTTCTGTACCTTTACCTGCAGTGTGTTTTGAGTCATTGCCATCCTTAAAAATTAGGTCTCTGCCAATCGGATGTTTTCCAGATGGTTTTGCATGATGGATCAAATTCTGATTGTACTCACTGCAGTTATAATTCCATACGTCTTGACAGGATCCCAAACACTACCGACTGAATAGTTTTTTCGGTCTGACCCTTCTTCTGTCCTCCACTTGTACATTATGCTCTGTTTTCATAGACACTGCACACAATCCAGAGTATGCCAAGTTTTTCAGCTAATAGTTTTTTGTTTGTTTGTTTGTTTGTTTTTTGTTTTTTTTTGGGGGGGGGGGGGGTCACTTTGTTGGTGCAAAAATATTATTTTATGCCTGTCACACTGTGTTATCTTTGGAATCTTTCATATAATCAACTATGAATCTATGAAAAGAAATGGGAACGCATTATGTGTTTTGTGGCAGGCAGCTAGTAACAAAGTGCCTAAAGACATGGTTTAAAATTGGTTCTTTGCTAAATTGCCTGTTATGTGTTGACACAATGCTGGTTCACCCTTTGAGTGGGTACCATTTTTATGCTTGAATGGTAGAGGATTAAAATGAAAATTGGTGAAAAAAGTAGCCAATGTCCAAAGAAAAACTGAAAGACTTTCAGAAAGCCTGGAAAACTATTCCTCAAGACCACTTTAAAAACTCGCAAGAAAGTCTGGATCCTTTGAGGCATTATAAAAAAATGAGGGTAGGCTCAAGACATTTGAACAGCACATTATTTGACAGATAGTGAAAGTCAGATGTTTCCCGAAACATCTGTCCATTGTATTCTTGTAGAAAATATACATTTCAATGCTCCACCTATTTCTAGCACAACATCACTCTGCTAGCCCTCTGGTTACTTTATTAACAAGAGCAAGTCATTTGAATGCATTAATGTTTAATGCTATACACTGCTATAAACCATTACATGTGTTCACAATTTGTTTTAATGTGAAAACAAATCTGCATATATTTACAAACTGACACTGGGGATAGAGTATAAAGTATTAAAAGGAAAAACATCTCCTTCGGTTTATTAAATCCCTGCAGCTCTTCAAAGGTAACAGGACAGATTGATAAATGTGCCACCTCCAACTAGAGGAGTCAGAGAGCAGTGCTGCTACAGATGCCATCCAGTGTCTTTGCCTTGATTAAATCACATGCAAATGATACCAGACTGCAGCTGTTTGTGTGGAAGACACGGGAGCCTCTCAGCGCTGTTGTATTCTACCAGTGAATTTCAACCTGCCCAAGAATGAGGTCCCGGTCACACCTATTGTATGGGAGCGAAGCGTATAAACTACCCCCTTTATTTTATCAGTGTTTCTATGGTAACAATTAACTTCAGACACTGGAAATGAAGACTGACACAGAGATAGATCTCTTTCTATCAGAAGAGTATCTGCCTCAAACAATGGGCTGCACCCCGTAGTTCTGCTCGAACTGATAATTTTGTGTAGCAGCTGGTGTTGCTTTGACCTCAGCACTGGCCTGCTTTGTCTATGGAGAGAACAGCAGCGATTCATCTTCACATGTTGCCCTTTGTCTCTACTCCAGAAGAGGAGCTGCAAAGGCTGAGAACATAAAAAAAGCACTTTCCTTTTCAACGGGAGAACAACTTGTAGCACAGCAGCAACTGAGAAACGCCATGCATTTTTGCTTTCAGGCATAGGAAACTGTCTCTTCCGTTCATGCAGTTACTTTTGTGTAATACATGTGCGATATAAAAATAGATGCAAACACATTGAAATTCACTTTAAAGTTTATTTTTTCCCTTTAGTTCTGATTTAGCAGAATATCAAAAAACTTGTCTTTTATATTATTTTTATTTGCTGACTTACTAGGACTAGATTCTGAATGTAAAGTTCAATGGACAACGCTTAGCTTTCATTTTCAGGTGTCTTTTTTCATTCCAAATAATAGCAATCCCTGAGGGTTAAGACTGCTGCAAACATGTACTAATAAAATAATATATTGTTATATGCATTATGTAAGTACATGTTTGTAAAATAATTCCTTTGTGCAAAACTGGCAGTGTAAATATTTTCTATTGTGTTATAAAATCCTTAATTAATTATCCTTACCACCTCTATCATAGCTGAATGTGCACGGCCCATATCTGACTTTGTTGAGGTTTATGGCTTCTAATGTTTTGACGTGATGAGTGGCAACTCTAGCAGGTTGCTATTGATTTTCAGGCCCTCAAGAATCAATCATCTGCCTCCTGCAGGTACATACTGAGTGAATATAACACTCCTTTTTTTGTTGTCTCCCACAGAGTTCCTGCTTCCCTGAGCTCATCAGCCTCTCAGTGTTATCCATAGTCTTTCAATATCTAAAGAAAACTGTCACACACAATGCATGTCGTGCTCCCTGCACAGCAACATAATTAAATTCCACCTCACACGTTTACATACTGCGTAGTATACTGCAGCAACATATACAAACTCAGTTCTGAAAATGTAATATAGGCTATGCGATATTTAGATAAAATCCATATTTTTATCCATAATATAACATAGAAAACCTATTAAATGTTTTACTATTGCATGAAAAACAATATTGGCTGTTTTTGAATTTGATGGGATTAACACATGAGGACAAGACAGGGCATGAACAATAAGTGGCACTAAAATAAAATATCCTGTGGAACAATTTGCAGCTAATTAGGGACAGGTCAGTGACATGATTGGATTGAATAAGACAATTCTAGAGAGGCAGAGTTTCTACGTAGACTTTAAATTGCCTTACAACCTACTAATTGTGAGGCAATTTTAGAATAATGCTTTTTGGTGAAAAATTTCGAGGACTTTGAATATTTCATCATCTGCAGTACATAATACCATCACAATATTCAGAGAAGGAGTACAAGGAACAAGGCTCAAAGTCGGTATTTGATGCCTGTGCTCTTCGGGCCTTTAGGCAGCGCGGCATTAAAAGCAAGCAGTCTGCTGTGGAAATCTCTGACCAGGAACACTACCAGAAATCACTCTCTGTGAACACAGTTCACTGTGCCATCCACAAATGCAGTTTAAAGCCAGAATGAGTAAACTATCACCACTAGACATCAGTAGATTGCAGTCCACTGAATTCTGTTTCCTCACCACTCCCAATTCAAGTGCATAATAATCCAAGCTCAGGAAAAAACAGTTCAGGCCACCGTTCATCTGTATTGAGTGTAGGCTGTCTGTCTGCTGTTTACAGGGGAATCTATGGTCCCACAAATCTGTCCATCTGCGTACACTTTCCAGTTGGACAGAGGTGGGAGAGGGGTTTGAAGTGAGTTGCTAAAGAATGTAAAGGACATCCTTAACTTTTCTGTTGGTAAGTGTTGTTGTTAGCTGTCATGAGCAAACATTTTCTTTGAAGTAGATGTAATATTGTTCGATATCTTCCATAGTCTATCCAGAACAAAAGAAGATGGTATACAATTCGCCAATAATTGTATTTTCATTAAATTTTGCAAAGCTTTTAAACAAAAACTTTGTATTTTGTGACATTATATTATGATGTGAACATTATTTCTTTGGATGTTGCTCTTAAGTAAGATGCTGTATTTGTGTAGTGAATATTTTTTTTCTGCCCTGGCTGAGTAATTGTTCCTAAGTAACTATCAAAGCCGAATGGAAATGAATACTGACATTCATAACATAAAATCATAAAGGAAGACAAATTCTGTTTTCCCGGTAGGAGATAAAATCATCCCGCTAACCACAGAAGCTTTTCTGGACTTCAACCACTTCAAGCCTGAACAGTATTTACCATTTGAAGTGGCTGATACAAACAATTATGGGAATTGAGACCTTTTTGGTTGTCCCCTTGTCTGACAAAATTTCCCAAAGGTGTTTTACTGTCGCAGTATGGAGTCCTTTCATCACCGTTCCGGTCTGTCCCCCTGGGCTCCGACATCCCTGTGAAACAGCAGCCGTGCTGTTCAGACCATGGATGTGGCTGGATGAAATCAGCAGGGATCTCGCACACATTAATTCCAGTCTGGCCACGACAGAAAAACAACAATGGCGGCCGACACCGAGAGGGGGCTAAAACTGCATGGGTTTGCATGAGAGATCACTACGTGTCCAGTGAGAAAGTGTATGTAAAATGTCCAACCTTTCAGAAAGGCAACGGCAGGGAAAGACGTGGTCTTGCATTATGATTTATATCTAACAGTTTTATTGCATAAGCCTGAAAACAACAAACAGGAGACTTAATAATGATATAAAAACTGTCTAAAAACAGGTTTATTTTTAGGAAAATATGCCATGGCCCCATCCTTCACCCCTGAGTGAAAGTTTTGCACCTCACAAGAGGCCCTACTGTTGCTAATCTGAAAACACTTGAGTAATTGCATTCAGACTCACATATGTCATTTTTTTAGGAATCATTGGCAAACTATCTGTTTAGAAAGGAATAAATGTTGGAATAATTTCAAGAGAAAGATTTCACAGGCATCCCACAGTCTCCTTATAAAGAAGCAAAAGCTAATTTTATACAACATATATTTGAGCTCGTTTTCCAAAATGTTTCCAACAGGAAGAAATAAAATCTCTAAAAAAAAGCGCTTTAAAGCAGCAGTTTCCACACAACAACACAATCAGAGCAGAATTACTTTGGCTATCTGCATTTTACTTCTCACGCTGAGCTTCGAGGCTGGTTGTAAACAACAGAGGTTATCAGGTACCTGTGCCTGGAGAGCAGAACGTCCCTCTCAATAGCTCAAGGCAGAGGTGCCTGACACAATGCAGCAGATGGTGCAGGTGCAGCACTTTACCTCTCAGAACAAGAGCAAAAAAAAACACACTCGGACTGGAAGTCCATATGGGTGAGGACATGCGCTTGTAAATTTAATCAGTTGCAGCAGCTTATGACAAATGCCACCTCCATTAAAAAAGAGGCTTCATTCCCAGGTGAATGTGAGACACTTCATCATGGTTTACTCTAAGATGGATGAATCAGAGCAGAAAAATGAATTGCATGATACCGTGGAATGTACACACATTATTCACAGTGGTCTCCATGTAGGCCTATAATTTACATGCAAGAGTACAAACCCCCTGATAGGATCAGAAAGTTCCAAGTAAAACGTATAGCGCCCTGAAGCTGTTGTAAAGCCATTTTCTCACAATTCACTAATATGAACATATGTAGCCCTCACCGAATACGTAAAGGGATCTTGCATTCCTATTTATTCTTTATTGTTTATTATGAGTGGGCGGTGATCAAATGCAGCAAAGTGTCACATGGGTTTGGCCTTGCCAGGAACCGAGGAGCTTGTGTTGTCTTCAAAGCTGTTTGGATGGAAACACAAATCCTTCTAGCCTGTGCTGCGTTTGCAGGACTTTTCCAAGACCAGGCTGATTTTTTTTGTTTTGTTTTAATGCACTTTATATTTTCATCACTGCAAAAAGCTGATTATCAGTGTGTTCATGCATTGCTGATTTATATAGCATTCACATCATCATGGTATTTCTTTAGATCCATGTACAAAAGAGGATTAGGGCCACAAAAAAGTTATGATAAACTGCAGTGTTTTTTACATTTTTCATCACTGCAAAAAGCTGATTCTACTGTTTTCATGCATAGTTCACTGCCCACTGTCTGTCAGTAGGAGAGTGTAAAGCATGCTGCACAATCTCTATCACATGCTTGCATTCCTCCAACAAAACCATCAGGGTACTTGTAACATCTACGATTTCCAACTTCACATTTGTTCTCACTGTTGTTGGCACCTTGTCAGGGTGCTATTCACATTCACATGTGACTAATGCGTTACAATTAACGTTACCAACATCATCTCTTGTGAGCGACCAGTAAAAATAACATGAGCTGACACTGAAGTTCTCTTTTCAAAGGAAACTTTACACACAACAAGTAAAAGGAACTGACATCGAACTGCTATGATCAAATCACTGCCTCTGTCAAATATGATTTCTTTAACACAACTTTGTAGCTAACCAAAGATTTTTTGGGGCATTCTTGATTCAGGAGCTCTTGGCAAACAAACAGTTCATTCGATCCAGGTTGATGTATTGGTAATTCTGCTCTCATTTACAAGACAATTAGAAGTCTGCAAAGTAATCATCACTCCATTTGCAGAGCAGGACATGCTTGAAGAAATTACTGACAAACAGCATTGCAGGAAAATGAAATTCCACACAGGCGAGGATTTAAAAGGGAGTTCCCCTGAAGGGTGGCCTGCATGCAATGCCCTTGGCAGTTAACTGTGTATTAATGACTTACAAGGAGACAGCGCTGTTTTTTGCTGCTGTCCCTGGCTAGTCTATTGGCTCTGATTACTGTTCTGCCTTGCTGAACTATATTTAAACTCCATCAAGAAGCACATGGGTTTTTACAAAAAACAATATTTGTCCTCTAGTAAGGAGATTCAGCTCTCAAAAGGGGAAATAAGATCATAAGTCAAGGCAACAGAAACATCCCAAAGCACAGCTGTGCAATGTACTGTTAATACTGCAGTGTATCTCTGTATGTAGATGTTATACTTCAGCAGAAACTGCTGCTTCAACATGAAATTCAGTAACTTCATTAGTGAAGTCCACTCCTCTGAGGGGCAATGCATTGATTACAATTAATTAATATTGATTGGAATGAATCTTGCAAAAAAAAGCCTAATGTATCAGAGCTTAGATGATGTCCTGTGAAGAGACAGTGAGCAGTGAGTATACTAGGATCTACCTGGGTCCAAGTGACAGAAACGTCTTCATCATAAGGTGAATGTACAGCTTTGTGCTTCATTTTTTTGGCCATCCAGACAGGCACTACATTATTGAAAGACTTAAAAATATGACAGGAAATGCATCTTTTTGGATGGATGGATGGATGGATGGATGGATGGGTGGATGGAAGGAAACCTTGTCTGTGATGCCCAACATGGAAACAACAGAAAAACGCAAGTAAGTATAATCCTGACTTTAAGACTGAGGCTATTTTCACCACCTTTAGATTGTTTGCTCTGGTCCAAATTTGTTAAGGATACTGCAATATTGGAGATTTTTCCCCTTTGGTTAGGTTCTTTATTTTTCCACACTGAAAAGACCAAAGTAAACCAGTATGAATCTCTACTAACCACAAAAGTTCAGCCTGCTACTTAACTTGTGAGAAAGCTCTGCTACATACAAAATGAATAATAGTGGGCAGTTCATTTTCCTAGGTGGCCACATTATACGTTATAGATAAGATTATTATGAGATACAACACATATTTACCATTTCTTCAGATGTGGGTGCATCCAGCAATAACTTTGCACAATTTTACATAGCAACAGCACATAGTAAAGTTGCTGCATCCATGGCAACATCTGCTTCCTTCAGGTTTACAAAAGTGCAGACTTAACATGACATTTCACTAAAATAATTTGTTGTGCTTTCCTCTTAAGAATTGCAATTATTGAGAACCATCACAAGCCATCCTTTATTGTAATTACCACAATTACTTGAAAAGGTCTCAGTTTTTTTTTTTTTTGTGATTGCAACGTGCTTCAGTAAACGTCTCTTTATATAGAAAAATATCAGCTTGTAGGAAGTGTCACATGCAAGGTTGCTGATTGTTAAGCTGTAATACTTTACTCTGCCACTATAAAATTGCCTAGTGTTGTTTATTGTTCACTCTTTTTCCCCTGCTTCTCAGTTCTTCTTCATTTCCTTTTAATATTGATTATTGATATTTTACAGTTTGTAAAACATCTCATAACTTGGTTTTAAAAAGTGCTGCTACAGTGAAGTTTCTTGTTCTTATTGAACACTTTATTCTGCTGGGTATTGTGGAAATGTATGAGGAGAGGTAACAACAAATAAAAAGTAATCACAATAGTAACAGCAATGCTGTGGCTGGGAATTTTTCCACTATATTAGAAGGTTAGAGCATTAAGTGGACCCACATGAATCTCATTCCTGCCCTAAAACTTAATTCAACTGCAAAATCCATCCCTGAGTAAAAGCTGCTTCCCTCAAAACAATGTATGTATTTATTTCACCAAGCAAACACACCCTTGAGGACGTCCGCAGTTATCAATGTAAATATATCCTTTTTTTTTACCCTCAGAGCCAACATGGCAGAATTAAAGGTTCAGTCAGGGGACGCAATGGTGTATGGCCAGCCATTACTTATGCTCTGGTAATTTGATTATGCTGGCTCTGGGCAGCATGTTGTGCCATGCTCCTGGGGCTGGGAAATATCAAATTAATAATTGCAATTGACAGGCAGTCCATATGTCAGTGTGTCGAGTTAGGTGGTTGGGCTGACGGTGTACTTGCATCACTTCTGTTCCCCCTATGCTCAGACATCTGTGCAGCCAACAACCAGCAGGCCTGGCACAAGGAAACTGCTGGGGAATGTGTTTCTTTCTCAAACTAAATATATAGTATATAGTATATATCTATATCCATATGAGTAATACACACTGGACTTTTCTCACACTTTTTCCACTTGAAAGGAAACTAGCTTCAACTTAAACAAAACAGCTGCACTTAATCCCACAGAACAGCAAGTGAAACGCAATCCTGGGAATAATTAGGCGTCCGGGTTCATCAGCTATAATGTATATATGGTACATGAGATTAGGAATGTGTGCATTAATTGATCAAAACGTAGAATTGTTCATTGATTTTGTATTCAAAATAGTGAGATATGTTTGATCTCTAAATTGCAGGAAATGAAACTAAGCAAGTGAAGCTTATTGACTGAAGATCAAGACAATAAATGCTTTCTAATGCAACCTGCTGATTGCTTCACCTTCTGTGCTCCTATCCATTAACTCATTTTTTTCTTTTCTTCACTTGATCTTCGATAAGGTCTGGAGATGCTATTCAAACTGCACGGATTAGGGACAGGGTCGTATTTGTGACAGACTTCCAATGGGGCTACACAACAGATCCCTTCTACTGCTGCCTGGTCTCAACATAACCTAAACTCTAGTTTATTAGCATCTATGATGCAATGGATTTGACTTAAAATGAAAGTTTTTGTATCATATTCTTTCTTCATGATGTTTACAGTAGTCTTGAAAGACATAACCATTGGAATTATTGTTTCTCTCATGAATTTTAGCTAATTAAAATAAATGCTTAACCCTCTCAGGCTCAAATTAAGTTTTTGTTGCTAATGCACAAAAAAATACCTGCAGTGGTACTTCTGAGTAAAAAAAACCTCATAAAATATGTATGTGGGGTAATCAGGTTGTTAGTTTTTAACTGTTGCAAATCTGCAACGCCTGCCTTGAGAGGGTTAAACCTAAAAATTCTAAAATATTATTATTACTTATTTATTTATTTACTTATAATAATTATTATTATTATGATAATATTTTCATCAATATTAAATTTTTTATTATTTGTTTTTTTTTTACTTTATAACAGAATAATTTCCATGCTTGCTGAAATTCCTTGTATAGCTACAATTTTAATTAGTTTATGAACACATGAGCATCAGGTGCAGCTGCTGCCTTTTTTGTTTTTGTTAAAACCTCAAAAAATACATAAATAACTAGTCACTGTTTTATTCCTCTTAGGACTACTTTCAGAGTAGCTGCTAATTTTAGATGCCTTCCTCTCTGCGCACCACTCATACACCTGTGAACACATCAACGTTTACAGAAAGCGTTTACAGAGAGTTGACTTTGGTGTCAAACTGACCTATTTCTTGTTTGGAGGACAGCTGCTTGTGCTCAGAGCTGAGTCATCAAATACAACCTAGCCGTTCAGAATTTAAAACTTTGAAGCCTCCGAGCCTAAAGGCAGAACGTCACACCAGGTGTCCGTTCTTTTTTTCAGCATGCACCGGAGGGCACATTGGAGACAATCCAGCTTTCATTGCAATTATAAGAGAACAATAAAGGATTTAAATGAAGCAGCCGACAAATCCATCCATCCGTCTGTCTGTAAACCAAAGTGCTGCATTTGCATTGTAAAATGGACTACAATGAAACTATTAGTGACAGAAAGTTTAAGTTGTTTCATCAGTGGCTGATTTATCTGTTGTCATTAATTTTAAGTGCCTGTGACCTTTTTTCTAAAATGCCAGTCAATACAGACGAGTCTGATGTTGTGAAAGGTTGAAAAGAGGAAGAACCACAGACAATGAGCACTGAGACAAGATCAGCACTTCAGCAGATCCTTGAACCGTAAACAGATGTTTAATGTAATGAGGAGATGCTCAATAAATATGTCAATGTTAAGAACTACAGGACACTAACAACTAAAATATCGCTTCATTCGAAGTTACTCTGTCACTTAACATTGGAGAAAAAAAGCTAAAATAACAACAAATGTTCCACTCCTGCCCTGCTTATAGCTTAGACAACCAAGGAGGTCCAGCCAGCCAGTAAAATGTTGGATTTTTCCACTTGCTGAAAGAATTTTACTTTGTATTTAAAGACTCTGAGAATGCTCAAAACCATACATTTCTATTGTTAAGCAAACAAGTAAATACGTAAGTAAATACTAGCTGTCAAATGCTGTCAAGTACGTCTTGTACCACAACCAGTTAAATAAATAAATAACTTTAATAACTTACATTTCTAAAACAATAAAAAGACTAACTAGTTTCATGCTAGTTAAATTAGCAAATTCCTCCAATGACAAAGCAACAGCTGGAATTGATAAAGTTCACATTTTGAAGTGATGCATCCTAAACCAGAAAATTTGGCAAGTTTTCCAGCATACACAAAATTCTATTTAATCACGAAATACAATCAAAAAAACACATCGATTTGGGTGAACACCTTAAACTAATCCAATTTGATGCTTCTGTCATGAAGTAATCATATCACAGAAAAAGGAGAATTTTTGTGCTGCTAAGACAAAATATCTATAAATAAATAAAAACCCAGCCTGACATAAGACATTGTGCATCGCTGCCCAACCTACTCAGAAACTACACAATAACACACACGGCAGTGGAAGAAAGGAGTGGGGGGAAGTAAATGCCAAGAGGTGGTAGTAGGTCTTTTTACTTGATTTGAGTATAGGCAACAGCGATTCCTCATGATGTGTCAGTCAGTGCCTGAGAGTTGCCCCACTGTTTAAATAAGCTTCCTGATTTCAGAACCCTCAACTCACTAAACTAATTTATGGTTTGCTAAAAGGCACTCAACAATGTGTAATTGTAAACTGGAAAAAAAAATGAAGAATGAAAACTATCATGGAAATAAATCGCACTTTTGGTAATTGGTAATAATTTTGACAGCTCACAGGCACGAACCACACCAAATGAAAGCTCTTGTCCGATTTCAACTGGGGATAAAACTCTATCAGTGTTGATTACAACGGCATTTAAGTAAGGATGAAGTCACTCGTGTTCATCGTGTGTCAGAGCTTAAATATTCCAAGTTACGTAAAATAAAAGTCAAATGTCAAGACTGTCGCTGTCAATTTTGTTTCAGCTTTGTTAATGCAGCCATTATTTTCATTTGTGTGACATTACAAGAAACATATCCTGAAATCATTTATAATATGGTTTTAACATTTAAATTTAAGTTATGAGGCCTCGTTATTGATCCTTACAGCGAAGTTGTGCTGCATGAAACTTTGTTTTACCAGCGTAAACTACAAGAACGATGTAAAATAACTGCGATGTATAAAGGTTTTACAGTATAATACTGTCTCCTGTTTGGTTGCTTTGTCTGGAATTTTATTATTCTCTTTATTATTTATTATTCAATATCTTCACATACAGTATATTATAGTAAAATATAGGTGCATGTACCCTGGATTAATTTTCCTTGTGTCACACTGTTACGAAAAATCTGATATATTTACATTTTAACAAACGCCCTGGTTGTTTGTCACAGAACTGAAATAACAACAACACCATTATTAAAGTTATGAGATTTGAAACATTAATTTTGCAGCAAAGAACTATTTGCATAGTGCAAAATATAGTGAAGAAATGGTGTCCTTAGCAGAGAAATGAGAGCCATTCCTCTTTAATGCTGTAAATCCAACCTTTTCAGTTTCATGTTTTGATCGCTGATACAGCGATGCATGCGATGCATTCCATGTTCATAAAGAGACTGTGAGTGGAGTCCAAAGTACTCAGCTGGTGGTCAACTAAGAAAACTATTTTAAATAAAATATTTCATGTTATACACTCTATAAAGGTTTATACTTGTAAATAGATAGGAAAGATTTTATCTAATGATATTAGACACTCATACCTTTTTTTCTATGTCTAAACAGAGTTGTATGTTACAGGCAGTATAAAGTAAAAGTCAACTGGATCACATGTCGAAGGTGTGAATGAGGTTACCATGGTGACAAGTGTGTCATGTGAGTATTTTAACCATGTTTTTGCTTTGAAAGTAAATGAACAGCTGTCATTAGAGGAGTGAAAAGTGGGTAAAGTTGTGGCAGAATTAAAAAATAACAAAGGGAGAATGTATTATGCACTGTGCTAACCTTGTTCTACGCTTCTCAAATAAAATCTAAGAAACTGAGGAGTGCTTTAAAATATTGCTTTTCCTGCCCACTGCCACTACTGTTGTGTTGTGTTATGCATTCAGTGTTACAGAAGAAACTGGTCAGATGACACTTAATGAACGTGAGAGCAACGCTGCATAATTTAACACTTCCCTCAATATTGTTTTGACGCATTGCTGCGATCGCTTTCATTCTGACAGCCGCAACACTGGCACGTTAATTATTCAAGGATCTAAACACGGCTCAGATCAATAATTAACCAGAGAAACTGAGAAGAATCACTAAAAGCACACTAGACTCAAGTCCTAATGCATTTACAGCCGCTTTCAATTCTAAACGAGTGGGATTTTCTACATGTTGTCGATACACTTTCTACACCGTGTTGAGTCAAAGAAAGGAAATTTGAGCCAGGTGGTTGTGTGTGCCTATGCTTGTCAGACACAGCGCTGTGTTAGCTTTACCGTACTGGCAAAACACAATCAGTGAGTAATTTGCTCAAAGAGAATGCGCCTGCCAGCTGCTGACTCTTTTGTGTTTTCTGGATGCACATGGTTCCTATAAGTGTGAAAGATATTTAATACAGATAACACACAATTGGTACAACGACAGCATGATTCTGAAAAGGCACCTGTGCGTATCAGTCGAACTCCCAATTGTGCAGCTGTGTGTCTTACTTATCTGTGCAAATATGAGGTTGATGACTGTAGAAATAATTCACCCACCACATAAACAGAATGTAGACATCAAGGGGTTGGGATGTCTGCTTTCGTGGTGTTTGTTTACCAGGGAGGGGATAAACAGGAGGTAACTCCTTCTCTGACACGGTACACCTACTACCATCAAATCTGCTAATAACTCAACAGGCTTATCATTATCACATGCTGAAGTAGTTTTCTGAAGCACACACTGGTGTAAAAGGTGACTGTACGCTGCTTATGTTTAAGGTTGCATAATTTGAACCAGTTAAACACTATTGTTGGATTGTGATACCAGATTTCTAAGAGCTTTGTGTCTATATTTTCCATATTTTAAATAAATAAATAAATAAAACAATTTTTGCATCAAACATGTCAGCACAGTTTCCTTCACAGCTCTCTTTGCTCTCAAAATATGTCAGCCCCGTTGACTGATGCAGATCCACTCTGCAGCTATCAGTAACAAATATGCCACCCTGCTTATACCTTTGAAAGAAGCGTTTGTGGGCTTGTCTGTGCAATGCTGAAAATCCCAGAACACAGTGAGGAGATGCATCACGCACCCATGGGATTTTAAAAGTGCATCTAAGTTTTCCTGGGCCCATATGAAAGACAGACAGTGTGAGAAAGCAATGCAGACTGAGATAAGAATTAACTTTAAAGCCATATTAAGATGTTTTAGAAGTGTGGAAAGGATTTTTTCCATGGAAGATCAGTAGGTTTCCCAGCATATGTACAAGAGCTTCATATTATGTTTATTTTCCAAGTTGCAGTTCCTGTAGAGTACACTGGGTTGGTTGTTTGGTTCTTTTTAATCTGGCTCCATTGTAATGGTTAAAATCTAAAGCATGATTTTTCTTTTTCTATGGCAAGATGTGTGAATATCAGTATCACGGGGTCAGCTGTGACAGAGGATAGAACTGGTACCGTGGATATTTGAGCTTTTTCTGTTAATTCGCTGGAAAAAACATTAAAAAAAAGTATTACTTGTTATGAGGGATGGCAGGTCGAAGCGAGTTATAGCATATGCAAGGTCTCCTTTTTTCTACATTTTAAAACCAGGCTCATTCATCCTGAAAGAATAGATTCAGTTTTTAACATTAAACGTGAAATTCAACATTCAAAGAATTAAAGCTATGACAATGATTTTGCAATTAGGCCCGGACGCAAGAAGTGAAAACTGTAATTTTTTAATGTGTTATATTACAAAAAAGCTTTTTCATATTTGGTTGGCTGGACACAGAATGACTCACGGGTGATTTTAGGCATAAGACACTTTATAAAACCCCTCTGTGCTCTTTTTTCTCTCACTTTATCTGACAGTTATAGAGATTGTGTATATTCAGATTTTTTAATTTTTAATTTTGTCTATGAGCCATTTCATATAGTTGTGTTACTATGTGCAAAATCAGATTTCTTTGAACCACCTAGGTAGGCTGTTGTTCATTTAATTAATTTTACTAATAACATGTTATCAGCACAACCTGACATGATACATTAAATCTGCATTTGCACAGCAGAACCTAGACGCCGACTAATACCAACTGTGAAATATCTTGTTTTTTAATATAACGTAGCATGACAGCAAGCTGTTCCTTCTTGTAATGATGCTCTAGCTTCATCTGAGAGGCACATGACTTACTGACTGACTGCTAACACTTTGCACTGCAGTCTTTGATGCAATTGTGCAATTGTGTTTGGGAAATTTTGGCCACTAATCTGGCAGAGGATAGCATGTTCTGTCCGAGAGCAACCATTGTACCCCCAACCTCCTGCTGGGCAGCTGAAAATTACACCGAGGCACAACAGTCACAAAATGAAACTACACTGTGAGGAAAGTTGCCCTTTTAGTACAAAGACAGTGACATGTGTAAGCAGCGTTGATTTCATATACGAGCTGGGAGTGACAGAGTTGCCTCAGTATTGTCTGGTGCATCAGGCAGTGATGAAAAAGAAAACCTTGTGCATATCTCTGAGACAGCACTGGCTTCGACAAAACTGCAGTATTTGACAACCTTGGAGTGAGAGTGGGCTGGAACGCTACAATGCTTTTGGAGCCAAACCAGCACTTTTGACTGACATTGCATTATGCTTCCTGTTTTCAGTCTATTTCTCAGTCCGACCTGATGTAGCTGTCTGTCTAAAACCTATGAATAGAATGAGACCATAATAAACTCTCACACACATTAGACAGGAGCTAAGTGCTGTGCTTACTAAGCTTGTTCCTTTTTTACCTTATATCTCCGGGGCAGTAACTCTATACCCCCTCTTATCTTATCACAGGGTTGCATTCAGAAAAGCAGCACACCACAGAGGTCACCTTGGTGCTATGCCAGATGGAAGCACTCATCCAGAGAGGCCTGTCATGACGTCGGCACGTTTGGTATTATTTTTTACAAAGAGACAGTTTGAATAGCCGTTCAACTGGCTGCCATACATTTTCACAAATGAGGTCTGAAAATGCTTTAACTGTTAGATTATCTACAGGATCAATCAATAATCATTATGAGTTTATTTTTTTTTATCTGTTACCTTGCCTTTGTACTTTTTAAGGTTTTGCTAAGTTTGCTGAGCACTGAATGTCACTGTGTTTCATTTCCAACATCCTTATTTTCCATTGCTGTTGACTTCTTTGTTCAATAGAAATTTGCCAAAATATAATACAGTGGAATACAATAGCCATTTATTGTCATTGTACATATTCAACAAAAATTAGGAGTGCTCCATGCCAACTGTGCAGGAGAAAAGATGAAATATATATAAATAGTAAAGAGATCAGGAATGGATAGCAAAAAGAAGAGAATTATACAGTCTAGAGGAATATATATATGGAGAGGAAAGTGTTTGGAACCAGTGGACAAAGACTTGGTCTGAGTCTAAAGTCCGTGTGTGAGTGGCCTGAATGATGAGGGTTACTCAGACCATGACTCAGATTGGTGAGGTGAGTGGGCGGAGGTGGGTTGTGGGGGATAGTGTTTGTTGGCAGTCTGAGTGGCCCAGGGGAAGAAGCTGTTTGTGTGTCTGGAGGTGTGGGGCCTGATTGTCCTGAGGGCAGCGGGTCAAACAGGTGGGCGGGGTGCAAGTGGTCACCTGTGATGGCCCTGGTTTTTTGAGACAGGAGGATCTGACGATGGCCTCCGGGGGTGGCAGAGGGCAACCAATGAATTTTTGGGTAGTGTTAATTACCCTCTATGCAGCCTTCCTGTTCTCAGTAGTGGCCCCTTCAGTACCAAACACCCAGACAGTAGGAGAGCATGCTCTCCTACTGTCTGGGTGTTTGGTACCCAGCGGTCACAAACCAAGAACATATATAACTGCACAAACGTGTAACATAACTGATGCCTAGTTCTGATGCCAGCGGTAGCTTCTGACCCAGTTTATTCTTCCTCAGGACACGGAGGAAGTGCAGCTGCTGCTGGGCCTTCTTTACCAGGGCGTTGGTGTTGTGGTTCCAGGTGACGACAGCAGGTGAGCCCAACCACGGTGGTGTCATCAGCATAATTGACGATGATGTTGGTTGGACGGGTTGTTGTACAGTAATACGTGTGCAGGGCGAGTTAAAAACTGTCTAAATCCTTTCATCTGTAATAAAATGACCAGCACTGCTGCTCTACCAGGTGTAACAATTAAGTTTAACATCCAGGCATCCATGAAGACCGAATTTATGAAATTTAACAGAGTTAGAAGTTAACAGGATCCATCTAAATATATGCCATGTTCTGACTGAGAGATTTCCCCAAAAAATTAAGACGTACAGCTCTGCTATCACTTCAGACATAAATAAATACAGGAAAGTGTCATGTTTCGGCTGTGTACAGGCAGGAGAAGGACCCAAACGCAAAACTCACGACAACGAAATTAAACTCAAAAGGTTACTTTATTGCAGAATGGCATGGAAAACTAAACTGGGACATGGATAAACTGGGACATGGATAAACTGACACACAAGGGAACACAGCCATGAGGGAGACTATAACACTGACAAAGAAACACAGGGCTTAAATACACAGAGGGATAACGAGGGAATGAGACACAGAAGGAGAGCACAGCTGGGAGTAATCAGGCTGGATGAGACAAGGGAAGCAAAACTAGAAACACTCACATGAGACATGGACCTTCAAAGTAAAACAGGAAACTGACTGAACTCTAAACATGCAAACTTAACAGCAACTGAGAAGACAGAACATAGGGACCAGAAACATGGTACAAAAAGGTCACAGTAGACACAACATTGAACACAGGGAAGCCATATTACAAAGCCAAAGAACTAAACCTATGATAACCACAACTGACATCTAGGGAAACAAGAAACAGTACAACAAAGGACTCAAAACATAATCCATAATATAAAAACACAAGATCTCTTCAAAATAAAATGGGAAACATAATGAAACGCAAACATGACAACATAAGAAACACAGACATGAAGCACATGAAGGACAAGGGAGACTTAACAGGGGTTGGATACACAAGGGGAATCTAATAAACAAATGAACTTAGATAACCTAATGAACAAAATAAACTCAAACTTAAAACGCTGGGTCAAAAGACCCAGGATCATGACAGAAAGTAAACAGCAGTGACATTTGTAGGGTAACTGAAATTTGACTAGCTGGTATATAATGATGTGCTACGTGATAGCAACACAGCTATGTTAGCATAACATAAAGACAGTGAAGCTGGAGGATGAACGCTAACCTTTTTCCACTCGATAAAAGTTCACGTGAGGGTTCCTGATGGTTAGGGACAAATGCAATCGCATGGCAGGATGCTGTAAACGGACCAAACTTCAGTCGGGAGAACAACTGAGATAATCCATCCACAATACGAGGTTAGTCATTAATATGCTGCTGCATGGGCTGGGCTGTAGTTACATCGTAAGGATTTGAAAACTGAACTTTAAAATGAACAGTGGTAATAAAAACCGAGAAAGGCCAGCAGTGATCACTGACTGTTTTTAGGGGCTTGTTCAGATTAAATAGACAAGATACAAAGCATTAAAACATGTTAAAAACACAACAGCCTTAATAAACGCACAGTAGTTTGGGCCCGGAAGCAGGATTTATCACGTCATCACTTAAAGACCGGATATCTACATGTATGCACAGGCTGTTGCCCAAACTCTAAAGAAAATCTTCATGCATCTTTTATGCAGTCTTGATGCATTATCACACTGGATTTTAGTTTATTTGGAGAAGGTCTGGCTTCTTGCATTATAACTTAAAATTAATAAGTCAGGCATTTCTACTTTCAGCTATTCCAATTATGTGCTTATTTTATTTGTTTGGGGGGTTTTTTTGCATTAGTTTGCACAGCTTCATTCATCTGAAGTAAAAGATAATCCGATAACTTTCAGAATCAGCTACAGTGATGGTGTGTTTGATTCGAAATGAAATTTAAAATAAATTTTTTCCACAAATATTACATTGTTGTCAATTGATGATACACCCTCTGGTGCCCCTGGACACATCATCAGTGATGTAACCTGGGGGTCATTGGGGTTTTTTGGGTCTTTTAACAATCAAACCCCCTCTCCCAGGCGACCCAGCCAGGGTTGATCAAGCCCCAGCTTGTGTACAGGTAGCGCTACCCTACATGCCATGCCTCTACTCTTTTGATCCACAGCCACCTTGACGCTGCTTCTGCTGCGTTGGTGACCAACTTGATGGCTCTTCGCTTGTTAGCCCCTACGATGCCTAGCATTTTGTATGCCCTGCAAAGAGATATTAAAAAATATGTAGTTTTAATATTAATAGTACATAGACAACTACCACTGCCGTCATCCAAACAGCTTCTCTATCTAGCGTACTTAAAGTCTGTATTCACAGACCAACATGATTATCAGCACAATAAAGCCACGAATGCTATTATAGGTTGATTTTGACCATTATCTATTAAATAAATGACTAAAACAGCATATTTTGAACGTTATTAGATAGATGGATGTGTCTTCCTATTTCATATCGTCATTATCAGATCAGTATCAGAGTATCAGTTTGCATATATTCTCCACACAGAATGCTTGCACATTATTTGTCACGGCCCAGCGGCACGAGGGAACAAAGATGGACACAGGTGCAGAAACCAACCCGGAAGCGAGACGGTAGGGAACAAATGATTTATTTCCGCCCACAGGCAAACAAAAACAAAAGCAAAGCGGCGCCACCACACTCGTGGCGCGTAGGATAATTTACGATAAAGAGGGCGACCTAGACACCTCTAGGAGACGGCTGAACAGCAGAGGCAGCGGGGAGGTAGAAACAGGACTGGGCAGGGGCCGGGGCACTGGAATAAGAGGAGATCACGGTCAGTGGGATCCAGCAGACAATCACCGATCCTCCACAGTTGAATTGAGTTGCCTTACTTGGTTTCAGGTGGAGGTGACAGGTGGGGCGGAAGCCCGGAAGCGGTCGAAGCGTGGGGAGGCAGGCAAGTGAGTGGTGGGCTGGCAGGCCACGTCGTGTTAGCAGCAGGCGGCCCAGGTCCAGGAAGGCGGGAGTGAGGGAGACAAGATCTCCACTCCAGGTGCTACCTCTGAGGACAAGAAAGACAAGTAAGCGTCTGACAGAGTTATGATGCTCCACTCGACTGACATGGGGATAGCAGATACTCAGGCGATGAATGGTTGAGAGCGCAGGTCTGATATACTGCTGGCATGATTGCTCACAGGTGGTCAGCCAGGGAGGAGCAACCGAACTCCGCCCAAAGGAGGAGGGGCCGCTGTCGGAGACCTGCAGGTGCCCACCCAGACCATGACATTATTATTGAGTGTCTGATGTAGCAGACAGAATAAGTGAAGACAAGAAGAACAATGTGAATGGGGCAATTGCATCTTTTATTGTTTTCTTTTCTTTCGGCTAATTAAGCAAATAAATCTTGCAGTCAGTTTTGCTCCACTGGAAATTGAAGCATCTGTGTTCTTATCGATTGCCATTCCGTGCATGAGTAAGGATCATTGACCAGCAGAGGGAGAAAGAGACGTCATGCGCTTCTTGTACTAGCGGCCATAAAATTAATAGTATCTCTAGGGTGATATCAGGTGTATCTGGTTTGTCTGTACTCGCCAACACTTCATAGTTGAACAAGAGAGGGAGCACTCTCGAAGATGACAGCAAGCTTATTGATTACCCTTTCATGCTTTATACAGAGCAAACTCTTAATTTCATGAATTACACAGAGCTGTTGAGGCTCAGGTGCTCGTTGGCAGAAAAACACATGGATGAATATTATCCCATTTAGTTTTAACTGCTTTCACAGGCCTGAAAACAGCCTCCACATGCCATTAGAAACCAGTTCTTTACATGCTAGTCAATCCGCTGAGTCGATAGCAAAAGACAGTGATGCATGCTTCAGATGCTTCAGCTGCTAATAGCAATAATTAAGAAAAAGCAAGATGTCTTGCAAAAGAGCTGGTGCATTGATTTATGTTTTACAGAAGAATTTTCGTGCTCACATAAATCCCTATTGCCCCTCAGCTGAGGTCATTTAAAGTAAGCTGACTTCCACTTAGTTGAATGAAATGATAAAATCTAGAGTGACCAATAACCATGAGGCAGCAGGAAATTGTCCCCAAGGTACACCGACAAGGTTAAAGTGATAATCCATGCTTTAATAATGTTTGCTTCTTGTGAACATCAACAATGGCTGTTTCTATGCTTCCACAGAATCTGTCTCGCAACAATAACGACTTTGTCTGACTGCTGAGCCTGAAGAAGCACAGAGAGGAAGAAGGGCAGTAAAAACAGGTAAAATGATATTAGATCAACACGGAGACAACATATAGACAAAATATCACCAGTGAATGGAACCTTTTCAAACTAAAGTATATGAGCACTGCATGTTAATGCAAGATATATTCAATATTAATTGTTAAAAAAATGTGTGGGTGTATGTAACCGTACCAGAAAGAATAGAATAGCACAATACACATACATGACCACATTTCTCAGTGAAAAATCCAAGATTACCAGACTGGTTAGTTTACCTTTTAAATGGCAGCTATAGACTGTACAGAAAGGATGGACAAAACCACTACATTGTCATCCACAGCTACTGCTTTGAAACTACCGGTTTTGAATTTTGTCGTCTTGGTTTTGTTTAAAACAAACACACCAATAGTTGTGCTCAGGAGTTATCAGTTAATAATAATGCTGCATAGTTAGCCTGGTTTGCAAAGTGCATTCAAAAGTCTCTGTCTTGTTTTGGCTAGAGACAGTGGAAGTGGAAGAACTGAGCAGCTCACTCCTTGCAGTGTGTTTCAGTGCAACTAAACAGAACAACAGGACACTCACAAAGTGGCTATTTTCCTAACACTATATAGTTACAAGATTGCCAATGCAATTGCATAGGCTGGATTAGTGTATATAACATTTTAAAAGAGGAATTGACTATGTTAGCGGCATTTTTTTTGTAAATTTCTCTTGTAAAGGTGACTATTTTAATATGAGAGGATTGACTAACTTTTAGTTTCAAATGCATTTGAAGGACTTGGTGAATTTTTTGCACTTCATGTCAGATGCCAATTATAAATCACCAACTGGTTTTCTGAGAAAAAAGTTCAGATTATAGTGATCACAATGTTCTCGAAATTGAGCTTTGGATCTATGTAATATATAATTGAAGAGAATGAGAGAATAATATTATGCGGTGGCTGTGTGGAAGCAGGAAGAGGGACCCAATTGTTGGATTCCAAAGAGAAAAACAGCTTTAATACCGAAATTTACAAGAACTGAAATACAAAATTCTGGCATGGAAAGGTATGAACCAAGAACTAGACACTCCAGAGGAAACATAGATCATATAGTGTGAGGGGACATATGACAACAATGGGAAAAAGAACAGAGGAAAACTGAAGGCTTAAATACACACATGAGGTAATGGCAGAACAGAAACACCTGGGGAACACAGCTTAACAGAATCCACTGACAAACCATATGAAGCAAAGCAGAACATCACAGACACAAGATAGATGTAGCCATTCTTGTGATGTAGCCATTCTTGTATCTTGTATTTTGCTTGTTTACATTATTGTATTTTGCACAACTCTGTTGCTTGTGAAGCTCGCACACAAGAATTTCACTCACATGTGCTGTACCAATGTACCTGCACATGTGATGTGACAATAAAAGTGATTTGATTTGAGGGACTCTCAAAATTAGACAGGAAGCATAAACACAGGGACAGAGACCCAAACTCAAGACATGCAGCTTGATGCAGGGAAACAAACACTGAGACTTGGAACAACTAAAGAGCAAGACCAGACAACTACAGACTCACAGCATAATGCACTTCAGACTAGAAAATAAAATTCTTTTCACTTGTTTTCTTGCTGTCGTGTAAAAAAACACTGCCTGAGACAATTATTGTGATCTAACTGGTTTTAGACCCTCGGTTCGTTATATTTAGAGATGTTTTTGATGAGGGAGAGGTGGGAATGACAATTTGTCTTATTGTGCCAATCAGTATTTGAAAAATCAATCACACAACTCTGAGATGGCAAAAAAACAACCTGTAACACAAAAGTCACTGTCAGTGTCACAAAAAACACTGTGAAACTTGTTCACCTGGAAATCTTCAAACACATGTAGTAGCACTAGCTGGCCTCTTCATTTAACGTGCCATGTTCTACCTTCTAATTATGGTGACAAGATTTATTTTAATGAGTAATTGAGCCTGTTCCAGTTACTGCGACCTCTGGGGTTTCAGGTTGAACACTGCAAAGAGACTTTTTTTTGGACAGTTTTATGATGTTCTTCTTAATTTTAAATGAATCTATCAAGTGAGGAAAAATACACTGAGATAACCAGGCTTTAAAAATGGCTATTTCACACACTCATAAAGCATATTAAGCACCTTGCATAAAGTTCATTACTGTACATGATATGTAAAAGCAGTGCAAATGGCTGTAGCTACATGCTTTGGCACACTCTTACATGAAGTAGCGCAGATGTGGTGCGAAGGCATCTGAAAGTAATGTAATGTCATAGCAGGGAAAGAAAATCACAGGTAAAATGAAAAACAGGAAAAGAGACGTTTTTCTCCATTTCAACTTTTGGAGTTTTTAGACAATTTCACCCACTCTCTGAAAATGGAAATGTTGATGATAATGGACTAAAAAAATAATCAGATTTATAGACTTTGGTCGGAAAAATTCTCTAAAAGCTAGGTGGGGAAATAATTCCATTAGGTAGATTTCCAGTTTGTGCAAGAACAAAAACAAGTCTTGTGCATGTCCTTTGTAAATGCCCTGTCGGCTTTCGGATGTGAGATTATTGTTTGTTTTGATCTTTTTTTAAGGCCTGGTCAGGGGGAGGGGAGGGGGCTTGATCGTCGTGACAGCTTTCTATTCATCTGGACTCCACGGGGAGTTGTTTGATGTTTTCATTAACCTGCGCCATGCTCGTCTGGAGGCCGCAGGGTGGCTTCTGGACCTTGGCGCTCCATGGCTCTTGCACCTCACATGCGCCCCGGAGAGTTCAATCACATGCCCTGCGTGGGGCCAAGATGACTGGTGGGATACACTGCAGCCTTGGAGAAGATTAAGCTGTATCTTCCAGCTCAGAGTGTGCAGAGGGAACAGTTCGGTTACATGCATACACTGCTGGTGTGTGACGGGAGTTATTTGCATTGATAAATAAATCTGGACATGTCTGAAAGTGACAAATGAGAGAATGTGAATATGACCACAAAAAACAGAAGAAAGTGTTTTGATGGGGTTTTTTATTTTCACTTTGACATTTTCATATGTAAGATGCACATTTCCGACTGAGTGTAAGGTACAGAATCAGTTTAATATTTCAGGTTAATAACCTCTTCCAGATAAATGGGCGTACACATTGTTCATATTAGTTCATTGTGAGCACAGCATGTCTATTCTTTGTTTTACTTCATTTTACTTAAGAAAACCAAACTGATCAACTGTATGTTTCACATTTTATGAGATTCAAAAATATTCTCTGAGCATCATTACTTTATACATGCATAGATGTTTGTGTTTGCTGTCTGCTGCTCATTACCGATTCTCTGTTAATGTTTGAACTTCTCTCATTCTATTATTGCAGTTCAGTTTAACACTTGAGTAAAGAACCCTCTGATAATGTAGGTTTGCCTCAGAGGGAGATGAAGTGGTTAGGTAGTTGGTTTTATTATCATTGGTTTTATAGAAGCTTTACTTCGCCTTGCTGCTTTACATATTAACATAATATAGAAAAGTCAAAAAATAAAAACCAGTCAAGAGTCTATTAGAGAAACTGCAGCCTGAATAAAATATTTTCCCATATCAACTATACAGACTAGATGCTGCACATCCCTCAGCGAGATACAGTATATACAGAAAGCGAGCGCAAAAGGATATGATTCCCATTGTCCTGTCCTCCTGATAATCCAGTCACAGAAAAATACAGTGTATCCGTGTGCTCGTTCATCAGTAGCTATGATGCTGCTGAAGCTGCAGGCTCTTTTATTCGTCTCTGCTTGCCTGTGTTTTTTTTTATTGTTGCCATTACATATGTAGATATTTCTCATGTGTTTCTTAGTTTTTACTCTGTCACTAAGCATATTTTTAATTAAAAGGTAGGAAAGGTGACAATGTTCACGGTCTATGGCAGATGGCATTGTTCTAAAACATTGCTTTTAAACCTCCTGAGACTCTTTGTTTGCAGTCCAGGATTTTCTTCCGTTACTTATGTACACTATGTCAGCGGTCCCCAACCCCCGGGCCTCGGACCGGTACCGGTCCGTGAGTCGTTTGGTACCGGGCCGCGAGACTTGAGGCTCAGGTGTCAAATGTATGAATTTCAGGGTTTTTAATCGGTTCAGCATTATTTTGTTATCGTTAACGTGTGTTATGAATAAATGTTCTTTTTTTCGGTACCAGTACTAGTTTTATTTTGTTGTATTTATCCGCGACGCCTTAAAGGCCGGTCCGTGAAAATATTGTCGGGCATAAACCGGTCCGTGGCGCAAAAAAGGTTGGGGACCGCTGCACTATGTGACATAAAGTCTACCTAGCAACTAGTCTGGCCCAGTTTCAACAAAGAATGAGCTCTACGACAGCTCGGTACATATGCAGCCAGCTGCTTTGAAGTCCAGCAATATTTATTCTGCTAACCATAAACCTAGAAGTAACCAATCCCTATATTTCCGAATCAGTCAGTTTCCATTGGCAGTCACTTCAATCATACTACCTCAGAGCTGAGAGTAGTTCAACTGGAGTTTTTTTTAGCAACATTTATTTCAATGACTTTCCATGTTTTTGCACATCCCTGATTCCTCTCATGACTCCTCTCCTCATGTCATAGTCCTTCTGAGCAGAATATATAAGCGGGGGTATTTTTAATTAAATTCAATACATGGCACAGTGTAATAAGATGTTGTATTGTTTTCTTATTTGCAGAAACAAAAACAGAGAAACCCAGAAAATCTGATCACTTACTGTAAAGTCTATGAACACATATTAATAATAAAAAGAACTTGCTGTATAAAGAGCCATCCTTTCACCATGGTTTCTATATTCCAGCTGTGTGACATGTGTCTGAAAGTAAAAATACTTACAAATGCATCTGTGTAGAATCAAAAATGAATGGCTTCTGGTCATCTGGAGATCATTTCCTGTGTGTATGCTTCTTAACTCAAAAGTGACCACACATCCACTGCAATCTGATCTTCAGCATCTCTCTTCCTAACGCTATACCTAATCAACTCTGTTCCCTTCACCTACATGTCTATCAAAATTTGCTTCAATCAGGGGCAAAGAGTGTCAGTTTTTTAATGCAAAACCCTGTACCACTTCATTCATTTTACTACAACCCATGGAGCATATGCACTGACAGCATTTAAAGTCACCCTTTCAATTTCCAGGTTCAAACGCACAATCCCGTCTGACACTTTCTTCACCTCCACATACCCATTCACACACTACTGTCACGGCTGCACAGCAGTCGTGTGGTGAATTGAGAAAAGGATCCAAGATGCAGGCACTGACTGGGGTGCGAGTGAAAATTTATTTGCAGAGGTGATAAAGTGACAAAACAGGAAGAGCAGAGCGGGGAGTAAACAAACCTAAACTGGGAAAACTAAAGAACAAAACTTAAACCAGACACTCACGGGAGGAGGAGCGAAATGCACAAAGAGAGATGGCAGAGAGACGCAGAATGAATACCAGGTAACAGAATAATGCAGACTGACATGGAGTTAAACAGACGACGCGACAGAGAGCACAGGAAAACACAGGGCTTAAATACACGGGGAGTAATCAGGGAATGGGCCACAGGAGGGAGACACAGCTGGGAGCAATAAGGCTAACGAGACAGGGGAGAGGTAAAACTGAACACACTGACATGAGACATGAACTTTCAGAATAAAACAGGAAACTAACAGACACAGAGAACCAGACCGGACACTGAACTTGACAGGCAGACTCATGAGCAGACACAATAACACCATGGACAGACAGAGGGAACACAGAGAAGTGGAAGCAGGCAGGCAAAGAACAGAAACCTAACAAATGGCAAAATCACAACAGAATACACACTCTGAATGAACAAAAGCACAAGGAACACAAAACACTGAGTCCTCAGACTCAGGACCATGACAGTACCCCCCCCTCAAGGGCTGGCACCAGACAGCCCAACAGAAACACAAAAACGGACCAAAGCCAAAAAAAACCCCCACGAACCAAAAAACAGAAAACGACCCGACCAGGGCGGGCGGTGGGGGTCCAGGACGGAGGGACATAGTCCGAAAAGGCCCAGACGGACAAGGTCAGGGGGCCGACCCGGAGGCCAAAACAGTTCAGTTCCGGGGGCTGACCGCGTGAAAGGCAGCAGCAGTGGGGCAGGTCCGGAGGCCGGCCACGCAGTAGGCAGTGGTGTGGAAACAGTTCTGGGGGCCGACCGTGCAGACGGCAACAGCGGCGTGGAAACAGCTCTGGGGGCCGACCGTGCGGACGGCAACAGCGGTGTGGAAACAAGTCCGGAGGCCGGCCACGTGGAAGGTAGTGGCGGCGTTCAGGAGGGTGTTCAGGAGGGCGTCCACAGTGGCGGAGATGCCCAACAAGCGGCCTGGCAGATGACCGACGATGTGGAGGTGGTAGTAGGGGACCTGAAGGCTGCGTGGCCCCTGCAGCCCCAGGCGAAGCGGAGGCTGGACCAGACGAGGCGGAGGCGGAGGCTGGACCAGACGAAGCTGATGAGGATGATGAGGATGCGGAGGCTGGACCAGGCGAGGCTGAAGCAGAAGCGGAGGCTGGACCAGGCGAGGCTGATGAGGAGGCTGGAGCCGGACCAGGCGATGCTGATGAGGAGGCTGGAGCCGGACCAGGCGATGCTGATGAGGAGGCTGGAGCCGGACCAGGCGATGCTGATGAGGAGGCTGGAGCCGGACCAGACGAGGATGAAGCGGAGGCTGAAGCCGGACCAGACGAAGCAGCTGATGAGGATGAAGCAGTGGCTGGACCAGACGAAGCAGCTGATGAGGATGAAGCAGTGGCTGGACCAGACGAAGCAGCTGATGAGGATGAAGCAGTGGCTGGACCAGACGAAGCAGCTGATGAGGATGAAGCAGTGGCTGGACCAGACGAAGCAGCTGATGAGGATGAAGCAGTGGCTGGACCAGACGAAGCAGCTGATGAGGATGCTGAGGCTGGACCAGACGAAGCAGCTGATGAGGATGCAGATGCTGGACCAGACGAAGCAGCTGATGAGGAAGCAGATGCTGGACCAGGCGATGCTGAAGCGGATGCTGGACCAGGCGATGCTGAAGCGGATGCTGGACCAGGCGATGCTGAAGCGGATGCTGGACCAGGCGATGCTGGACCAGGCGATGCTGAAGCAGATGCTGGACCAGGCGATGCTGAAGCAGATGCTGGACCAGGCGATGCTGATGAGGAAGCGGAAGCTGGACCAGGCGAGGGTGATGAGACTGCAGCTGGTGATGAGACTGCAGCTGGTGATGAGACTGCAGCTGAGGGCTGGACGGGCTCCTCAGGCCCCCCAGCTGACGAGGCAGAAGGCTGGACGGGCTCCTCGGGCCCCCCAGCTGACGAGGCAGAAGGCTGGACGGGCTCCTCGGGCCCCTCAGCTGACGAGGCAGAAGGCTGGACGGGCTCCTCGGGCCCCTCAGCTGACGAGGCAGAAGGCTGGACGGGCTCCTCGGGCCCCCCAGCTGACGAGGCAGATGGCTGGACGGGCTCCCCGGGCCCCCCAGCTGACGAGGCAGAAAGCTGGACGGGCTCCTCGGGCCCCCCAGCTGACGAGGCAGAAGGCTGGACGGGCTCCTCGGGCCCCCCAGCAAAAACAGTCTCAGAACCAGTGGGCACTAAAGCCCCTGGCACACACAGGACAGAACCAGCAGGTGCGGAGACCTCTGGCAGAGACAGAAAAGAACCAGCAGGCACACGGGCCTCTGGCAGGGACGCAACAGAACCAGCAGGCGCACGGGCCTCTGGCAGGGACAGAACAGAACCAGCAGGCGCACGGGCCTCTGGCAAACACATGGCAGACTGCAGCTGCACAGAGCATTGGGTCTGCTCAGGCAGCGACGGCCGGGTGTGGTCCTCAGCTGGCTTCTTAACCGCCAGGGGTCCTGAGTCTGCTGGGGGCTGAGACCCAGCCTCTGGGGAGGCCCTGGGGCGAGTAACAGTCTCTAAATTAGCCAGTTTCTGAGAAACTAGAGTGGTTTTAATGCATTTGTCTCTCCGCTCAAAATGGGTGCTAGGAACGAGATTCAAAATGGGTGGCACAGACACAGCCTCCAGTATGGAGGGAACGGGTGATCGGGCTAATGGCATAGATGCAGGCTGGGCTAATGAACTGGCTAAAGGCTGATGTACTGGTTGAAGTGAGACTGGAGTTGGTGGTGGAGTGGATGAAACACAGTCAGCTACTGTTATGGATGTTTTGAAAATGCCAACTTGTGAGAGGTCAGTTACCACGAAGGTAGGTAAACGCCGTGTACTGTCTTTACCCTCCCCATGAACGGCCCCAGAAAACACAGTCCCAGAAGCACCAGCGTCCTTAAAACTCACCACAGCTGGTCGCACAGGAGTCCCTGAATCCGGCTGTGGGGTGAAGCGTCGGTGGCGCGAATGTTTCCTCCCCACCGCTGACGGCTCCGACAGGCAGGGAAAAACCTCTGGGGGGTCGGGCCGTGAAACCTCCGGTGGGTGAATCTGAGACGGATGCTTTGTGGCGGTCGTAGTCCATTGTTGCTGGGCACAACTGGCTACTTCCCGAGCTTGCACCGCTTCCTGGGCTTTATGCAGCTCAGCGATTAAGTCTGTAAATCCCCGGACCTGGTGGAGATAGGGATTTCCGGCCAGGATTGCCTCAACGGCATTTATCCCCACAACTTTCGCTCGTGCATTGGAGGTGTGGGTTACCCAGTCCACCAGGCGTAGGGCACGTGTGAGGTCGCTCTCCCCGGCCAAGACCGCTGGATCCATCTTGTGGTCGCGTCGTACTGACACGGCTGCACAGCAGTCGTGTGGTGAATTGAGAAAAGGATCCAAGATGCAGGCACTGACTGGGGTGCGAGTGAAAATTTATTTGCAGAGGTGATAAAGTGACAAAACAGGAAGAGCAGAGCGGGGAGTAAACAAACCTAAACTGGGAAAACTAAAGAACAAAACTTAAACCAGACACTCACGGGAGGAGGAGCGAAATGCACAAAGAGAGATGGCAGAGAGACGCAGAATGAATACCAGGTAACAGAATAATGCAGACTGACATGGAGTTAAACAGACGACGCGACAGAGAGCACAGGAAAACACAGGGCTTAAATACACGGGGAGTAATCAGGGAATGGGCCACAGGAGGGAGACACAGCTGGGAGCAATAAGGCTAACAAGACAGGGGAGAGGTAAAACTGAACACACTGACATGAGACATGAACTTTCAGAATAAAACAGGAAACTAACAGACACAGAGAACCAGACTGGACACTGAACTTGACAGGCAGACTCATGAGCAGACACAATAACACCATGGACAGACAGAGGGAACACAGAGAAGTGGAAGCAGGCAGGCAAAGAACAGAAACCTAACAAATGGCAAAATCACAACAGAATACACACTCTGAATGAACAAAAGCACAAGGAACACAAAACACTGAGTCCTCAGACTCAGGACCATGACAACTACTCTTTCAAGATTACCTTTATTCCATTTCTATTCCTACGTACACCATGGTAGAACAGCTTGAATCCATCTCCAGTGCCGGCCGTGATTCCCTTCCACCAGATCTCCTGCACACAAAAAATATCCTTCTTCCTTCTCTCCATCACATTAGCCTGCTCTCTAACCCTACCAGTCAAAGTCCCAAAATTTAGAGTCCCTACTTTCACCACACTCCTGCCCCAAAATACGTCTTTCCCCTTTCTTCTTCCTTTGCCTTCAGCCACCAGTAGAAAATTTTAACCTGGATTATGAACTGTTAACCCAACTAGAATGGAAATCTAATTCTTTGTGATCCACATGTTTGATTTGCGAAAGGTTTTATCCCTGATGCCCTTTCTCATGCAACACTCCCCATTTATCCAGACTTGGGACCAGCACTAGGAGTACACAGGTTCAGGCAAGATAGGTAAACCAAACAGATAAGGACAGCTTTAAGTATCCACAATGTATTTAATCATATTAAATGTATTAAAAAGTGAAATTACTAATATGTTACTGCATGGATGCACATAAAGTGGAGTTGTCAGCACAGGAAAAAAAATTAACAACAAGCCAAACTCAACACATTCTTGTTTGCTGGGGAGAGAAGAGAGAAAGTTAGCACCGAGACCTTTTCAATAACAATTAGCCTGGTGCTAACAAGTTTGTCCCCTCTTGGGATCCACCTCTCACACTCTGCCTGCCTTTGATAAAATACCAGGAAGACAGAGACAAGAAGGAACCGGCAGAGTAGCTGGGGTCGTCATTATCTACACCGTAAATTAGCAAGTATATAGACTGAATTGATTTACTGCATTCTTTGTGAAGTATGAAAAGTAATACTCTCACATTTTTAATAGAAAGTTTCAAAAGTCTTTAAAAGTAAAACACTAAATTGGTAAAGTTCACTGGTAAGTCAGCGTGGCTTTTTTTCTACACTCTATGCCAACCCAACAGTTCACATGTGTGCTGACGGTTCATCGGCTACCAATCTACTCCCATTTTAGAAGGAGGTATTTTTGTCATAATAAGCTTTAATAAAATTATGATTTGTCATAAGCTGCTTGCTATAAATCTGGTTCATGCAGGAGTTAGAGTTACACAAGAAGGACCACGTGGCAGCTTTTACTCAGAGCTCACAGCAAATTCTATTTACTTATCATTGACTTCTGTACACAAAGCCAGTTTCATTATTCTGCATTCCCACTCACTGCTGAGCTTGTGTATTTCGGGGATGCTGAGACGATCAGGGCCTAGATGCTAAAACTGTAACCTGTATATATTCTGTGGTCACATCATATACCCAGTCCATGTGTTTTGGCTCACCATACCAGAATTCAGCAAAGCAGCATGTAAGTAAAAATTGTTAGCATCCACCAAAAATACTGCATATCTTTAAGTGAATACATTGGGTAACTGTGATGTCCAGCCTTAGTCTTCCCTTCTGATCTGAAGTGCGACTGATCTTTTGTGCTACTTCTGTTTTTGTGCAGTGGCTGCAGAGCTGCTATGTTTTTTATAAATCAGAAAAGAGACTGATGAATAAAAGGTTATCATTACTGTGGAATTTTAGCTGAAAACATGAAAATATGGTTTAAAAAAACTTTTTTTAAACAGAAACAAAAACATGCGGAGCTTCTATCGCATCTGTTGGATGAATTGATTAAAAGCAGCTCTGTATTTCTTTCATCTGAGTGAAGCTTTCACTTATTGTTTTGAATGTATTTCCGTTGATTGAAACACTAAACTGCATTAGAATGAAAAGAAAAGCAGCAGGAGAATTTGACTGAAGAAAAGATCCAGTATTATTTCCTTCCACTATTAAGTTGTCAAATGTTGAGATGTATAAATGTGCCTTGTTAAAGGCTGACAGAAATACTGTTCACATTATTTATTTTTAGCCTTTGTTTACATTGATTAGCATAATGTGTTTTGAAAGACATGCTGAAGAGTATGAAAATGTGAAAACAAAGGCTCTATGTTACATTTATGAGAAAAAGTAAATGTCTTATGTTGACATTAACTTTGTTTTTTACTCTCTTTGAAACAGATACGTTATATATATACATGTACACTACTGTGCAAAAGTCTTGAGATTATTAAAACCTGTACAAGCATTCATTTGTACATTGAGTTTGTACATTTGTAACAATCTTGAAATCAATGTTTGGTACGAGAAATATTTTTCCTCTACATCTTCATTATAGCCTAGACTCTGTTGGGCAGGTTTTCCTGTAATTTCTTTAAGTAGTCTTCATGAATAGTTCTCCAGGCTTCTTGACAGATATGCTTTTACTGGATTGGGAATGTGTTTACGATCATTGTCAAGCTGGAAAATTAGGTGCTGATAATCAGATTCAGATTCCACAGATAGGGGTGCAATGATACACAAAATTCACGGTTCGGTTCAGTTCGATACTTTGGTGTCATGGTTCGATATTTTTTCAATACAAAAAAATGTTCATGCCTTTTTAATTTGTCATTTATTAAAATTATAAATATATATTTTAACTCAAAAGTACAGTTTTTAAATTTAATGTTGCTGAAACAACAAAATAAAAAAAAATAAAAAAATCTATCTGATCGAGAAATCACTCATCTTTGGAAAAGAGAGTTTATTACAGAGAAATGGCTCTTTCCAAAATAAAAGCTATACCATACGCTTTTTCTGGGGTATACTCTCAGCAGCATATTAAACATATCAGGTCCCCATAAGGAGAATCATGTGCTAACGGCTGTCTAAATGACTCGGCTAAAGTCTGTAGCATGCGTGCTTGTTGTTTTTGTCTGCTTCCACTTGTCTTTGCACTAGGATGATGTCAGAGTAAATGTGCAGTGATATTCGTTGTGTTCCCACTAGTGCTGTCAGCGTTAATCTCGTTCAAATGACATTAACGCCATAACGCAGCAAATCTCCATTAACGAGTTACCGCGGATCGCCCCGTGCGTGGGGCCGGACGGCGTCAACATGTTAACAAGCTAACTGCGCTAACGCACTAGTTCCCACCAATTGAGCATTGCGTGGCACATCCGACATACTGTTTTACTTTTGTCCATGACGAGCTTACCATCAGGCTCATGCTTCACATGAAAACCAAGATAGTTCCAAACGCCACATCTGAATGAGGGTGGGGGAGGTTCAGTTTCGAGCTTAGCTTCTGTCTTGCTAGCTTGCGCTGCGCTCAGTGGATCTGCACTCGACAGTGCAGCCAAGGTGGAGTAGTCGAACGCAGATCCACTGAGTGCTCAACACAGACAGCATCGTCAGAAGAAAAGTTGATAAAATAAATAAAAATGTTTGTATTGTTCGATACATATGCATACCGAACCAAAAGCACTGTATCGAACGGTTCAATACCGATACGAATATCGTTGCACCCCTATCTACAGAATATATGTTTTGTTGTTTTTGTTTGTTTTGTGATAGGCTACTAGTAACAAAGTACTTAAAGATACAATTATAACAGGTTCTTTGTTGTCTGATTTGTCCGTTATGTGTAGACATACACTGGTTGATTGCTTGAGAAAGGTGGGGTTTTTTTTTTATTCTTTAATGTTACATAGGTCATAGGTCAGTGTTAACAGAAAATAAAAAAACAACATTACTCTGAAAAAAGTCAGGTATAAGAACTACAGTGAAAATGAGTTAAAGATGCAGCCAGTGTCCAATGAAAGACTTTGAAAGTTCTTTAGAAAGCCTGGAGAACTATTGCTCAAGACCACTTTAAAAACTTACAAGAGAGTCTGGCTCCTTTGAAGGAAAACATAAAGAAATAAGTGATGGCTCAGAAAACATTTTCTCATTCCATGTTGTAATTGTAGGTTTGGACACTTAAAAAGAAAGTGTCAATCAATCAATCAATCAATCAATCAATCAATCAATCAAGCACAGCTGGTTATTTGTTTAAAGTACACCTGTGTAAAAATTCAATTTCTTTCATTCCAACCTCTCCACCACCATGGGTAAGAGCGGCCAAAGGAAATCAGGAACAAGACTGTAGACCTGCACATGGCCGACAAGGCCAGTCAGCATGAATCTTCATGAGAAGGTGACGACTGTTGGTGTGATTATTAAAAAATGGAAGAAATATAAATGACAATGAATCTCCTTCAGTCTGGAGCTGCTTACAAGCTCTTGCCTTGTGTGCTGAGGATGATCATGACAAATGTGATGGGTCAGTCCAAAACTACACGGGAGGAGGTTGTTAATGATCTGAAGGCAGCTGGTAACACAGTCACCAAAAACACCATGGGTAAGATACTACAGTCTAATGGACTGAAATCTTGCAGTGCGTGGATGTTCATGTAGAGATCCATCATGTGTTTGTGAACATCTAAGTGATTCAGAGAAGGTTTGGGAGAAAATGCTGTGGCCGGATGAAACCAAAATTGAGCTCTTTGGCATCAACTCGCTAAAGAGAGAGCAATGCTAGGTATGACTGAAAGAGCATCATTCACATGGTCAAGCACAGAGGTGCCAGCATTATGCTTTGGGCCTGTGTTCCTGCTAAGATGGGGCCATGTACCATAAAATCTTACATGAGAACCTCCTTCCTTCAGCGAGAACACTGACCATTGGTTTTGAATGAGTCTTTGAGCGTGACAGTGACCTAAAGAAGAAGCAGATTCAGGTCGTGAAGTGGTATAGCCGGCCTTTAGACCTTAGTCCTATAGAGATCTGTGGAGGGAGCTGAAGCTGTGAGTTGCCAAGCAGTAGCCAAGAGTGATGTGTTGGTTGCGAACGAAATTGCTCTTAGAGCCGGATCTTTGACGTGAACGATGCGAGCCGGCTCCTTATCACGAGCCGTGGTTTTTTTTTTTCTTTATCTCCCCCTCTCTCTCGCACTATTTTTCGCTTGCGAGCCTTGTGCTTTACGCTGGGAAGAGGGGGAGGGGCGGTAGTTACACTCAGTAGCACAGGAACAGAGCAGGAGAGACAGAGAAAGAGCCAGGGACAACAACATCACATTAGAAAGGTATAGTAATCATCTACAACTATTTTCAGTTGCGGATGATAAAGGATTCAGAAAGTTTATTCACGCAGGTCCATATGACAGAGAAGATGCATCTTCTTTTTGTTTTCTAATTTAATTTAATTTAATTTATATTTAATTGTGTTGTGGTTTTCAGTGTTTTGTGTTGTTTCACTTTAAATTTGTAAAAGGAAAAAACTGAAAATTTAAATAGTTAAGAGTTGAAATGTAAATAGTTGGTTTTTGTATTATATGATTTATTTATTACATTTTATGTGGAGTGAATAAATAAAAGTATATTTACGGTGACCGCTACAGACAAAGCACAAACAAACATGTACAAACTCCAAAACACGTAAAAACTCAAAACACGTACAAAACACAACAGAAATGGTCCAGGATGCTAGGGGCAGTGTTGAGCTTTTGTTACCTAGTGGCTACACAAGCCAGCAAGTAGCAACGTCCTGATTTGGTGTGTGGTAGTAACAGGCAAATGAACATTTTTTTTAATTATTCGAATATATATGAGTGCTTGTGTATAAATACACAAACAGTACACATATGCATTCAATTGTGTAATTTAAGTGATCTAGGAAGCTCTGTTTTGGAAGTTCAGTTCATGCTAGAAATATGTTTTGGAGTTTGTACATGTTTTGTCTCGAGGGGCCACCGCATATATTTATATATAAACATATAAATAAAACCACTTTTTTTTACATTAGTAACTCCTTTTGTGCATAATTTTATATTATTGTTAATAATAAATTAATTTAAGCAACAAAACAACCTGAAGAGCCTGTTCGGAGCCGAAAGAGCCGGCTCGTTTTAGTGAGCCGAGCCGAAAGAGCCGTTCTCTAAAAAGAGCCGGAAATCCCATCACTAGTAGCCAAAAAATTTTAAAGATTTAGAGTTTCAGTGAAGGGGATTGGGCCAAAATCCCTCCTGAGACATGAGCAAACCTGGCGTTCAACTACATGAGACAGTTTACCATGGTGCTTACCAATAGGGGTTTTTCCACCAAGTACTGAGTCATGTTTTGCTTGGAGATTAAATATTTATTTCACTCAATAATACACAAATCAATTTATAACTTTTGTGGAATATGTTTTTTTGGGAGTTCTCTATTATGATGAAACTTAGTCTCTAGAAATTAGAGACTGTTCATTTCTTTATAAGTAAGCAAACATATAAATTCACTAGGAGATCTCATAATTATTTCCCCCCAATGTAGCTTCTCTGGCATCAGTTTGATGAAACAATTGTCCATGTTGTGATGCAAAATTCCTGTATTTGCAAGATGTTTGTTGGTTTTCTTCCATCTACTGCCTTTTTGAAATTCTCATAAATTTATAATGTGATGCAAGCCTGGGATTCGACTCCATACACCTGCGTTTTTCTTCTTTTTGCATCATTCCTTGGTGAATTTTCTAGGTTGCTCGGGATCATTATCCTGCTGAAAGGTCCTCTTGATCTTTCTGACAGATGGCCTTACATTATCTTCAAGCACTCTTTGATATGATGCAGACAGTATAATCAATGACCGCAAACCACTCGGTCCCCAAAGCACCTAAACAACCCCAAATCATGTCCACCACTATTCTTCATGGTGTGAGGGTCTCCAGAAAACTGTTCTTGTTCTGTGCTAAACACGTCTACTATTGACATGGCCGAATCTATTTTTCAGTTCCCTGTCCAGAGAACACATACTCTAGTTTAAAAGAAAACCTGCTCTAGTCTATATTTTTCAAACATCAAAGGCTTTGTTTTAAATTGCTTTATGTGGAGTTCGTTAGAGACCATTTTAAATTAATTGTCATACTAGTGCATTTGAGTATGCTGATTAAGATGCATTACAATAAACAGAAGCGGCGCACTTCGCAAAAGTGTCGAGCAAATACTTTTCCCCACATACATTTCCCCTCTCGCTTAATTAACATCACATTTTTCTTTTGGTTAACAGAAAAAACTTCACACTTAACCCCCTACGGATGTGATTTTGTAGCCTGGATTCGAGTTGTAATGAGACTCCATTAAAGTTATCGCAAACTGTAACCAGTGTGTAAGACTAATGTGGTACTTTTGTCATGTAAAATGGCAATGCTTTACTAAACAGTTTCATGGTGTATGCTAGTGTTGTCGGATCATTAACATCTGAGAACTTCATAAAACTGAAGTTTGTGTTGTAAATCATTCAGAGCTGGCCGGAGATTGCAGTGAAACTAGAAATGCAGGCGCACCCTCACGCCCAGTGTTTTGTTTAGCGTGCCCTAACCTTCTCTCTTTATGGTCATTGATGGTTTTAGTAACGCCTCAGGCATTACGCCATTTTTGTTTGTTTACTTTTAATTTGGTTTGCCATGAAGTTGCGCCTGAAACTACAGTTAATTAGTGACAGCAGACATGAGCTGCCACTACATAACTCGCCGCATGCCACATAAAACGAGTTAGTAGAAGTTATTGTCTAACTTTTGTAAATTTTGTCTTCCTGGTTGCCAATCACCAATGTGGAAAAAAGCTATTAATACTCATACGATTTCATTTTCTCTGTGTGCAGTGAAATGCTTTCAGAAAGCCCAAATGCAGAAAGCAACACAACTCAAAACAACTTTGAGTTCCTGGTACTTTTAATACTTTGTATTATATAATAATTCCTTACATTACTTATATTATTATTTCAATAGCTGCACCAAAGGAATGTATTTCTGGATCTTATCATTGTGTATGTGGTCTGGTTTGGTTATGGTTATAGTTAACGATGTTTGTAGGGATGGAGGAGAGTATAATAAAGAGAGGACCGGATTTTAAGTGGCTCTTTTTTAGGCAATATCAGTCCATTATTATAACCATCGCTTGTGTGAATGCCATCTCTTAGAATTGTCTTGGGATATCTCCAGTGACATCCACGATTATGCACCATGCGACATTCTTTCATGCATCCAGAATAACTACTATGACAAACAGGGCATCGTCACCTGAATGAACCTGTATGTTGTCTTTTTAAAGCTTCATTCTTGGGAGGACAGTCACATAAATTCATGGTACTCCACCTTAAGTATTCAGCATTAACTACTGAATCTCAGAGGCAATGTTCACTGACAGTGTGACATTTGTACAACATGGGGAAAAGCGAGGTCCCCCATAGAGTAAGGGCCAAATGTCTCTTTATTATAGCTCCAAAAAATTACCTGTGTAAAGCAGCCGGTAAATGTGCAGAGACAACAAATGACAGCACACGCTACACATTCACAAAGTCATATTTCAAATAGCTGAGAAAATAAAATTCATGCTTCATAAAACTTTTAGTACCGGCATTCAAATCACTCTCAGTTGCCTGAAAATTACTCCCTCTTTTCTTTGTGCTTAAGTAAGCCTCTGTAAATAGATATAATGTGAGTAGGTGACATTTTGCCAGTGTTACCTGACTCTAGGTTAAATCTCATCTCCCGCAGTCCCTGGTGTGTTGCGGTTAACTGTACTCTGTGCTCAGTCATCTTTTGCAGTTGATTCTTTGCATATTGATGCCTTTTGTTTCATTGTTAGTTGGTGAAACTAATTAGAAACCATTTGTTGACATTTAATATGTTAAATCAGACTGCCAGTAGCCTGTAGTGGGTTTCTTCTTTGTGAGATTAGATAAGAAGGAAAAAGAGGGTGAGCTTACCCTTCAGTTTGAGTAATTATATTTCAAGAAAAGTACATTTGCTATAATATTTTAGCAGGGTCATCCGGAGCTTATCTCTTCTGAATGACTGATGGGATCCGAGAAAATCTCTGAATTCAATTACTTGTGTTTTATAATTCTCTGTGTGACCATAGTCTGGAATGTTTAATGGTACATCACAGACTCTTGTATAGTTTCCCAGCAGGGCACCAACTTCCATCGGTTTTTGCTCTGTGTGAGGCAATGGATGCACCCATTGTTTTGATTGAAAAAAATAAAATCCCCACCCCTTGCAGTTCATGCATGCCGATAAGTGACAACTTAATAGAAGGCTATTTCCTTGAGGCCAACCCCACTGAGGAGACATCGTGCTGTTCGCCAGAGCTATGAGAACAATTTCAATTAGACAATTTTATTTGGTCCTACACATGAGGGAGAGGGCAAACACAAATTAACTGAAGGAGACAGATAGCCACAGTTTGTAAATCAGTTAAATTGAAAAGCAGCGGCCTTTTTTCTTCAGCTTGTCAACCAATACGTCATGGCATATAGAGTCTTTCGATAAATTATGACGACGACACCACTGTCCCCACTCAAGTGCCAATTAAGCAATTAACGTTATGCCTGTGCAGAGAAAAGGAAAAGAGTGACTGCAGTGCTTTGGATGAAACTTTATTCTTCTTTACTTTTTTCAGGCACAGTGGAGTTTCTCATTAGTTTATTCAGGGTTTTAGAGCAGTCTACATTCTGGCATTAACAGCACTTCTGTTGATGTCAAGTCCATCAGCAACTGTTGGATAAATTCCATGGATTATAATAACATGCCCATCAATTCTAGCTCCAATTTGCCCAGTATGCTGAGGGTTGAGCAAATCTCTAAAAACCTGCTGTGTCTTTCATCCTTTGTGTTAAGTTTGTGTGTTAACAGTGGCATAAAACATTCTTACATACAGAATACTCCCAGTAAAGCTGTAAAACAATTAATAAGGTAGGTGTCACAGAAGCCCCAATGTATGCTTTTGTCTCTTTTTGTTACATTTGATCAAATAAAATTTAGAAATTGCATTAAAGTCGTATCATGCGGTGAAATGTGCAGAGACCCAGGAAGTCAGATAGAGCTGTAATGGCCCACTGATTTAGAATCATGAAATATCTTTTTTTTTTCCTTAACACGTCTCATGGTGAACATATTATACCCGCTTTACTGTGTCAGCACTGCCACGATCAGCATTTAGCTACCGCAGACGCGATACCATGGGTGCACACATATTTATAAATGTATGTGAAATGTGACAATATAGGAAATATAAATCTGCTTTGATAGTTAAAGCTAATTTAGTGAAACTTTATATTTTTTAGCAGCAAAATGCAGTCACAGCAGTGAAGTGAATAAATCTAAACTTTCCATTTTTGCTTCTCTTTGCAGCTAACTGGAGGGCAATCCAGAAAAGGTCAGTACTGAACACACAGCAATATTTCTTAATACAGATTGGCAGTCAGTGGATAGTTTCTGCCTCTATCACAGTGTTAAAGCCAAAATATCATTCTCTGCTATACACAGATGCGCATGAAATAAAATTCCTTTAAAGATGGAGCACTTTGAGATCCACGGGATCTTGGGGGGAGGCTGACTAACCATCACAAAGATATGTGAGGAAAAGGCTCTGAGCTGTCATTTGATTGATATGTCATCTCTGCTTTTCTTGCTCTTCCTATCTGACAGTAATAACTTCCATCCAAACTGGACACTGCATATGTGAAACATTGTCTACAGTATAGTTTAGGCGCCCGTCTTCCTGATCTGTCTTTCTGTGGTGGGAGCTGCCTCAGTGTGCACAGTCATAATGTCAAAAGAGACAGCAACATTTTTTTTCTCTTCAACATCTGCACATCTTATATTATTATTTGCATATGCCACACTCAGATATTAACTCTAGAAGATTGGGATCATTAGAAAAAACAGAAATGTGTGAACATATTTCCCCTGCTAGCTGAACCACTCAGAGGCAAGGTGCCTTATTTTGTTTTATTAAAAGGAAATAAGTCATAAGCAAAAAGTTTCAGACACGTCAGTGTTTTCTGGGTGTACAACATGTTTGGCTTGTCACAGAGGTGTAGTTGAAAGAAAACCAATTAAAATTGCATCACTTACAACGTTTTAGACTTGGCATGTGAAGTATGCCCTGATATAAAGAATCCAAAGCAACAGGCCTCAAAGCAAAATCTCAATGTCACAAAAGCGAATACACTGGCATGCTGGCTATAAAACCTACAGTATTTACCTCATCACAATGTGCACATTGAAAAATTGTCCATTTAATTATTAGCAGCCACCCTGCACATCTGTGAACAATGCCAGAACAAATGTATTGGTCAGCAGACGCACTGCTCCAGAAACAACTAACAGTGAGACAGACAGTACTTCTGGTACAGTCTTCTGGTGAGTAACAGAAAGAAACATCCATCCATTCACTTTAGTGTTTCCAATTAACCTATCCCCACTAACTGCATGCCCACGCAAACACGGGGAGAACATGCAAACTCCACACAGAAAGACACCAGCCTGATGGTGGAATTTAACTCAGGACCTTCTTGCTGTGAGGCAAAGTGCTAATCACTGTTCCACCGTGCTGCCCGAGAAAGAAACAATTCAAATTAAAATCACAGGGACAAACAAACAAATATATTAGCAGTGTTGGGAAGGTTACTTTTAAAATGTATTCCACTACAGATTACAGAATACAACGTATTCGTATTACGTTACTCAATTAGCGTAACATATTCTGAATACTTTGGATTACTTAATGTATTATCATGCTTTTTACAACTACATGAATGTACTATTGCTGTGTGATCTATTACTGTTACTGAAGGCTACTCGCCATACCAATATCAACTAGAATTTTAAATCTTAATGTAAAAGTAGTAACAGAGTAACAGTAGGGTGGACATTAGGTAAAGCTGCACTTTTTGCAGCGATCTCATATAGAAAACTATTCCGCGTGTATATAAAACAGGTCCGCGGCTCCGAAACGTAGTAAAGGGACTTCTGGCTAATACGTTGGGTTCCATGTCGGGCTTGTAGCTGAAAACTAGCTTTACTATTAGCGAGAGACAGAGAGAGGCGTTGAAAGGCTGCTCCAGCAGAACTTATTGTTTCAGAGGAAAACACGAACACAGTGTACAGTCGAGTCTTAATAGCTTACTTACAACTGGGCTCGTCAGGCACTCTTTTTGGGTGCAGTGGTTATTATTATATTTACATGCTTCCAGCTCCCGTTTCTGCTCGGTGACAACTCGTGCTTTTCCACTTCCTTTTTCTCCCTCCTCGTGCCCACAGACACGTAACGGGTATGGCAGTCCATTCAACCTGCAGCACGGACTACACTGCCCATGAGGCTACATTCTTTACAGTTATGCCTTTAACACTCTGCCTATTGCCTTCATATGAAATCATTTTTTGAATATTTTTTTACAAATATTTCTTCACGTCATTATGCGGGCCGCAAGTAGAGGTGATATGGGCCGCCAGATTAAGATGCAGACATTAGAGCCTCTTTATGCGTGTTTTGTTTGGGTTTCCACCGGCGTGGAATTACCAAAAATAGAGAGAGCATAGCCTAATATATGAAACAGGTAAAGACCGCCGTGTAATCCATTTATTTCAACAAAGTAACTGTATTCCGAATACCACTTTTTTAAACAGTAACTGTCACGGAATAGAGTTACTCATATTTTGTATTTTAAATACATAACGGCGGTACATGTACTCCGTTACTCCCCAACACTGTATATTAGTCATGCTATCTTGTCATTCAGGGTGGCGGACTTGTTGTAATAACTGCTGGTGTACTTCAGGTATTTTTAAGCTCTGTTTTTCAGGGCAGCCATTCACTGATTTAATGCTTACAAACCAACTGTTGTACAAAGCCATTAGCAGTAAACTCTAACTGATAATGTTAGTGACTGGCAGATTTATGGAGTGGGAAGACAACTTTCCCCAGACCCAAAGGAAAGAAGAGGGACCCTCCTGCACTGGCTGTCAGGATTATTTATGAATGTAAATACCGATTCCTCTGCCTAGTAATTACTTTAAGAGTGCACTTCAATTAGAGTAGCTAATTAGTGTTTATCGAGTTTGTTTCCCCCCCCGTCCCCCACCCTTCCCCCTCTCTTATATATGTTTGTGTGTCTCTGTCTGTAGACATGAATTTGCTGTCATCTTTAACATCTGCTGGTGAAAACCCTGCCCGTGCTATGATTTGCTTTTTTTTTGTTTAATTAATGATGTGCTACAATTTAATATTTAAACGAGTCTGCTTTGAAGTGTGCACGTCATTAGGCTCATCTGCTTTACTCTCCCTGAGACACGGGAAGACACCTGGGCACAATCTGCTGTTCCACACAAAAGAAGAAAAAAACACACAAACTAAAGGTTTTGACCATAAATCCAGGACTTCACCAGTTGTGAATGTGCTTCACTATTACTGAGGCAATAGTGCAGGTTTTATCTACTAATTCTACAGGATACCATTGTGCCTGGCCATTACCTTGCCCTATTATTTCCTCTGAAAGGATAATGGAACTTTAGGTCTGTTTTTAGGACTGAGCCTGTCCGTATAATGAGTTGTGAAGATGCTTGTAGGACTCACAAAACATAATAGTGCATTAAATAATTTGGCGAGGTTAGGTAATCACCTCAGAGTCAGGATATTATTTTAAAAACTATTTTGTAAGAAATGTAATGCTTTTCATTCTTTTTTAAAATAATTTAATAATTAAGATGTGTTTTATAAACAGAGCTTAATGAGATTGGATTTGTTTGTTAAATTGCAGAGTTAATACTTAAGATTAAAGATAATCTTTTTAATAGTATGTGCTAGAAAACTCCAAGGATTTTAACTTTATTAGGCATTGGGATGTAAAGTTGTTTATTTTTATAATTTTGATAATTCAAAAGTATTTCCCAAGAAGAATATTGAGGCGTGATTTAATGTATCAAAATAGCTTTCTTTTGTGATTTTTCTTATTGTTAAAATCATCATCTTAAAAAATGCTTTTATTAAATAGCCTGGCCTTCAGGCAAATGCTGTTTTCTTGGAATTCATATAAAAAAATCAGCTCCTAGTTTCTGGGAATTAGAGTCATGGAGAGGCTAACCTCCTTCCGTTTAATAAATATTGAGTTATTTTGTAAGCTCAGTCTGTGGAGCTCATTTTATTTCATGTTTTGATCAAAAGAAATAACAAAGAAGCAACGTTTTGTGACATTACAATGTGTATGTGCACATGTTTGGGTGAGGTTTTAGGGTCAGAACCACAGATAAGGGTATCGCACTTTCTAAACAGACCCTATTCTCACAGCCAGCCTTGGAGGCTGGATTGCTCTGATGAAAACAGCTCATTGTCTGTCTGATTACGATCGGATATTAGAGACACATGCAGTGTTCACGTTTTGTAAGAAAGGTTGTCCTGCTGTGCTAGCTATCTGTGTGCAAACTTATCTCATGAGTAAAAAATAAATCAAAACTCAGGCGCTAATTGAGTTTATCCTGAATTGAATAATATCTTGGAATGAATTAATCAAATTCAGGTTATCTCAGGCAAGAACTATTGCTGCGTTGATTAATTTAAACGGATATTGTTTTGTTTTGCATATAACAACTTTGACAACTTATTTGTACATTGAATTTTTTTGCATGAATCTTTTTAACAAAAAATATTTAAACAACACTTATAAGCCATTTGCATTCATCTAAATGTAAATTCTATCTCAGTTGTACAGTCCCGATCAAAAGTTTAAGACCAGAGACGGAGGCAGACATTTGATACACTCGGGGCTTAGCCCTAAAGGGTAGTATGATACATGTTAGAAATAACTGAAAGATTAATAGGCTCTGTTTTGAGTTTTGTTCAAAAAAGAATGACTTCATATAGGGTATAATATATATCACACATGCAGGACACCTTAAACTAGTTTTTTAATTAAGCAGCAAGGCAGAACAAAATCAGGGCTGTATCAAGACACGAGGACTAAACCCCAATTCAACCAGACCCAGAACTGATCCGGAATTAAAACGGGACTACAACAGTTCAAAATCAGGACTACTTGGGACTTAACCAAGACAGAACCAGAATCAGAACTAAATGATAGTAGCACTAAAATCATCATAGACCTGCACTACACTTATTTTTTAATTCTACAAAAGTCCACTATTTAGATTCAGAAAAGTTTATATAATTATTTAGCCTTGTTGTGCAAACAAGCCTGCATAACTTAATAAATACAGAATTTGAAAAATAACAAACCTAAAAAGAAACACTAGGTACGAGATACATGAGTACCTATGATACGGTGATACTTTTGGTAAACAACCATTTGACTAACATGTGTGGCTCACCTGCTCTTGTTCATCTCTGTTCTGTCCTCATTCTCCATCTCCCTCTCTGTTCCTCTCTCTCTCCCTCTCTGTTCCTCTCTCTCCCTCTTTGTGCTGACAATCATCAAATATACAGTTGAAACCAGATATTTACAAACTCTTCAGATAAAAACACAAACACTTTTTTAATTGTAACATCAAATTAGACTAAATGTTTATTTTTTTAGGCTGATAAATATAAAGAGTAAAGAGATAAACTGTCTGTATTTCTTAATTGCAAATGGCACCAAATTGTATTCAAACTTGAGCCACACTTATGGAGCTCCACGATTCTTTTCCTGGTGTTTTGGTTGACATCTCTTGATTTTTCCCATGTTAAAGAAACAGACTCTGTGTTTTGCCTTATATGCATCCACAGCTGTGCCACCAATTTACTCACATGGACTCTACTAACCTATCAGAAGCTTCTTCAGCTCAGAATGGAATCGTCTGGAGTTTTCTTATTAATTAACAATAAACTTAGTGTATATGTACTCCTAAATTTGATGAAAGTGATAAAAAATAGAAGCTCTGTCTCTCTTTATTCTGACATTTAACTAATTCAAAAGATATTTCAATATTTATTTATCCAAAACAAAATAAGTTTGCTCTAAATTGATGTTGTACAGTATAAAAATGTTCTTGTGTTTTCCATAAAGTGTATGTAAATATCTGGTTTAAACTGTGAATATGCTGCTGTGTATTGAAATTCCTCTTGTTTTGCATAGAAATATACTGAACAACATACAAAGCATAATATATAAAATAACATCTACGAGTTTTTTTCTTTGAAAGAAGCTCCTTATGTCCATTCTTGTATATCAGTGCATTACTGAAACTGAAATTTATTTAGCCGTGGAGGGTAAGAACTGAAAATATGAAATAAACACACATGTAAGCTAAGACTCTCTAAAGAAACAGCATTGTTGTTGTTCGGCTTTTCATTTCGCCATTTGTTGATTCACTTGAAGAGCAAGTAACGTAATATGGGTCAAGTGATCAGTTTGACATTAATCTTTCGTGATTCACCATCATATTTACATTATTTGTACAGTACGAATGATCTACTTTAGTACCTGGTCAAACTTAAGTTCTCCTCTGTCTGCCTGGCTGCACTTCTCCAACAGCACACTCGCAGGCAGCAGTTCCCCCCGCCCCCTCGCACAGTCACTTAGTGCCTAAGCTCGGATCATACCAATATTAGGGGGGATTTACGCATAGTCGTAAATTCCCACAGTGTGCACTATGTGCTTCGAATATTGTGTGTAGTTTTTGTCAGGGGCGATTTTAGCCCATCTTTGGGGGTGCTTCAGCACCCCCAAAATGAATCAAAGCACCCCCAAAGATTTCTTACTTTCTAGAATCGCCCCTGGTTTTTGTTTTATACAGTTGTCAGCCAGGCATCTAACTATGAAAAAATTACACTCCAAAAGACCCCGGGCTTCTGAAAAAACAACCCGGGCTTAAGCCCAGTAAGCCACCCCCCCCGCTCCGCCACTGTTTAAGACTACTTGAAAAATGGCAAAACATCATATTTTGCATGGTTGGATCTTAACAAGGTTCTAAGTAGAGCTTCAACATGCAACAAGAAGAAATGGGAGTGAGACAAAACATGTTTCTGTGCATGCAATTTATTTCACAGCCTGTTTCAGTTTATGACCACGTGCCTTTAAAAGACCAAATCTGTGCAAAAATGTGGATTCATTGTCATTTTCTGTCAGGTAGTCACGCTGTCATAATGTTCTGATGGCAAAGGCAAAAAAACGTTCCCTTTTTTCAACGTGGTTGGGTTGTTGAACTGCATAAGCCGGGTCTCTCGCAGTGCGCCATCGCTGATGAGGTGGGATGCAATAAGACAGTCATTTAGAATTTCTTAAATGATCCTGAGGGTTATGGAACAAAAAAAGTCAAGTAGAAGACCCAAAATATTTCACCAGCACTGAGCTGGAGGATCCAATTGGCTGTCCGCCAAGATCCTCGACCCAATTTAGGTTCAAGGTTCAAGGTTCTTTATTTGTCACATGCATAGTTATACAAGTACAACACACAGTGAAATGTAGCCTGACACGCTCCTCGACATGTGCAAAAATTTGGGGGGGGTGTAGAGGAAGAACATTATATATATATACATATAGTATGTACACTGGGTGAATGTGCAGTAGTAGCAGCAAGCAGGTGAATTCTGTACATTAATATGAATAGACATCTGACTATTTTACAGGATAGACAATATAAACATATTTAAAATTAAAGGAATTGAAATGTACATTGTGCCTTGGTTTAGTGTCTGGAAGAGTCCTGTCTCAGTCAATTATAGATGATGTGAGAGGGCGGGTGTGTGTGTTTAGGGCATGGATGGCTTGGGGATAGAAGCTCCTCTTGAGTCTCTCTGTCCTTGCCCGGAAGATGCGGAACCTTCTACCAGATTGCAGAAGTTGGAACAATTTAAGGTCATTACTGGTGCCGACTGCAGCCCCATGACCATCAGACGGCATCTAAGACTGAAGTGCTTCAAAAACATCTTCAAAGGCCTCGTCTCCTTGAACACCACAGAACTGACCGTTTGGACAAGAGAGCACCAAACATGGGACATTGAAAGGTGGAAGAACGTTTTATGTTCTGATGGGAATAAATTTAACCTTGACGGTCCTGATGGTTGCCAGCGTTACTGGAATGACAAGCAGATCCCATGTTTTCTACACTTCACCTGGAGGTGGCGCCATAATGGTCTGGGGTGGTTTTTCCTTTAGTAGAACACAGGAGCTTCAGGAGGTGCAGGGGTGTCAAACGGTCGCTGGCTATGTCCAGATGTTGCATCCCTCATGACTGAGAGCCCTCGTCTGTGTGGTAACGACTGGGTTTTTCAACAGGACAACGCTACTGTATACAATGTCCACAGGACAAGGGACATCTTCCAGGAGAATAACGTCACTCTTTTGGATCATCCTGCATGTTCCCCTGATCTAATTCCAACTGAGAACCTTTGGGGATGGATGGCACGGGAAGGTTACAAAAATGGACAACAGTTCCAGACAGTAGATGCCCTTCATGTGGCTGTCTTCACCACTTGGAAAAATGTTCCCACTCACCTCATGGAAATGCTTGCATCAAGCATGCCGCAACAAATTTCAGAAGTGATCGACAATAACGGTGGAGCTAAAGTTTGAAATTTTGAATTCTGCTTTGAGGGGTTCACGGGGCCTTTGGAAACGTGATCCTAAACTTTTGATCAGCTGTAAATCAGCCTGTTTCAGTTTAAGCCTTGTTTTCAATAAATTGCACGTTCAAAAAAATGTTTTGTCTCGCTCTTCTTGGTGCATGTTGAAGCTCGACTTGTAACCCTGTTAAGATCCAACCATGCAAAATATGATTTTTTGCAATTTTTCAAGCGGTCTTTTGACAGCAAATTGCTTTTCTGCCTCCTGATGTCAGTATTACAACCTTTGCACATCTAGTGTCTAGATTCTTTGGTAGATTAAGAAATAGTTTCAACTTGATATCATGGCAAAACATGTGATAGACACACCGGTCCAGCGTATCCATTTCACGCTTCAGTGAAATGGGCATGCATGCAGAAGTTGCAGGACCAGCAGGGGGACATAATTTATTTAAAGCCAAGAAGTTGGTACTGATCAAAAAGATGTACGAAGGGCACTGCAGGGTCCCTCTGTGCCAGAAATGTATGTAATATATTTTCATGTAAATGTGTTAATAATGTCTGTTTAAACACTTTCCCGTCATTATTTTCATGTTGGCTTGAAATAAAATATCTCCCTTTGTCGGTAATGCAGCTTACTGCGACTTCTGCATGCTCTCCATTTCACGCTTTGGAGAGGCAAAGCGTGAAATGGACATGGCAGACTGGTGTGTCTATTGCACGCTTTGTCACGATACTAGGTTGATGGGTTTTAGATTGAGAAGTCAGGAGTTCAGTTTGCCCGTACAGTATGTATTGTTTATCACGCTCGTCTCAATCAGGATTCTTTTGCCCATTTCACTTTATTGTAATTGATTCTAAAGAATCAATATAAGATATTACTGAACAAAGGGACATCAAGGATCTTATGTGTTTGTCATCTGCAGCTTTTGAACATTTAATATACATCTGTTGGCATTTCTTTTTCTTGCAGAGCTTTTATGCATTTTATAGAATAAAATGTGGCCACTGCATGAAAAAAAAATCACATTTACAGGTTTGTCAACACCTGCATAACTCCAAGTAGCTGTGAAGTTTCACAGAAATTTACAGATCTATTTCCTGACAAAAATCCCACTTTTCATGCAGTGAACACTGATATTTTTCTTTTTATCCATTCACCATATTATGCGGTTCAGTGAAACCATGTGAACATTAAAAACCCCTAACATCATTAGCATTCCCTTTGTGTTTTTACTGTTGGTGAGTTGGTGTTCGCTGTGGCTTGTTTCAAACTTCGGGGAGACAGATTAGCAAAAAGTACAAGCCGAGCAGATAAGCAAGAGACAACAGACAATGCATCACTGGCACAATGCTTTTCATGCATTTGTACAAATGCACCTGAAATTAGTTGCAGATATGTATCAATATGGTGCATTTTGGCCACATACAATAAAGTGACTGGATGAAGGATGAAGGCAAAAAGCTGTTAAAACTGGGATGTGTCTGTGAACAGTATGCTCCCTGTTGGCCAGACGGTATCTGTCACTGTTGTGTATTTCTGTGAGTGATCTCTCCACAGTGGCTGGCTTTGTGTATATGTTGAGTCAGCATCCCTAAATGCACCTCTTCCTGGAAAAAAATACATTTTTTTTTATGAATTGTAATCTACATAGAAAATCAGAAGCAGCTGGTGAAGTAGAATTTATTTATGGAGCTTTTAAAACCACAGTTCCAAAGTGCTCCACAAATACACACAACCAAATCGACTTAATAATAACATTGCTCCATTAAAGAAGGATATGAACAAGACTGCATAAAATGTAATATATTTCAGGTAAAGGACACTAAATTGTTCTGTGCTGAGGATGAAAGCGCTGAAAAAAGCAGGGATATTGTGCATTAAGAGATAAGATAAGATAAGATAAGATAAGATAGAACTTTATTAATCCCTCGGGTGGGTTCCTCTGGGAAATTCGACTTCCAAAAAGCACAGCAACGACCGAAGTTACAGTTACAGAATTGTTATATATATATATATATATATACACACACACACACACACACACACACACACATATATAAATACAGAGACAAATATAAATAAAATATACAAAGGGGATAAATAGAATAAATAGGAATAAAAAATAAAAATACAAGTGAATTGCACATTTCAAGTATTGAGTCTATTGCACTGTTGACTATTTACAAAAAGTATTGCACAAGGTATTGTGCAGTGAGGTGAAGAGGCACTACAGCTTAGTTGTTCCCCCCTCCTTTGTCCTCCTGTTTCCCCTCCCTCTCCCCTCCAGAGAGGAGTTAAACAGTTTGATGGCGTGTGGGACAAAGGAGTTTTTAAGTCTGTTAGTTCTTGTCTTGGGGAGAAGCAACCTGTCACTGAACATTAAGTGCTTAGCAGAAATGCTTTAGATATCATTTAAACTCTGTTGAACCTGATTTATAAACAGACAGTCAGTGTACCACTCGCAGGACTGCACTTCAGCCTTTGCATTAATATTACCGTATTTCCCGGACTACAAAGCGCACCTGAATATTAGCCGCACAAGCTAAAATCAGGGGAAAATCCTGTTTTGTACATACATTAGCCGCACCTGACTAAAAGCCGCAGGTGTTTCAATGTTGACTTATCATATGTAAGAGAATATGCACAAAGGGAATTGTCAGGAAAGAGATGGCTGTTTGGAGACACACCCCTTTTATTAATATTTTGAAAAACAAGTTATGGGTACATATTTGCACATGTAGTACATAACAGTAACCTACAGCACACCAGAAAATAGATTCGGCCTACCTTTTAGGCTCAGGTGCAGTGACACGGCTTTAACAAGAAGAAAAGTCAGTCATTCACCATCTTTCTCTTCTTCCTGCGCTCTAAAACCACCAAAGTCCTCTTCTCCAATGTCGGAAACGAACAGGCTCAGGATGGCTTCGTCATCCACTCTCCGCTTCTCTCCTTCGTTGTCACTTTCAAAACCAAAGAAATCCTCGTTGTCAGTGTCAGAGTCGAACACCCTCAGAAGGGCCGTGGCGGTGTCCTCCTCTCCATCATGCAGCAGTCCAGCCCTTCAAAATCCGTTGGTGATCGTGGATGTTTTCGCACTTTTCCACGCTGTCAGAATCCACCGGTGGAGTTGGGCATAACTTGCTTTTCGCAAGTTTATCGCCGCTCGTCATCCACGACTCCCGCTGAATGCGTAGCGCTACTTTGAAGTTTGTTTTTCGCGCTACTTCGTACGGCACTATGTTGCCTGGCGGACGGACATGTGACTAACATACCACTCTTGAACCCCGATCCTTCCGCCAGGCAACGTAGTGCCGTACAACAGCGGAACAAACAAAACAAATCGTCTTATGATATGACAAAAATCATGGACAATCCATGGAAAAGCCGCACCTGACTAAAAGCCGCAGGGTTCAAAGCTTGTGCAAAAAGTAGCGGCTTATAGCCCGACAATTACGGTAATATTAATCTGTAGCATATAAGTATATAAATATGTTAGTACTACAGGGCTATACATGCAATTATGTGTATTTCAGCACTTTGTTGGCAACAACTAAGAAAACATTTTTTTTCCTATTTGACCCGCCCCATTATTCAACACTCATAAACACTTCTGGAGTCTTCTGAGATCAAGGAAACTGTTGATGAGAACTAGCGAAAAGGTTTATCCTGACCTTTGTAGACTCTGTTTTTATGTTTTTTAAATGACTTTTTATGATGTCAGGGGAAACCTTTGAAGGTAAATGATCCTAAAAAGCACTTGTTTCAAGGAGTGGTATACATATATATACAAGAAACTTGAATTTTACAATGTTTATTTATCGGATAAAATAAGTTAAATGTCACCGTTATTATTGTCCGGCCAGAAACAGCGGGGGTGTCCAAATTCAGAAGCTGCATCCACCTGAGGACCCGGCCTTCACAGTCTGGGCTGGGTCCTCCGAAAGCTGGGTAGACTGGAAATGAGCGACTGTGAAATTGGACGGTCTAGCCTCAGGATTACGTCACGAGCTCTCTCGGTGGAGTGAAACTCTGCCGTCTGCTCCTTGCTATCTAAAATATAACCGGACGCTGGCGTAAATTTTCAACCATCTCACACTTCTGCTTAATCAGTTTTCTGTTTGACGCTAACCATAGCTATGTAGTTAGCCACCGCATAGCACATCATTATATACCAGCTAGTCCAACTTCAGTAACCCTACAAACATCAATACTGTTTAGTTTCCTGTCTTCATTTGTGTTGGAAGTGATAGCAGAGCTGTACGTCTTCATTTTTTAAGAAATCCCTCAATCACAACATGGCATATTATGTTTAGGTGGAAACTAGTGAGCTAACTTCCTGCTAACTTCTAGCTCGTTAAATTTAATAAATTCTGCTTTTGTGGATGCCTGGATGTTAAACTTAATTGTTACACCTGGTAGCGCAGACACACGGATCATTTTATTGCAGATTTTTATTTTATTTTATTTAACCTTTATTTAACCAGGATGAAAGGATTTAGACAGTTTGTAATTCTCAGTGATGCTGCAGTGTTCGTTTGACTTTGGGACCTGAAGCAGAGTTTGGAATCAGCTATTGACATCAGACTTAAAGACCGGATAGAGGCAGGGTACACCCTTAAAATGTTGTTCTCCCTTTTTCATAAATATGTATTCATTTATTTTGATTTATTTTGATTGTTTGAAAGGAAAAGTCTCAAACAATATGATATACTTGGCTTTTATGGGTTGAAATCACTGATTATCACTGATGAAATATTAACAAACTTTTCATTTCGGAAGGAATTTGTCAGCTTTCAACCTTTTGAACATGAACCAGATACAGGTTAGGATTTATGGAAAGTGGAATATGGATTATGAATAGGTAATACAAGGACTGAATGTTCTGTCTATAAATGTTACTCTCGTAGTAATAAAATCCCTATTTGCTCCAGCCAAAAGCTTTGCAAGGCTTTTGCATAAGTACTCTTTGCTTTTCAGTGTTTTGCTACTGATCCATGAAGGCTCATATGAAGTTTTACTTCAGCTTGTAGTGAAGAAAAGACCTGTAATAGTTTCTAATGAACACTAATCAAAGAACAAAACAGTCAGTGAAACACTTCACTATATTTGGACTTAAACCAAAGAATATTAATTGATCAGAAGCATTTTTAGTGAGCTGTTTCTCTGCTGGATAAGAAGAGGAGTGTATAAAAAATGCAAACAAAAGAGAAGGAAAAAGACAAGAAAAAATATTGGTAAAAGCAAAACTGACAAGTGGAATGTTGCACATTTTCTTTAATCACGCTTGCAAATGGTGTCTTGCTCCTGAGTGGATAAACTGATTCACCAAAATAACAAAATGCATCCTGTACCTAAATTAAAACAGAGGGTCACAAAGGTGACTAAACAAGATTTGCAGGATTTTTTCTTTCAATTCAATCCACACTTTCACTATTTTGTGCTGCAGGCAGGAAGCACTTGTCCTTATAGCAGTGGAGCAGTGCACTGCAGAGTTAACTTATTCAGATTATTTTCTCTCTTTCAGTTTAAAGTGTCCAAAGTATACAGAATACAAAAACATAACAAATGTTTAAGCACAAAGACACTGGTCTGCACACAATAACGAGAAAATGGAACATTAATGCATCGTATTTAAGAGGCAGCAGTGCTCACTTGTGCCTCTTATTCAATAATGTATAATTCCCATTTTATTAATTCTCGGACTCAGTAACATAAGCATGTGGGAGTGCTTCATTCGGACACCCTGGCTCTCTCCCTTTGTACAATAATTGTTTGTTCTGGTTGAGTGAGCCCGTGTATCTCCCACCAACAACGCTAAACACAATTTCCCCCAGGAGCAGACTTTACCGAGAGAAATCTGTGCAGTCCATTTCCCAGTAAAGGGCAAATTGACTAGGAAAAGAAAAACAGGGTCCTCCAAATTGAGCACGTTCGAGTTTTAGGCATTTTGTATCATTCATATCCCTAAAGGACAATTCAAGGTTATATTTTTAATTACATTCTGGTTTTACACCATCGTGCCATTCACGGCTCCCTGACTTAACCTTGACCGTGCCCTTGTGTTAATCGTGCATACACTTAGCATTTTTCAACAATTTCCTAAAAAAAATAAAAATAAGAATGATAAACAGGAATACCGGGAGGGTTGAGTGAGTTCATGCACAAATCCATAGGTGGATATGAATGTATGTATGGGTATAAGCGCTGTAATGCGAACACGTTTGCGTGTGTCCATCACTGCTCTGCAGCAGGTGGTCGGTCCTGGTGGGAAGCTGAAGAGGGAAGCAATCCAAAAGCCCCTATGTAATTGAAATATCCCTGTGGTGTATAGATGTCTGAGAAGAGGAATGACAAATCAATAATGTTCGCTATTAAGTTGCTTTTTCTCTCTCTCTCTCCATTTTTGTGGGTTGGGGGGGTGAGTTAAAAAAAATTGCTCCCTGTCAGGTGCGTTTGCATCTTGCAGGGTTCAATTTATCTAAGGCCTAAAAAAATTATAGAAATAAATAAAAAATAAAGAAATTGCTGCCTCCCTGTTGCCTTGAGCTTGGAGAAATAAACAGTCAATATTTGCTCCTGGGGACCTGCAAGAGGACGCGCACATAAATCACCCAGCATGCACCTGTCCAAAGAATCAGCCACAGAGTCCTGTGTCATCGCGTTTAGGATCACGCTGCTGCTGAGGCTCCCCTTCATCTTTGAATGAATGTGCCAGGGGGCAAACCGAGCTGCTGTGGCACTCCTGGTCGAAGGGACAAAAGATGAAAATTACTTTTCCATCATTTCCTGTTGTGCTTCCACCGCTGCCCGTTTAGACGTGCACAGCGACGAAGATCACAAACGACTGTCTTTACACTGCTTTATCCTGCACTGCTCTTCTTTTTTACGTTTATTTTTGTTGTTGTTGGGGTTTTTTGTTGCAGTAGTTTCTCCGGCAGTCATGCTGTGAAATGTTTTGTGAAACACTTTACAGCTTCAGCTTTTAAAAAATGGCGAGAGCATTTGCTAATTTGTTGCCCTAATAAAATTATTTACAAGCTTTCTAGGATTTATTTACAGCTGGCATCTTGGTGCAAACATTGTCTGTGTTAACGGAGGTCTAAAACGTGCTTCTAACCATCCAGCTCCAAATCCAGCGGGGAAAATGACTCTGGATATTAGGGGTGCAACGATATTCGTATCGATATTGAACCGTTCGATACAGTGCTTTCGGTTCGGTACGCATATGTATCGAACAATACAACATTTGTAATTTATTTTATCAATTTTCCTTCTGACGATGCTGTCTGTGTGGAGCGCTCAGTGAATCTGCGTTCGACTACTCCGCCTAGGCTGCACTGTCGAGCGCAGATCCACTGAGCGCTCAACACAGACAGCATAGTCAGAAGGAAGAGCGCAGGGCAAGCTAGCGAGACAGAAGTTAAGCTCTCCTTGCAACAAGCAAATTGAACCTCATTCAGATCTGGCGTTTGGAATTATTTTGGTTTTCATGTGACGTATGACCCTGAAGGTAAGCGAGTCATGGACTAAAGTAAAACAGTATGTTGGATGTGCCATGCAATGCTCAATTACATTGGTGTGAACTAGTGTGTTAGCGCAGTTAGCTCGTTAAGGTGTTGGCCGTCTAGCCCCATGCACGGAGCGATCGGCGGTAGCTCGTTAACGGAGATTTGCCGTGTTGTGGCATTAAGGTCATTTCAACGAGATTAACCTGAAAGCACTAGTGGGAACACAACGAATATGACTGCACATTTATGCCGACATCATCCTAGTGCAAAGACAAAAACAACAAGCATGCTACTAACCAGAGGTGTGGACTCGAGTCACATGACTTGGACTCGAGTCAGACTCGAGTCATTAATTTTATGACTTTAGACTTGACTTGAAAAAATGTTCTAAGACTTGTGACTTGACTTGGACTTTTACACCAATGACTTGGGACTTGAATTGGACTTGAACCGGTTTACTTGAAAAGACTTGATATTTTACCCCAAATATAAAATTTAACATGCATATTATATAGAGATTGAAAATGTGACGTCATTCACGGGTAGAACCGCAAAGGATTCTGGGAACTCGTGGCAAGCGGTACTAGCGCACGCAGGCTTTCAATTGAAATCAGTTATACAGCGATAAAAAGAAACACAAAAATGTCAAGAAGCTGTTGTATTATTAACTGCAATAGCCGGTCGGATGACAGCCACGGGAAGCCGACGGGTAAAGAGATCGGTTGTTATCGGATTACGTCGTTGAAGAGAAATTGTTCAAGCCATGTTTCCGAAGTAACAAAGACGCGACGGATGGCCTGGATTGCAGCCATTCAAAGATAAAATATAACGTCCCAGAACACTCCAGCTCACAGGTTAGTCTGCTCCAAGCATTTACACGAAGGTCAGTGTTTTTTAGTAGTTAATGCGTCATTTTTCTTAACATAATTGGTGATATAGGTTACAAGCAAGTCTGGCGCTGAACAGAAATTGTCGCGCTATGCTCCTTTGTTTATTGTGCATAAATAGTGAATTGTCCTGACACAATATTGCGTTTCGCCTCTGTTATTATGGCACATTGACAAAAACATATACTTTTATTCACAGGATAAAACAGGTTTTTTGTATCACTAATTGTCCAGTACGATTACAGCATACAATATTATTGTCACTGCTACATTTCTGTGATGCTACCAGAAATTATTTCCACTACTAATTAATTACCGTTGAGCTCAAAGGTCCTATTAATAAACTGTTAAGGAATGTGTATTTATGACGACAATTTGTGAGACTGGTAAACTTATGATACGTACGATGGTCTTTCGTTCTACACGGTGCATTTCAAGGTCCTGTACCCATCCGTCGGTAAACTGTACCTGGGCTTGTTGCAGTGACCTGAAGTTACTAAACTTCATGAGTGTATGCACTCACTCCAAGAACCGTGTAATTATAAATATGCATATAAATATGCTAGGATGAGATAGCTGACTTCATCTAACTAGCAAATGTTGTCCAGGCTACGTTGGTGATACAGTTTTTTTTAATGTGTATGATATTTTTGTCATGCGATTTTAAAGCTGGTCCTACAACCGCATCCAAGAATAACATGCAGCTTATCTCAGAACTGTCGGTGAAAATTATTCTTGGAGCTAGGTTTAATTGAGCTGCATTTTAAAGAGGTGCAATTTCACAATTTGTGTATATTTTCTAAGTTCACTATTTTGTCATGTGTTGAGAAAAACACAGATTTTAAAATTACATGGTCTAATATTTACATTTAGCATAACTGCAACATTATTTTTTCGTTGTTTTTTTTTAAAGACTCGAAAGGACTTGAAATTCAAAGTTTCAGACTTGTGACTTGACTCTGACTTTTACACCAGTGACTTGAGACTCGACTCTGACTTGCCTGACATTACTTGAGACTTGACTTGAGACTTGAGGATAAAGACTTGAGACTTACTTGAGACTTGCAAAACAATGACTTGGTCCCACCTCTGCTACTAACTTTAGCCGAGTCATTTAGACAGCTGTTAGCACATGATTCTCCTTATGCTGCTGAGAATATAGCCCAGAAGAAGCGGATAGTATAGCTTTTATTTTGGAAAGAGCCATTTCTCTGTAATAAACTCTCTTTTCCAAAGATGATGTGATTCCTCAATCAGATACAGGGCTTGCAATATCGCTAGCCCGACGTCCCGGAGCTAGCGATTTTTTCAGTCGGGCTACCAAAATCTATCTCTTCCCTGCCCGTCGGGCTATTGTAGGAAAAATATATGTCAATGCTTTTGCATTCTTTCAGAAATGTAGCTGGGTAATTATGTCATTGGCATCGGTGAGCCACTGTCAATATGTGACATATTGAAGTCGCGTTTGAATTTGCGCTTGTTTTTTGCTTTCACTTTGCAATCGTGTGAACTGTGTATAGAGAGCGACAGCACTGATCTGTGAGTGATGATCATTTGTGCACCAATTCCTCTGACATCGTCTTATTAATCGTTAGCTTACTATGCAAACATGACAAGTGAAATCTCCCGCAGCAAGCTTAAACATGTGAGAGGTTGATCGCGCAGAGAATCGCTGAGCTTATGTGAGTGAGCGTGTAAAAGCATTTCAGTTCTGCTGAGCCAAATAAGACAGGTCAGGGTGAAGAAGTGACAGCCAAAGAAAAGCTTACCACAAAACGGAAAAGTTATGACAAATCAGACTATGAGGCAAAAAGAAAGTGCAGCTTTATGGTTTCATGGACAAAAGAATCTCTGTGGCTGCGATATGACGAGCTAAATAACCAGGGCTGCACATAAGTGGTCCGCAGGTGCGCATTCGCTGTCAAAATAAAAAACACGCACAAGGGTTAGGGTTAAATTCAAAAACTGTACTTTTGAGTTAAAATATATATTTATAATTTTAATAAATGACAAATTAAAAATGCATGAACATTTTTTTGTATCGAAAAAATATCGAACCGTGACACCAAAGTATCGAACCGAACCGAACCGTGAATTTTGTGTATCGTTGCACCCCTACTGGATATATAACCATTGCCCTTTTCTGAGACAAATAAAACCTGTCCACAAATACAACAGGAGTCGCGCATCACATCCTGTGTCGCATTGGAGGCTGGTGTGCTTGAATGAGCCTCTAGCTGCTGTCATTAGAGGGAAATGGGTCTAAATGAGCACTTCTACAAAACTGATAGACTCCCACTGACCAGAGCAATCCTCCTGACACAAAAGGAGTGTGTATACAATTCCTCTAATAACTTGGCGTTTGCAGGCATTTTGCCCATTTTAATGACACAGTTTACTATCAGTATCCATGTAGATGTTTCGTGTACATAATTAAAGACTTTGTGTGAAATATGCAGTGAAACCATGGAAATATGTTACTGCCAAGCACAAGTAATGCCTTCGAAACCTACCATTTGTCTCTGAGTCTAATTGTTTTATCGGTGGGATATTCATTGGAGTGAAATATGGACAGAAGGTTGGCAGGAAAAAAAACAAATAAAATGGAGATTCATATTGGATAATGGCCTCCTCTCGCTTTTCCTGTCTGCCAGTCAGACTGTCTGTCTGCTTTTTCTTTTGTCCGGCACACAAACACACACATCTAGTTTTTCACAAACACTTTCAGGGGTCCTGGCAATCTGTTCAGTCATTCCCTTCTGCAGGTCTTCAGATGGCTCTCTGAGGCCTAATTATCAGTGACAGAGGACTTTACCCAGTTGAACAAATGACTGAAGAACCATCCCTGCTTCTCTGCAGTAAGCAGCAGGAGGTTTAGATGTAACCCTCCTAATAGTTTGTGCCTAATAGTTAAGCGCTACTAATCATCCTTGGCCGTGAAGTGATAAAAGGACAGAGGGATAAGGGCATAAATTAGAATGAGGAGACATAATGTTCAGTGAAATCTTTAAAAAAATATATAAGGGTACTGCAGATGGACATCTTCCGGCACTGTGGCATTATACAGATCAATCCCAAGCAAGCACTGAAAAGCATGGCAGAAATCATGTTAGGATGGCTTTTCAGGACCATGGGAATCATTCTGAATTTGGTACTGTCAGACATTATGCATGATATCTTATTCAAACTAAACGCAGCAAATGTCTTTGATTGTAAATTGCTTCTATTTTTTGCATCAGTTGTCTGGCTTTTACAATATATGAAAATTCATACCCCCTTATGCAAGCATAGTTATCTTCTTATTTCAGACGAAGGGCTTCCATCTTCCTAAGAAAGAAGACGTGAGCACCAATTTACAGCATGAGCGGATAAAAAAAAAGTATAGCTTTGCATCATCAAGAGGTCTGTTCTAAAGTCTACCTGTCACAACAGCCATTTAAAAAACATAGAGACGGGAATAATGGAAATCTCTGTGAAGCACGAATCTTGTAGAAACAGAGAAACACAGTGAAAAGGATCCGAGATAAGCACTGATCGAAGTCTAGTTTTCAAACCTTTGCTCTCGTGTTTCTCTTCCTTTTGTGCAACTTTGCGATACTGATTCTAATTTATTCATATGGTGAAGGTTGTGCAGCGCTGCAGAATTAGGAAGACTGGAAGCTGTGAATTGCATTTATCAGCCGAAGGAGTTAACGACATGCCAGGTGGGATGATATGAAAGCCTTGCTTGAACAGTGAAAGCGGGAATGCAAAGTTAATCTAAAAGCAGTGGGAGATGCACGCTTCAGTAAATGATAGGACAAGAGGGAGGCAGCTTATATTCCATGCAAAGCGTAGCTTTTCTGCAGAGATCTTAATGAAAACCTGCAATGAACATTGTCATCTTGATGTCCCCTGTTGTGCTCTGCTGCCTCTCCCTAGATAACTCATGGAAAACCTCTTGTCAATGCTTTATTGAACTTAAAGATAAGGCAGCTGCTAATGCTGTCATTCTGCCAAAATCCGCAGCTCACAGTGTCTCAGCACTTATCAGCTAATTTGTGGATTTCATATAAGGGGAGCGGGAGCTGCACAAAAACCAAAGAAGATTATGGATGCATGACCTATGATATGTCCCCTAGTTTTTCTATTTGCTCTGTATCATTTGAATTGGTGGTGTTTAAAATCCAACCAACATGCTAATTATCGACCCAAAGAAGTGTGAATGCTTTCGGCTACAATGATTACTGTTGTTAAGTACCTGGAAGTTTGGTTCTTTCAGCATTGTTAACAGTTTTGTGAAACTAATGCTTTGCAAATCTGGTAATGTGGTAAAAAGGGAAAGACGAGACATGTAGTGTTCTTTTAAATATAGAATTTATGTCTATAGTGCCAATTCAGACAGCTGTCATGGAAAACCAAAAACACACAGTGCACATGCCAAGTTCTAACAATTCATACAGCAAATGTAAACAGTAAGTACCATGTAGTATCAGTCCATCAGCTGTCACTCTGCCTCAGCACCAGGGGAAGTGAAAGTTTTGCTCAGGATTCAAATTGCTCTAAATGTTCCATTTCTACCAGTTTTGTTTCATTCTTGGCGCTGGTGATGTCATTGAGGGAGGATATCTTTAAGCTGAGTCCACACTGTAAGTGACTTGGCAACCATATAAAATGAATGACCTTGGAAACATGGAAAACCACAGAAACAAAATATCCACTGGTGACACAGAGTGGGCAAAACATGAGACAAAGATGCCTCAACTTTCCGGTGAGCAACTGGAACAACTTCCAATGAGAGTGCAAGATTGACATCTGAACTGGTTATGAATACACCTAGGAAACCAAGCCTGAATTGTCCATCATCTCGCCCTTCCAATATTCGGTCTGGGAGGGGCAGCCAATCAGAAGAAAGTCTGCTTCAAAGAAGGGAAGATTAATTAATTTTCCCACACGGCTGTTGTGGAGCAAAAAAACATAAATACATATCCTTATCCTCCTTATCCTTATATAAATTCAATATGAGTTGAATAAGGATTATTTGGAACCATCAGTACAAGGATAGAAATGAGTCCCAAAATAAAGCATTATTTATTATTACAGGTGATTAAAAGTAGTCTTCTGTAATGAGCTAATGCTTTTTTTCATCTTGTAATCGGAGAATCCTTTATCTCTATTCCTTAAAACAAAATTGGCATGAAAATCATCTCAGACATGTCTTTCATGCCTCTTACTCACTGAAAACGACCCTATTTTAACACGAAATTCAGAGAATAAGTCAAACGTTCATCTCCATGTGCATCCCACTCTGCACAGTTCTTAAAACAGAGCATGTTCTCTGCCCTACTGACTTGTAAAAGCAGGCGCTGTGTAAGTGGAAAGAAGATGGGATTTCATTATGTGGCCAGTCATTTGTTTCTGCTACTCATGGACTGACTGCTGGTGCGCCGCACAGCTGTGGGCTGAATTAAAAGCCCAATCACACTACAACCGACAGAGGTCAAGTTCAGCACACTAGCAAGAAAGCTTTGCATGAGTCAGAGCGATGCAGATGCTCTGCTGTCTTTAGCACTCACTGTCAATCATACATCCCTTGTAGCTATTCCTTCATTGCTCTCCACACACACACATATAAATTCCTCTGTGCCATAACAGTGTGAATATTTCCTATTGGCAGAGTGAAGCCTAGTAGCAAATGCACACTTATGTCCCCCACCGAGATCTATGTGTCGCATATAATTACTGATTTCTGTGTAAACTAATGGATTTATGGTTCACGTATGGAGGCCTTGTTATCCAGTGACAGCCTGACTGGCAGCCTGGCCAGTAAGCATGTAAAAAAAGCACGCTGTGAAGCTTTTTGACAGAATAAATTATATATTTTTTTAAAACACAAACCTATGCGATGTCGGAAAGAAATGTCAGGAGCTACAAACAACACTCAGAGAGGATGATTGTCTTCTTAAGAGCAGTGGTATTTTTATATTTTACCCAGCATTTAAGTTCATGAACTGAAACAGCCCCGGGGCTCATGAGCTGCTCTGTAAGTCATTGATTTCACTCTGTTGCAGGCCTGTTAATTACCTGTTTTTGCAGTAAAGAAAACCTTTAGTGTAGATGTCTTAGAAATTGTACCACTATATAAAGTGTGACACTTGTGGGTTTTCAAAGTGAATGCAATATGAAATACTGAAGTTGGTGCTGGTCTTTTTTAAGCTGTTTCCAGGAGACCACACGATAAAAACCTCTTTGATTGGTTGCTCTCGTGTTTTATTTGTGCAAATCTACAACAACAACAAAAAGCAATTTCTGTTTTAATGTAATATTCTTTAAGCAGCAGAGCACGGCGTGAAGCTAACTTAACCTTTTAAATTTTGTTGAGGACGTCAGGGTCATCGGGGTTTGCTGCTTGGCAAATTAACTGCGCTCAGAGTGTGAATCTGCAGCACTTCTGGTGAGTGCCGAGTTTTAAAATCCTCATAACTGAAAATAAAATCTTGTCAAATGGGAGTAAGAAAATTAATTATCATTCCTTTCCAGCAAGCACTGTTTTCCATCCTGTGAGCCACTGACGGCACCAAGTAAAGGAAATAGAGAAGCAGAGCCCTCCTGTCTGATGCTCACAGACACTTTACCCTGCACAAACAGTACATTTGACCTCGCTAATGAAAAACAAAATATGCAGAGTGTAATTTGCTTCAGCAACCCCTAAAAAGTACACAAAAACATTTATTACAATTTATTGGAGCAGGAATCATAAAGTTATTGCGTGCACTTTACAGGAAATCTGCTTGACTCGTCACTGAAATGCTTGGAGTTGATAGTAGAGGAAACAAGAATGTTAATTTTGTTGTCCAATTTCATATTTGTGACAGTGCATTAAATTAAAGGGGGTTTAAAGGGAGACAAAGAAGCAGAGCCCCCCTGCTTATGATGTATGATGCTCAAGAACACTTTACCCTGCAAAACAAATACATTTGACATCAATAATGGAAAATGAAATGCACCAAGTTTCATTTGCTTCAACTACTAACAAAAAAGTAAATAAAACCGATATTTAGCTCATAATTTCCCAGAAACATACAGTGTATGAAGAACAACTTGCACCTTCACAGTGGATTTTTATAAACGCCTATGCTCCCTCCTACAGTTTCTACATTTATATGTATTTTCCCTGTCAGGCTAACTCAGCTTTTGACCTTAAACCCCCACTCTTCTTTTATTGTTTCTGTACATGAGCCACTGAGAAAGCGATGCTTAACTGCCAGATAATTCGCAACACTTTAACTCTGTTCGCTGCATTAGGAGTCATAGTTTGGCTTCGCCTGTGAGCTGTTTTTCAGGCTTGTAACCCCCCCACACACACACGCATGCCTGCATTTGCTGTGCAACTCATCTTGTGCAACTGACTACAGCATGGGAGTTGTCTGATCATACCACTAGAGGCCAGTGCAATGGAAACTATAAATAGGCTTTTTGGCTGCATAGCAGTCACCAAACAGATTTCTAGTGACTGAAAGTGAAACTTTGAGGTTCCTGCTTTGCTCACACACACCTGAAACCAACAAATGAAAGTCATTTGGATGTGTTTTCACTGCAGCATGGAAAAGTGTCAAGTTTCACAAAAGGAAACCTGCTTTATGAGAACAAACTGTGCTTCACCACACCAATTTGTGCTCCCCCCCTCTTTTTAACATTTATATCAATTTATTGGAGAAGGAATCAGAAGTTATTGCATGCACTTTAGAGGAAAATCTGCTCGACTCATCACTGAAATGCTTGAAGCTGATAGTGGTGGAAACAAGAATGCTAATTTCGTAGAGCCGTACAATGCTGAGAGTTGAAAGAAATGTTTTATGTTGCTGCAATTTTGTATTTCGACCATTTCTGTTTGAAACCCACACTTTCTGTTTGAGGCTAGATTAAATCAACTATCATGGCAGACTTATCTGTTTAAGTTTTCACAGTGTAATTCATTGCGTGGATTTGCTAATCATAGTGTGGGAGCTTGCTTTTATTTTGTGTAGCCTTTGATATCCCATTCTGAGTTCCAACACAGAAAGACTTTTATATCAATCGGTAACAAAGTGGAATGGAGTAAGGAGACATATGCATTTGATATTGCACACTCATTTATTATCAGAAATATTTATTAGAATATGTTGAGCTTCTTTTAAAAATGTGACGCTTTCATGAGAGCAGTTTGATCTGACAGCCTAATCTGTTGTTCCTTCTGCTGTACCATTGTGCTAAGAACACAAAACTATAGTTTATTTTCGATGTTGGTAAAATTTTAGTACCAGGGAGTTATGAAAGTTATGGTATTGAACCCTTTCTGTCAGATTGGTTCCTACAGTGGGTGTGCTCAGTGCATTTATGCATGTAGATGAATTTCAAACTGATCATCAGAGTGTGGAAGAAAGGCGGCATGGTTGTTGGTGCGAGATAGGCTGGTCTGAGTATTTCAGAAACGGCTGGTCTGCTGGGATGTTCACACACAACCATCTCTAGGGTTTACAGAGAATGGTGCCAAAAAGAAAATATCAAGTGAGCAGCAGAAAATGCCTTGTTGATCTCAGAACAAACCAACTGTTCTCTGAACGCACAAGACATTGAATTTTGAAGCAGATGGGCTACAGCAGCAGAAGACCACACTGGGTCCCCTCTTGTCAGCTAAGAACAGAAAACTTATTCACAAAAAAACACGCTCATGAAAACTTGAAGGCTTTAAAAACACCACCTGGCCTGATGAGTCTCAATTTTTGTTACAACATTCAGAGGGTAGGGACAGAATTTTGTGTAAACAACATGAAAATATGGATCCATCCTGTCTGCTATCATCGGTTCAGGCTGCTGCTGGTAGTATAATGGCGTGGGAGACGTTTTCTTGGTACACTCTGTCCCCCTTAGTACCAACAGAGGATCGTTAAAATGCCACAGCCTACTGGAGTATTGTCCCTGACCATGTCCATCTCTGTATGACCACAGTGTACCCATCTTCTGATGGCTATTTCCAGCAGAATAACACATAATGCCATATTCACATCATGGATGTGCAGCTACAAATCTGCAGCAACTGTATGATGCTATAATGCCAATAACATCTCCCCTATTTCAATGAATGTCTTGGGCTTTTTTGCTTTTTATTAGAGAAATCAGTGATGAGGGACAGGAAAGCACAGAGCAAGGCAGTGAGGAGATTCAGCAAAGAGTCTTGGATTGGAATTAAAAACAGGCTGCTGGATTTAGCCTTGCAGTATATAGTCACCTGCTTAAATTGTGAGCTAAACCAAAGATCTCAGAGGAATGTTTCCACTACCTGTGCCATATTGAATATAGACCGTTCTGAAGGTAAAAGGGAACTCCAACCCAGTACAAACAAAGTGTACCTAATAAAGTGTCTAACGAGTATATAGACCAATGCTCCCTCCTGTGTTTTCTATTGACATCTTCTGGAGCTTCTGATGAAGTTAGTTTTGTAAGTACCTAAGATTATTTCATCTAATTGTTCAACGAATTGTTAGTATAGTTTTTTCCATTAACAATATGCTTTGATCCATGCTTAAGTTTTAATTTATAAAGAACTCTGTTGTATTTCTTCTGCTGTGTCAATAAATTATTAATAAATTATCGACATCAGTGTTTTTAATTTTGATTCATATCTCCCCTAAATAAGAACAATGCATTTAAGAGACACTTTGTGGTTCAGCAAAAGGAGTAGAACCTGAAAATTACTGAAAATCTTGAAAATAAATCTTGAAAGTTGAACACTAAATGTTGCTCTTCTTCTTCATGCTTCTTCTTCATAAGGTCTCTTTTATCCCCACTGCGTCTTGTCTTCTTAATGGCAAATAATTGTCCTTGAACTTTCTATCATTTCTATCACCGGGGCGATCGTGGCTCAAGAGTTGGGAGTTCGTCTTGTAATCGGAAGGTTGCCGGTTCGAGCCCCGGCTCGGACAGTCTCGGTCGTTGTGTCCTTGGGCGAGACACTTCACCCGTTGCCTACTGGTGGTGGTCAGAGGGCCCGGTGGCGCCAGTGTCCGGCAGCCTCGCCTCTGTCAGTGCGCCCCAGGGCGGCTGTGGCTACAACGTAGCTGCCATCACCAGTGTGTGAATGTGTGTGTGGATGGGTGGATGACAGGTTGTGTAAAGCGCTTTGGGGTCCTTAGGGACTAGAAATGCGCTATACAAATACAGGCCATTTTACCATTATTATTGTTATTATTATTTCATAGTATTGTTCTGTTTATTTTTATCCTGCTGCTAAACTAATTTCCCCTTGTGGGACAATAAAGAAATTGAATTGAATTGAATTGAATAACACCATCTGTGGGCCTTGTTAAAACACCTTTTTCACAGCGGTTAAAATCCAAGGCCAAAGGTGGATGAACATGGCTGCACAGCTATGTTGAGTGAAAGCCAGAAGCATGACATCGCTGAAAAGGAGTGAAAAATGTCAGCTCATTCAGGCTTTTACAGAGTATTTCAAGCTCAATGCTGCGACAGTAAGTGTTGCAAGCAATTTTGCAATCTTGGTTATCAACACCTAAATATGATTAATACTATAAAAAAAATGAGTGCATGTGGAGTATTTTGCAACATCTGCACATTACAGGCTCTGGTTTAATGTGGTTGTGAAAAATGTTCGGGATTTATTCATCCAGGTGGTGATGAGAGGATGCCCTCACTTCCTGTGAAGCAGATTTCAATCTTTCTACCAACTCGAGCGTTTCCACCAAGTCATTATTCATGATTATATTAAATTTTATTTTTACATGTGACATTAACTGTGTAGTTTTGCATATCAAAATACATTGGCAAACCTGATTATATTCTGTGCTTTCAGAAGTGAGCAGAAGCTGAATATGGGGTGTATAAAAATAAATTAGTAATGGCCCTCTCTTTACTGTGAGGCACTTTTTTGTCAGGCTACTTGAATCTCTTTTGCAAGGCAGATGGACACCAGTGGGCTGGAAGTCTTAAAGCCTGGTTAGGACTTCACTGCTCTAACCTTTATGAAAATGTCAAGATTATTCACAGAGGGAACCCAAGCTGAATAAATGACTATGAAAGATATATTTTCCTGACCTTAAACCTGTAAGGTAAACAGAAACAAAGGTGGTGGGATTGGCGACTGGCAGCACAATCCTGTCAAGGTTTCAGTCAAATACTTGAAATATACAGATTCCATTTAAAATTTCATGATGTTTAACAGACTCTTTAACAATAAGAAACCCATTTTTATAATTTACTGTAGCTGTGACTGTCTATGGTATGTATTAGCACGGTAGCATGGTGGTTAGCACTGTTGCCACACCGCAAGAAGGTCCTCAGTTCAATTCCACCATCAGGCCGGGGTCTTTCTGTGTGGATTTTGCGGTTTCCTCTACCCGTCCAAAGACATGCAGTTTGTAGGGATAGGTTAATTGATTCATCCAAATTGCCCATAGGTGTGAATGTGAGCGCAAATGGTTGTGTGTTAGCTCTGCGACAGGCTGGCGACCTGTCCAGGGTGTACCCCACCTCTTGCCCTATCACAGCTGGGATAGGCTCCAGCGCCCCCCACGACCCTGAAAAGGATCAGCAGAAGCAGATGGATGTGACTGTATACGGTATATCTTAAAACAGCGAATAGAACAACAACAAATAGCTAATATTATCAGCTCCTTCACAGCTTTTAGCCTAATTTCTCCCATACACTTTAGTAAGAAGACATCATGCTTTTTGAGTTTGAAAACTCCAGCAGCCCACCTCCAGTGTGAGCAACCATGCTTGGATGACCTGTTAGTCCTTAACTCTGCTGCTTCTTCTCCTCCAATCTGTCATGACAAACACACTCTTCATATTTCATGCCGTCACTGTATACGTTGGATCAGTTTTGACCCAGACCAATAATTCCCTCATAGTAAGTGTGTATAGCAAATTCTCAACTACAAATCTATTTAGAATACATAAACAGCCCGTCTGACATTTATAAATGGATGATTAATACTCAATTACTGTTTTACAGAGCACAACCTCACTTATACATCATAAAGAAATCCTCATAACTACCATCTATGATGTGTGATATTAATTCAATATTATTATTGTTTACACTACTGGTCAAAAGTTTTAAAACACCCCAGTTATTTATTGAAAATTGTGCAGTTTAATATCTCATTGCACTCTTAAATGAAAGCGTAGTACACATAAGCAATGGAGTTAAAAAAAAGAAATCAGAGAATACATTTATGGACCAAAATGTGTTCTAAACTTTTGACTAATCAAAGTAGCCACCTTTGGTAGACATAACAGCTGAACTCATACGTGGCATTCTTTCTACAATAGAAATCAAATATTCTCCAGAAAAGCTCATATCTGTTTCAGACCTTCCCAAAAATGTGGCACTTCTAGGTTGCTTTGCTTTCACTCTTCTGTCCAGTTCATCCCAGACCAGCTCAATGGGGTTTAAGTCTGGAGACTGTGGTGGCCACTTCATGTTTTCAAGCTTACCATCATGTTCATTGTTCCTGAGGTATTTCTTACATAGCTTGGACTTATGTTTTAGGTCATTATCTTGCTGTAAGATGAACCCCTGACCAACTAGGTGTATACCAGAGGATATTGCATGGCGCCCCAAAATGCTGTGGTAGTCGTTTTGGTTCAGGGTGCCTCTCACTCTGTGCAATTCACCGACCCTGGATCCAGCAAAACAGCCCCAGACCATCACACTTCCTCCTCTATATGATGCCACTCTTTTTGTAGCAGCACGCTACTTTCTGCAGTACAATACTGTTCAACTGGAGAGTATGGTACCACAGTGTGCTCCAACACTGCTTTTACGCAGACCGGGGGGTTGTAAGTAATCCAGAAAAGTTGGAACACCTGTAGAAGTAGCACCAGCTTTCAAGGCCTGACCAACCTCCTTTGCTGCAGAACAGCTTGTTAACACATTTTGTGTTCCATGAAAAAGGCCTTTTTTTATAATTCTGAAATGTACGTATTTTTCAGTTTTAATAATGTATACTTAGGGCCCGGTGGCGCCAGTGTCCGGCAGCCTCGCCTCTGTCAGTGCGCCCCAGGGTGGCTGTGGCTACAATGTAGCTTGCCATCACCAGTGTGTGAATGTGTGTGTGAATGGGTGGATGACTGGATATGTAAAGCGCTTTGGGGTCCTTAGGGACTAGTAAAGCGCTATATAAATACAGGCCATTACCATTTACTTTATTGATCCCCTTGGGGAAAGTCCTCTCTGCATTTAACCCATTCACTCTGTGAAGCAGTGGGCAGCCATTGGGCACCCAGGGGGCAGTGTGTAGGGACGGTACCCTGCTCAGGGGTACCTCAGAGTAGCCCTTTAGTGGATTTGAACCCCTGACCTTGCGATCATGGGGCCACCACGCTACCTACTGAGCTGTCAATATCAAAACAGGTCAAATTTGACCTGAACAGTATGTAAGAGTTAAGTGCCTTCTATCAAATTCTTTGGTGCTTGAGGAAACTGGAGTTTTCTCTGCCAGTTTCTGGGCTCGCTCTCATTGGGATTTCCACATAGAGCCTTTTGTCCTGCTTCTGTGAAGCTGATAGTGTTTACGACCCTCTTTTTAATTTGGTATTTTTTCTGGCCTCCTTCTTTCCTGTCACCTGTATCTTTCCTGGTTCAGAATTACTTTCCACCTAGGAAAAGGCACACAATATCCGTGGTGTCACGAGAGTGTCACAGCACAAAAGATATTCAGAAGGATTTTAGCAATTCACTCCATGTGTTTCTCTTTGAGGACTTCAGGTTCGTTGAGATGCCTTTGGCTCTTCTTCACCTTTGGAGAAATAAAGCATTTTTGAATATCACTGCTGACACACTCACTTTGTGAAATATAACTTGAACTGAAAGGTTCCACCACAAAACACACCAACCTTTGAGAACTACCTCAGCCCCTTTCTCCTCTGCCTTCCTCACACCTTCTTCAGTACTTTCAAGAAATGGCCCGACATAAGTAAATACTTTCATGTGTTGCTTTGCTCTAAAGGACCTGAACTCATTGATACCATGGCCATGTTTGTACATTGTGAGTATCAAACCCATAATTGTGCATAAGCATTTTGATTTCAGTTTCTTTGCAGGTACAGATGTAAATCATTGGCCATGTTTCATGACCAAGGTGTCAGCCGGTGCTGCAGATAACATAAAAAGCATGTTTGAGCATTTTTACTCCACCAGCACTGCCATGTATCCATCAGGGCTTTGGTTTGTATCACAAGTAGCTGAGTCGACTGAGTAACTGGCCAAGTAAGCGTACTGAAAAAAAGTTAAAAAGCCTATAATGACAAATTCATTTATAGTGTATTTCAGCCCACACTTGGCTGAATTCACACTGAAAATTCTGCTTTAGCAATAAATAATAACCTTGCCACCCTCTGATCACCAACACTCGGTACAGAACATCTAAGAAAGAAAATACCAGAAAGCAGCTTCTGTGGAAACTGTCAAGTGTCAGTTTTTCTATCCCCTCTGTCCTTTTACTCACTTGGTTGAGCTTGATTGATACTGCAGCGCACCATTCCTTCTTAATCCTATGCATTTTTAAAGAACTAGTGGGATGCTTGCTGGGAACTAATTTCCAATGACTCTAACCATATTGTAATAAGGCAGAGATAGTGCTGTGGTGGCGCTTTGTATCGATTCAAGGCAGAGGTCTCTGAATTGTGATTCATTACAAAACCCAGCAAAGCAAAATAGAGAATTAAAACGCCCTCCTGTGCTGGAAACTTCGGGGGGATATGTGATGTAAGTGTATGCCCCTGCTTCTCCAGCTTTACATGCTCAATCGAAAGTTCATCAGTGCATACTGGACGTTACTGAACAATATTAGTGACTCACAGAGGCACAGAAACCAGACAGAGCTGCCATTTCACAGCTGCCCCTTCACCAATATCAGCTACATATTTCAGTGCACAATAACCCAGGGAGGTGCAAAGACTGTTTGCAGGCTATGTTGAATATTTTAACACCTCTGCATATTGTTCTTGTACTAGAATTGTTGTTCATCTTAAAATGCCTGTAGCAGCTTCATCTCTCAAATTGCTCCTCCTGTTGGGAAGAGCCGGTTCCACAGAATAATTTACATATGGCAATCACTGAGTTATTAAAAATTGTGTCAGAGGAGATGCCGTAAATACACTCACACTTCTCTGTATACACAAACACAAGAAGGCAGTCCAGTTGGACTCAGCACTTGCAGTCGCATCGGCTTAAAAACTCTGATCATTATCCGGAAAACCCAGCACAGCTGATGTCTCTGAGTGATGTTTGTTTATGGTTTCATGATGCTTTGCACTGCAGAGCAATCTGATAGGAGACTTCAATATGAAGCCACCCAAACCAAAGAACAGGGATGAATTTTAGCAACAGAACCATAGCATGCACATGTTTAATGGGACTGCACTGCTGTTGTTTTGCCACAGTTTCATCAGGCCATTAACAGCTGACAACACAATAGTAGTGTAGTTATTCCATTCCCATAGACATCCTCCTATTAAATTAAAACCAGTTTTCTTATTGCATATGTCACATATAGACAAGAAGACATGACGGCTAAAGGGTCAAGTCACCAATTATTTGCATCAGCATTGCTGCACCAGATTATCCAAGACAATCATCTACATGAATGTATAACCAGATTTGTGAGTATAAAATGAGGCCTAAGATGCAGAAGAAGAAGAAAAAAACAGCAATACACACGAGAAAACAACCCAAACACTTCAGCAAAACAACAAAGCTTTCTAAGGGTCCCTCTATCATCATTTGGCTGACAGGCGGGTCTGTGTGTGACAGGCTCAGATGAAAAGTGTATCTGGGAAAGCTTTCTAATGAGAACAGGGAGTGTCCGTTAGAGCTTTAATCTCAGTCTCGCAGCAAAGGGGATGTAAAGAATTTGCAACTGTGATGTTAAATAATGGCAGAGTGTAATGAAGTGACACAAATTGATATTAATTTGCTTGTTGATACAGTGGGGTCAGGAGGCATACAACCTACGGACATCTTGCTTGGGGAAGCTGTTGAGAAATGGCTTTTTCTGCCAACGGGCAGAACACTGTGCACAGCCTGGGCCATTCACACAAAAGACATCCTGAAGACTCTCTGTGTGAACAAGGTTTTTGTTGTTTCCTGAAGGAAACTATATTCATTGTTGCAAGATTGTTAAGGCAAAATGATTGTGCTGTCAGTGCATATGCTATGCCAGATATTGGGTAGTTAACTAACCCAATGTGGTCCCCAGAGACAAGCTTGATAACAATTGGTGGAATAATGTAAAAGAAATTCATGCAACAAGAGCTCGACGGCACTGCAAACAGAAAAACAAATCCCCACAGGCATTTTTATACATACATCACAGTCCCCTTCATTACCTTACCAACACCCCCACCTGACACATATAAACACACACATACATATACTGTCTTTGCATTTGGTCATAGACAGTTTGATACCACTGGTGTACCCAGAGCTATGTGGATGTCTGTATGTTTGCTTGAGTCTTTGTGGTTCTTTGTGCGATTCCTTTATGTCATTGTCACTGCAGACCACATCACAGCCATGTAGACTTCTCAAATCCCAGGACAGCTGAAGTGTGTTTTAAGAGTTGAAAAAGTTCACTACATTAACATCTTTAGGAAGTGTTACCGTACTGTGCAAAAGTCTTGTGCTACTCCTCTATCCTTTATATGAGGACCCAAACTTTCATGTTATTTTTGTAATTGGTCTCGAGTAGGGGTGGGTTTAAAAAAAAATTGATTTCCCAATTCAAATCAATTTTAGTTTGAATAATGCAATATCGATTTGTTAAGTCCTAAATCAATTTTTTTTATATAAATGTACACTGAAAAAAAGTGATTGGCCATCTCTTAGATTTATGTAAGCATCTTGCTTGTATTTAACACAATTGCCTCGTGCTTTAAAGTTAAGTGTAACTATATAGTGTAGAAACTACATTATATGCAGAGAGGGTAGATTAAATTGTTCATATCATGTTAATATGTGAAGTAAGTCAATAATATAGCAATGTTAAATCTCACGACACTGCATGGGATTTCAGTCTCGCACGCTTTGGATTGTGGTTTGAGGAAGGCATCCATCTTAGTCAAGTCAAGCAACCCCCTCTACTTTTTTTGGTACACCGAAAAAAGTAGAGGGGGTTGTTACATTAAAAAAGTCCAAAAAAGTTACAATTACCTTGTAATTTGAACACAAAAATGTTTCTATCTTAAACATAATTAAATCATGTAGAATTTGTATGAAATTCAACAACTTAATTTGTTCTTGTTGAGATGACATGATGCAATCTAATACGAGTGGTTAGTTGCTGGACTGGTGAAATTCACAAGATCGCACGAGATTTCAAACTGCAGGAAAATCACTGGAGTTGTAAGAGGCAGACAACTACACACAAACACCACGTATATGCTATCGCTATTTATTGTAGTCTAACCCAGTGGTCCCCAACCCCCGGTTGGGCCTCGGACCAGTACCGGTCCGTGAGTTGTTTGATACCGGGCCGCGAGAGTTGAGGCTCAGGTGTGAAATGTATAGTTTTCAGGGTTTTTATCGGTTTTCAGCGTTATTTTGTTATCGTTTTTATCGTTAACTCGGTTTTCCTGGGTCTTTTCACATGTGTTATGAATAAATGTTCTTTTTTTCGGTACCGGTGCTAGTTTTATTTTGTTGTATTTATCCGCGACACCTTAAAGGCCGGTCCATGAAAATATTGTCGGGCATAAACCGGTCCGTGGCGCAAAAAAGGTTGGGGACCTCTGGTCTAACCTGTCAAGGACAAAAACGTACAGAAAATTCTGCATCAAGCCTTGAACTTTCCTACTTTTGTTAAGCCTGGATTGATGGCATGGTGGTTAGTGCTATTGTCTCACAGCAAGAAGGTCCTTGGTTCAAATCCACAACCTGGCTAGCTTACAGTGGTTTCTCTCTGGGTGTTCTGGTGTTCTCCCACAGTTGAAAGTCATGCAGTTATTGGAGTTATGTTAATTGGTGGTTCTAAATTACCTGTGAATGTAAGTGCAAATGGTTGTTTGTCCGGTGAGCTGTCCACAGTGTGACCTGCCACTTTAGGTTTATTCCCCAACCCCTCTGCAACCAGGATAAAGATAGGAGGGTGGTAGTTGTTGTAGATCCATTCACTTTTTATGGTACCCAGACTGAACATTATGTAATATGAAGACAATATGTAGTATTTAAGTGACCAAGTAGTATTGAGGTAGAAGTTATTGAATAGTGTCGAAATAAAATGACAAAATTGTGAAGGATTAAAACAGGGCTGCCCAATCCCAGTCCTCGAGAGCTACTATCCTGCAGCTTTTAGATGCATCCCTACTCCAACACAGCTGAATCAAATGGTTTGATTACCTCTTCAGCATGCCATCATGTTTGGCAAAGGCCTGATAACAAGCCATTCATTTGATTCAGGTGTGTGGGAACAAGGATGCATCTAAAAGCTGCAGGACGGTAGCTCTCGAGGACCGGGACTGGGCACCCCTGGATTAAAATATTCCAAGAGCTCAACTTACTTCATCTAAACATGTTTTAATCGCGTTTTATCAACACAAAATGCACAAGTTTATTGAATATGAATAAGTTGTGTTGATTTAACTCAGTTGTTTAAGTTTCTGCCAAAGCAAAACATTTGTGTGCAACCAATATCCACTATTGAGTTAAGTAAATCCAACATGGCCTTTTTTTCAGTGTATTTTGCCTGAAACCCCGGAATCTCAGTGTGAAGTGTAAACTATTTCATCAGATGCCAAACAGTTAAAACAGCAATTAAAGTTGAAAGAGCGGATAAACAGAGGCCCTGTGCTTCGTACGTCGCTTACTACATCCAAGATCAAATGAAACATCCAAGACCAAATCATCGCGCTAACTCTGAGCTCGCTATTCCGGTTCCCCGAACACACCTGTTGTTGACGATTAGTATAGCTGGATGAAGTAATGTGAGATCACTGGGTGGCCCAACAGGGGCTACGCATCGATAGTAGAAACATTGATCGGCAACCCTTTGATTGGTCGGCGAAAATGTCGAAGGAGCGCGCTCGGTATTTTTCGGCAGCAGAGCAAGAACTCTTGAGTGAGGGATTTCAGGAGTTTCAGAGTTTAATTAAAACGCAAGGGAACACTGCAAAGGCTGCAAAAGCAAGGAGAGAGGGCTGGCAGAAAGTTGCTGACAAATCAAACTCGTAAGTAATTCAATAATAACAATAATAATGGAGTGGATTTATATAGCGCTTTTCAAGGCACCCAAAGCGCTTTACAATGCCACTATTCATTCACTCTCACATTCACACACTGGTGGAGGCAAGCTACGGTTGTAGCCACAGCTGCCCTGGGGCAGACTGACAGAAGCCAGGCTGCCATATTGCGCCATCGGCCCCTCTGGCCAACACCAGTAGGCGGTAGGGTAGATTTATCATATCACACCATATTATCCAATATTATATTACATTATATTATATTATAATATGTTATATTATATCCCCTTTCACATTAGAGCCACGACAGGACCCACTAGAACATGGGAACAAGTAAAAGTGAAATATAAGAATATTCTACAGAATGGTAATATTTATCACTTATATTGCTTGTCGTCTCTTGGAAAGAGACCCTGAAATAATCTGTTTGTTTGTTCATAACAGCAACCAAGAAAAGGGCAGAGCAAAAAAAGACAGGTGGTGGTCCTGCACCCCCTCGTCAACAAGTTGGTTAAGTGAATAATACCCTCACGGGAAAATCGATATCTCTCTATGAGCACACTGTCGCGCTGAGCTAAAGGATCCTGTCTGTCCCGCAATATACGCTGAATTCTGAGGACTCTCCTTATCAATCTTGCACCTTCCGCAATGGGTTGCTCGCGTAAACGGACAGGACATGGCTGCGACAGGCTTCCCAAATCCACCTTCGCTTTTATAGCCGTGGTCTCTCATCTTGATTACACGAAGTAATTTACAATTACTACTCTGAAATATGAATTACATCTGTAATAATCACATACATGTAATAGAATGTTAATAGTACATTTCCCTTTTTTAGGGAATGACCTGTATGTATCTGTGTGAAATCAATAAAAGGATCAAGTGCTGCATTATCTTTAGTTACATTGATGTTATTTATTTATGGTGAAACAGTGGTGGAATATCGCTGTTGCTTTCGTATGAATGACGCGGACATACCTGCGTGGCCGCGATCTAATCCTGTTTACATAAAGTAAACCTGCTCCCCAGCAGGTTTACGCTTACGGCTCTGTTGCTATGACAGCAAGTCCCGGATGGGCTTCGGGGAACCGAACGATCCAGGATCACGCGAAATCGTCAACAATCTCATCCAGCTAACTCACTTAGCGCGGTACGAAGAACAGGCCCCGAGTCCGCAAAAAGATGTAAACACAAAGCGCGACCCGACAGCATGTACGGACATGCCATCGAGTGCTAAGAGACGACATCTCTCAGATACTGAAGCTGCAGGTTTCGTCACTCTCTGACCAAAAACTACGCTTCACATTTGATAAATATCGTCATTAATTCCCTCTCACTTTGGCAGTTTTACTTTCACCACGATAAAATCGCACTTCCTGCACAGCTCTCTCTCTGTCAGTGTACTTCAGGAACAGTTTCCCATGATAAATCTCAATTTTCTGCATTATTCGCTTGCTTATTATGCAGCAGTCTACTGTTGTGTCCAGCACTGTTGGCGGTAGTTTTAAAAAAAAAAAAAGACAAGAAAGCTTCATTTCTGCTGTTTCAATACCAAAGAAATTTAAACTTTTGCAAATTATGCCAAATTGCAAAACACTTAGCTGTGTCTCTAATAAACGTCTGTAAGTTTGCTCTGCTTCACTTCAGCAGCATCAGGTAATGTTCATATGTTGATTCATGGTTCTCTCTAGTTTTTCATCTACTGCAGAATATTTTTACGGCAGTTATCTGCTATAAAAAGCCAGGGAAGGGAAATCTCCTTCATATTTTTCTTTTTTATCCTCAGTTACTTTGACACAAAGGCATCTGCTGTGATGCTTGCACCTCTGATGAAGTCTCACAAGTGTCAGCTTTGTTTTTATTCAGAAATATAAAAATATGGATACGTACTGATAAATGATCAGAATGTTAATATTTCTGACTGTCTGAGTCAAAATTGAATTGAATCAAATGGAATCGTGAAGTGAATCGAATCTGGCAGAGGTGGGACCAAGTCATTGTTTTGCAAGTCTCAAGTAAGTCTCAAGTCTTTATCCTCAAGTCTCAAGTCAAGTCTCAAGTAATGTCAGGCAAGTCAGAGTCGAGTCTCAAGTCACTGGTGTAAAAGTCCAAGTCAAGTCACAAGTCTGAAACTTTGAATTTCAAGTCCTTTCGAGTCTTTAAAAAAAAAAAAAACGAAAAAATAATGTTGCAGTTATGCTAAATGTAAATATTAGACCATGTAATTTTAAAATCTGTGTTTTTCTCAACACATGACAAAATAGTGAACTTAGAAAATATACACAAATTGTGAAATTGCACCTCTTTAAAATGCAGCTCAATTAAACCTAGCTCCAAGAATAGTTTTCACCGACAGTTCTGAGATAAGCTGCATGTTATTCTTGGATGCGGTTGTAGGACCGGCTTTAAAATCGCATGACAAAAATATCATACACATTAAAAAAAACTGTATCACCAACATAGCCTGGAAAACATTTGCTAGTTAGATGAAGTCAGCTATCTCATCTTAGCATATTTATATGCATATTTATAATCATACGGTTCTTGGAGTGAGTGCATACACTCATGAAGTTTAGTAACTTCCGGTCACTGCAACAAGCCCAGGTACAGTTTACCGACAGATGGGTGCAGGACCTTGAAATGCACCGTGTAGAACGAAAGACCATCGTACGTATCATAAGTTTACCAGTCTCACAAATCGTCGTCATAAATATACATTCCTTAACCGTTTATTAATAGGACCTTTGAGCTCAACGGTAATTAATTAGTAGTGGAAATAATTTCTGGTAGCATCACAGAAATGTAGCAGTGACAATAATACTGTATGCTGTAATCGTACTGGGCAATTAGTGATACAAAAAACCTGTTTTATCCTGTGAATAAAAGCATATGTTTTTGTCAATGTACCATAATAACAGAAGCGAAACGCAATATTGTGTCAGGACAATTCACTATTTATGCACAATAAATAAAGGAGCATAGCGCGACAATTTCTGTTCAGCGCCAGACTTGCTTGTAACCTATATCACCAATTATGTTATGAAAATGACGTATTAACTACTAAAAAACACTGACCTTCGTGTAAATGCTTGGAGCAGACTAACCTGTGAGCTGGAGTGTTCTGGGACGTTATATTTGATCTTTGAATGGCTGCAATCCAGGCCATCCGTCGCATCTTTGTTACTTCGGAAACATGGCTTGAACAATTTCTCTTCAACGACGTAATCCGATAACAACCGATCTCTTTACCCGTCGGCTTCCCGTGGCTGTCATGCGACCGGCTATTGCAGTTAATAATACAACGGCTTCTTGACATTTTTGTGTTTCTTTTTATCGCTGTATAACTGATTTTAATTGAAAGCCTGCGTGCGCTAGTACCGCTTGCCACGAGTTCCCAGAATCCTTTGCGGTTCTACCCGTGAATGACGTCACATTTTCAATCTCTATATAATATGCATGTTAAATTTTATATTTGGGGTAAAATATCAAGTCTTTTCAAGTAAACCGGTTCAAGTCCAATTCAAGTCCCAAGTCATTGGTGTAAAAGTCCAAGTCAAGTCACAAGTCTTAGAACATTTTTTCAAGTCAAGTCTAAAGTCATAAAATTAATGACTCGAGTCTGACTCGAGTCCAAGTCATGTGATTCGAGTCCACACCTCTGGAATCTGGACCTCAGAATAGAATCAGTTATAGAAATCAGTGACGATGATCCCCAGCCTTAGTTTTGAGTAATGTCCCAAAAGTTGATTCTGTTCATCTGGACGTAGCGTTTTCAGTGGGAGAAACATTTGGTGAAATGAATTCATGAATTGAAGTGACTTCTTCAGTCTCAGCTGACTGCAGGTTTCCCCAACCTTATAAACAGTACATTTGTATGATGAATGAAACTAGCACCACTGGCAAACAATGTGCTGTGAGATTAGTTTCTTGACCATTAATATGCAAATTGTCATTGCCATGATGATTAAGCATGGATCAAGACGTCTTGAGCGACAGTTTTCCAGACTTTTCTGTGGACACTGATTGCTTTTTCACTCATTTTCGAATCAGTCCTGCTACCTGATGTTTTTAGAAAGTTTTGTTGTTGTTGTTATTATTTATTAAACCACTTAACAACACTAACCTATGAATCATTAATCAAAAAGTCACCTAATTCAAGGGACGAACCAGTCTGCATCTACACATAACAGACAATATAAATACATAATTTGTTCCCATTTCTTCAGCTGAATCTAAGACAAATCCCCAATATAAGACAGTTTGAAAGAAATAAAATAGTATTTTAGGACTAGCAAAGAACTAATAACCAAAACTTTGTCAGATCTCTACATGGTGTGCACTGTCTCCTTAAAAGTTTTGAGGAAACTGGATAAGTGGAGGACAGAATAAGTAGTTACAGGTGTAAACACAATCTAAAGCAGATGAACAATATTTGAAAACCACATTCTTAAGAAATGAACCAACAAAGATCTGACAGGTACAACTGGCCCTTCAGTTGATCCATCGGCTGCTCACTAGAGCAGCATCAGAAACAGTCTTGCTGGAAGGGTGGCTGTCAAGAAGCCATTCTCTGTCAGGGATAAAAGGTTGAGATATGACAAATTACACGATAGAGCTACTTCCAGCTAGCTCTGCATGGTTGATTTTCACATCAGATGCCCTTCATGATAAAAACCGCAAAAGGATTTGTGTCCCCTCTTTGGATCAAGCCCGGTTCTTTCACTCATCAGGTACACTATAAAATCTAATTAGGTCCAGAACTTTTTACAAACGTGTTGCCTCAAAAGAACCAAGCGAACTATGTTTGGACAACTTATTCATTGCAAGTGATAAGCATCACTAGTAAAAATGATGCACTAAGAATAACTTGATTTTTACTAGTAATGCTTACGGAAGCGTAGAGCTGCCACCCAGGCAAAAGAAAAATAGAAGTATATCACGTTATTACAATACACATAATTATCACGTTTGTACAGTATAAATATTATATTGTACGAACGTGATAATTATGTATATTGTAATAACGTGATATTATATTATATAAACATGAAAAGTATATTGTTAGAATGATAAATTTTTCACGTTATAATGTGATATACTTCTATTTTTCTTTTGCCTGGGTGGCAGCTCTACGCTTCCATAGATACTAACTGTTTACCCACCGACAAACATTTCAAGTTCCATTAAATTAAAAAAATATTTGTTGTAACTTACTGTTTTTAATTTTTTCTTACTAAATTACTAATGCAACTAAATCACATTATGTTTTATCATCATTGAATGCAAGAGATTCTTAGTAAAACACTTAATAAAGCACCCACATTTGCTCAATATGTTCTAGAAAAAACTAGTGCCAACCATGCGGACTGATCTGTGCGAGCGAGGAGGAAAGCAGTGACAGGGCATTTTCAAACCATGTCGTTTTGTCCTTCTGCTGAAGGGTGACGGTCTTTTGTCTGTTTCTCTGCAAAATCATCTGATAATGAAATAAAACAAAATAAAATGACCATTTCATAAGGTTTATTTAAAGTTACGGGGGCATTTGTATGACCTAAGAAGCAGTCTCTCAATCTAGTTCTTTGTTTTTGTCTAAAAAAAATACACAAAAGTCCAACAGTAACATAAACTGCCAGATAATGAAGTGAAATAATAAAATATAGTGAAGCAAGGATAGGTAAAGCAGGCTACCTGTGAGTTGTAACCTACTTGAGTACAATATAGAGGAAATGTTACATTCTACCATTGAAGAAAAATTTCCAGCTTACTTAGTTTTTTCTAATTTAAGCCAACTCTAACAACTTTAAGCCAAAACTGAGTCCAATTTTTATTTTTGATTAAGCACAATATTAGGTTTTACAATGCAGATGTGTAAACCAATAGACTACACTCTGGTGTACACAGGAACTGGACTGAAATCATCAGTGGCAACAGGTTTTATAGATTGATAAATCCAAATTTGAATTAGTTGGTTCAGTATGTATTGAGGAGGTCAGGAGACAGTTGTCTACAGCCATCTGTAGAACAGATTGGAGCGTCTGTGGCTGTATTTCAGCCAGTGTTGTTGGAAATATTGTCTAAACTGACAGATGTAAACACAGAAAAGAACTGACAGATTTTTATCCACCATCCAACACCATCTGAAAAGCATCTGATTGGCAACTGATTAATTTATCACCATGACAATGATCCAAAACACAATTCCAATGCAGTAAAATCCTATCTGATTAGATAAACACACAATGGAGCACAATCAGTCATGGACTGGCCTCCCTAGAGCCCAATCTTCAACGTTATTAAAGTGATGTGTGATCATCCTGATGGAGAACACAACAAAAGGCAGCAATCATCCCAAGAAGGGCTTTGAGTGTCCTTCAAGAAGCCTGGAGTACTATTCCTAAATACTACTTAAAGAAAATATGAGAAAGCTTGCCCAAGGGTTCTGGCTGTGTTGAAGAATAAAGGCGGTCATACCAAATACTGACTTTTATACTTGTTAGAATTGTACCAACTCTGTTTTTGCCTCATATACTGTATTTCAATGTATGTTTGCACATGTTTCAATAAATCATTGCGCCTATTTCCCATTACGCTAGCTAAATATAAAGAAATGAGACTTTTGTAGATTACTGTAGACGCTTCAAAGGATGGAAAAGCTCATTACTGCAACGTTAACCCGGATGGCCTGAGTTTCTACTTCATCCACAGAGTATTGGTGGAAGATCTTTATCAACTCTCTGGAGATGCTATTAGCAGAATGACCAAAGCCAATAACAAGCAGCTTAGTTACTGTAACAAAATGAGTAACAAGATGAGCATTAAAAACCCCAAACAGATCCGCAATGAGTTTAGCACCGTGTAGCTTTTTCCATGCAGTGCCTTTGAAGTTTACACCTTATTTTCTTGCAATAAAGACAGTGTGAGAATTTCACAGTAGGGAAACCATATGAAGCCGAATGACCCACTGTATGGAGATGAGCTCCCAAGCTGGTGATGGCAAGTTCATTTGAATAAAATTAGTTTCACCACCCGCTTTTGAGAAATAGGCATTTGTCACAATGACACTTGATTATCATGTCTTAGTGCTCCTTCCCTCGTGTTGCCAAGCATTCATTTTCTAGCCTTGTTTAAGCACTGTTGTCAGCATTAATATGCACTGGACTACTGGCTGAACACTGGTACCTCAGCATCACCCAGCGGGGGGCTGCATGTCAGTGCAAAGGGTATGCATGGGCTACATCCCCTCTGTCCATCTGTGGCAATGGGATTCAGGGGGTTTATGTCAGCTGTCATACACGAGGGCATTCACAAAGATCACTGCATCTACTTCAAGCAAACCCTCTTACACAAAACATACTGTCTGTAATTTTCCATAGATTTAATACACCTTACCTTTTTTATTATTTTAGTAGATATAATAAGTGAAACCCAGAAACATAAAGGTCCAGTGAAATATTCCAAAAATCCTCATCTTATAACAAAAAACAGCAGTGTTCCTGATAAGCAATCCTGAGACCACGGCTATGGTGAATAAGACAGACAGTGATGTCTAGAAGGGTTTAGTAGCTGTCATCGAGTGAGCTCTTCTATTCCTGTTTATCCACGCCAAGTTGTGTCTAGAAAAATCATGAGTCATGAGTATTTTTCTGTGCTCTCTTGATGTTCGAATTGCCATCTTTTAAAAAAGCAAAAAAACAACAACATTTATTTCATTTTGGCTGCAATGTGTATAAATTGATTCCAAGACTCACATGTCCTATCGTTGCCTCAGTTAAAAGCTTGATTTGAGCCTGAGTTTGACTTAAAATTCAGAGCATATTAGCATTTTATGAGCCTATCCAAATGGAAATGCTGAGAAGCTCTATGTATGCAATTTATATAGTGACACATGCTGTTATGCTCATTAGAAGTATTTATGGGGGAAACGGGGTTTTCACACAGATCTCTCCATTAAAAGCCAGGCTAACGGCATAATGGTTCTACGTGACAAATATACAGCAAGAGGGAAAAGTTTTAGCTGCTGTAGATGTTTATATTCTTGTCCCAAATTCATGCTGCGGTAAGGCACAGACCCCAAACATATAGGCAGAGTCATGAAGCATTATTTTGAACAGCAAGAACAAGAACTCCTCGAACAGGTGGTGTGGCCCCCACAGAGTCTCATCTCAACTTCAAGGAGTCAGTCTGGGATTACATGAAGAGAGAGAAGAAATTGAGTCATATCCGAGATCCTTGGAAATATACGGCTGCCAAGCCCCTTGAAAAATTGTGTGCAGGCGAATGTGGGAGATTTACTGTTTCAAGGAGATGGGTGGATGCACCAAATATCGATTTTTCTTAGATATTCTCTGTTTGCTGCGCGCTTTGTTTTAAGTTACTTGATGAATAAAACCAAATCATAGCCTTTGTTTCTGAAGGCAATCTTTACTTTTAGCTCAAAACATATTTGCACCGTATTCAATGTCTCACAAAAGTGTAGCAGCACAGAGAGAAAGTGCAGCAAGGAGAAATCATGAGTCACAGGGTTCCTGGGATAAAGTAATTCGTCCCCTTTTGCTTTCTCCATTCTCTCCACAAGGGTCGTCTCGTGTTTAGTCTCTATTCTTCACATGATAAAGTGCCTTTCATTTCCTCTCACTAAGGGAAGGAAAAGCGAATAGGTCCTTCTGCATTCATTAATCCGCTGACTGGCGTCTTCCTTTTTCCTCCCTTTCCTAGCTCAAAGAAGACAGAGCACAGGCAGATTTAATGTGAAGTGATGCTGAGGCTGCAGTGGCAATCACTATAGAGCACTGATGTCTGCAGAGGCAGCCTGGGCTCGGCGTTAAAGAGCAGCCATTAGCACCCTTTTTAATGAAGCACATCTCATAATGATATCTATTCTTTTCTCTTTACAGCCAATGAGAAGAAAGGAACAAACTTCCTGCCTCATGAAGCTGCCATTCTTGGTTGTCAATAGCTGTTCGGGGATAGTTCAGCTATGGAAACCAAAGTCACTAAGGAGCACAGTAGTACTTAAGAACCAGATGGTCAAAGCCCAGAGTGCACTCGCGCAATGTGATTTTTGAACATCACATCTAAAACGCATGGAAGATAACACTACATACCCTGCTAAGGAAAAAATAACTCCTGTGGTACTGGCAAATGTGAGTTTTAGATGTTAAAATGATAATAGAAACCCTGTGTTATAAACTGAAGATGGTGGAATTCAAAAAGTGGTGTTGGGATGGAAATTCGGTGAAAAATGTTTTATTTAAAGCCCGAAACACTTCTCTGAGCTACTGTTGTTGGCCACCAGTTCCTTTGGTTAGAATCATGTCTCATATGACAGTTTGAAGAATTACCATTTCAACTTATTTTCCCCACCCTCGTTCTGTGATAATAGATAAGAAAATGTGCAGTGCATTAGCTGTTTCTTAATGTAATTTGAATCTATCCAGTGTTTATTTAATAACAGACCTTCACAGGGACCAATTAACATTAGAAGAGACAGCTAGACCAAATCTCACTCACTTGAACAACTTCCAATAGCAGCGTTTCCCTAAAGACTCCTTAGAATATTTTTTTAAAAAGGGTGAGATTGCCCTAAACATTAAAAACACATTAGCTGCCTAATTTATAGTCAGTCAAGTTCTCAAGGAAAATCTTTGAGGGGAAGAAAGGAGTGATAGACTCAGACACTTAAATGTGCGAGGAACAATGGAGTATATCCAGAGATAGACTGCACTGTTTCATGAACGCAGCTCTTTGGTGGGAGATCTGGAGAGCACAGCGACACACTCAGAAGGAGAGAGAGAGGAAGACGGGAAAAGGGAGGAGAATCAAACCAAATGTGAGCTCCTTGTCATAAGAGGTACGTTAGTATCGAAGCACTTTGTGTAATGTGTAATGAGAGCTACTGCACCACCCTCCAGAAAGAGAGGCATAACAATAGACTGTGCAATGTCGCTGCAGTGTTTATCTTTGCCGGCGAAGTGAAGAATGTTTTTCATACTTCCAGACAGTGGCTTATTTTTGTAAATCACTCCAAAATGAACTGTTTAGCTTTATTGTTCAGCTACCGAGTTCCCATTTTCACGACAGCAGAGTAGCGGCGTATCTTGTGGGTTATTCCTCGCGCGATACAAAGCAGGCAATATTTTAAAAGTGTGACACAACATTTTTGGTGTGTGTACAAAGAGGCAGGGGTGGTGATGATAGGTCATTCAAGTTCACGCTTTATCTGTCAAATCAAAAGAAAGAAGGAAAAGAATGTGGTGGAATTGATTTTTTTTTTCTTTTCTTTAAGTATTTTCCGTGCAATATGCGCATTTCGCAGCAGAAAAGAGGAGCTGTGTTTGTGTAGCTGAAGAGCCCATATACCACATCTGAGGAGAAAAACCCCCAGCTCCTGCTCTCAGTTCACAAGAAACCAACTTCCCAACTCAGTTAACGGCCTACTAGCGCCCCCTGCTGTCAGATGAGGGAGATTGAGGGTCTTTGCAAGTGCATTTATTTTGTGCCTTCGCAACAGTCTATTTTTCACCCCAAAAATCCATCTGCTTTGCAAATTAATGCAGCAGGTGATACTACTCAGCGGGTCTACTAGAGAACAACAAGGTATACTCCACCCCACCCCCCCCCCTCCTCATTCAGAGCTGCAGAAAAATGATGACTGAAAGAATAAATGCATGTACTGACGTGGAATATTCATCAAAAACATTCAGAAGATAATTCCACGGCTCACAAGCCATTAAATCTGAATAAAATTTAAATGACCCCCAGTTCATTTGTCGGATTTAGTGTCTCGCTCACAAGTACGAAAACATTTGAAAACCATCTGCACAGGCAGCCAGAGATGCTGCTGAATGCAGATTACCTTCACTGGGTCCTGTGAACGTCACCTTCTCAAGGTTTAAGAAACACAATTACACTAACGGTGACGACAAACACGTGATGAGGGGTGGGAAATGTGTTATATTGTAGACACCTTTGACCTTGAAGCATAAGAGGCTTGATGGGCTTATTGATTAGCAATTCTCTGCAGACTGTGATAAATTAGATGAGAACCTCTATGGCAGTTGCGAGTATGTGCCCCATATCGATTCAGCCCAAAGCAGACAATAGAGAATGATGATTAATTTATTTTTTGTTCTTGTTCTTGTTTGTTTTATTGTTTTTTGCACATTTAAAAGCTCTTCCACTGTGAATTTCACACCTAGCATGAGTTCCATCAGTGGCAGTTGTGTTTTTCCTCAGGCTCCAGTAACACACAGCAAAACGCAAAGCGCCAAAGGGAGACGGAGACAGAGCGAACGAGAAGAGGCTTAATCTAAACGTCTCCCTCTAAACTGGAATTATCAGCTCCCGTTTTAATCTGCGAGGTGCGAAATATTTGAATTCCATTAGAGCCGCCCACTATAGTAGATTGTACTTTGCCCGCCTACTGGAATGCCAGCACTGCGCATAGCTTATTTGGCTATTCAACAGTGTGCAGCGCACACACAGACTAAGACATTGTTTAGTGTGTGGGAGCTCATTTTGGCAATGTTAGACAGTTAAGCTTTTGTTTCTGCAAGCGAGAGGAGGACATGCTGGTGGAAAGTCACGATATAGAGGGCTTGTAATGCCTCGTGCTTTTTGGAATAGCTTCAGAATGTGAGTGTAGCTTATAAATCTGCTGTTGTTCTACTTAAGTGAAAGAAATATTAGTATCAAAGTTTTTTCTGAACTGCAAAAAGAAAAAGTGTTCACACCCATGAAATACCACATGTCCATAATTACAATGAAACATGCAATAAAACAACAGAGTGATATTAGAGGATTCCAGCTCTTTTATAGCAGCGCTATCATCTAATAAACTATGACAGCTGGTTTAGGCCTTTGGTTGTTCCAGGGCAAAACAGCTTTAATCTGGTTTGGGGGGCCATAATGAAATGTGTTGTTCACAAGGAGGAGGGGAACTTGATATTGAAGTGGCCTCCATGGCAACAGTGCCAGAGAGTCCAATGTTTGGGAGGATTTTGAAACAGATTTGTTTGACTTCAGAGGAGATGACAATGTGACGAGAGGATGGGGGTGTTGAAGGAGTCGCATTTTCACGGTAAAAATCCCACTGGAAATCAAATTTGAATTCCTCTCTTGATCTTCTGGCTTTACAGCACAATTCTGTCTGTAGTGACTCGGTGGTTGTATTAAAGTAGTTGTCTTAAATCGTAGAACTTGTACAAACACATTAAAAGCATCGACAGGTGCTAAAATTCATTCTTCATGGATGATAAGTTGCTCACCTGTCCGCAGCCGCTCAAAGTCACAAATCAAATGCGATGGAAATTTATGCAGACCCTTTTTTCTTTTTCCTCCTGCTCTTTGCCCTTGATTGAGTGTGCTGTTGCTGTCACAGGTCAGTAATATGCCCTGTCCTTGCTCACCGCAGAGAGACAAACACACTCCCAATGCACAAATGGACAAATGTGGACGGTGTAAAATAAATGCTCTCCGTGGCGAGCAGCTTAAATGAAACATTACTGGAGAAGAACTGATAGCAGACGCGCGAGCAAAGACACATTTGAATATCAATGAAGAAAACACTCAGAAAGAATGCGATTAGGGGCTGTTCACAGTGTGGAAACAGAAATTTGTCTGTTTTCATTTTTAGTTCACATTTACAAACTTTATTTCTAGAAATGTAAAGTTTCCTCCACCAAGCTGCAACTTTGGAAATATATCCATATGCCAAGCCGCTGTCTTAAAACCTCTAATTAGGACTGAATAGATGACTCTTTTGTGAAATATGTCTAGGAAATAATGCAACATCAGATAAAATAACAGTATAACAAAATAATAATGTTTATATGTATTCCAACAAAGGAAGCAGTGGAAACAGTAACAATGGCAGAGGCTCAGAATTCAGCTAAGCCCAGACTGGTTGAAGGAGTATTCACACTTCAAAGTTCCTTTCATATTGGCTTTGTCACAGCCTCGTCAGTGTACCCCACAGCATGCAGGAAATGAAGAAATAAGCACTGGGTGCATCCTGGTGATTGAAGCTCCAAGCTGCTGGTTCTGCTGCACTTTTTAAAAGCAGCTCAATCTCACTCCAGACTCATCACGTACAGACTCTTGGAAAGGACCCCTTGGTGTTATATCTTCATGAGTTGGGGTTCCTTGACTGACCCAAAGAACAGTGAAAGGAAAAGCTAAAAGGTGGGTAAAAGCAAAGCTCCCACATGGAGTGCAAACCTCGACCATCGTGGTTGCCAGTTTTTCTGTTTTAATCCACCTTCTTTGACAAATGCCACAAAAATGTCTAAAACCACAGCAGGTAGCATGTTTTTGACAAACCTGCCAACACACTGAGGTAACACTTACTTTACCCAAGGGATGATATACCTGCACATCACTGGAGCCACAGATGCAGTGAAGTGCAGCGAGGAGTGTGTAGCTGGCACAACCAGAAAATCCTCAACAAACATGGGGAGGAGACACATTGGATAACGAAAGAGCAGTGCGCATACTGCACAGGTACACACCTGGAACCCGTCCTGAGAAGCAATATTAACATCCTCTACACAGAGCATGGATGGTTTTAGGGGAGGGGACTGTCAGATGATGGTGGGGAAAACACATTTGCAGGGCAGTATGTAAAAACAAGCTTTCCGTGACATCATCTGCCTTGAAAAGTGGCAGTGCTGGCTGGTTTGTCAAATATTTTGCCCTAAAACTGAAAATATTTAGCAAAATAATAATTTTAGCAAACAACAGTTTAGACAAACATGATGCTGAGACATTGAATCCTGATCACTCCGGTGATTCTTTGGTCTTGTTGAACTGAAATAACCGACTGGAAGCATTACCAAGATCACAGCAGCTGGACTGACTGTCAATGTTAGCTGAAATGTGTTATGGGGGGGAAAACGTGACTTTTAGTTATAGACTCAGTCTTTTTTGTCAACTGCAAAGGTGGTCCAACACATCCCAGGCACATACCTGTTTGAGTTGCTCATTTGTGCACTCTTAATGACTCACTTATGCTATAAGGCAAATATTAATATATAGACTCTCTAATGTCAATCATAAAGGCTTTTATATGTAGTCACTGTGTATATATGAACACCTTTAAGAAAGATTTTCCAGTTGCTGAGTGAGTTTTCCTCTTGAGGTCTGATGTTTGGTATGATTGAAAGCTCCAGGACAGCTTCTTGAGACAAGGCTGTCAGTCAGCTAGTTACCAGCCAGGACAGCATGGCTGGTATTGTTTCCATCTTGTCGTGTGTGTGTGTGTGTGTGTGTGTGTGTGTGTGTGTGTGTGTGTGTGTGTGTGTGTGTCATCAGGGCAGAATGTCCTCTCTGAGACACATCCTGACATTGGTAGATTCTTTGGCTGCTCTGAGTTTTTGTGTGGAGTCACTGTGCATCGTGTTTATTTCAGGTAACCCAACAGATTCTCCATTTGACTGGGAACTTGAGAGCCTGAAGTTTAGTTTGTGCACCATCTTCATGTTCCTTGGGCTGCAATATCCAGTGTTTTCCTGTGTGATGGGCCTGTACGTGAGATTACCTAACTCCCCAAAATGAGAAAACATAAAATAAAATGTATTTACTGGAGAAACTGAATTACAAACTCTTTGTAGTTCCCTTTAAGGCAGCCAAACACTGCACTGGAATACAAACCTTGCAGTCAGACCCTTATTTATTCATTAATTATTCATTATTGAACATGTGATGATGTGACAAAAGGAGAGTCTGTGCATGGAAATGTTTACAAGATTAATAGTTTAGAGACAAAAAGATAAGAGGCAGAACTGGAGGTGTCATAGTTGAAGATTTTCACCGAGAATGACCAAGAAGGATACGATTAGAAATGAGTAAGTTGGTGACACAGTTAGAGAGGCAAGGTTCCAATGTTTTAGACATGTGATAAGATAAGAACACGTGGTAGAGAAAGGATGAATGCAATGATGCAGCAGAAAAACTACAGAGAAGTTCTTGGGTGTAGTGAAGGAGGACCTGCAGAGGGTGGGTGTGACAGAAGAGGATATTGGGGATAGGGTGAGAGGCAGATGATCTGCTGTTTTTCAATTCAATCCAATTCCATTTTATTTATATAGCGCCAAATCACAACAACAGTCACCTCAAGGCGCTTTATATTGTAAGGTAGACCCTACAATAATACATAAAGAGAAAAAAAAACAACAATCATATGACCCCCTATGAGCAAGCACTTTGGTGACAGTGGGAAGGAAAAACTCCCTTTTAACAGGAAGAAACCTCCGGCAGAACCAGGCTCAGGGAGGGGCGGGGCCATCTGCTGCGACAGGTTGGGGTGAGAGAAGGAAGACAGGATAAAAGACATGCTGTGGAAGAGAGACAGAGATTAATAACAGATATGATTCAATGCAGAGAGGTCTGTTAATACATAGTGAGTGAGAAAGGTGACTGGAAAGGAAAAACTCAATGCATCATGGGAATCCCCGGCAGCCTACACCTATTGCAGCATAACTAAGGGAGGATTCAGGGTCACCTGGTCCAGCCCTAACTATATGCTTTAGCAAAAAGGAAAGTTTTAAGCCTAATCTTGAAAGTAGAGATAGTGTCTGTCTCCCGAATCCAAACTGGAAGCTGGTTCCACAGAAGAGGGGCCTGAAAACTGAAGGCTCTGCCTCCCATTCTACTTTTAAATACTCTAGGAACAACCGTATTGTATGTACGGTTGGCAAGTTTAGTCTAGTTTAGTTTAGTCTAATTGCCCCTTGGTGATAAATAAAGTCTTCTGAATCTGAATCTGAACAACAAGTAAGCCTGCAGTGCGAGAGCGAAGTGCTCTAATGGGGGGATATGGTACTACAAGGTCATTAAGATAAGATGGGGCCTGATTATTTAAGACCTTGTAAGTAAGGAGCAGGATTCTGAATTCAATTCTGGATTTAACAGGAAGCCAATGAAGGGAAGCCAAAACAGGAGAAATATGCTCTGTATTCTATTTAAAGAATGGGCACCAGAGCTGGAACCCCCAGTTCTGGTATTCTCTAGTACGTGCTAAATTAGTTGCACAGCACTGGGCTGTGAGCACAGGTCTTATGCCCTCATTCCTCCCTCATGTTTCTGAGAGTTTGGTCAGAGACGGTCAAACCAGTGGTCTGCTGGAGGTCATTTTGGAAAGCCTTTTGTTGACCCAAGAATAGTGACAGGGACTAGAGAGAGCATATTTCTCCTATACTGGCTTCTCTTCAGTGATTCCCTGTTAAATCCCGAGCTGAATTTAAAATCCTTCTTATCACATAAGAGGTCATGGAATATCCAGCCCCATATTACCTTACAGACCCCATAGTACCATATCACCAAATTAGAGCGCTTTGCTCTCAGGCTACTGCTTTACTTCCTAGTATTTAAGAGTAGAGGCTTCAGCTTCAGGCCCCTCTCCTGTGGAACAAGCTTCCAGTTTGAATTCAAGAAACAGACACCCTCTCTACTTTTAAGATTAGGCTTAAAATGTTTTGATAGATGGGGCTGGATCAGTTGACCCTGAATCCTCCCTTAGTTACGCTGCAAGAGGTCTAGGTTGTTAGGGTCTGTCTATGATGCATTGAGTGTTTCTTCTTCACTCACCTTTTTCACTCACCATGTGTTTTTACACCACTCTACATTTAATTATTAATTATTATTAATCTCTGGCTCTCTTCCACAGTATGTCTTTGTCCTGTCTCCCTCCCCTCACCCCCAATCTGTCATGGCAGATGGCTGCCCGTCCGTCAGCCTGTTTCTACCCAAGGTTTCTTCCTGTTAAAAGGGAGTTTTTTCCTTCTCTTCCCCTGCCACCAAAGCTCAGGTCGAGTTGTCTGATTCTGGAGGTTTTCTCTATTTTCTGGTGCTATATACATAAAACTGAACTGAATTGAACTGAATCCTGCTCTCGTCATGTAACAGCCAATTTCCTGGTATCTCCTTCACGTTCTTGAGAATGTGCTGGGAGACACAGCATACTTACAGTGGCATGTATGGGTGTGCCATCATGAAGGAGCTGGAACTGTCAAATGTGAATGGGCTGCAGGCATCATTTCATGCTCCCAGTAGTGAAGAAGACTTCAGCAATAGCAACAGTTTCCATTACTAAGTAATAAAATAATTACAAAAGTCATTAGCTTACGCAGCAATTGTAGCCTACCTTTGGTAATGAGATAGCTGTACTGTACTCTCTTGAAAGCAAATGATGATAAAATCTGGTTCTTTTATTTGGATTGTTCCTTCATGTTCTAATTTAGCAGCAAACTAAACAAGCACCATATGAACAGTAAACCTACTGCTGTACTCTGTTTTCACTTATCTGTTTCCTCCCCTTGTTACAGTGTGTGCAGCATAAGGCAAGTTTAAACTCAGCTCTTTCATTCTTGTTCTGTAGAAAATCATTACAATCTTCATGAAGCTGATCGGTATGAAGCAAAGCTTCCAAAACACTGTGAAGAAAAGACGCGATTGACAGTAGCCTAATTTGGCTGCCTTTCTTATGGAGCTAGTACATGGCATTGCCACAGCTTAGACATAGATTTGTGGTTATGTAAGCTTGCCACATACTTCAGATCCAGTCATGTTGTCTTGGCAACTTGCCCAGAAGCAACAGCACGTTGCTTTGTAGCTGAAAGAAGATCATTCTGCCACAAAATGTAACCTTATCCTCTTCTCTGTGTGCGTGTATAAACATGTGGAAGTAGATGTAAAAAAACAGAACAAGGACACATACAATCTGATAAATATTTATGCGGAATGAACAAGCTAATCCTCAGTGACCTGACCTTTAATTGTGTCTGTTTGTCTGCCTTCACAACAAGTTCACAAGTAGCTGTTCAAACATCTCTGCGCAGGAAGTTACTAATGGCACAATAGTGTGGAGCTGATCTGCTGCTTGTTCATACCATCCTGTCCTCCCCCATTCCCCCCACAGTCTCCCTCTGCACACTCTTAGTATCCACCTGAGTCTCGTTCATCAAAGGAAATCAAGTGTCATCATCCACATCTTGCTTTGGCTCCGTTCCTCTGGGTCCTCTGCTCTCTGTCAGTCGCTGTGGAGAAACACCACAGATCGAGTACGCGCTACCTGTTTCGCTGGTGTTATATTGGGCCACGGAGGACTAGATATCAGGACTGAGCCACATTTGCATTTTAATTTTATATTCCACACCATAGCATCCACAGTTTTAACTACTTTGTGCTTGTTTAATGGTCCTTGGTGAAATGAATGCACAAGTTTATGATAAACAAAAGATTTCATTATGCAAATGCAGACCTGAGTCAGACCCCAGACTTATAAAAATGTTTGAGTAGATGTTTGGTGATTTGTAGTCTGTCAACTTGCAGTTTTGCACATGAAACAAGATTCACTTGGAATTATTGTGGAGACTGTTTGATTGCCTGCACACCAACAGCCGCGTGATACAGTGCTGGAGCTCATTGTAATTTACATTTAGCTGTAGAGATGCATATTTTCTGTGCTCTCATCACCTGTACAGGATCAACTGATCAACCATGCGTTCATGTATGTTTGTGTTTAAAGCAAAACACTGTTATGTTAAGTAAAAACCAAAATAATGGCTAATTAACTCATAACTCGTTACTGTAGTTGTGCCACTTAAATCTTTCTTGTTTTACTTTTTAGATGAGATGGTAATAACTCTAAATGCAAGCTTAATTGGGGAACTACTGCTTTGTTGAAAGCAGTATAAACGTAACAAGTACTTTGAAGGCTGGTGGGGAGGATGGTGTGATAGATAGCAGGTTTAAAACATATAATGAAGGATTTGTCTGAGAACAAACCATCTGGAAGGTAAAGTGATCCTCGTAGTCCCCTCTGCATCTGCTGCCTTGTAAGCAAAGACAACAAATATGATTTGTGGTTTTATTTGCATTAGCCCATTTTTTCAGAGAGTCTTTTGAAGCCTTTGTCTTTGTTCTCACTCTGGCAATGTCGACCAGCAGAATGGGCAGCTATTTATCTTGAGGCAAACTTTTGCTGAGGAAGAGGACATCCACCCTTAAATGCAGCATTTCACACCCGTCTATCTCCTTCAAAGCACCACTATGCTCTAGCCAAAGCTAACAAGATAAATGCTTTGCAAAAGGCAGTCAGCTTTTAGCTGCCGAGTGATGCAACCGAGAGCGGAGTGTGTTAATGTCAACTTGCTAAAGCTCCTTTCCACAGCAATTTACCAGAAAGTGTCCTCCACTGCACCAACACCCGAACAGTATGTCATAATGAGAGCCTCTGAAGGGAACAGCACTGAGAGCAAGGTTGGTAAAACATGCATTATCCTTGAGCCCTGTGGCTAAGCAGAGTAAAAGACTGCACTCAGCCTTCTCTCTTTTTTAACACGTCTATTAGCTTCTGAAGAAAGTTTCACAGCACAGTAGAAGTAGCATGGAGTCATGCTAGCTATGGAGTTACTGTGGAAAACTGTCTACGAGATGGATTACAAGACGACATCTCATTCATTCAAAACCAAAATTGCTCAGTGGCATGTGCACTGAAAAGACTTTGCAAGCTTCCTCAAAGAGATCCATGGATGTTTTACATATTCCCACAAATTTAGGAGAAGTTTGCCACTGATGCTTCAGCAGAAAAGCACTTTGCAAGTTAAGTAAGATGATATCCATCCCTCCATCCATTCGCTTCCGCTTATCCTTTTCAGGGTCGCGGGGGGCGCTGGAGCCTATCCCAGCTGTCATAGGGCGAAGGGCGGGGTACACCCTGGACAGGTCGCCAGTCTGTCGCAGGGCCAACACACAGGGACAGACAACCATTCACACTCACATTCACACCTAGTGACAATTTGGATGATGAGATCATCTCCTTTTGGGATTGGGTTTTTTTTAGAATTTTTTTAGAATTTGTTTGCATCTTATTATCTTATTTTTATTTTTGGTAGTTTATTCCTTTTTCCTCACAGTATAGTTATGTAGTTAGGCTTAGAGAAAGAATATGATTGAGTCAAAACGATGAATCAGAAGATCTTTTTAGGTAACTTCCATGTTGAGTTCTTCATATCCAACATGAATATCCCAAAATCAGCACATAAATTTGATTAAATAAAACAAAATCATGCAGTAAACAGACTGCATGCCACTGATTGGCCAGGAAGTGACGTCACTGAGTTAATCCCGCCTCTGGGATACCAGCTGGAGTACTCTTCAGCCTAACCGCAATGCTGAATCGAATAGAAAGAAGAAGAAAACAGATGCACTGCTCTGTTATTATGCACCACTGTGTGCCACTGCATCTAATTATAAAAAAGTATACTTTAGGACACAGAATACGCTTCCCACCAGGGCAAGCTTGGTTTAGGAAAGGTTTAGGTTAATGTGACACTACAAGGTAATGTACAATACTAACTGAGGAATAATAGTAGCAAATGAAAGGGCTGTGATACAGAGGATGAGGCAAGTTGTAAAGCATTTGTGTTTGGCTGTATGCTCTCACGGTACTGAGTCTGTGACCCAGTGTTTTGTGTTTGTTGATTAATTAATATTCTTTTATTACTTTTATTCTTGGTTTTGGTTCTGTTATGTCTTTCTCAGTGATCTTAGTTCTCCCTCTCTCAGTGTTTATCTTAACCTGTGGTTAGCTTAGCTGTGCTTAGCCTGTGTTTAGTCTCTGTTCCCGTGTCTATTCTGTGCGTGTCCCGTGTCCCACGTTTCATGTCTTGTCTCTATGTTTCCAGTGTCTCTCCACTCACTGTGTTAAGATTACGGGCCTTGAGTCTGAGTTTTCAGTCTGTCTGTTTCCTGTTTTATTTTGATAGTTCCTTGTCCTGTGTTCATTGTATTCACTTTTGCCTCCTCCCCGTCTCGTTATGTCAGATTAGTCCCAGCTGTGTTTCCCTCCTGTTTCCATGTTACTCCCTTGTGTATTTAAGCCCTGTGTTTTCCTCTGTTCGTTGTCACATCGTAACCGCATTGGCTGTGTGTCCTTGCATTTGTTCCATGTTCTCTAGTCCTGTCAAGTCATGTAAAGTCCTTAATTGCTAGTCAGGAGATTCTTAGCTCTAGTTTATGTTTAGTTTGTTTCTTGAATATTCATGTCTTTTGTTTTAGAGCTTTAAGTTTTCTGTCTGAGAGTCATCGGCATAAATTTGTGCTGAACATTTGGGGGGTCAAGATCTCTGTCTAAATAAATAAATAAATGTGGGTAAATTCCCAGATCATTAAACATGCAACTATTTTGCTGGTAATACCTGAAATGAGTAAAGAAAATCAACAGTCTATTTATTCAAGATAATTGATAATTTTATTGAGGGGGTTATATTGGTTGGGTCTGATTATTGGGAGGGTCATAACCCCCTTAACCCCCCAGGAAATTACGCCCCTGCCGAGAGTCCTGCGTTTGGGTCCTAACCCAGCCTGCCACACAGCCTACAATTACACAGATAGGCCTTTCTTGCTCTTAGTTTTGCTCAAGGGTGTAGCAGTGTTTTGCTAAACTCTAAAAAATGCTCACATTTACAATGCTAACCTAATGATGTACAAGCAGTGTTGGGGAGTAACGGAATACATGTACCGCCGTTAAGTATTTAAAATACAAAATATGAGTAACTGTATTCCGTTACAGTTACCGTTTAAAAAGGTGGTATTTAGAGTACAGTTACTTTGTTGAAATAAATTGATTACACGGCGGTACTTTCCTGTTTCATATTGTGGCGGGTCGGGACTGTTTCGGTTTTGTTTGACAGCTACGTTCTGTTGTTCCAGGCGGCAGCGTTACGGTTGCCATGGTTACAGGGTGACGCGCTCTCTTTGTGACTGTGTTTCCTGGGTGAGAGAGCGCCTTTTTTTTGTTGTTGTTGTTGTGCTAAGCTAAAAGGTAGAGTGTTACAGACATAGCCCTAAAGAATGTAGCCTCATGGGCAGTGTAGTCCGTGCTGCAGGGAGCATGGACTGCCATACACGTTATGGGTCTGTGAGCGCGAGGAGGGAGAAAAAGGAGAGTCGAAAAGCAGGAGTTATCGTCAAGCAGAAACGGGAGCTGGAAGCATGTAAATATAATAATAACCACTGCAGCCAAGAAGAGTGCCTGACAAGCCCAGTTGTAAGTAAGCTATTACGACTCGACTGTACGCTGTGTTCGTGTTTTCATCCGAAACAATAAGTTCTGTTGGAGCAGCCTTTCAACGCCTGTCTCTGTCTCTCTCTCTCTCTCTCGCAAGCAAAGTTGACCCAGACAACAAAGTAAAGCTAGTTTTCAGCTACGAGCCCAACAGGGAACCTGACGTATTAGTCAGAGGTCCCTTTACTACGGTTCAGACCCGCGGAACTTCAGTAATAGTAATAAATCACATTCATGTAGTTGTAAAAGCATGATAATATATTAAGTAATCCGAAGTATTCAGAATACGTTACTCTCATTGAGTAACGTAACGGAATACGTTACAAAATACATTTTGGGGCATGTATTCTGTAATCTGTAGTGGAATACATTTTAAAAGTAACCTTCCCAACACTGTGTACAAGCAGATAACAGTTTGTACCATCTCTGTTAGCTGAGGAAACTTCTGTTTTTCCAGTCTTTAGCGGTCAAAGCAAAACATCACAAATCTGAAATAATCTGACATTCTGTCAAGCTTGACTAATTAAAAAATGTCAGGGGAACACCAGATTTATCGTCTCTTTATGCAACATTTTATTGGAATTTCAAGGCAAACCATTTCAGTATTTATAACACATAGCTGAACTACTTTAAATATTTCAGCTGGAACTGAAGCGGTGGACTGACCAACTGTCAGACATTTTCATCCACAGTGCAGCAGCACAGCTAAAAAAGTGAGGGGATGTGATGTGAATGTGGGCCGGAAACCAAGACTGTTCATCACAGAATATTGTTCTATTGAACATGTGATGATGTGACAAAAGGAGAGTCTGTGCATGGAAATGTTTACAAGATTAATAGTTTAGAGACAAAAAGATAAGAGGCAGAACTGGAGGTGTCATAGTTGAAGATTTTCACCGAGAATGACCAAGAAGGATACGATTAGAAATGAGTAAGTTGGTGACACAGTTAGAGAGGCAAGGTTGCAATGTTTTAGACATGTGATAAGATAAGAACACGTGGTAGAGAAAGGATGAATGCAATGATGCAGCAGAAAAACTACAGAGAAGTTCTTGGGTGTAGTGAAGGAGGACCTGCAGAGGGTGGGTGTGACAGAAGAGGATATTGGGGATAGGGTGAGAGGCAGATGATCTGCTGTTTTTCAATTCAATCCAATTCCATTTTATTTATATAGCGCCAAATCACAACAACAGTCACCTCAAGGCGCTTTATATTGTAAGGTAGACCCTACAATAATACATAAAGAGAAAAAAAAACAACAATCATATGACCCCCTATGAGCAAGCACTTTGGTGACAGTGGGAAGGAAAAACTCCCTTTTAACAGGAAGAAACCTCCGGCAGAACCAGGCTCAGGGAGGGGCGGGGCCATCTGCTGCGACAGGTTGGGGTGAGAGAAGGAAGACAGGATAAAAGACATGCTGTGGAAGAGAGACAGAGATTAATAACAGATATGATTCAATGCAGAGAGGTCTGTTAATACATAGTGAGTGAGAAAGGTGACTGGAAAGGAAAAACTCAATGCATCATGGGAATCCCCGGCAGCCTACACCTATTGCAGCATAACTAAGGGAGGATTCAGGGTCACCTGGTCCAGCCCTAACTATATGCTTTAGCAAAAAGGAAAGTTTTAAGCCTAATCTTGAAAGTAGAGATAGTGTCTGTCTCCCGAATCCAAACTGGAAGCTGGTTCCACAGAAGAGGGGCCTGAAAACTGAAGGCTCTGCCTCCCATTCTACTTTTAAATACTCTAGGAACAACCGTATTGTATGTACGGTTGGCAAGTTTAGTCTAGTTTAGTTTAGTCTAATTGCCCCTTGGTGATAAATAAAGTCTTCTGAATCTGAATCTGAACAACAAGTAAGCCTGCAGTGCGAGAGCGAAGTGCTCTAATGGGGGGATATGGTACTACAAGGTCATTAAGATAAGATGGGGCCTGATTATTTAAGACCTTGTAAGTAAGGAGCAGGATTTTGAATTCAATTCTGGATTTAACAGGAAGCCAATGAAGGGAAGCCAAAACAGGAGAAATATGCTCTGTATTCTATTTAAAGAATGGGCACCAGAGCTGGAACCCCCAGTTCTGGTATTCTCTAGTACGTGCTAAATTAGTTGCACAGCACTGGGCTGTGAGCACAGGTCTTATGCCCTCATTCCTCCCTCATGTTTCAGGAGGACTAATTAAAAAATGTCAGGGGAACACCAGATTTATCGTCTCTTTATGCAACATTTTATTGGAATTTCAAGGCAAACCATTTCAGTATTTATAACACATAGCTGAACTACTTTAAATATTTCAGCTGGAACTGACCAACTGTCAGACATTTTCATCCACAGTGCAGCAGCACAGCTAAAAAAGTGAGGGGATGTGATGTGAATGTGGGCCGGAAACCAAGACTGTTCATCACAGAATATTGTTCTATGGAAACCAAATAACCTGACCATATGCATTATCAAAGTCTGAGCTGTAAAAATACCCACAGTGAACTGGGCCTGGAAAACAGTGGCACAAGAAGGATTCATCAAGTGCAGCAAACAGGATGAGTCCTCCCTGACAGCGTAATAACCAAAGAAGTGTGAAGAAAAGTCTTGCAATAACTTTAACACGTCGTCCTCTGAACATAATAATCTTTATAGGTCACATTTGTTTTGGCTTTTAATCTTTTAAATGTCACATACAAAGATGTTCTAGCATTCATTTAAAAAATACACAGTCAAAGAAAGCTTAACTAGTCCTCCTGAAAGGAATGTCACGCAGTCTTGAACACCTGCTAATGGAAATCTTTTTTTTCTAGACTGTTTCTTCTTCGTTTCAGTAGTTGATGTGCGGGGTCACTGCAGTTCATCTGGAAAAGTGTTTGCAGGCCTTCTTTGATTTTTTTTCCTGGGGCTACAGTTCAAACATATTTATTGCAGTCCCTACCAGCTGGCTATATATCTGTGCACACTTATAGAGCAGGAAAACTTTTCCTGAACACACTGAGGACCCTAATTATTTTTAACCCAGTATCCTGCCACACAGGAAATTACTGAGAATTGGAAAATAAGTAGCAATTTTGTTTGTGATCGTTTGGTGTTTGCTTTAAGGGGAAAAATCTCTCTTTCTCCGCCTCTATAAAAACATTAGAAAACAGAACCCCTGGGACGAGGCTTTCAGTGTTTTGGTCAATAATGCTGCAGCAGGATGGATACCTGCTGACATGAAGATTTTATACCAAGCCATCAGTCTCAAATTCAAACTCTTCAAGATGAAAAGATGTCCCTTAACTACCAAAATACCCTGCCTGTCTTTCTATAAATGTCATGGTCCCTGTGCCTCCCCGGCCAGCCCAGTGTAGCCACAAGTGTTTGTTGTTTTTCTCTCACTCTGTCTCTCCTACCTGTCTGCCTGGGCGGAGCTCTGATTGGGCTCCTGCCCTTGGCCCACGCACCTGCAGCTGATCTCGAGCGGATTGCAGTTCTCTGGCTCTTAAGGCTGGGGCTCTGAGCTGTTCGTCGCTGGAATATTGAGTAACTCTCGTTAGTATTGCCTGGCTTCCTTGCGATTCTACTGTTCCCGTGTTTGCCTTCGACTTACCCTCGTCTGTGTAAACAGGTTTACCTGGATCAGCCCTTTTGTGACCCCTGGACCCCGTGAGTAGGAGAGTGAGCTGAGCTGCTTGTGTGGAGACTGTTTGGACGAGGAGCAGAGCGAGTGCGAAGAAGTGTGTCTCCCCAGCCAAGTGATCCCCGGGACCCTGGTGTTTTCCCCCCCCCCCTTCACGTGTATATAGTGCACCAGTGTGATTAATAAAGTGTCGTTGAACTGTGCTACCTCAGTCTGCGCCTGAGTCCGTTCCACTCCCGTGACAATAAAGTTGGATTTTCTGTCAGTGGAGGCTATCAAATTATCTCTCGACATTTCTTAAAATCTGTCTTACTACTTTCACCCCTTCATTTTCTTCCCAATTTTCTCAGCACACGACCCTCTTCTGCTATCCCTCATCTTTTTTTAAGTACTCGATCCTTCTGTTCTCACTGCCCAAGTAGAAATTGGTCTCCTTACTGTCTGTAATAAGTGGGGCTTGAGTGATTCGTATTTGACCCACCACCCGACTCCACTCCTGGATGATATTAAAAAAGAAACAAAACCTTTCCTGCTTGTAATTTGAAGCTTTTGTTAACATTGGATAGCATTTTGAACTGACACCAGTTAGCTTTTCAGTTATCTAGCTGCGATTTGCAGATAGATAATTCTGATCTTCTTTTTTTCCTAAAGACATTAAGACTAAAGCAGCCTTGAGAATTGGTTGTGGACAGAAATGTTTTCATTCTTTCAGCTTTTCAGTCACAAATATGTCTTTGTTACATAGTATGCTTAGACTTTTTTCCCCTTTTGGCTCTAAATAGACACAGTAAATCGGTCACACTGAGTCCTATTTGCTTCTAAGCCAACAAGTTTTCATTGTCCTCTTTCCACAAGTCATGTGGAGAGATCTACATATAATGGGCCACAGTATGTGAGCCAAAATGGGTTCACAGCTTTCAGTCATGTAATTGTACTGTGTCTAACAAAACGGTGAATGTGGCTAAAGAAACCAAAGCACAGACATCAGCTGTAAGAAGAAACAGGCAAGAAGGCGTTCAGGTAGAGACAAAATTGAAGTGTGGAGTAAAAAGACCCAAGTGTAGGTGCAGGTTAAAATAAAAGCAAGACTTTTATTCCAGCTGATCAAAGTCTAAAAAGTGAAAAAACAAAATCCAAAACAACAAGACAAAAATCCAAGGAAGCTCAGGGGACAACATCACACTTCATATACACAAAAGGTGAATCACAGAATTGGACACATGGGTAAAAAGATATCAGTGAACCCACCCAGACATGAGACGGAGGAGGAAGTAAAAACAGACATGAGATAACTGCTAAAGTAAAACAGAAAGTGAAAAACAGCCAACAGAAGGAAACACAGGAACGGGAAGGATAACAGGATGAAATGGAGGAAAATATGACAGAACTAATAAACCCTACAACCCCAATTCCAAAATGTTGGGCTGCTGCGAAAAATGAAAATAAAATCAGAATGCAATGATTTGCAGATTTCATAAACCTATATTTTATTCACAGTATAACAGAAAATATATCAAATGTTCAAACTGAGATAATGGACCATTTTAAGAGAAAAATATTGGCTCATTTTCAATTTGGTGGCAGCAACACATGACAAAAAAGTTAGGACAGGTCGGTGTTTACCACTGTGTAGCATCCCCTCCTCCCTAAACGTCTCAGCACTGAGGACAGCAGCTGCTGGACTTTTGGGAGAGAAAATATTTCCATTCTGGTCTTGTAGGAGCCATTTTTGGATTTATACATTATGTATGCTGCTAGAGGTCACTTTTTGAGTTTTGGTGAATGTATTTAAGGTAGACACATGTAATTAGCGGCAGGTGTGTTGTTGATCGGAAAAAGACAAACAGCTGTGCTGCTATGCTAAATCGTGGAAATAAAGAATCTGAATGACAAGATGAGTAAGGCTGCAGTTATTGGACTGCAGTTATTTAATAAATTCATGCATACCAGTGACATCGCGTCACCCCCGTCAACGAACACCTCAATGGCTTCAAGCATAAGCTTAGCCTTTACAGGTCTGATATAGGATTCTGGCTGCTCAACAGTCCTGGGTCTGCTCAGCTTTTAGTTTCATGATGCTCCAGATGTTTTTAGTTGGTTTTTACCTGCTTCTCTGAAGGCGTGGACTCCAGGTGTGGAGTGCAGACAGTCATGCTGTTGTAACAGATGCAGAATGATGTTGAATTGTTGAACTGTGCAAGGCCTTCCCTGAAAAGATGTCACATGGATGGGATCATATGTTGGCCTAAAACCTGTGCAGATGTGCAGGCTGTAAATTCCATAGTGACTGACATATTTCAATAACATCAGTTTCAGGGTATTGAACTGAGTGCTGATAACAAGGTGGACGGTCCCTGGTCCCTTTTTAGTCTGGAGGACACACCATCGATGTTTTCTGAAAATAATTTCATATTTTGTCTGTTGGACCACAGGAAAATTTTCTATGTTGCCTCAGTCCATTTGAAATGAGCTTCCAGGGAAGAAGCTCTGTTTCTGTGTCATGTTCACAGACACTGTGGGTTTCTTTAACTTTGTTAACTTTAACATGAATTTATGGACAGTACAGCAGACTGTGTTTCTGAGCCCATGCAGTTGTGTCATGCCGTCTGAGGGTGGTATCCAATAATGATTCCCTTTCATGTGGAGATTTCTCCAGATTATCTCAGTCCTTCCACAATATGTATCATGTTTTTTTTAGGTAGTAGCACCTGGTGCAATGTTACTGACCTGCAAAATCTTCCTCCAGCTGTTTCTTTTAAGTACCAGTTACTTTTCCAGCATTTTGTTGCCCTGTTCCATTTTTTATGTTTACATCCTTGGGCAAGATACTAACCCCGTGTTTGCCTACTGGTGGTGGTCAGAGGGCCCGGTGGCGCCAGTGTCCGGCAGCCTCCCCTCTGTCAGTGCGCCCCAGGGCAGCTGTGGCTACAATGTAGCTTACCATCACCAGTGTGTGAATGTGTGTGTGAATGGGTGAATGACTGAATGTAGTGTGAAGCGCTTTGGGGTCCTTAGGGACTAGAAAAGCGCTATACAAATGCAGGCCATTTACCATTTACCATTTACATCAAATTCAAACTGAACTTTTTCTTTTCTTTAAATTTGCGTTTCATCAGTTTAAACATTTGAAATGTTTTCTTTTGTCTATTGTGAATAAAACATGGGTTTGTGGATTTGCAAATCATTGCATTTTGGTTTTATTTACATTTTACACAACTTTTTAAAGAATTTGAGCTCTAAACGCAGAAGCCAACACAAAGCCGAAGGTGAAAGCATAGAATGCTGGTAAATACATGAAAATCAAGCCAATCACCCAAAAAGAGTTAACAGATTAAGGATATTAAAACTCAGATTCATGACACTGGACAACAAATATTATCAAACTTCAAGCATAACCAGAATTAAGCTCAAACATGAAATAAACACTAAGAATTAAATAAAAATCTAATAAACTGGACCAAGACCGCAAAATAACAGTCAGGGAGCAAAAAACAAACAAACTACAAAACACTGGACTGCAGTGCTGTTGAGCACAAAGGCGAAAGACCTTTTTTTGACAGCAGACTTGTTACAGTGTGGAAAGCCCGGAGAAAATAAAGCTGGCTCTGTGTTTTAATATGCAGTAAAACACCTTGCACAAAGATGTAAGTGGAATGCATTAATCTGCTCTTCCCCTACTGTGAAAAATCTAGATGTCGGTAGTGGAAAAAGGTGGATGACAGACTGAGAGTGGCAAACCAGTGTGTGTGGGAAGGACGTAGGTGGAGAAGAGGTGTGGGAAGAGAGAGTGGGGTAAATAGAAAAAGTTTCTGAACCCTTTGCTATCAGCAGGGATGTTTTTACTACTAATGGAGGTTTCTTGAGATTTCACATTAGCATCAGAAATCCTGGTTATTCCAAAGGATCCATGCATAGCTAGGATGCATGACTGTAAAATATTTCATCATTTCTTTAGACTAGTGACCATGTTTGAATTGCATTTCTAGTTTCTTAAATGCAGAGATACATTTCTTTTGGATATGTTGAAGCTTTAAAGCACTGAATCAGCCATGATTTCAGGATGGCCCCATAACACTGAATTGGACAAGTGGTAAAAAACAATGGGAGATGACAATAATAATAGCAATATAATAATATGGATAAAGATAAAAGCATAAAAGAGGCAGCTTTATCCTTTCTTCCAGCTTCAACATGAAATATTTAAAACACAAATGTAGACTCTCAGGCTCTTGCAGGGGGAAGACACAGACCACTTGTGAGAAAAGGATGACCTCTGCATTGCTTTGGCACTGCAGCACAACACTAACAAGAGGCATAAATGCTTTGGAAGGAAATTATGCTAATTTATGCAAGTTGTTGTCAAGAATAATTACAGAAGAACTAAATGAGGTCCTTGAAAGGGAAAGGTATTAAGAAAAAAGAGAGGTGAGAAAAGTTAGTCTCAATGTAACATCAGTGGCAGAGACCCAGAGCAGAACTCCAGCACACAACAGACCTCCTGCTGCTATAAACCAGCCAGGTGTACGTGACTGTACTCTGTACTCTTGTATGAGGCAAAAATATGAATATAAAAACAGGGTGCATGTTTTTAGCTTTCTGGAACATTTGTGCTGTCGTTCAGATAGTACACGTTGTAGTGCTGCAATGTAATACAGAAGTTAACATTACCGTAATCAGTGACGGGGCAGGATGCTTTAAAAGGGGTGGCACAGGGGGGGACCAAGAACACAGCAGCAGGAAATCAGAATAAAATCAATGTAGAAAAGACGATTTCCAGGCTCATGTGCATCCAAGGCCTGTTAACTTGTTAGTGATCATGAAATATGAGACAGTAAAATCAAATCAAATCACTTTTATTGTCACATCACATGTGGAGGTACACTGGTACAGTACATGCCAGTGACATTCTTGTGTGCGAGCTTCACAAGCAACAGAGGTGTGCAAAAATACAATAACATAAGAACAAGCAAAATATAAGAATGGCTAAATCTGAGAGGAGCTCAGTGAAAATCTAAGGAGGACTGTGCATTAACAAGTGTCACGGTCCCTGGTCCGTGGTTTTGAGTTTTCTTACTTTGTTTTTGGGTTTAAGTTTACTTTATACTTGAGTGGTTTTCTGATTTCATCTTAATCTTTAGTTATCTCGTGTTGCTGTGTTATTTTAACCCAGACTGTTCGAGTTTTGGACTTTTATTTACTGTTCTCTGTCGAGTCTTAGTTTATTTTCATGCATTATCCCAAGTGTTTTTATTTATAGTTTATTATTTATATAATTATTTCTACATTTTGAGTTTCATTAGTTTTGCTATCTAGTTTTTGTTAAGTTTTTTGTTTAGGCAGTTGACTGCCTGTATTAAGCCCTCAGTTTGCCTTTGGCCTTTGTTGGGTCATACTGTTTTTTCTGCTTGCCCGCTAGCTGGACTTTAGTTATTCACAGTTATTTGGATTTTCTGTTTGCCAAAATGAAAGTTAGTTTCCATGTTATTCCTCTCTACTCTTCAAATCTGCATTTGAGTCCATAATTCCACCTAAACAACTGCAGACTCCAAGATTATTGGCTCAAACAACTGTACTCAAGCACAAGGTGTTCAGACGTGTCACCACTTTACCAAGTTCTGGAAGAAGACCCAAACTGTCTCCCTCAGATGAAAGGAAATTGGTTAGGATCTTCAGGACCAACTCAGGAACCAGCCAGACTCAAGACTACCATGAAGTGGAAAGTGCCAGCATGACTGTGAAGTAAGGTTTACATGGACTGAGAGGGTGTATTATCATGTAACATTTGTTGTTTGAGCCACATTTCAGTGTGACTAAGGACCACAGTTAAACTGACCCAAACAAGCATAGTTACCATTGACTGTTTGATAAAGTTTTTTACAGTGTTTTTACATGGAAAGAATCAGAAACTCCAAAAGTAACATGTCTTTGCTAGCTGATGTCAATCCCAACTTTTCAGATAACCTGGACAAGAAGTCTGTGGAAGCGCTCGGAAAAACAGAAATTCTCTGTTTCCATGCCAACTGGGTAACTTTTTGATATGTTGTGTGATTGAAAGACAACTTCTTATCTGTCAGCTAGTTACCAGCTGGGACAGCAGGGCTAGTATTATTTTCATCTTGTGTGTGTGTGTGTGTGTGTGTGTGTGTGTGTGTGTGTGTGTGTGTGTGTGTGTGTGTGTGTGTGTGTGTGTGTGTGCTACTGTGGCTAAATGAGACACATGCTGCAGAAGGTCTATAACAAAGCTGGATTTAAGCACTTTAACAGGTGTCTATGTACACTTAAAGCCACCTGCTTAATAATGTAGGTCTCCCTCATATTGCCCTGTGTGTGCATAGACATTTTAGGTCTTGTGGGTTTTGCAGGGGGTCTTTTATGGATCAGGCTTGATGCAGAACCCCTGTGAATGCTCTGAATTGGAATCTGAGGAGTTTGGAGGTCAAGTCAACACCTAAGGATGTTTTTTATGCTCCTGATGGTGGATTGGCACTGCAATGGAAGGGCTGTGCTTGGTCTACAGTAATGTTTCAAATGTCACAATACCATCAATATAAGTGGAAAGGTTTCCCAGCAGAACATTGCATATGATGATGATCAGTTCACTTCACATATCAGTGGTTTTAATGTGTTGGCTGATGGTATATGGCACCTGGACAGACTCTGTTGATCACAAAACTTTACAGGTTTGAGGCTAAATGAAGGCCAGATATCATATGCATATTAAAAAAAAGAACAAACTGGCACCGCAATTAGTGGAAATCCACGGCAATGTAGTATATGATCACTTCTATACTATAGTATATAATGTACTATAATGTAGAAACAGGAGTTTGGAGTTTTGGGAAGAGTATTTGCATATATCTCTACACTGCCTATTAAGTATTTCAGCTTCAGATGCAGCAGATGATGAAGTTGTTGCACTGAGATGATGCAGGTCTGTCTTGCAGCGGTACAGAAGAGGCTTCATTATACTTCCAAGCAGGCACTTTCAGTACATCGCTCATATTTATATTCACTAAGTCATCTAAAGTAAAATTTTGCACTCTGTTAGGATGAATGAGCTCAACCATTATGACCTATACACCCCAGGTCGTGCCTGACATGAATGAAATTACAACAGTTAGATTAAATTAATCATCCTTATATGTATGACTGTTGACCTCACCAGTAAACGTCTCAGTGACGAACAACAAGAGTTTAAAACTATACGTGAAGGTCTGTTCTGTATATAATGCTCCAAATATTGTCATGCCTTTACCAATAAACACATGGGTGTTTTCATCTTTTTTGGTACTTTGCCATATTCACACTTGCTGGATGCACACTAAGTACACCTTTGTTCCCATCTTCGCCCTAAAACTTGCATGACACCTCATATTTTAGCAGAGAAGAAAGACATATTCACATTGCTGCCCTCCTTGTTAGTTTTCTTTTGATTCACTACAGCGATACTAAAGCCAGTGAAGCATCGCTCACTAAATCATACTGATGGCTTACAACAAGTCAGAGGAGGTGTGGGGAGAAAAAAAAAACAATTTACAAAGGGAGGATGATGATGCAGATAGCTGCTTCCCTCTAAAAGATAAAGCTCGGAGAGGCTGCCGAGATCATCAGAGTGGGAGAAAGACAGATGGAGAAAAAAAAGACAAGATTGAATACCCAGTGCACCAGAAAGATTGGACACATTCTATCCACCAACCTGGAGCCTGAAACACAGACTCCCTCAGGAGCAGCGAGAGGATGAGAGGATGGGGGGGTGGGCAGCGCGGCGCTGTTAGAAAATCAGGTGGTGGGTTTGGACCTGCGGGTGGGTAGTACTTAAGCACAACAGATGGTGTTAAGTGTTGAATGTTGAAAAACAGATGAACCACTACGCTCATTAAGCCTGGCTCCTGGGTCAAGAGCGCCATGCCAAGAAGAAGAGAGAATGCTGCCCCAAACCAAGAAATCTGCAGAGGGAACAGTTTAGATCAGTGTTTGTTCCTCCTGCTGTTAAAAGATGTTTGAAGCCTTGCAGTTAACAAAGTATAATTTTACAGCTTTAGTAAAAAATAAGACCATTTACGACTGACTATGCGAGCACGACTATTAACGAAGCGTGTTTCAACGCTCGACATTTTCACTCCAACCTGCATTTTTATAATTATCCATTACTGTAATCCAAATTGTGGCTCATCGTGAGGCTTTTACCAACTCATTTGCACTTGCATGCTTCTCCCCAAGCAGTGCCATTTACACTAACCAGGGCACAATACAAGCATGATTAGGGTTAATTAAGTCGCCAAAAAGGCTTCACTTTGCTAGGTCTGCCCATAACATTTGTGGGAAGCCTCCTGTAAGCGCGTACGACATCAAGCAGCCATGTTCTTTGCACATCTAAATTCTTAATTGCATGCAAATAAGAATGACCCAAGTTCAAGATGTGAAGGAAAAAATTCTACTCATCACAAGGCTCAACATGAGAACGAAATTAAGCGTAACAATGCACTTCACTGAGTGCATCTTAATGCAATGCCTCGTGATTGTGGAAAGTCGTTGAAAGCACTAGAAAGACTTCGCTGTGTCATGATGCTCCAAACTGTCATTAAAGTTACATGATTCATGTTTGGAGCCAGTCCTGCCGTCCCTCCTCTCATCGCCTATTTTTCATCCTGAGATCCAAGAACTCGCTCTCCAACTCCAACTCTCTCCAATCCTGCAATCCTGAATCAGGTCTGATCTGGTGCTCTCCTCTATTCCCTCACCTCCCTCAGCCATCTGTCACATTGAGGTCCTTGCTGCCAAGCATCTCCTTTGAAAAGATTTTAAAGCTCATTCTGCCTCACACTTAACATTTTCCTGGTTAAACTATTTTTCAGTTAGTTGAACAACTTTTGGAAGCCCCGGTAATACAGCAGCAGATACACTCATGGCTATACAGAGTTATTGTGGTGTGCTGTAACTGAAAGCACAGGCTTTTTGTTGTATTTGTGGTTGTCTTTACAGTAAGGTGCAGCACACTCCTTACATACAGAACTATGTGTAAAAGAACATCACCAATGCACTGAAAAGGTATCATAGCTTAACTGTGATTAGATACACTGCTTCAGTATGTCTAACGTGTATATAGTATGCCTACTTCCAGTATTCCAACAGAGTTAGGAATAGAGTCATGCCATCTCATGCCAGTGCAAGCAGTCACTGTGGGCCTTATTACTGGCATGAAATGTGGGGCACATGTGGTCAGATTCAAACCCAGAGCCTTCTTGCTGTGAGGAGACGGTACTGACCACCGCACCACCCTGCTGTCCTATGGAATAATTCATTATAGATTTAGAGTATCATTAGATAAACAGTTCTTGGCTCTATGGGCTACAGTTGATTGAGTATCAATATTCTGTTAAGTTGTTTATATTGAAGCAAAACATTGTGTAAGCCTACCCTAGGTTGCTTTTTCCACAGACTGCATTTCCACCAATTAATCGATCATATTACTACTATCACAACTGATGTCAGAGCCTTGGAATGACATACATTAGTGATTAAAAAGACCTGCAAAATTAGTATCTTTGAGTTGAGTTCCTGTCTGAGACTACACATTTGCTTCCAGTTACTGTTTGCTTCGTATCTATTTGGTGTTAGGTGAGATTTAGGCATAGAAGTAATGGTTAGGGTGCCAAAGGGACGGGTGAATTGTTGTCTCTTCTCTTTCTCATGCCCTTCTTTCTGGGTAATCAATAAAAAGTGCATTTTGTCCTATAACCTGCAAGATATGAGGTCAAGCAACTGCTGCACAAAACATGTTTCTTCTTATGCTTGTTATGTTTGACATAACAATATCACTTGATTAATAACTGTAATCTGATTACACATTTGTTTAAAATATATGACACCAGCAGTGTTAGAAGCTTTATTTCGGGCTTCCAGATTTCTGAGCCCATCAGAAGGTGATATAGCCAGTGCATATTTTATATGCAATTATTCACACTCCCGTTGGGGGTTGCTTAACTTTAAAATGTAGCAACATTTGTCACCACATAACAGCTTCATCAAACAACCTATTTGCTCATTATCTGACCCGTCAGGTTGTTTTTATACGTTCAGATAACAGATTATTTTAGCGTATAAACATATTGTGTTGCAAACAATTTATTCCGAGTTTTGAAAGAGAGGCTGCAATTTGACCTACTGAGAGCCAGCCACTTGAATAGCTTCTGTGCTCACACCAGGACTTCGTTTTTGCTCTTAGAAGTAAAACTATTAACTGAAGTCTCATTCAGATGTGAATATAAGCGCTTCAGGCCTTGTTGTCTGAATTATGTATTGATTCCTGTTCCTGCATAAGTTCTGTGTTCTCTGTCACACCTTGTGAATGCTGAAGATGAGTATCATATTAGGAGAGGTATTAGAAATGGTAACTGAAATGGCAAACAAAGATTCACAAGTTAAGCATTGCACAGAGGATGGATTCACAGTACCAGCAGTTTGGAAATTGCTGTTGTTAGCATGACGGGTTTTTTTTTAATCATCCTTTTGCACACAATAGCTCAGGGCCAAAGTCAAAAACAGGCAAAATTGTTGTTTTGAAGGAATGAGGTAGGAGCAAACATAATACAACTCTTTCTGTGATATTTCCATATCAGAATATGCAGCTGCAAGTTTGCTTTTTATTTTCCATGTTGTGTGCATTCAGATAGCTTTTTATGCTCAGCAGTAAGCCCACAGCACAATGTATTCTGGGACAAATATTCTGCGTTTTTCTTTTTTTTTGTCAGTGATTATTACAAGACTATGAATGCAGCCCCTAAATAGCACTGAGCTCTAGGGTGAATAAAACTTTGTAGAAATCCTCCTTGACCTTTGCCAAAACGCTTCAAGGTAGGCCTTTAAAAGCTTTGAAACATTATTGTCCCCGAGATATAAACTAGTGCTTGATTAAATATTCTGTGTAAATTCCCCCCGCGTTATCATGAATGAACCCCTACTCCTTATCACCTCATGCCAGTCCCCTCTATAAATATTTACCCCTGAAAGTTGTGCCTGCAGAAGAATACCAATTCTGTGTCAGCAGACCTTCGTGCTGAGGGGAGTGTGTGGCATGCCACTGAGTATTGGATTAACAGCAAGTAAATTAATACAGCATCTGTTCTTCCTCTCATTCACTTGGTTTAATATGCTTATATTTGCTCTGTATATGTGTTCCAACTGCATTACCATCTGTGCTTACATATACTCGAGTTTGGGCTTTTGGGTGGCGGCCACGGGTGTGACGGGCACGTCTGAACTACACCGCAATCTGATCATTTACAACATCCAGATTTAAGCCATGAAAAATAGAATTGACCAAGCCTGTTGTTCTCACAGCTGTAAACTCAGGAGCTTTTATTGTGAATCAAAAGAAAGACAGGAGCCAAATCGAAAGATTGCCAGACACCGACTCTGAATATCTCTGAATGTATGTCTTTATTATCTTGCAGCTGGGTGAGCAAAAGGAAAATGATATTCCAACAATTTTTGGCAGCTCATGCATCCAAAAAAATCACCTCTAAATTAGTGTAAATCTGAATTTCACTATTTTACATGTGCAACAATGTAGATCAACAGGTGTATGCATGTTTCAAAACAACTCCTCAAGTGTCTGACTCTTAAAATATCAGTTCTTAAGTCCAAGCTGAGATAACCCCGATGCCGTCACTGTTGCATCACCTTGAAAAGCTCCCCTCAGAGCTCAGAAACATAAGAGTTTTTGAAAACTGCTCTCATGTGCTGATTAAACTGGTCTTGATATCAGTAGTTTGTCCGTTTAAAGAAATTGAAAGCATTACAGATTCGTTTTGGAGCCAGTCTTTGTTTACAACTCTGTGATAGCTCAAAATCCATGCTCAGCATGTGCATCCATTTAGTGTTCTTGGAAACTATGACCTTCATCCGTTATAGTGATCGCTTACACTGTGAGGTATAGTGTTTTCAGATTTAGCTGCTCGGCAGATCTGTAAGACTGAACTCACACAAGGACACAAGCTTATGTCCTACATATAAAGGAATCTGAATAACATTTCACTAGAGACTTCCAATGTAATGCACTATAGAGAGAAAACATCTTTTTTTGGTTTGCTATTCAATCTATTTGAAAGATTTTACATTGAGCATTTGTTATATTTAATTATAGTACTGTGCAACAGTAACTTTGCATCTCAGGACCCAGACTTTCTTGTAATTGTTTTAAAAGTGGTATTTAATGATAGTTCTCAAGGCATCCTGAAGGTCTTTTTATCATTTTTCTTTGGACATTTGCTGTTTTTTCATGTTTTTATGTTCAGTTGTGAGAAATGTTTTTTGCTTGTTAAGCCAACTGATTTCATAGGTCACTCAACACTGATCTATGAATCCTTCAAGCATTAAAAAAAGTAGCTAACTCAAAGTAGGAACCGATGTCTGTCTACATATAGCAGACAACTTTATTTTAAATTGCAGGGCATTTTCTTGCCAGCAAGAGTGTATAATTTGTATGTAGTGTTTATATTCTTCATGCTCATTTTGGAGGGACAACAAAAAAACTTTTTTTTTTAAACACAGATACTAGGTTTTTTAAAATCTACATAATCTTAAAATTGTTGCTGCCAAGTTTAATTTAACTGACTGCTTTAGCAAAGCGGGCTGACTCACAAGTGCATGTGGGTGTGCGCTTCTTAAACCACAAAGAGTCGCACTTCATGTAGCCTAAAATACATTGGTGGTCCTTTTCAAGGGCATTTTCTTATAAAGTACACCTGAGTTTCCAACAAAAAATGCAAACCGCTGTTATCTTCAGAGCAGGAATTTATTTGAAGTGAGCATATCATCTGCCTTTCAGAAGATCTACAGATGGGGTTTTTTCTTTTGCGTTTCTGTGGACTGGCATCAATTCCACTCAACATCTCTAATCTTCAGATTGGTTGCAAATGGAATGCGGCCAAACTTTACATACATCTATCAGCAATTACACAACATGTTTATTACAGACCTTAAAAGGCTAACTCCTGTTTTTATGTGTTTATATTTAGCCCCTTAACAAAAGAGAAATTAGATGAAACTAGGTGGTCGTATCAATACTTTTACCTAAAATCCTTTGTACACACTCGACATTGATATTCGCCTAAAAAACATGTTAAATACAGGTCACGTTCCCCACTTTGTCATACTCTCACAGAACTACTGCTCATGTTAATTAGGATCAGAAGGAGGTTCTTCACGACCCCCGGGCATCTCTCTAAAAAGTCTCACAGCAAGTGTAAAAGTACTGCTTTCACACAACAGAGGGGCTGGAAGAAAACCTTAATCAGAAACAGTGTGACAGTCCCAGAGTTTTTATCAGCCGTGTCCCTCCTCCCTGTGATTTAGTCATTGTGGCAGTGTTGTTGGGCTGAGAGCCATCTATCAGCCTCACAGAGCTGGGAGTTCCAAACCACAGCCACTTCCTCCAACCATTTCTTGTTTTCCCACAGACATTTCTATTTAGATTTTGTCAAGATACACTCATCGCATTATATGTATTGTTTCAGACTGATGGGCAGGGAGGTTCTCTTCTTTCCTATATCGTCACAATCGTTTCGTTAATACTCCCAGCTCGACTCCTCGACAGATAAGAAAGTGAACATCTTACATGTACGCAGGGACTTGGGGGTTTAGACTATTGTGGGTCCTTCAACAAAGAAAGGTCTTAATTTCTGATATCCTAAGGTTTGAATAACAAAACTATTATGGATCTGTAAATAAAACCCCAAATTTCCCCTTACATGGTGTTTTGCTGTTTTACTCTGATGTATGTAAAATGGTAAATGGCCTTTACATAGTCCCTAAGGACCCCAAAGAGCTTTACACTACATTCAATCATTCATCCATTCACACACACATTCACACACTGGTGATGGCAGCTACAGTGGGGCAAAAAAGTATTTAGTCAGCCACTGATTGTGCAAGTCCCCCCACTTAAAATGATGACAGAGGTCAGTAATTTGCACCAGAGGTACACTTCAACTGTGAGAGACAGAATGTGAAAGAAAAATCCATGAATTCACATGGTAGGATTTGTAAAGAATTTATTCGTAAATTAGGGTGGAAAATAAGTATTTGGTCACCTCAAACAAGGAAAATCTCTGGCTCTCACAGACCTGTAACGTCTTCTGTAAGAAGCTTTTCTGTCCCCCACTCGTTACCTGTATGAATGGCACCTGTTTGAACTCATCATCTGTATAAAAGACACCTGTCCACAGCCTCAAACAGTCAGACTCCAAACTCCGCCATGGCCAAGACCAAAGAGCTTTCGAAGGACACCAGGAAAAGTATTGTAGACCTGCACCAGACTGGGAAGAGTGAATCTACAATAGGCAAGCAACTTGGTGTGAAAAAATCAACTGTGGGAGCAATCATCAGAAAATGGAAGACATACAAGACCACTGATAATCTCCCTCGATCTGGGGCTCCACGCAAGATCTCATCCCGTGGGGTCAAAATGATCATGAGAACGGTGAGCAAAGATCCCAGAACCACACGGGGGGACCTGGTGAATGACCTGCAGAGAGCTGGGACCAAAGTAACAAAGGTCACCATCAGTAACACACTACAACGGCAGGGAATCAAATCCCACAGTGCCAGACGTGTTCCGCTGCTGAAGCCAGTGCATGTCCAGGCCCGTCTGAAGTTTGCCAGAGAGCACATGGATGATACAGCAGAGGATTGGGAGAATGTCATGTGGTCAGATGAAACCAAAGTAGAACTTTTTGGTATAAACTCAACTCGTCGTGTTTGGAGGACGAAGAATACTGAGTTGCATCCCAAGAACACCATACCTACTGTGAAGCATGGGGGTGGAAACATCATGCTATGGGGCTGTTTTTCTGCCAAGGGGACAGGACGACTGATCCGTGTTAAGGACAGAATGAATGGGGCCATGTATCGTGAGATTTTGAGCCAAAACCTCCTTCCATCAGTGAGAACTTTGAAGATGAAATGAGGCTGGGTCTTCAACATGACAATGATCCAAAACACACCGCCCGGGCAACAAAGGAGTGGCTCCGTAAGAAGCATTTGAAAGTCCTGGAGTGGCCTAGCCAGTCTCCAGACCTCAACCCCATAGAAAATCTGTGGCAGGAGTTGAAAGTCCGTGTTGCTCGGCGACAGCCCCAAAACATCACTGCTCTCGAGAAGATCTGCATGGAGGAATGGGCCAAAATACCAGCTACTGTGTGTGCAAACCTGGTAAAGACCTATAGTAAACGTTTGACCTCTGTTATTGCCAACAAAGGTTATGTTACAAAGTATTGAGTTGTATTTTTGTTATTGACCAAATACTTATTTTCCACCCTGATTTACGAATAAATTATTTACAAATCCTACCATGTGGATTCATGGATTTTTTTTTTCACATTCTGTCTCTCACAGTTGAAGTGTACCTCTGGTGCAAATTACTGACCTCTGTCATCATTTTAGGTGGGGGAACTTGCACAATCGGTGGCTGACTAAATACTTTTTTGCCCCACTGTACATTGTAGCCACAGCTGCCCTGGGGCGCACTGACAGAGGCGAGGCTGCCAGACATTGGCGCCACCGGGCCCTCTGATGTAGTCGTTTCTTTGTCATAGCGATTTACAAAGAACATATTTTTTTTAACAAAAACAGCAACACATATGGACAAAACTCAAACTAAAGATTTGCAATCAGTTTTGAGAAAATAGGAGCTGGGATAAGGGCACATAACCGGGATTAATCACCTCATCTTCAGGGCAGGTCAAAACAGGAAGTTGAATCAAAGGCAGATACTTTGTTACACTAATCCACTTCAAAGAAAAGTAATCTTTGTCATTGGAAATCAAGATCATTAAATTCACATTTAATCACTTTTTAAAAGAAAAACTGCATTATTATAGACTTTCTATTACACGACTCTTGCCTGTATCTATTATCCAGGATCACTGATGTTAGGTAACAACAGGCAGAAACGTTTTGTGAGCCCTGCCTGGTTATTTGTTTTCTCCATCTTTGTTGCTCTGCAGCCAAACCTATAACACAATATTCATCTGGAGTTGTGTTGCTGGCCAACATATTTAAGTAAAATAAAAACAACTGTTTTTTGCTTTTTTTATTTCTTCTGGTCTCCAAAATTTGAATTTATGAGAACAAGAAATTGCAGTATTGATGCTTTAACATGCAAAAAAGATATACTTTTGAACCAACTAAGTCTCTGACACATCATACCTTATGACAGCAACAATCTTTTCATTTATACCCAAGCTTGTCTTTCGCTGATGTGTCTCCTTTTTAATGCATATATGGAAATGGTTTGACGAATAGGTAAATGAGAGCAAAGTATTAGAAAAATGGCATGAAACCAGAACAACAGAGGCTAAAGAACTCCTCAGATTCTGTGTCGCTGGTGAGTCACCGGATCCATGGTTATTACAAAGCCTGAAAACACAGAGCTGCTGATGAGTTTGACAGTCCAACAGTGCAGTGCATCCTTGTAAGCTTTACGTATATATTTAATGCAAGGCCTAACAATCGAAAACACAACATCCGTCATTCTTTGGTTGCTCAGCTGTTGCTGACTAAGCCGGTTAAGACTGTAAAAAGGGGGATAAGAGAAGGTTTCCAGTTTCAAGCGGCTCTTGGGTCTCCTGCTCTTTGAACAAGAGCGAGTGTATTTAGCAATGCTGAGGCAATGTGCCACATAGCAATATTTGCCTTTATCATCTCTGTACCTTCCCAAAATTCAATTTAACAATTTTGCTACTAATCCTCAGTGTGGATGTAATCCCTGAAAAAGTCACAACAATAACTGAGCCCATCCAGTTGCATAATCCAAGAATTACATTTCAAGTTATCGCTGAAAACAGATAACTCCAATCATCTACAGAAAGAGCATTGCTCTGTCTTGCCCGAGACTTTCATCATTCACTGAGAGGAAAAAGGAAGTCATTTTAACCAATCCATCATAAGAACTCTTCAACAGTAATTTACAGTATAGAAAACCCTAAAGATATTAACAGCAGCGACTGCAGAGAAACTTGAAATGGCTTCTCATTTTCTATAGCAACAAGCGTGAAAAGCCTGTTCGTACTTCCGTCTGAAAATTGAAACCAGCGCTGCAGGTGCATGTGTAATTAAATACCGCGTATGAAGGAACAGAGATCGGCAGAGGAAGCATGCAGATGGGCCACAACAAAATGATCCCGAGCCATCTGGAGTCTTTTGAGAAAATTCATACTTTGTGCTGTGATGGGGAGGAAGAGGAAGGGAGGACTCTTTGGCAGGTGATGGGTTTTCAGAAATGGAACATATAGACTCTCTGGTGGGAAAATAAGAAGTGAGAAGATACATTAAGTGTGTGTTTGATATCTAGTTTGAAACATAAGCAACTGCATATTCTATTCATCATTTAAATAAGCCATGCTGACACACACACTGTGGCCACATTCCAGTGTTGTGCGTACAGCCTTTACCGCGAGCTGACAACCTCCAAAAGTAACAAATCAAGTGATTATAATTGTGACACCGCAAAGGTATTGCAAACATTACAGCCAATAACGGACGGCACGATTTAGGTTGCAGTAAAGTAATTGCGCTGCAGAAGCATGAAGTATGGGCTGTCATATCTCAACTCCACTCTGAGCAAAAGGTTATTCAAACAATAACACCCACAAAATAAGTCTATATACCCCCTAAGCAGCTCTAGCGCAAGCCCGCTGTGAGCAAAAACACAGAGTCCAGGCATCTCAAAGTTTCCCACTTGCTGGTTATCTGGGTATAATGTGTTTGGAGTCTGTAACCCAGCTGTATACAGAGAGGTTAAAGGGTCGAAGGGGGGAATTCATTATCCTTGAGCGGCTCCGGATTCTGGCAAGAGAAGGAGAGACCTTCAGATAGGACATACGTGCTTCTTCCTCACCTCTCCCAGCCCCCAGTATCTCCTCAACTAGCTCATGATGAATAGGCCCGATCAGTGGGCGAGCTGATTGGTGAAGCAAGTAGCATCAAGGCAACTGCAAAGATGAAGAGGAGGTAAGAAGTGTCTCATTTAGAAGAGACAGAATCTATGAGGCTAATATTATATTCTGACAGTGTTGGAGAAGAGGTGCTCCAATATATATCTATCAGTGTTAGCAAGGACAATGCAGTGTCTGTGTGATTATTAAAATAAAGAGACTTATTTTTGGATTCTGTTTTAGTGGTGAGTGTATTAGCATTTAAGTACACAATGAGCCAGTGCCTCTCATTGCCAGTTACATAGTCACTGTGTAACTTTAGAAGGATCATCAGCCTCACAATTGCTTTTAAAGCTTGCTTCATCAACTCTGTTATCTATATTGTATGCTTTTTATTCTTACAGTCTTTATCTGTCTACCACAGTCTGCTTACCAATACACAGTAGGGTGACTGATGAGGAAAAACGGCAGACATTCTTAGAAATACCAGAATAAACACTGTAAAGTACATTAAATTACTGAACGCTGGAACACAGTGACATTCAACACAGTGCAGAAAGCGCTATTAAGGACAAGAATAGAGCTGTGCATACTGGGCTAAAGTAAAGTAATGTAAAAAAAAAAAAAAAGAAATTTTCTAATCCGCATCCAGACTAATCTTTAAAAACCCAGAAAATGATTTCATCATCATGGTACTCAAAGTACAGTATATAGTAGTCAATTTTTTGTGACACTATATATAAAAACATATGAGAGTAAAGTAATGGATCCAATCCATTATTATTATTATTATTAAAGTAAATATCTGACTAACGGTGCAAATTTATGCTTTGACACAGCAGGCGATGCGCAAGTGTTTTAAACTTGCACTTTATCTGAAGGCCATCAGATGGAGAAAGCTGTTGTTGGAAAAAGACTCTGGGTCCTTTAGAAGTCTAAGGGAAAACAGCTTTCTGAACTTACAACTTATAAATGATGTCGTTAGCCAATTACAGAGTGGTCTCATCAGTCTATCACTGTGTGTACACTGCCTTTGGGTTCTTTGTAAAGCTCCATATTTTAAATGTCAGTAGGTTGTAGTCTTTTGGTGGTGTAATCTAGATTGGATACACGAAACATACCAACGATTTGTCAGGTCCCAAGGAGTCCCATAGGAACGCGAAAGGTACCCGTCCTGATACGTGCCCGATTGTGGATGGAATCCAATAGAATGACACATGTTCTCTCCCTAACCCTAAGCTAAAACCTAACCCTATACATAACCTTAATCCCTAACCTTAACCACAGTCCTAATCGTGTTAGACAGTGTTAGACAGTGTTTTCCAAAGCGATTCAGTTCAGTTCTCATGTTTCCTCCTATTTCCCCACGCATAACATAGGAATGTGTTGAGTGGCCGAAAGCATAACATACCAACGATTTGGCACATTGCGTAACATATTACGCTTTGGGAGTGAGAACATGTTGCTGTAGTAACCTGCTTATGAGTAATAAAACTATGCTATGGCACATTTTCTCTGTCCACGTCTGTTTCCAGATGTGACCATCTGATGAGTGACTGCACAATTTAAGCCAAAAACATTATGGGAAAAATGCTGATTTGTTTATTTTGAGCTATAGGATGAGGAATAGTGCTCCCATCCGTCATGTGAAACTTGAACCAGTTTTTTTCAGTCGCAGTGGTGCAGGGAAACCAGTTAACCTGCACTACTCAAAGGTACAATAAAAGCCACCTACAAGAACCTTAAACTATATCTTGTTTAACCTGCAAACGTATAAAAAAGTACTGATTAAATTAATAAAATGAAACACTTTAGCTGTAAGATTTAGAGCTACTGGCAAGCCAATTTGGTGACCTCCCAAAGAAGGAGACGGAGCAGTTTCTCTGTTTCCGGTCTTTAAGCTAGGCTAACGTCTTGCTAGCTTTATGATATTTGATTTGTCACAGTGCCTTATGCTGGATACGTGGGATGCCGTTCCTGATGCAACCCTCATTAATTAAATTGAGGATGTTTACCAAGTATGCAATTGTGTTGATTTAAAACAATTAAAAACATAAACAAGGTAGAATAATGAACTTTAGAATGCAAAAGAGTGTGTTTCTTGTTCCCTTTAGAACAGGGATGGGAAATCAATTTTCCCACAATAGAAACCGGGACTGGCTTTGTGGGGAAAAGCTGTGCTTTTCAGTCGACTGCTTGTTTTGTTATTGTTGTTTTTGGTTGTTTGTTGTTTTCCTTTTCTGTTGTAAAAATATGTAAAACCTTTATTAAAAACCAAGTAATAAAAAAAAGAAAAAGAAACCGGGACTGTTGTTGAGAGCCGCACCAATAAAACAAATTTTAAGCAGGTCTTATTTCACTTTATTAAAAAGACTGAAAAAAAGACTCGAAATATTTAATTGGTCTAAAAAGTGATGGGTTAGTCATTTTAATAGGAGGCCATATGATAAACTGTTGTGGAAGGCTACACTAATAAGCTGAACTAATATCTGCTTAATATTAAGTTCACTGGTACAGCCCTCCACAACAGTCTGAGTTTATCATTTGGCCTCCTGATAAAAATCAATAACTCATCGCTGCCTAAGACGGATTAAATATTTCAAGTCTTTTTTCATTTGTTTTAATAGACTTTTATGATTTCAAATAAACCATTGGTTATACTGTAAACACACACCTATGATGAAACTAGGTTTTAGAGGAGAAATATTTGACACTTGTGCAGCGTCTACATGCAGTGGCACCGTGCCATTATTACTTATGAGTACATTAGAGGGACTGGAGAACAGGTATTACATTTTCCATTTTGACTCATTTCTAATTCACAGTCTGATAATGCATTGTTCCATTCTTTATATGATTACATCCTTCATAACACAGTGAGTTTCCCTAAGCTTTTCTCCAAGTAATAACAAAAGCAGGAGACCATATGAAAATGCCACAATAACAAAGGATGTGGGAACAAAATACCTGGCAGCACAGAAGAGGTTCATCAAAAAAGAGAGATGGGAGAGAAGTTGGCTGTCTGTCACCTGGCAAAAAGAGAAGGTGATTTAATAACTCTGAACAAAGCCATTCCCTCTAGCAAGTCAAACCTTTAATTACAAAACATGATGTGAGACCAAGGCCACCTCATATTGCCTTGGTAACCTTGATACAAATCATATAAAGCAAATGAAGCATTTAAAAAGGAAAGAAGAGAAGAAATAGCTTTGTAGCTCAACTCGCAGACAGAAAAAGAGACAGGCAATGGAGAAGAGTGAAGCCGGGAGAGAGACGGTGAGCTGCTCCAGAAGCAGGCATATGAAAATTGATGGAGTCTGAGGAAGCAATTGATAGTTAGAGGACAGGAAGCAGGCTGTAAGGCAATTATCACTATCTCTGCCATTTGATTTAGGACCGTCTGAGTGTGTAATACTGTGAATTAATCACATCCAAGGGAGATATATCAAGAGCCCATTTCAGCCTTAAATTCCAATGATTCTTTTCCATTACTGGAAAACGTAGTTTAGAGATGTTCTAATTATCTCACGATATGAATTTCCACTCATGCAGGGTACAAATGTTATGCATGTGAGCATGTAGGCAGACGAGAGACAGAAGGATGCGCCTGATGAGATAGTTCCCTCATATGAATGCACGATGTACAATGCAGCTTAATCATCATAAACCAAAGCTACTGACAAATAGCAAAAGGACGAAGCGATGCAAACCCACACAAACTTATGTGGGAAAAAAAACTGGAATACAGACATATGTAAATAAATACAAGTGTTAACACCCGAGAGACTGAATCCACACGTACAGAACGTACATATGCATATATAAACCATAATGTGCCACCCACATCCAATCTTAGCAGGAAGCCGCTCCAGCCGTTGCTTCCAGATGAACAGTTACATGTAAGACATTAGATTTGCTCGTGTAATATTATTCTTAGTCTATTAAGCAAATGTTTGCAGCAATAATTAAGTTTTATTCATTTTCACAGAAGGTTTAATTCAACAAAAGGGGGTAGCATAGACTGTTGTTCAGTAATCCTGGCTGCAGATGGCCTGTAATGAGTTTTGTGTTTCATTACAACAGTGGGTATCACTATCTACAAAAATTATTCAAAAGAAACAAAGAAAAACTTGCCTTGATGGATTTCATTTTAAAGTGGAGTTATACATCCATGATGTAAATAGATATGCAGACCATTTGTGCCCCCTAATGGAAAGATTTATTTTTCTTGTGTAACGAAAATAACAAAACAGTTCTTAAAAGATTTTGGGGTTTTTTGGTAAATGTTTTCTAGTTAGATACCAGTCAGAGCTCTGTGTCCAAGATGAAAGTTATTGTGTGCTACTCCTATTTGACTGTACCCTGGACAGATGAGGAAAAACACCTGTTTGATATTATTGCCATATTTCTACCACAGCATGTTCTGTATTAGCCTAAAAAGCTACTCTATAATCTCACAATAGTTTTTCTTAATCCTACTAACAGTTTTTAATCAGCTAATTTCCATTCGGCATTACTTCGGTCTTCATGCATTTATTACATTTATTACAAAAGAGCCATTTTAAGTTAAGTGGGGGTTTTTCATTTGTTTTCCAGTCTTTACTGTATACCTTCATGTGGACAACTCTGTCTATTTTACAGTTATTGGGATGAAAAGTATTTTCAGCGGAAAGAAAACCTACTATGAAAACACGAACCATGATAAATACAACATTTGCTTTTGCTTATTTTGTTACCTCACAATACATCTTCAGGGTTTTTTACCTGAGATAAGTCGGTGTGCTGTAGGGCTACTGCCGCTTTCACCAAACGACAAGGCTGCCCTCTGCTGGTGACAGCAGGTACAGTGTGTCTGAGAAATGACTATCCTTGAGCATGTGTCTTTAGTGCATGTTATTTATTTTCACAGTCGCAACAGCTGTAGTTCAGTTTCATTATACTTCCTATGTTATATTATTATATTATTATGTCTTTAGTGCATGTTATTTACTTTTACAGTAAATAACATGCACTAGCTGTAGTTCAGCTGTAGTTCAGATTCATTAGACTTCCTATGTTATATTATCATAGTGTATTCTGGTGCTTTCAGTAGAATTACATGTACTGTTACTGTCCACTTCATTTTACCTTGACCTCTTTTACCTTCAGAACTGCTGTAATTCGTCATGACACAGATTCAATAAGGTGCTGGAAATATTCATCACAGATTTTGTTCATGTTAGCATTAAAGCGTCACACAGCTGCTGCAGATGTGTCATCTGCACATCCATGATGGAAATCTCCTGTTCCACCACGTCCTAAGGGTGCCCTGTTGGATTGAGATCTGGAGGCCAGTTGAGTACAGATGATAATGAGTACAACTCAGTATCATCTTAAAGAAACCAGTTTGAGCCTTGTGACTTAGTGCCTTTAACCAGCTGGAAGCAGATATTAGACGTGATCATAAAGGGATGGACATAGCCGGCAACACTAGTCAGAGAGGTTGTGGCTTTTTAACGATACTCAGTTGTTGTTTGCCAGGAAAATATCCCCCATGCCATTACGCTGCCATCACCAGCCAACAAACTGTTAAATACAAGGCAGGACGCTTCCCTGCTTTCATCTTTAGGCCAAATTCACCATCAGGACCTGTAGTCCAATCAGAAATCAAGACTTCAGAACGAGGCCATGTTTTTTCAATCCTTTGTTGTCCAATATTTGGTGAACCCATGCAAACTGTAGCCTCAGTTTCCACTTCCTGCTGCTGTAGACCATCTGCTTCACGGTTGAACATGCTTTGCTGCATACCTTAGTAGTAACAAGTGTTTATTTGGGTTACTTATTCTTCTTATCATCTCAAAGCAACCTGTGCATTCTCCTCTGACCTCTCACTGGACAGTTTCTCTTTTTCAGACCATCCTCTGTAAAACCCCAGAGATGGCTGTGCGTGAAAATCCCAGCAGATCAGCAGTTTCAGAAATACTCAAACCAAGCAGCCACGCTGCGTTCAGAGTCACGCAAATTACCTTTTGTCACAATTCTGATGCTTGTTTAAATTTCAGCAGGTAATCTTCACAATGCCTACATGTGACATGTTGAATTGCTGCCATGTGATTGGCCAGTTGTTAATATCTGGCGTGGCCGTGAGTATATACTCACAAAGAGCTTAATTCTACAAATAAAAATAGGAACTGGAGTCAGTTTCTTGGGTCATGTTACAGAAAGTAACAACCTTGCAATATTTCGATGAGTGAGTGAGAGAAAAACAGTTTTCAGTCATTTATGATTCTTTAAAATATTTAAATCAAATGTCTGAAAGTGATGGACCGAGCAGCGAAGGAAACTTAGGCACAGTTTAAACATAATTGGTTAAATCATGCAAAAAGAATCCAAATCTTGGGCCCATAAAAGAGGTCAAAATAACAGAACTCTTCTCAAAGTTGACAACAATACTGATAAATGGTAAAATGGTAAATGGTAAATGGTAAATGGCCTGTATTTGTATAGCACTTTACTAGTCCCTAAGGACCCCCAAAGTGCTTTACACATTCAGTCATCCACCCATTCACACACACAATCACACACTGGTGATGGCAGCTACACTGTAGCTACAGCTGCCCTGGGGCGCACTGACAGAGGCGAGGCTGCCGGACACAGGCGCCACCGATAACTCAGACAAACTAACTTAAAGAGACAAAGGGGAAACTTAAATAGTGGCTGATCAGCCCACAAAAACACAGAGGGGTAAAACACAAAACCTAACTGAAACTAACAAAATGAACTCCAATCCCCCCCATGGTCCCGAGTTATGGAATGAGCCAATTTGCAGTTTTCCATCAAAGCTTGCTCCGCCCCTTTTCCACCTCTCGGCTCCTCAATCAAGGGACTGGAACAGCTGCAACTAAGGTAACTCAGAAAACAAAAGATTAATCATACATAACAGTGTAAACTAAAATGTGCACACTTATTTTAGAAAGCAATGTCATGTGGATATGTGAATTAATTCTAAACCAAAACCAGTTATTAATTGTCCTGTAAATTAATTCCTATATTTAAAGACAAATGTGAATGCAATGTTGTGTATAAGGCTCTACACTATTATGGTGGATATCACCCCTGTGTGGCTGTAAGTGCAGCCATCACATTGAAATTAAATTTGGCAGGTAAAATTCAGACGTGACCTCAAACATATTCACATGGCTTCTTTCCCAAGGAAAATGTTTCACAGCTGTTCGGCTGGTGCAGAATTGGCAAACTGGATATTTCAGTTTCTTTAGAATCAGTACAAACAACATAGGAGAATTTCTGAATGTACCGTAACACTTTATTTTCTTAAATACAACAGAATATTAGTACAGTCAGTTACACGTATTTTTAGAGGCAGAAGACATTCTCGTCCCTTTCAACCTACTTTTCTGAACGGGATAAAGGGAAACCCTCAGTAGTATCAGAGGCTACGTTTGAACATACACACACCCACACACACACACACACGCTTGCATGGAGTGCTGGCCTTATTCCAGTTAAGATCTCCCGTTTAATCGGCACGTATCGCAGACAACCTGTGACAGAGTGTCTTTGTTGCCACAAATAATCAGTTAAGCAAAGAAATACTTGTTACTTTGTAACTGTTCCCCTCCAGTTTCAAGAAAGTTACGTTCTCTCTAACACACAGAAAAGACATTATAATCTATAAAGTAGTTGTTTTGGTCCCTTTGATGGTCACAACAACACCCTTATGTTACAGATAGGGCTGGGCAGAGGTTTAGGAGACATTGGTTGCCAATTAGAAATGATTAGCCCATAATGGATCATTTCAGTGAAGACTGTGAAGACTGTGTGCAGAAAATCTGTTTTATACACAAGAGCTTCACAACATAATTTCTCTCAGCAGGAGTACAGACTTAACCACGTTATTCTGATTTATGACATTTGAGGAGAAAACCAGAATAACCGCATTATCAGCCTCCGTGCATGTAAACACAGCCAGTGCTGTCAGCTACAATATATATATATATATATATATAGTGTGGATTTAGACAGTGCATGATGAGACCAATTTATAATTAGGTTTATAATCAAGAGAATTATGGTTAAATCTCCACTCAAATCGATGTCTTGCATTCTGTCTGTTCATTCATCTTTCAGTAAAGCCATCCCTGAAGCAATAACAGATTCATTGGCACATTACAGCACTGTCATGAACAAGGAGTGCAGTCATTAATATAGATCATTTCTGGCATTTGAGATTTTGTGAGATAAAAATCCAAGCGGCGTTATCACAGAAGCCATATTTGTGAGATATTTTTATAAGAACTGCCATTAACCAAAGAGATAAACCAGAGGACTCTTCAGAGTGAGGCAGTATGAAATTACAATATTCATACCCATTACAGTCTGATGGGCAGGAGGACACAAAACACGCTCTGAAAGGAAGCAGCAAAAGAGTAATGTGCTGTATTCCACTGTCATGGCCTGGGTATAGGGACCCAGGGCTCAGGCATTTTCAGTGTATGTTTATGTTTATGTTTTCCGTGTGTTGTATTGGTTTGCTCGCCATCTCTCCATGTGTCTCTGTGTGAGCTTCCGGAGGTGTGGGTTCGCTGAGGAGACTGCAAACCCGGAAGTGGTCTACTCGAGAGACGGCCGCACCTGCCGCTCGTCGTCCTCTGCCAGCTGCAGCAGATTACGCTCGTCTAGGAACGGCATTTAGGACTGCAGCTGAGCTGAGGCCGACGCTGGATCCTTGAGTCAGAACTCGTCAGTACTGCCGTGAGCTTTTACGTAACCTCCGCGGAAACAGATCCCCTGCTAACCCTCTGCCTTTTGTGTTACCAGGAATCGGGAGCGGAGTACGCCTCTAAAGTCACGGTGTGGGAATTGGAGTTTTTTGGAGTCGCCACCTTTCACTTCTCACGGACATCTGCACTGTGTGGGATTCAGGGAGAATCACCACGGGACCACAGTGCTGGGATTTTGTATATAGTTGTGTGTTTTTCACCTCCTGTAAATAAATCCACTGTCCTTCACTTAGAGTCTCGCGTTTGGGCCCTGCTTTCACTGTCACTCCACGGTCTGCCATCGCAGCCCGTGACATCCACAGAAAAATATTGTGCATTCACCTCCGAATGCCATCAGGTGGGGAGAAAATGGGATGCAAAGAAAATTTCAAGAGAAATACAGCTATTTACAGGGTAAGAAAGAAGTGCAAGGCTAAGCTTTCATAGACATTCACACACTTATTATCCACGGTATATACCAAAAGACATGCGTAGAGGCACATACATATTCATCATACAAAAAAAAAACCATACTAAAAGCAGGTCAGACGCAGCTTTTTCCTTTTTCCACGACTCGAATCGACCAACAATGAAAATGATTCACGCAAAGCACTGACATCACAGGACGTGAAAAGGCAAAAGCTGAAGTTCCAGCCCTTTGAATTAAAGAAAATAGAGAAAGATTAACATTGTCACAACAACAAGGAGACATCAGTAATCTTCCGCTCATCTTTTAACCAGTGTAGAGTGCCAGCCTCCTTTTCAACAGAGTGTCATCGAATCCAAGGAAAAGGGTCTGCTTTTCATAAGGAGGTAAAATATTTGGTTTTCAAATTGGGTTTCCATCTTTGTGGACTGTGTTGAAACATTAGCGTGGCCTAGTGTTAGCGCCTTGGGAAATGGAAAAATAATCCCTGCTTTGATATCCAAACCTAACCAAAACCCAAAGAAACACAAAAGAATATCAGGACATTGAGAAAAGCACCAGTGTAAAACTTAACAGGAGCTAAAAGTTAGTCTGAGGGACTATAAATACTAAATTCAAATGCTACAATTTGATTAAGACAGTCAGATTTTTTCCAAATACAATTAAGAAGGCAACTGAAGAAACTAGCCTCTCATTTTTTTTGCTAATCTGTGCACAAAGACTTTTTTTCTTTCGTAAAGTAAAACATTCCTTCAGACCGTCTAGAAAAGATAAATAAATAAAGAGAAGTTAGGATGTAAGGGTTTGTTGCAGGGTCCGCATTGCTACAGATGAGCTGCAGGAGCCCCCTTTCCCCCCCCCCTTTAAGTCACAACAACACCGCCTCAGTCAATATTTAGTTCACTGTTGTTTGGCAGAACACAGAGAAGAAATAATCAGAAGTCACTATCACGAGCTGATAACTTTCCTTGACAAAAACATTTAAGTTATTTTAGAACAGTCACTATAGAGTAAAATAAATGAGACTTTGTTTGACTTGTTTGTTTTGTTTTTTTTAAATAGTCTAAACTCTCACTCTTCCTTCTCGTGGAGAGAGGCCCGCACGCGCTGGCGCACGTAAAACGCGGTGAGGGCGCTGCAGCAGGCAGTGAAGATGAAGAGCGCCACGGCGTCGTGCGCGAGATCCCCGTGAAGACGCTCGTACAAGGGGCGGCGCACTGTGAAGTCTGTTCGCAGCGCTTCAATCTGCACCAGGGTGCAAACCACCACAAACACGTGAAAGATCTGGTGGCCCTGCCCGATGAAGTCACACTTCCCAGGGAACAAGCTCTCTGGGTGAGGGCAGCAGAAGAAATAGGCGCTGATTAAGAAAAAGAGCACGTGGTAGAAGTGGTACGTCACCATCGGGTCGGAGCAGCCCTCCTGGTAGCACCTGTAAATGCGATGGACTACGGGGCTGATGTCTAAGCAGTAAGCCAAGGCTGAGGGCACCACTTGAAAGAGCTTGAGGACCAGCTTGGGCAGCTCGGGACTGGCATATTTGCCATAGCAGCAGCCGAAGCACGTGAGCCAAGCCAGGAATGCCGCAGCGGGCAAAAAGATCCCTTGCACAGTAGTGTGCAACTCTTTCTCTATAGCGTAGTAGTAGTGTGCCAGAGCGCTCCCGTACTGGTAAACGGCAACCCCCACGTAGTCGAGGAAGTAGAAGGTGTAGTAGGAGAGCTCCGACTTGGCAGAGAGGAGATGAGCGAGAGCACTGAATGAGAGGTAGGTGAAAGCTGCCAGGAGCACGATGAAGAGGGGCTGAGCGTGAGGATCTCGCAAGAAGTCCACCGTCTCCGAGATCTCCTGCCACTTCACCAAGATGATGAGGGCAGCCAGCAGATGGGTCCACACGTTGAGGGTCTCGTTGTGCCTTTGGAAGAGGGTGAGAAAGTAGTACCGCCAGCTCAGGTCCGGCTGTCTGTACCCCGTGTGGATGTGGCGCTCGCGGAACACCCACGGAACGTCGGACAGCTTTACAGTGCAAGGCAGGGTTGGAAAGGCCGACTCGAGCAGCTGAGGGATCTGCCGCAGCTGCTGCACGTTGATAAACAGGCGACCGATCTGTTCCATCACCACCGTTGCCATGGCGAACTGTAGACCAAAGAGGAGGGTTAGTCAATACCTGCCTTTGAGCCACACTTGTGTCAACATGTATGAACACATTTATAAACTGCAATACTACTGATATCACAAAGCAAATCTGAGCAGCGGTCATTGGATCACTGAGCAGAATGACACCCAAAAACAGCACAGGTTATGATTTTAGGTCATTTTGGGTGGGGGGGTTTAATCGTCACACAGTTCACCGTGGGCACTGGAGGACTTGACATCTTTTTCATTGTTCACTGCTTTTATTATTTAAAAACAATCAGCAGATTGACTGAATGTAAAAGCCATCAGATGCAACATGAAATGAAATGAAAAATTATAAACTAAATTAATTAATTTAATCTAATGAATTTGTTGGCCACCGGGGGGCAGTGAAACTATGTGACAACTTGACTTAATATTACATCTGTCACATGTCAAACGTCAGAACATTTCCGACTTCTTGGCAGCTAATTATGCAACTGTGTTTCTTCTGTTGGAGGCCCTGCTGGTGGTGTGCAGTGGGTTTTATCTTGAAAAGCTTTCTGCTAAAAATAACACGGCTTCCTCTGGCTAAAAGTGGGGTTGATAAGAGTCTAGATATAAACAGCAGTGATCTATAAATCGGTAGTTTAAACGGCTCCAATAAAGATGACCAACTAGTTGTTATTGTCTGCAGAGAGAAACAGTTTAAGCTCCCCCACAGCCTTTCTGATCCACTGTTGGTAACAAAACATTATGGCTCAGCGCAGCTTTAAGTGTTTCCCGTCTGAAATTAAATTAAATTGTATTTATAATAAAAGCAGATGCCTCAAGGTACTTTATATTGTAAGGTTAAGACTCTAAAGCTGTCATGGTCCTGCGACCATGACTCAGTGACTTTATGTTTATGTTCTTTATTGTTATTACTTTCATTATTATTCATGGCTGTTTTGGGATGGTTTGTGTTTGGGATTTTAGACACTGGGTTCTGGGTTTGTGCTCCCTCTGTTGGTCCCTGGTGTTAGTGTTCCCCTGTCTCGTCAGGTTAATCAGGTCCAGCTGTTTCCCCCACCTGTGTGTGATTTCCCAGTGTCTCTTTGTGTATTTATAGTGTGTGATTTACTCTGCTCCTCGTCGCGTCGTCTGTGTTCATACCTGGTGTAATCCCCTGCGTGCTCTCCCTGCTGGTCTCCCTTCATGCTCAGGTTTGCTATTTCTTTGTGTAGTTTCTCCCAGTTAGTTCATCCTTAGTTCTGTTTTACCATCCCCACTTTATATTGGATATTATCAATAAATCACCCTCACACCTGAATAAGTGCTGCGTTTTGAGTCCTCCTTCTGCTCTCCACACGGCCGCTGCCCCGGACCGTGACAAAAGCAATACAGAGAAAACCCCAGCACTCAAACGGCCTCTTCGAGCAAGCACTAGGTGACAGTGGGAAGTAAAAACTCCTTTTTAACAGGAAGAAACCTCAGGCAGAACCAGGCTCAGAGAGGTGAAGCCAGCTGCTGGGACCAAAGGTAACTTATCCAAAATTTAATGAGCTGATTTGTGTGTCTGAAAGTGTCCTGAAGCCTCTACGCTCCACTCACCATAATGCATCACTTTGAAGGGTGGATGCACACCACGGGACCTCGGGTACAATAAAGCTCTCAGCTCAGCTCATAAATTCTGCACTGATTGAAAATGGGGAGAAATTGCTTCCCAAAAAGTGCAGCACTTGACACACAGTGAATGTTTGCTACTCGGCTAACTTAAAAAATGCACGATGGGTTTGAAAATGGGGTTTGATCTAAAAGACCTGCAGCTGAAAAAGTGTTGCTATTGACATAGAAAGTACTAATGGGTAAAGCAAACTGACGACGGTAATCTACCTACAGTGTGCTACACAGTTATCCAAAAAGACACCGATATCACAGTATAACTAGCTAGTAGTAGGCATGATCTGTGCCTACTAAGCAGCCAAAGTACCACACAGTAGTTTAGCTCCTCCTTTTCAAATAAAGCTCAGTTTGGAGCACGACGTGGGAAAATACAAAGTTTCTATAAATCTTCCTGTAAAGACATTCTTTGTGTTCTGTTGGGCCAATTAAATCAGATTTTGTAAACTACACTCAGAATGCTGAGTCACGTGTGCGTAAGGGACCCTAAAAAAGGTCATTTAATTCATCAATACTTCTTTTGATTAACATGTGGAGAAGGGACTAGGAAAGGCAGAGAGCGGAGGCAGCAGCGTTGCAGAGATCATTCTGTGTGGGATGAACAAGGGCCGGCGATCAGGAGGGATGGCGTGGAGTGATGAATGAGGGGGGGATTACGTAACATAACCCCATCCGGCGTCCACACCCTCCGCTTCCAACAATTGCGATGCACGTTGAAATATTTATGGATGAAAGAAAAATTCTCGAAAATACTGAAAAAGCGCGCGTGTGTGTGTGTGTGTGTGTGTGTGTGAGAGAGAGAGAGAGAGAGAGAGAGCTAGTGGGTATTAAACGCGGGCCTTTACGGGCCTGATGCAGCCAATTCCCCCCGAGCAAGCCTGCACCTGATCACCATCGGTCTGCTTTAAACTTGACACCCAGTGGCCGGGATGAATTTGCATGTACCTCTCCACCGACCATCGTCTCGCTTCGATTCCCCGTGGACGCCACATAACTCTGCAGTTAGGCATTAGTGCTGAATGAGCCCGAGAAATGCCGCTGCACGATGATAGAAAATGACAGGGCTTTGCGTTCGAGGCGCATCCTTCCACTGATGCAACGAACGTTCTAGATAATTCATAGATTGAGGCTAATGGCAAAATAAATACACATACCTGTTCGACGGGAGAATCAATCCAGAGCCGAAGATACAGGAGAGGATGGACGAGTTAGAGCCGTGGAGATCATGGATAACATTATCTGACGGCGGTGAACATGCAGCGGAGAAACGTGACGGGAGCGGCGCCTGGCGGCTCTCACGGCTCAATCGCTGGGAGGGCGGACATCGCTTGGTGAACGGACTGATGTTCTAGCCAATCAGCAAACACAAGGCTTCTTCTGCAAATCCATTCGACCAATGATAGCTAACGCCGGCAAACGAGCCCACTCCCCCACAGAAAATCTTCCACTGTCATATGTATATATAAGAGCTTTATACGTCCAGTCGCTGTTAGCTAAGTGTTAACACCTGTTCTAAAATAGTTTGAAGTTTATGTTAATAAGAGAAAAGAAGAATTTAATATATTTAGTTATTCCTCAGTCTAATGACCGTTTCGTTGTTCCAGCACCACAAAATGCAAATGCAATGCTGCATTTCCCCCCTTGTTTACACACTCACCTGCATGTAGTTTACCCTCTGTGGGAACAGGCTGATGAATCTTTCAGTAGCCCTGATAAAGATTTAAAAGTTTTTCAAATCAATCGTTTTAAACACGAGAGCCACTGTCACCACTTGTGCAAATGAGTTGCACAGTTGCCACACAGTTCTTCCTGAGTACTGTGACAAAGCACTAAAACACGATATCGTGAAGCCCATAAAACTGGACGGCACTGCTTCTTCAGTGTCTCAGCTTCAGAGATACCTTTCATAACACAATGCCAACTCCACTGGGTCTAATTTGCTTATCAAAACAGGCAATTTCCCTGCTTCTTAGTGGTGGTCAGATTACGTTTACAGCCTATAGTCTTTCCATTCTTTAACAAAGTTTCATTTAACTGCAACCAACCACCCTACTCAGTCTATATTCCCAGACGCTTTTAAGAGGCGTGCCTAAAACAGAAATAATAATGTGTTGGTCTTTTGGGTATTTATCCTCTCTGTATCTTAATGTCAGCTCAGGGGAACATGAGCTGAACACACATCTTTGTGTAGCAAAAAAAAAAAAAAAAAAAAAGTCTGTCCAGCAATCCAGAGAAATCCAGAAAATACTGAGAAACGATTCTTGAAGTCAGGCCAGCTTTTGTCCCCTGTGTGGTCAGACAGGGTATGAGCAGTGCACTATAGGACATAGTTCCAGGCTGATGAGTTCAGCTGTTTTTCCAAACACATGACAAAGAGGGATTGTACAGAACTGCACGCAAGACTCCAACACAAACACTCTTATATAAACATTTTTGCAGCGTATGGTGCACACAGAGTATTAAACTTCCAAAGAAAACCTGTAAGACAGTGCAGCATGGTGGTGCAGCGTTCAGCACTGTTGCCTCACAGGTGAAGGGCCTGAGTTCAATTCCACCATCTGGATGGGGTCTCTCTGTGTGGAGATTGCATGTTCTCCCTCTGTTTACAGTTCAGAGACATGCAGCTAGCGATATTAGGCTAATTGATGATTCATAGGGCAATTTAGAATGTGATCTGAATGGAAAAGAGTTTATCATATAGTCAAATGGATGGTACTGTTTCAGGTGTAGTTCTCAAAAATAGTAACATTCATACTGTTTATTGGATTTTAGCTTGGTAAGATTTTTCTTCTGGTCTGGTCCTGTTCTTTTTCTTTTTATATCTTATAAATATTTTAGAAAAAGATATTTTATATCTTTCTGTTAGATGACAGTTGTAGCCATGGTTGAACGCTTAGGATGGAGAAAAGGTCTTACACTGACTGCCATATAGGATATGTAAAAGATAAGGGTTGTGAAGGATTAGGATGAAAATATGCTGAAAAGAAAAAGGATCGAGAGACTGAAAGCAGTGCTCTGAAGCAAAGAAGGAGAGAGAAAGAAAAGGTTGGATCGTGTGGAGATTGTAGATCAGAACGTTCATGAGGATGAAAGGTATGAGGATTTTCATGGGGGATGGTTTGAGGGATGTTTGATCAGGGATGTTTGACACAATGTGTGTGTGAGCAGAGAAGAAGCATGTTACTGATAAAGTAACAAAAGGCAAATAAATCCATGTAGCAATGAAGTCACGGTAAATATTAGGGGAAGATAGGTTAAGAAGAGATCTAATGATTAATGAGCAGCAAAACAAACACAACAGATGTGATGTTTAATACGAGGTCTGAAAGCTTCTTTTTTTTTATTTGCAGACAAATAATGAGGAACTGCATAGAAGTAGAAGTGCGGTGCTGTATGAGGAAGTTAAGAGAGACAGAAATGTGAGGGTGATTGATGAGGGAAGAGAGATGGTAGTGAGGTTTGCAGTAGAAGTGACAGATAGGTTCAAGTTGGAGGATGGATTACACACAGAGTCGATGTTCAGCCCTTTCCTTGAAGGACACGCTGGCAGACAAGATCCCACAAGAGCGTCTGTGGTCTATGCTGTTTGCAGATGACATTGTGATCTGCTTCAAGAGTACAGAGCAAGTCAGGAAGATCCTGGAGAGTATATCCTCTGGGGGAAAAAAACCCCATGAAAGTCAGGACAGTGCATGAATGAGTGAGAGGACAGTGGATAGGACAGGTGAGAGGATTGGTTAGCTGAGGTGGCAACGGTTGAGGGTAGGGCTGCCACAAACGATTATTTTGATAGTCGACTAGTCACCGATTATTTTGGCGATTAGTCGACTAATCAGATCATCATCCATTGGACGTAAAACGTACAGCTTATTGCACCAGCAGCATCTGCTCTTATATAACTATCATTAGCTTACAGCTTTAAGTGTTTAAGGTCTGTGCTAACTAAAAATAAAGACAGGATGATAGTTTATTAAATTTTAATGAAATTTGCAGATTGTTTCGGTGAAGTTTAATAAACTCCTTGCTATCTAAACTATAACAGCATCTCACACTTCTGATAATCAGCTGTCTGCTTGATGTTTATTCAGCTGTGTAAAAACTATAACTTTAATCTCAGCCAAACTGATTTACTCAGGAACAAATAAAATACTAAAAAAAAAAAAAAAAAAAAAAGGCAAAACAATAACATTTTTAAGTTATCTAAGTGACTTATATATCACGTTTAACCTGAGGAGCGAAAGACGGCGGTGGGTTTGAAAACTATTTGCCGGGAGTCCGGTGCTCTCACGGCTCTAGTTAGCCTAGCCCCCGGCTAGCTATCGAGCTAGTGGGTAACAGACGTCTCTGAAAACGTCGGAGCGCTTTTGAAAATATGTGGTGTCTTGATAAACTGAGCAGATATTTGAGGTTTACACAGCTACATTCTTGACTGAAAATATGTTAAACGTTTATTTTGTGACCCAGAAAGAATAATAAGAGTAATATTAACCCTCTGATGCATAGTGGTCACTGGAGTGGACAGCTACTAAAACGTACATATCTCTTTAATGCATTGGTTTCTATGGTGGAACTGCATATTAGCCTTTAGAGTGCTCTCTGCTGCCATGCTCCATTGAGGTCAATTCAGTGTTCAGTTAGTGCAACTGCAAGTAAATTTCCTCTGAATCAAAGATGGCAGACAAACTGTCACCCCTGCCGACCACTGCTGGCATATCCTGTCAATCCTTCTATGCTAAAAGAGCCCAACAGGTAAAAAAAATATGATGATATGCAGTAACATCTAGGGAAGGATATTATCTGTTTGGAATAAGAAATTGTTATGTCTAATATGTAGAAAACTACGATTAACCATGTGTCCACTGTAGTGGACATCATGCATTACCCACTATATTTTTTTAACATAAGTCATAAATTGTCTCACTGTTTTTTGGGACTGTTTTGGTTATAAGTAAGCATATAATTGTTACATTTATAAGCTACTCATTTAAAATATATATTTCTGTGCAGATCAGCTGTAGTTTGAGTTACTATAATAATTATTTTATCATATTTTGTAGACTTCAAATGCAGCAAAGAATAAGGCAGCGTACAGAATAGTCCAGGAAATTCCATCCAGCTCCAGTGATGATGATTTCATTGATGAGTGCAGTGATGATGAGTTTAGTGATAAGTCCAGTGATGATGAGAGTGGCTGCCAGAGCAGAACAGAGACATAGGAACTACGGATAGTCTAGGTGTGATGAACACAGAAGTGTTTGGAGATGCAGAGACTAAGATGTCAGTTTGTGTTTTCTTCCAGCATGCTACTAAGGGCTTGGTAATACTGTCCTGCATCGTTATAGAACTGTGTAGACTCAAAAATGTTTCTCTTGTTGGAGATAGTTTGCCATATTCAGGTGTAGGATTCACAGCTAGGACTGTTGATTGGTTTTGTTATTTACGTCTAAACATTGGGGCCTTATGAGTTGAAAGTTCCAAAAAAAATTGCTGAGATGTTTTTCAAAGGATACAAGCAAACAAGTGTTTGTATATTTACAATAGAACACAAGGTAATTAATTTTTATAGTAAATTCACAGTATTTCATGCTAAGTGCTCAGGCGCATGTAGTCCACTGGAGTGGACAAGTTTATAACTTTATAAAAAAACATATTTTTGGGAAAAAAAGAGTTGAACATTTTTTTTCATGTCCTGAGAAGAATAAAAGCACTTAAGAAAAAAATCTTGACCAAGGCTTTCATAATTCATGCATCAGAGGGTTAAAACTAACTAGCTGCCGCCATTGTTGGAAACTGAGCTGGGCCGCGCTATGAATTCTGGGACACAGCTTCTTCTTCTTCGGGGTTTAACGGCAGCTGGCATCCTTGTACATGCAGTGCTGCCATCTTCTGTTTCAGTCCGTTATTACACTCTTAAATCCTGCTACTTATTTCTGCGTCTTTGTGATCTTACAAAGCTTCAAACGACGCGTCGACTATTAAATCAGTCGTCGACGATTTTGATAGTCGACGTAATCGTGACTAGTCGACTAATCGTGGCAGCCCTTGTTGAGGGGTCAAGTGACTGATGCGTGAACGAGAGGTGAGAGGTACGGTGGAGTGCATGTGTCAGAAATGATTTACCACAGATGGGCATACTAGCAAGAGTGAAGACAAAGGTTTACACAATGGTAGTGAGAGCAGCTACTATGTTAAATGGACTGGAAATGGTGCCAATAATGAAAAGATGGGACCCTAAAGGATGGAGGTGGTGAAGGAGAATACAGGTAGCTGCTGTGATGCATAAAGATTAAAAGGACAGGAAAAGAAAAATGTGTTGACTTCTAATGGGACAAACTGGAAGATGAAGAGCTGACGTAAATTGGGGAAAAAAGGTTAATCCTTACACAGCACACAAGTCTAATACCCATGAAGCTAGACCAGTGCCAATCATTAAACTATTAACAGAGACACTATAATTTATTCTACAGAAGAAATTTTAATTTCATGTTCATTACATTCTGTAAATAACCAAGCAATAAACAGAGAATGAACTGTATTTCACAATGTGAATAAGATTCCAAAAAGAAAACAAAAATAGGGGAAAATAGGAAAAAAAAAACATCCTAATATACCAATTAAGGGAATAAAATATGTTATACACCAAAACTTGAAGCTCTTAAAACTCTAAGACTTCAATAATCAGACATGTCAAGCAGGTCACTGAACACAATCAGCACTTACCCAGTGCCACTTGGCAACCGGTTACACACTGACTGCAATTCTGTGCAAGTTGAAGCAAAGGTAAACAAACCCATAAAAACTGACGAGAATTTTATGTCCTTACACAAAGCGGAACATTATGTGGCAAGCAGGTGCTACCTTACATCAACCTGAAAAAGTCCACAGCCACAGGTTCTTTAGGAAAATGTAAAGTCAGCCGTAAATAAGAAAAAACATTAAATAAATATAAGCCTCTAAAATTTCACATAATTTTTTTCAGATCTAGCAGCTAAGAGAGCATTTGACACTCCCTGAGCTCATCTCCCGCACAAGAATGCTACTTTATGACATTTTCTAACTCCACCATGCAGTTTATGCCACTGCATTTAAAATGGCATTACAGTATATGTAAAGGTGCTCGGATACACGAGTTTTATTCTTTGGCATTTTGACCACTTAAAGAATTATTTGTTTCATTCAGAGAGTTTCACGTAATTTACAGATATTACACCATTAAAAAGAAATAGAGCAATATTTTAAAACACCATCCAGCATTTGATATCAACAAACGTGGTTAATCCCCGATCTAAAAGCTGAGGTATCAGGGAGCTCTAGGCTGTTTTTTTTCAGTGAGTTTATTTCTACTGTTCCACCTGGGTGGTTTTAAGAGAATGGATTGGGTGTTCTCCAGCAGCTTTGACTCAGAGTACAATGCACTTCAGTCACAGTTTGATAGTTTAATTTAAAATCCACTGGACCTAAGTGTAATTCAGTATATTTTCCCCCAGATTTTCCAGTCATCTAAAGAAGGGCATCGCGTGCATAACGAATTCATCATGAGATTTTTGTTGGCAGCAATCTGCATAAGTTAGAGATGAGCACATGCAGAAAATACATCCTTTCATCTGCGCTAAAAAGCACTTCTAGTGACAAAGTTTTGTCATGTTTTCCCAGACAACATGTAGCTGATGTGGAAATTGCCTTGTTGATATAAAGTATAATTCTTTTCACGTCTTGTATCAAATTATTTTTGTATTTAGAATTGCTGGCAGCACGGTGGTTAGCACTGTTGCTGCACAGCAAGAAGGTCCTGAGTTAAATTCCACCATCAGGCCGGGGTCTTTCTGTGTGGAGTTTGCATGTTCTCCCCGTGTTTGTGTGGGTTCCCTCCGGGTACTCCGGCTTCCTCCCACCGTCCAAAGACATGCAGCTTGTGGGGATAGGTTAATTTGATAATCCAAATTGCCATTAGGTGTGAATGTGCGAGTGAATGTGAGTGCGAATGGTTGTCTGTCCCTGTGTGTTGGCCCTGCGACAGACTGGCGACCTGTCCAGGGTGTACCCCGCCTCTCGCCCTATGACAGCTGGGATAGGCTCCAGCGCCCCCCAAAAGGAGAAGCGAATGGATGGATTTAGAAATGCTTTATTGACCCGTGATACCATATCAGTGGCGTGAGACAGTGTCTTTCATTCAATACACTATATCTAGTCAAGTACAGAGGCTACTGGTAACTTAGTATAGCAGAAGCTTGTGCAATATCAAGAAGATACATTACTGTTTAAGTCTTAGCTGTGATCATACCTGCACAACTACAGAATTTGGTTCATGACCTTTTTAAATAAAAATTCTTGACTCTAACATTGCTATCAGTTTGCAGTCTCACTGTTAGCTTAAGTTTGCAACCAGTTGAATTGGGGAGATTCCACTCCACTTTTTCCCATTCATATATGCCAGAAGAGTCAAAACAGCAAAAATGAGCAAAACCCTTAAAATGTAAAACTGTCAGCAGGTGTCAGAGGAGTCCTGAAACCATACAGCATGAAGCTATAACATCTTCATTATAATTAGTAGATGAATCATCACAGTACAGAAAGTTGAAAAAGGATAAAAACTTTAATGGTGTAACAATGGGACTGTACTGGACAGTCTACAATAACATCCAGCATTGCCAGCAAGAGTTTACAACAGCATGTGATGTATTAACATTAAGAAGTAGAAGGACCAATTTATTACCAGCAAATGCTTCTTTAAAGAAGGTAATATAACCAGCTGCCAAAGTGAAATCTACAGCAAGAAAGCCAGACTGCATCCTGACTCAATCTAACCAACTTAATCAGAACAGCATAATCCGAACAAAAAAAGAGCACAAAACTGCGTTTAAACGTCAGTCATGAAAATACAGCTTATCTTTGGAGGTGTGAAAACTGCGCTAGAGATCGAAAGGGGATTAATTCTCTCGCTCTTTCATTGCCTCCTTGTTCTTTCTCACTTCTTCAAGCTTCTTGTCCTGTTAAAAAATAAGAAGAAACACAACATTATTATTTTTAATGTTACACAAGCTGATGTTGGTGCACCACTGAGAGCCTACCTTCTCCTTAAACTTCTCATTGAGGGCTGCCAACCTGGCAGTGCGGTTCTCTTTGTTCGCCTCCATCTTCTGATTCAGTTTCTCCTGGGCCTGCTTGCTAAAGTTGCAGCTTTCCTCAATGGCCTTCTGGATGACCTCCTTCTCGTGCTCTCGCTTCTCGGCGAGATGTTTCAGCACTTCAGCTTCGTGGCTCTGACAGACAGACAAAACAACTGTTGCACTTTATAGAATTCTAAACACACGGGCTACACTTTTTTCCTTGTGTCTGCTTATAAAGCCAGCTGTCAATCTAGATACCCTGCGTCTTTCTTCAGCAGCATCCAGTTTCCTCTTAATCTCATCCAGTGAGGTTTCCTTTTTCTTCAACGGGGACAACAGAAAATCCACCTTAGCGTCTGGGGTCGAGGGGCTTAGGATGACCTCAAACGCTTGACCCGATGCACGCTTATTCAGCTCTTTCACTTGGATATCTGTAAAACAGGAAATACTAGAGTTGCCAGGAAGAAAGATGGAGCTGCAGGGTAACACTGAACTTCAAATATCAGCTCCACACAGCAACACACTGTAAAATTTAAAAGCAAATAAAGTGTAAAAGCTGCTAGAACAGAGCAAACCATTGCACACAATTTATACCTACCTCCAGAACTCGCCATTTTATCAGAAGTGCTGCCTTTAATACCACTGTAAGAAGATATTTTAAAAAAAAAAACATTAATTAGTATCAACTGGGAGAGCATCAATGACACTTTGAAGGATGCAGAACTTTTCATGTACTTTCCCAATGTATAGAGCTGATGGTAGCAGCTCATGTTTTGGCATTTCACTGTCATGAATGTCTTTGGAAAAATACAAACACACACAGTGGATCATCATCAGTGTGGGCTCCCAGGTGTAAACTTAAAATCTGTCAACTATGCTGGTGTGAATTGATTTATTTCCTTTTTTAAAAAGTGGGTTTGCATGTGGATAAAATGAGTTTTCTCATTAACTCTAATTATAAAACAGGCACCAACTGCATATTCAGTTATAAACGTTATATAATACGTTAACTTACCAGTCACAACATGACTTTAATTTAATTGTCTAGCAAAACAAGTTCTGCACCTCTATGATGCCCCAGGTATTCTCAGCTCAACAGAGCACAGAACAAAACTGTGTGAATAAGCCATGCTATAAGACCCCCGCCTGCCCACAGGTGGAGACTGCTGCCTTTTTTTTTTCTTTTACAGGAACTTACATAAAGGCGGGGGCGGGCCAAGACCTCGTTGATTAGACGGTGCAGTGAAAACAAAGACACAAAACTGCACTTGAAAAGTTGTCTGGAAAAATAAAAAACGAAAGAAAACGAAACCCCCAGGTTTGCTAGCAAAATGTAACGACCGATAGACGTTGCATCATAACAATAACATCAACAACAACAAAAAATGTTAGTGCAAAATAATTAATTTACTCTGAAAGTATGGATACATGTTAGCAGAACATTTTCTCGACTATACTTGTCAAAACATTTGAAATTTAAAAATCTATATTTTTCATCTACTTTAATGCAATAAAAATCCATAATTTCTGCACAGCGGCCATAGCAATTAACTCCATTAATAACTACTTCAGTGCTGTGAATCTGAACCTCAAACTACTCAAAAAAATGTTCAAAACCCGCTTAAAAGTCTGCCAGCAGTGGTCTGAACGGCTGGTTAAACACATACATGAGACCATTGTTCTCACCGTCAAGTGCTTCGTCTTGAAAAGCAGACCTCCACCACCTTATTCTTCCCTCTATTCAAACTGCTAACATCTGCACCTTGGCGCACAAAACCCACCGACCCCATACGTCATCAGTGAGGTTTGCGTTCATTGGTCTGAGTCCGCCAATCATAGCGAGTATTTGCAAGCGCGCGCGCCAGGAAAAGGAAGAGGTGAAAAAAAAACAACAGACACAGAAAAGCTGGCTCTGTGGGTAACTTAAAGCTGTACAGCTGTCAGTTAAATGATTATATAAACGGAATATGTCAGGATAAATGTGCAGCAAAGTAAATAGGAGTCTAAATAAAGCTAACGGTAAGCTCAAAGGGTACAGCTAAATAAGTGGTGTGGGTTTTACGGTACAATAAAACAGTAATAAGTTTAAAAAAAGTGTTTCATTGGCATACTCATATTAAGGTTATTTTCTCTTTTTTAGGCTAAAAAAATCTCACTGATAGAAAATAGCGTTGTGACTGCAGATCTTTGTATCAAGCCTTTACCAAGTAAATACAGGGCCAGTAGTGCCCATACCAATACTGATACTTTTAACTTATAAATGCAGCTTATGTAAGGGAGACCAGCATGCTATGACAAGATATATTAAAGCCAATAAATCACTGTGGGTTTTTAAACACAACAAAAAAAACTCCTGTTAGCTTTTCTCATATTTTGAAACTGTTTTTTACCCCACAGCTGTAAAAGGCTGATTGGGGCTATTGCTGGGTTTTCGGATGGATGAGGTGGACACCCAAGTTTTTGAATGCAATAACTCGAGAACAAGGAAATGTAAGATTTTCAAACCGATAACATAGGTGTATCTACTAAAGATCTCAGAGGTCAGTGACCTCAAGGTCAGAGGTCATGTTATCTGAAAATCTTGTGAATGTGATAAATAAAGAAGGAAGTTACCTAGGATTTATATAATACGTGCATAATCTTAAAATCTCAGACGAGTTCAAAATCTCAAGGACAGAGGTCAACTTTTATAAAAGTCACCTAGGATTTTCAAATTTATACCATAGGTGCATCTGATAGGAGGCAGAGGGGTAGCACAGGTGGCTACCAGTTTTCCAATACTACCAGTGTTTTGGAACACTTAAAATGTAAATGTACCTGTTTCCAAAGCACTGGGTCAGCTTCTGGTGTTTAAATGTGCTATAGGCTATATATAAAATAGACATGACAGTTAATGCAAAAAGGTTCAGGCAATTTTCACAGTGCACGTGTTAGGTGTATTTTTCCACTTTCAAAAAAATATGATTTCAACATGATTCAGTGCACTCCAAACTTAACTTGGAGGCTAGAAACAAAGTATCAATATGATCATGCTGGTATTTATCTGATACCAATAACAGTGTTGGTATCGATACTATAAATATTTAAATTGATCCGCTCAACTCTAATAGAAAGTTGTTGAGGTGTCAACATATGTTGAGGCTCCATATTGGGTTAAATAATAGTTACTGCTTGCATAAAAGTCATTATTTATATTTTGGGTCAGTTAACCCTAAACTCTATCTATCCTGAGATAATGCATAAAGCCCTCTGTATGTTTGATTTTGTCACTTTGGCAAAAAATATATAAAAAAAACTGATTAGTTGCTCAGGGATGCAGAGCATGAAATCAAATATAGTAATTCATTTCTGGAAAAACAGGCTATGGGCCATTTGAGAGGACCTATTTTTTCTGTCACCGTTAATGGTAGCTGAAAATATATGGAGACTTTCATCATAGCTCAAAAGAATATTAAAGTTCAAGGGTCATTTAACTAGTAATGGACTCTTTATGAACTATAAGGTATCTGCTGTTTCCAGACAACCTCACAGTGCTTTGCTCTTTTTCTTTCTTCAACCTCTGTGTCTAATATAGTAGTGTTATAACACAGCAAATGTATTCATTCATTTACTGTACCACCTTCACATTCATTTGCATTTCATCTTACAAGGCACAACAGCGAAACTTTTATGAAAACTGACATGAATGTTTTTCTGCTCTTGTGTCTCTTACAGCTCCTCCTTTAAAGAAAAGACTTCTGAGTGAGTGATGAAGAAGAAGTGATGGACGAGAGGGAAGTTGCAATCTTGGCAGCTGCTTCCTATGGAAAATAAAATAGAGAGACAGACATAAGCTGCAAACAAAGTGAGACAGAACAAAGATGTCATTATAGAGGAGTAACAGGGGTAAGTTGCTATTCCCAGCAGCTGACAAAGGTTTTACACAGAGAAGTACCCAATCACCCACCTGCGTTTTTAAAGTTGAAAATGAAGCGACTGATTCCTAATCGGAAACAGTTCCCAGGTGGCGCATTAGGAGAATAAACATTCTGACATTTGATAGATTTGGTCTTAATGTCTGTTTTTATATTTTCTTGTGACGCTTTTAAAATAACTAAAATTACACCACCTAGTCAAGAGTAAATGGATAAATCCTTTTCTTCTTTGTTTATTAGCTCTCTCCAACTGTGATTCATCTTGTCAGAGGCTTGAAAGGTCCTAAAAAAAGACATTTTGCAGCTATAAACATTCATTTCAGTATAGATTTCAGAAACATATGTGTTAGCTACATATGCTTGGCAGGGATAGCTCAGTAGGTAGAGTGGTGGCCCCCTGTTTGGAAGGTTTGGGGTGCGACTGCAGAGAGGAATTTCCCCATGCGGATCAATAAAGTATACATTGTTATTATATTATTTTTTTCATCCTAAACTAGTTGATAGATTTTTCTCTACTTGTGCTATTTCATGCCTCTGTGTAAAATGTCTCCATCTATAAATGTGAAATGTCACTTGTAGCTTCAGACTTTACTTACATAATGAAATCTGTGTACACTGTGCAAGAACAAGTGGGGAACAGGAGCTTTCCTCTCCTCAGGAACTCTCTGCAGGAGGGGGAGATACAGGAGAGGTGGAGGAAGATCTCAGCCTGGGCGTCTATTGTCTTATGTAGTCTGGAAGATGAGTGGATGGTGGGGTGGGTGCAGTTTTCTCTGTGGTGGGGTTGGGTGGACTGTCCCGGGCTCTGTGGGGCCGGGAGGCGCTGCTGCACTGGGCCCCGGTCTGGATGGGCCTGGGCCCCCTTTCCCTGGCGGGTCGCGGAGTATGGGGGTGCCTACTGGGGTCAGCGGGGGAGCTGGCTCCAGGGAGGGGTCACTTGCCCCTCCCTTCCTTCCCTCCCCATCTCCAGCTGCCTCCCTCTTCCCGCTCCACCACAACCACCCACACATGCAGGGCCTTGGAGTAGGGGTATGTCACCATGGTGCAGAGGAGGCTACCCCCCCCCCCCCCCCCCCCCCCTCTGTCCCCTTCTGGCTGCCTCTGCCTCAATTTTATCCCACAACTTAGACATTCACATTACTCACACTCTCATTACACATACATATAGGATCTTGGGGGTGGGCACGATACACGGAGTCCAAATTACCATCAGGGTGTACACCTCACCCCTGGCGTCGTTGCCCACCTCTCAATTTTGAATACACGTAGACATTGAGGGCTAGCAGGAGGGACTATGCGCTTACCTGCTGCTCTCTGGCAGGTAGCTCCATGCCCTCCTGGGTTTTAAATGCACCTTAGAACACACATGCATCAACACTACAATGAGCGGGTGGAGGGAGGTTTGGAGTCTTCTTTCACCCCCGTTCTCTGCGGCCTGCTGGAGCGGGGGGGCTAGGAGGAGTTGGCCGTCCGACTGCGGTCTGGAGTGTGGGGCCTCCCTGCTGCTGCGGAGTCGGGGCGGTCTGCCTCTCCCCACCGCAGGGAAAAGGGTAACACCACCTGGGTCTGGGTGCAGTTCCCCCCTCCAGGGGTAAGGGTACCTAGACCCGGTTCGTAGAGTACGCTTGGGGAGTGTGATCGTGTGTACAGCGTCTCTTTATGTCTGTCTCCACGTTGGTTGAGTGTGGAGTAAGTGTATATGAGAGCATGAGGGTGGGAATGGATGTTTGTGTCTGTGTGTGCCTGTATGTCTGTGTCTATATGTCAGGTTGGGTATCAGACGCCACCTCTCTGGGGACATCTCAGGCCCTCCAAGGTATGGAGGCCTATCTCCACCCACCACCACTTCCCCTGCCAGTGGCGGACTCCCTCAGGTGTCGGTGCGTTGGTGGTTCTTTGTGTCTGGGGATGGGCGTCCGGGTACACACTGGCTCACTCCTTGGCGGCCGCTTATCGGGGCCTGGAGCCTGGGGCTCGCTCGGGCCACTTCGGAGGTGGGGTGCCCCCGGCCTCTAGGCCTGGGGCTCGGTCACTCAGGCACAGCTGGCTGCCGGCGGAGCTCACGGGCGCGTCACTGCAACCCCCCCTGGCTTCTGCTCCGCGGCTGCTGAGTGAACCCTCATCTGGGACTCTCCTCAGCTCTTTCTGGAACAGTGGCGCGGCTGCCCCTCTGTTGGTCTTCCTTGGTCTCTTGTGTTCTGGGGGCCTCTGGATGTCTGGAGTTTTGATCTCCTCCATACCTGCTTCATGCCCTGGAGGACGGGGCTGTGGCTCCCCACACTCCCTAGCAGATCGTTACATGGAGAAACCTTTGGAATGCAAGCATGCTGATCCACACAGGTATGCACACAGGTGTACACACGGGTATTCACAGACGACAGACGCGGACTACAGCTTTCTTGGCTGCTGCCTCAAAGCACATTGTGCGCTGTCTATCTTGCATGCTGCACAATATTGTTTATTATTTAGTAACTATTGATATCTACTGCTAGCTAGTTTATTGTGATGGTGCCGTTTTTTTTTTTTATTATGTTGCTCTTTGTTGTTTGCTTTCTCTTCTGTTTTTTTTCTCCATACAGGTGACCCAGGTGTTTTTTTGTTTTTTTTTGTTGTTGTTTGTTTTTTTTGTTTTTTTTTCTTTCTTCCCCCCCTTCTCACCGTCTCTTCTCCCCTTTGGTTTTCTTTCTCTCCCTCTCTTTCTTTCATTCTTTCTCCCTGTCCTATCCCCCAGTCATGTCTGTCCCGTTTGTAGCAACTGTAAATAAAATAAATTCATAATTATAATAAAGGTCAATCAAATGGACCAATATGGCAAGGCCATGATGATCCACTTGGTAAAATAAATCCGCTTGGCATCTTTCTTGGCCTTAAGACAACAATTCTGATGGCTAAAGATCCAAACGGGACACAAAAAAAAGAAAAAAAAAAAAGAACAAGTGGGGATTATGTCACAGGAGCTTCTTTAGCTGAGAGAAAGTAGCATAAACTGCTGGTTAATACTGCAACCTAGTGTTGGATATAGAAATTAACTTTTCAGTAGTGTTAGGAGCAGTGCCAGTTCAGTGTGGTGATGCTATGAAGTTTGCAAATGCGATGACTAGATAACAAATAATCATGCAGTAAGTGCAGTTTCACAGCTGAGGTCTCTGAAAGGTGATTTATTGGCTGTGTATTGTTACTATAAGTACATTTTTGACAAGTATGTTTTTAATGTTCGGTGAGTTGAGAAATGTTTGAAGTAGTTACTTGGGAAAAAAACCATCTTCTATTTCTCAGTAATCACACAGATTTCATTAAGTTTTTTCCACGTTACAGGTTATATTAAAAGGACTATTAATAACCCCATCCCTGTTGGCTCCCTACTGTGCTCATGAACTAGCAATACGACAACAGCAGGGACTTTAACGAGGCTTCTTCTGCCAGCACCTGACTGGCTCTCTTTTTGCATCTACTTTTAAACAGCAGATAATGATCTCTTGCTGAGGGAGAGGACAGATGGTAGGTTTCAGAGTCCGTGTATTTACTGTCTGGTTCTGCTCTGCAAAATGTTTCTTGGTTGACAGAACTCTTCAAAATGCTTCAGACTATATATAAACTCTTCTTCTCACACTAAGAATCTATGATTTGAGTTTTTTCATATAGAGAACATAGCGTAGTCTGTAGCTATGGGGTTGATTGATGACGTTTGAAGTATGCTTTTATTTTGAAAAACTCCAGTAACTTCCGAGTGTTAGACATAGCAGCTTTTAACGGGTTAGTGAAGGAACACGAAAGGCGTCGGAACATAAATACATACGTTTCATCACATTTATGTGAAAATGGGGGCTTGCTTGGCTTTGTGCTCTTTAGCCAGCTGTGTAAGTATCGCATATGAATGTCTGTTTTAGATATTTCCGGAAGGCTTTTGTTTATTCTCCCACTGTTAGGTTAAACTAAGGATAACATTAGTAATTGGTGTCAGGTTTAAGTGTTAGTTGTGACGTTAGGCATGTGATAGCTTCAACAAATGTGAGACCATTTATAAATAGCTGATCATTACTGTTACTTGGGAAATCTGCCAATACTCGACGTTAGATTTAGGGCAGTTAGCGTAGCAAGCTAGTCAGAAGTGAACAGGCCATTTTCATCGCGTTGTTAATAAAATGGAAAGTTAGTGACGTTTGATGTTTAAAGCTGACGAGTTACTGACACCAGATGTAAGGCATGTGATTTTGATTGCCTTCGTAGGAAACCAGCTCATTTTTAGACCGGCTTAACAAGTGCAGGGTGTGTTCAACCGTTTATATATGGGAACTAGGGTATCTGTAAAGGTGGAGTGTTTTTCGTTGATGAAATAAAATACATGGAGGAACCTTGCGCTCTAATGTTTTTTTTTTGTTTGTTTGTAATTAAGCATTTAAGTGAGAGGCGCGAATTTCATGTTACTTGTATCTAAACATCAACCCTTGGAACTGCCATGTTTAAAATTTACCCACACAGTAGTTCAGCTAACCTATTTATGAGTGCCATCACACCTAAGCAGGTGATATATTTTTGTGGCTGTCTTCAGCTTCAACTCTCACGCTCTTTATCGCTCTCTCCTCCTACCCCTCCATCCTCGGCAGGCCTCATGTCTGTGTGGCTCAGCACCATGTCTTTTGTGTGGTTGCTGTCCCTCTTCAAATAACTCCACCATCACCCGCTTGGTTTTCTCCTTCTTCTTGCTGATGGGAACCTTTGTGTCTGTTATCATGATCCTTCCTGGAATGGAAACGCAGCTTCGCAAGGTAAGACCTTTGTTCTTATTGTTATATTTATGTATATAATGATATGCAATAGTATTTAACATACAACTACTCATAATATACACCATATAGTCCATACACCATGTAAGTGGTCCGCATGTGCGCATTCGCTGTCAAAATAAAAGACGTGCACCAGATAAGAAGTTGCAACGCGCGTTTGCGTCCATATAAAAAAGCACTGTTTTTGTCCGCTAGAGTGGGATTTTCTGCACCACCTCTCTGTGCGTTCATCATTTGTTTGAAGCCAGCTCACCTCCTGCAACCACTTCTCCGAGAATACACGCTTCTTTTGTGGTTCGGACTCCTTCTGACATTTCTTTGGAGGTGGAGGAACACCAAAGTAATTGCTTAAAGGAGCTTCTTCGACATCTTTAAGAGTTCTAAACAAATGTCTGTCCTCCAGAAAATCTTATGTACGCAAACACGCGTTGCAACTTCTTATCTTGTGCACGTGTTTTATTTTGACAGCGAATGCGCACCTGCGGACCACTTATGTGCAGCCCTGGTTATTTAGCTCGTCATATTGCAGCCACAGAAATTCTTTTGTCCATGAAACCATAAAGCTGCACTTTCTTTTTGCCTTATAGTCTGATTTGTCATAACTTTTCCATTTTGTGGTCGCCTCTTCACCCAGACCTGTCTTATTTGGCTCAGCAGAACTAAAATATAGATCCTGCTGCTTTTACACACGGACTCACATAAGCTCAGCGATTCTCTGCGCGATCAACCTTTCACATGTTTAAGGTTGCTGCAGGAGATTTCACTTGTCATGTTTGCATAGTAAGCTGACCATGTCAGAGGAATTGGTGCGCAAATTATCATCACTCACCAATCAGTGCTGTCGCTCTCTATACACAGTTCGCGCAATTGCAAAGTGAAAGCAAAAAACAAGCGCAAATTCAAACGCGATTTCAATATGTCACATATTGACAGTGGCTCGCCGATGCCAATGACATAATTACCCAGCTACATTTCCGAAAGAATGCAAAAGCACTGACATATATTTTTCCTTCCTCTGATAGCCCAACGGGCAGGGAAGAGAGAGATTTTGGTAGCCCAACTGGAAAAATCGCTAGCCCCAGGACGTCGGGCTAGCGATTTTGCGAGCCCTGTCAACTGCTGTCACAGTGGTAGTGAAACTGAAAAATGATGCAAACAAGAAAGACAGCACATTTGCCTGCAAAGGAGAAGTTTCTGGTTTGCGTCACACTTTTCAAGTTACACCACAGTAGAAAAGTGTTTGCAGGCAAATCATTGTATCCATGCAGACTATGGGCGACCGTGACAATCTGGTAGCAAACAACATAGTCACAAGAAAGTTTTTGCAGCACCCTCTTGATGACTGACTTCACCTGGCAACACCCAGAAACTTCCAACAGCCACTCAGTAACCTGCTGGGAAATGCGCTTTTTTTTTTCCTAGAGACTGGAGGTTGCCAGGTGGGTCACCAACCAGTCTCTGGGTTTATGTGACCAAAGCCTTACTCAAGTATGTAAAATAATGCAGATCTAATGTTGGATCCTTATCTTGTAGCTACTTTATCTCTAAATAATTTATTGTAAAGTTCTCATATCTCCATTTAAGTAATGTTACCTGAGAAGTCATATCCTGATTGTAGTGCACAAAATTAGCTGCAACAACAGCTTTTACAGTGTTGTTACAAACTAGAAAAATAGAAAAGGTCATTGTATATTGGTTTGTTTTTTTTGTTGTTTTTTTTGCCTGTCCCGTTTGGCTCTTTTGCATCAGAATTATTGTCTAAAGGCAAAGAAAGATGCCCAACGGATTTACTTTACCAAATTGATCATCCCAGCCTTGCCGTAATGGTCCATTTGATTCACCTTTTATTGTTTATTTTATTTTCACTTGCTGAATATGGGACAGACTTGACTGGGGGAAAGAAGGGGAGAAAGAAAGAGTGAAAGAGAAACAGCTGAGAAGAGGGACGGGGGAGAAGGGCAAAAGACAAAAACCAACAGAATGAGCAGAAAAAAAAAAAGAAAAAAAATGCATCTATCAATCACCTGGATCACCTGTTGAGAAAGAAAAAAGAAAACAAGCAGAAGAGAACAAGAGTAATAGAATAAACAACATCACAATGATATATGGGAATATGACAGTAAATACTAAATATTAAACATTATTGTGCAGCACATAAGATCAACAGAACACAGTGTGCTTTGAGGTAGGAGCCAAAAAGGGTGTAGTTTGTGGGTGTGATCACCCGTGTGTACACCTGTGAGCATGGACGCGCTTGTTTTTTTAAAAGGTTTCTTCATGTAATGATCTGCTAGAGGGTGTGGGGGGGCCACAGCCCCGTCCTCCAGGGTATGAAGCAGGTATGGAGGAGATCAAAACTCCAGACATCCAGAGGCCCCCAGAACACAAGAGACCAAGGAAGACCAACAGAGGGGCAGCCGCGCCACTGTCCCGGAAAGAGCTGAGGAGAGTCCCAGATGAGGGCTCACTCAGCAGCCGCGGAGCAGAAGCCAGGGGGGGTTGCAGTGACGCGCCCGTGAGCTCCGCCGGCAGCCAGCCGCGCCTGAGTGACCGAGCCCCAGGCCGAGAGGCCGGGGGCACCCCACCTCCGAAGTGGCCCGAGCGAGCCCCAGGCTCCAGGCCCCGATAAGCGGCCGCCAAGGAGTGAGCCGGTGTGTACCTGGACGCCCATCCCCAGACACAAAGAACCACCAACGCACCGATGTCTGAGGGAGTCCGCCACTGGCAGGGGAAGTGGTGGGGGGGGAGATAGGCCTCCAAACCTTGGAGGGCCTGAGATGTCCCCAGAGAGGTGGCGCCTGACACCCAACCTGACATATAGACACAGACATACAGGCACACACAGACACAAACATCCATTCCCACCCTCATGCTCTCATATGCACTTACTCCACACTCAACCAACGTGGAGACAGACATGAAGAGACGCTGTACACACGATCACACTCCCCAAGCGTACTCTACGAACCGGGTCTAGGTACCCTTACCCCTGGAGGGGGGAAGTGCACCCAGACCCAGGTGGTGTTACCCTTTTCCCTGCGGTGGGGGGAGGCAGACCGCCCCGACTCCGCAGCAGCAGGGAGGCCCCACACTCCAGACCGCAGTCGGACGGCCAACTCCTCCTCCTAGCCCCCCCGCTCCAGCAGGCCGCAGAGAACGGGGGTGAAAGAAGACTCCAAACCTCCCTCCACCCGCTCATTGTAGTGTTGATGCATGTGTGTTCTAAGGTGCATTTAAAACCCAGGAGGGCATGGAGCTACCTGCCAGAGAGCAGCAGGTAAGCGCACCATGACCACCATGGTCACCCCCCATCTTGAGGAGTTTGCCCCCTCACCTATACTAATGTGCCACAAACAGGACTTTAATATCACCAGCCATTCCCATGTTATTACGGTGTATCCATATAAATGGCCCACCCTGTACCGTAACATTGTGTTTTTTGTAACAATTAAGCTGGAAACAGTGATACGTCTAAGTCACGACTTGTATTGCAGTGCCTCTAAAAACCAGTAGTAATTGAATTGCTATTTGATACATGGTTTACTTTTTTAGTTAAGTTTAACTGCAAGCTTGTTTGATTTGACTTTCATCTGTTCCACAGATCCCAGGATTTTGCAAGGGCGGAACTTCAATACCTGGTATTGAAAACCAGGTTGACTGTAATGTCATCGTGGGGTACAAGTCTGTGTATCGAATGTGCTTTGCCATGACCTGCTTCTTCTTTCTGTTCTGTGTCATCATGATTCGTGTCCGTAGCAGTAAAGACCCACGTGCAGCTATTCAAAATGGGTGAGAACCTTTTTTTTAAATTGCAGAAGAATGGGTTCAGGGAGGGAGGTATGTGTACTGTACTACTTCTGTATTTCTTCTGTACTAATTGTAAGTTTGTAAATCTTCAGGTTCTGGTTCTTTAAGTTTCTGATCCTGGTCGGGATTACAGTGGGAGCCTTTTTCATCCCTGATGGGACATTTCACGATGGTATGAATATCTGTTTGCTGAATTACAAGAAACAGCAACTGTACTATATCCTTTTCTTGAGAAATGATAATGAGAATATACACATACCTGTTCAGCAGATTGAGGATGCTGTATCTTTTCCTTTTCATTTCACAGTGTGGTTTTACTTCGGATTGGTGGGATCCTTTATCTTCATTATAATCCAACTCATACTCCTCATTGACTTTGCCCACTCCTGGAACAAAGCCTGGGTAGAAAATGCTGAAAATGGGAACAAATGCTGGTTTGCAGGTAACGTATTCAAGAGTTTCGTGATAGACTCCATATTTGATACTGTAATGACTTTTTAAAATAATGATAGCGCACAAAATCTGATTTAGCATTGAGTTATATTGGTATGTGACATTTCTGGCATTGACACAGGATGAAGCAGAGCTTCTCTGCTGCCCGAGTCAATTTCATCATTTTTCTTAAAATAATAATCCTGTTATACCATCATTAATGTTATTGTGTATTCATTTCAATTCCAGGGCTGCTGTCTTTCACTGTCCTCCACTATGCACTGGCTATCGCTGCTGTGGTGCTTTTCTACATTTACTATACAATGCCAGATAACTGCACAGAGCACAAAGTCTTCATCAGCCTCAACCTTATCTTCTGCGTCATCGTCTCCATTGTTTCCGTCTTACCAAAGATACAGGTACAAACATGGAAACTGTATTTCTTCATGTTGGATACCGCACAGGAGCGATTGCAAGAGGTTAAAGGTATTTACTGGATTTGTAAAATGTGAACCACTAGGGAACGGTGTCTACCAGAGCTAGGCAAATGTTTTGTGTTGTAGCCCAACTCTCTTACCAGAAACAGAAAAACTGAATGTTGTCTAAGTTTGGGGCAGTGCAACAACTTCCTGGTCAGCTGGCTTTCTGAGTGTAGTTTGCATGTTCTGCAGTAACAGTAATCACAGTACAAAAACGTGTTTGTTAGGTTAACTGGTGTGTCCAAATTAGTCTTAGGTGTGGATGTGACAGTAAATGGTGGTCTGCGTTATCCCTGTGTGACACACATGTGACCTGCTCAGAAGTACCTCGTCTGTTACTCTTACAGTTGGAATAGAATACAGCCTCCTTATATGGAGGAGGTTGGTAAATGCAAACAATACCCTGGTTAATGATTTGGTACATAGCTGTTATTCACATACAGCAAACACATTGTTATTATTAGCTTAAGCAGAGTGAGGTTTTTATTTTTATAGTCAAAAAGTGTAACTTTTAATGTAAACAGCTTAGAAAATCTGAGAAGCTCTAAGAAAATTGTAATAACTTGTTCAGCCAACCTAATACCTAATTAATTACAGTAGGCTATATCCTCGTTTGCTGTGTGTGAACTCGTGTAAGCATTATTCAGTGCTCTCTAACTGATCTCCTTTTCTCTCACCTCCTGGGTTGGTAGCGACATGGCAGCTGTACCTTTGCAGCTACTTCATTTGTTTCATACACTTTAGCTTCATAGCTAACAGACAGCAGTACATTCATCGGCTGCAGCAGAAAGCCTGCCACCCTCCCTGTCGCAGTCAGCGGACTGAACTTGTTTTCTGGCAGATACCAGTGCTTGAAAGAAACCCGGATGTTTGCGTTTTGCTGCTGTTTGTATTTTTTTTTCTCTGGTTTCTTTCCAGGAATTAGTGCTGGTAGTAATAAGGGCTGCTTTCCAGGTCCTTCAGGCAATGTTTGCTGCCCTGATAACTAAAACCTTTCATATCTGCCTTGCCATCAGCATTTCCTCTTCCTCTCACATTGGACTTAGGGCAGACTGGTTGCTACACTATCTTGTGATACAAATTGGTGTATCACAAAAGTACACTACACCTATTTTTAAGTTCACTTAATGTCTCTTTTTTTATTTCTTATTTTCTTTTCCCCCATGTTTTGTATAGAAACTCATGGCAGTTGTTTCTTTGCATTCTGTTAATGGCTTTAGTTAACTTTTGATGGTTTAAGTACTTTTTAGTTTTAAGTACCTTTAAATCCTTTTAAGTACTTTTTACCACTTAGTTGTAAAAGGTTGATGGGGTATTGTCAACCTATGGGCGGGCGAATGGCGTGCACCCAAAAGATTGTAAATGTGATAACTCAAAAAACATGCAACGTAGGACTTTATTGGTAGATCAAACTATGATATTTATTTCAGTCTCAGATGAGTTAAAGTCTCTGTGGCCTAAACCTCAAGGTCAGAGGTCAGGTTTTCTGAGTGTTTTGTCAATATTCTTCCCCAAGTCTTTATGAATGAGTATTTTTTCATAGGCTCTGTTGAGTTTGTGATGCAAACAAGCAGCACATTCAAACACTGTTAAATAAACCTTCCTTTCAAAGCAGCTGAACATTTTATTTTATTATTATTTTGTTAAATATTTTTACTTTTTCTATTTACAGGCAACTCAACCGTACTCTGGTCTGCTTCAGGCTTCTATTATTTCCCTCTACACCATGTATGTCACCTGGTCTGCGATGACCAACAATCCCAGTGAGTCTTCTGACTTCTTAATCCTAAATCTACCTTCGGTTTTACCTGCATGCTTTTTTTTTTTCCTGTTTCCTGACTGTTGTCATTTATTATATGTACTTGCTGTTTATTTGTCGCAGCATTTTTATTTGAAAGGTGAGTTTTTCCCTGGGACTCTAAATAAACAAAGAGCTGCTTTTTGCTAATAGTTAGCACACCCTCTGTGTCTCATTTTCATGTGAGTTGCATGTCCCCTGTGAGTAGTCACAATGGGCAGTGTTGTGCTGACTAGTTACATTCATGTTAAGATGTAGTCATCTTAGTCCCACTGACGTGACGCTGAAGATGTAATGACTCGTCATCTCAAAGCTGTGGACGACCAATTTAGTGAATACAATAACTGGAGAACGAGGTGACGTCAGATTTTCAAATGAATACGATAGGTGTATTTGCTAAAAATCTCAGACGAGTTTGAATGTGAGTGACTTCAACCTCAAGGTCAGAGGTCAGGTTTTTTTTCCCTATTGTTCTGCTCACACTTTATCAGTACTGGCAAATGGCTGCCCATCCCTGAGCCTGGTTCTGCTGGAGGTGTCTTCCTGTTAAAAGGGAGTTTTTCATTCCTACTGTTGCCAAGTGCTTGCTTATAGGAGTTTGTGTGATTGTTGAGGTTTTCTCTGTAATATTGTCGAGTCTTTAACTTACAATATTAAAGTGCCTGACTCTTGTGATTTGCTACTATATAAATAAAATTGAAGTTGAGTTGTGAAGCAACTTTCACACCAGTGAAGCACTAGTGTGAAAGACACTGTTGAGATGAAAAACATTGAATAAATAATTAAACGTTTAAATGTTAGAAGTTTAACAGTAAAGGGAAAAAGGTGTATTCATGGATTTTTGATACTTTAAAGTTGCATCTTCAGTGCTGTTAGTTACAGAAGAGGAAAAAAAACATTAAAAAATGTGTATTGCCATTATAGTCAAGATGGAAGTCAGAGACTTTAATTCATTAATATGTCATTTTGCAGACCTTCTCACTGTATAATAATGTGCTTTTCAAATCATTTTATAATTGGTGTGTACAATTTCTTTGTGGTCTTCTGTGCACAGATCGTAAGTGTAACCCCAGCCTGTTGAGTCTAGTGTCAAACGTCAACACCACTCAACCGTCTGGTGGCAGCCCTACAGGACAGGTGCAGTGGTGGGATGCTCAGGGCATTGTGGGATTGATCATCTTCCTCTTTTGTACTCTCTATGCCAGGTAAGATTAGCAGTGCCGGAAAATAATATATGTTCTGTTTTATTTGCTTTTGTTAAACTTCCTCATTCTGTCTCTCCCTCAGTATCCGTTCATCCAGCAACACCCAGGTAAACAAGCTGATGCAGACAGAGGAGGGCGGAGGGTCAGGTGGAGAGGGTGTGGTTGGAGAGGATGGTATCCGCAGGGCTGTTGACAATGAAGAGGAGAGTGTCACTTACAACTACTCCTTTTTCCATTTCCACCTCTGTCTGGCCTCTCTGTACATCATGATGACTCTTACCAACTGGTACAAGTAAGTACTCACAGCAGACTGACAGACATGAAGCAACAGGTACGATATGAGACTTTTGACCCTGACGGTGAATTTAAAATCCATAATTTTCACCTTTATCAGTTACTTACATACAGCTACTTGTGATCGCGGCACAGTAGCAGTGGAGCTCCTTGGTAAAACATTTAAAGATAAAAAACAAAACAAAGGATAAAACATGTTTCAATGTTTATGTGGCGGTTTAAAGTTCTGACACCCTCCAATCGAACCACCAGAGGGCAGACTAGTTCACCTGAAAGTTCTTCATTCTTTCAGCACAGATTGAATGGCAGCCTCTTGAATCATCTCGGTTTAGATGAACCTCACCCACCACCAGAGTATCTTTGTTTTTTCTTTCTTTTGTGACCAATTCATGTATGTAGAGGAAGTGTGGATGAATTTCCAAACATGTGGTAGGTTGAGTTGGTGTAAACTAAATTGCTGCTTTTCACTCTGTGTCCTCCAACAGACCAGAAACCAACACCCAGGTCATGCAGAGCACTATGCCAGCTGTTTGGGTGAAGATGAGTTCCAGCTGGCTGGGCCTCGGGCTTTACCTTTGGACCCTCATTGCCCCTCTTATTTTCCCTGACAGGGATTTCAGCTGAGCGTGCATCATCTTTCACTTATATTTGATTATTTGTTTTCTGTTTTTTGGCGGCTGGTGAAGTCAAGTTGCTAAGAAGGAAACAGAAAGAATGTTATTAAGAATTTTTATTTCTTGATGTTTCTGTTTTGTTTTTGTTTTTACATTTGTATGTGTTGTTATTGTGTTTGTGTTGGTTTACACCTCTTGGTTGGCTTATTTGGTGTAATAATTAAAACAGATATTGTTTAAGAAGATTTTAAATGTTTGGTAAGTTTAGAGTCTTTACTTACCCATGGGAATTTTTCATTTTCCAGTGACTCACATTAATAGGCTTGCCGCCCTACCTTCTGTAGTGTGAGCATATAAGCACCAGTACCTCCGTTCTAAGTTTTAAATTCCATAACAACGACTCAGCAACAAGGCACTTTCTCAATACCTCAGACATTTCAGTTAGATTCCCTTTTAAAGGTCTTTCAGATCAGAGCTCTCTGATTGGCTCAATCTGGAATACCCCTGATTAGCTGTACTCCTTTACTGCAGGGGGCACCGAGGAGAGCCCTGATCGGGAGCCTCAGAATGAGGTGACTGTGAAAACTAGATAAGACTAATATGGCACGCCCTTCAGATCATAACAGGGCTTCCCCGCGGCTACTAGGCTGCAAGCAAATACATGTGATTGCACCTTGAGCAAGAGTGTCCTAATAGACAGCCAGTCTAATCTCAGCTCTTCCTCGTCTGCTCCAAGCTAAGATGATTTTTCTCCGGTGCTAAGCTTTTCCATGCCTCTGACAGCCACAGACAACAGTGTTTATGTCATGTATAGCAAACTGTTTGCAGCAAGGATTCTTGTATTGATCCGTAGCAGTCAGCGTCATGCAGTGTGCAGTGGTATGGTTCAGGAGGTGAAGCATAAATCCCACCCTACCTGCATTTACAAATGCCATTATAGTAAGGAGGTTGCACCGTGAATTATTAGGCTAAAAACTGGATTTTTAAATGTCTCAATGTACAAAACAATAATAATGCATTTTCAAATTGCTGTTATTGATTTTTATCGCTGGTATTGACTTTCGTAGTGATTCGATGGCTGTAATGGTGATACAGTACTTTTACATATGCATTATATAGTTGTTACCTCAATTTCAGTCTGACTGGAATGAGTTGAAATAAGGTGAGTATATTTTGTAATTGTGGAAAAAGTTTTTGGTACAATCCTGATTTGCAGTTGTCATTTTCAGACATTTCGCTGGACACACACATGAATCGGATGTTGTGTTTCTTTGGCTGCATATGAGTGTAGTGAATGCAGTTTTTCAAAAGTTTTCTGATTGATTTAACTGTTTTTTAACGTTTATATATTTTGTCACATTAAGGGGAATATTACAGATAAATTTCATGTTGGATCATGATTTAAAATTTCATAACACTATTAAGTGCCTTTCTGTAGTTCCACTTTTCAAAAAGTATCCTAATAGATCACTAATGCTGATGTGCTTACTACACCTTGCCTTACATCGTGGCGATCTGGTCATTGCATGCCATAAAGCACTGGTCTGTAACATAAACTGTAAACGTAATTTATGTATAGACTCAGTTTTTAATAAAGATGAAACGCTTCTCCACTCATTGTTTTAAATGAGTCTCAATACAAACTTTGGATTAAATAAATAAATCACAACTACAAACGTGGAGTTTTACACCAAAACCTGTTTGTGGGCAGAGCTGTGCTTGTTTCTTTGGTGGCTTTGCCATTGTAGGGCTATTCAGGTTTCGTGTTATAGATTGGACATGAATCCTTCATGCTTATGGGTGCTAATGGTGGACGCAGGCTGATTGCACTCTTTTCCTAACATGTAGATTAAAGTGATGAGGCACCAGAGTCTGGGACTGAGAAGGAGCTCACAGGCGCTAATGTGCTGATTTTTATCTGTCCATCAGTTGTGTGATTGGGGGACACTCATCAGCTGCTAATGCTTTGCTGATTGTACTTGTAGTTATCTTGTTGTCACACGAGTACAACGCTAAACTGAAAGTGAACCATTTCCAGTCTATAAAAGGGTTCAGCTCTCACCATGTTTTACACATTTGTTCTTAACTCGAAATCAAAGCAGCAAAATGTGTGCAATCGCTCCTCTCTGCTGGTACAGAGACAGCACAGTGTGTGCCAATTGCCGCTGTGTTATTTCCTCCTTGCCTGGCTGGTAGACAGGACATGTTGGTTTTGGCTGCTGCACTCACTCAATCCAGTCGGCTCTGAATGTGGAAATATTCAGGACATACTTCCTCCTGTGGACCTCCACCCTCCTGCAGCAACACCCCTCCATCAGCCTATCCATTTCAATCCTGAGTTGATGGATTGTGCCTGTTTGACAGACTGAAATCTGATTTATTTCACTTTAAGCTGAGGAAACAAAGACTTCCTAAACACTGTGGGGAAGATGACAACACTTCACTAAATCCTTAAAGAAAACAGCTCTGAAAATATTATGGTGTGCAAAGTGCATTCTTCCATTTCTGTAAACATGTACGTTACTTGTTGGAGTCCAATTATGACTATTCAACAGATTTAAATTTGGACAAGCCGGGAAAACACAACTGCCACAGGAGAGGACAGCAGTTGTGTGGCTGCAACATCTGCGTAAAGGACTTTACTGAAAAACTGAACAATTTTTAACTGCAGCTGCAGGCGTGATATCCAATGCTCTGTTTCTGCATTTGGCTTGTTGTGATGTGGTGATGCTGGAACACTGCGCATTGCATGCATGTTTGCCAGCCTTTCCTTTTGGCTTTTTGCAGTTTTTGTCTGCATACTTGTGCCTGACATGTGACTTCACTTCATGGAGAAACAGAGTGCATGTCAAGTCTTGTGTAATCACTGTCAAACGCACAGGCATTTGTAGTAAACTACCAAAACTGAAAGAAGCCATGTCTGTCCTCTGACAGGAGCAGGCTTGCAGCACATCCTCCAAATCTCTGACGCTTTGACCCCACAAAACTGTTTTATCTCCTATTTCTTCATTTCTCCCTCACTGACTGGAGCGTTTACATTATAAAACAATCAGACTTATTAAACAAACACTCTTCTTTCATTAGCCCCATCTGAAATGTAACAGCCTCTGAATTCAGGCAGCACCAGCACCCGAGAACAAATTAGCCAGGCGTCATAAATTTCACTTTTATTTCCCCTGCTATCATCAGGTGTACAAATGTGAGATCTGGTTTTCTCATTGAGTAGATTTAAGACTCTCCTCGTCTTCGGCCATTGGCTCCAGCGTCATAAATCTCACTTTCATTTCCTCTGTTATCATCAGATGCAATTTGTCGCCGTAATAATCGGGAGCTGTAATGTGCTGATTATGAGCCACTTAGTGTAGCTCTGCAGCCATGCTTAGTTAGGCCTGCTGGGATTTTTAATTTTAGATTGATTCAGACAATCGTTATCACTTGCAGTGTTAGCCCTGACCTTAATCTCGGCTTGCAAATGTCAGTGTTTGGCCGCATTTTAGTCAAGAACGAGTTCCGCCTCCGCACTAAAGCATGAGACTATTTCAGTTTTGTTTCGCACTTTCATATTGCAAATATTGAACAGTGAGCGGTGTTGACTTCTCCTGATGCTGATTTAGATAAGTACCGTTTTTGTTAGGGGTTATGCATCCCTGACCACCTCTTTGACGGAATGACTGGAAATGCCTGTCTGAGGTGTAATTGGGTTTTAAGAGTGGAATCCAGGCCCATTGGATTATGCACTGCATGCAGGGGAGCTAATTGAGTTTGGACCCTGCTGGCATACTGCACGAGCACTGGAAACATTTACCCAACATTAAGCCCCAATTAGGCTTTTCGGGATTGGAAACTTGTTGCTGGATGATGGGAAGATGCTGATGCCCGACAGACTGCGCTGTGCAGTTTCTCTCCACTAAATATGTATGGTCCGCTAACAGCTCTGCTCGTTCCTGTTGAACTGATGAACTTCCTCTGTATTTCCACGTTCTCGCACAGCACAGGCTACAGTGCAAAGCAGTCCCTCTGCTCTAAGCTGGAAGTCTACAAGTCTGAGTGTGTGCGCATGCTCTCCCTCAGCTCAGAGGAGCAGCTAATGCAGTTATATAATAGTTAGCGCACCCGGCGTCTGCTGTGAGCCAAATGCCAGGCCGGTCTGGTTACATAAACTCGTCAGAGTCATATTGTAGCACTCCGGAGCGCTCACACCACAGCGTGTCCCCGGTCCTTTCACTGTCTCTTCCTCCGTCTCTCACTTCCTAACGCCGTTTTTCTTTGCTTTCCCATCCTCTCGTTTCTACACCTCTCCTCGCATCCACCCCTCCCTCTCAACCTCCCTCGCACTTTTCCTTTCCTTTTCCCCTCTCCGCTGCAGAGCTGTTCTCAGCCACGAGAACAAAGAGTTTTTGTGCTGGATGCAGATGCACAGACAGCTCAGAAAATATGAGACACAAAAGAGCAGGACTAACTGTACGCTCACAAGTGCATTCTCCAGTGAAACATCAGGACATGTGCAATTCAGTTGCTGGATGCCTTGGCAGTGACGATGGGTGAGTCAGGTGAAGAGATAAGCTCCGGCTGCCAGTTACCACAACTCGTGCACTCTGATGTCCACTGGCCTTTGATTACCATTTGATCTCCAGGAATGCCTTTCTCATTGACCTTTTGCATCTACCTCCCATAAGTCCCTACTTATGGGCCCACAAATAGGAGAAGGTCAGAGAGCCATGGTCAACAGATCAGCACCCATTGCAGCCGGGTGTCTGCCAAAAACTGCAAACTAGAAGTGAGCAGATCGATCCAAATATCGATAGTGTCCATCCCTAAACTTGTATTGATATTGGAACGGTACTAGCACGATAGCAGGATAGGCTTAATACTTATGTGTCTGTCTCTGAATCATACCCAATATGATTTAGAGACAGACACATTTACATACCAGGCCTGTTATAACGTTATATCAAGCAATTATTGTGGAAAGTAAAAATCAGTAATCAATTGGCCATTAAAATGGGTTCAACTTTGGCTAACTGATGATCATTCATCTCATAAACATAACACGGTTCCCTACATAAGCTCCCTTTAAAGGTTAAAAGTATCCTTAGGGATATCGTTACATTGGCCCTGTATTTACTTGGTATCGGGTCCTAAAACTGCAGAATGGCACAGCACCCTTGCGCAATTGAAGTTAATTCATTTATGGTTTCAGCTCATAACAAATCATTGTTAAGATCTTTTGTGTGATGTCATCTCAGTCACTCGTTCAAGTAGACTGTTGTGGTACAGGATGGAGGTGTGCGGTGATGGTGTAGGTCCACGGAGGAAAACAAAGTGGATAAACGGCTCAGTTTGACTCCAGAACTCTCACGCTCACTGCGCGAGCTTGTCTAGCTAATTAGAATTAACAGCATTAACCAGGAACCGCTCCTCTCAACCAATGGCGTCCTTCTACAGCTTATGATTATTCATGAGGCTGGGCACGGCGCGCCAGCCCACTGGTGGAGGCTGACGGGAGGGCGGTGCCCACCGGACCTACCGCGCGGGGTGGTGCGGAACCGCGGAGTGTGTCTTGCGTAGGGCGAGATGTTGTTTTTTTGTGGCGATCTGCTGAACGTGGCATCGCTGTCCGGTCTGACACAACAGTGGGAAGCACAACCAGCCCCTCCGGTCCTCCCTGCACAGAAACCCGGGCGCACAGCAGCTGATCCCGGCGCATCACAATCCAGGAAATGCGGACTTCTGGCTCCTTCGCAACGGGATAAATGGCTGCAGCGCCAGCACTGTAGCAAGCTGGTAAATATGAACCGTGTCGGCTGTTTGTTACTTACTTTCATTTGGCTTGTGGTGCTCGTCAGAAAGAAAGCGCGAGAGAGACAGAGAGGGGAGGGGTACACGGTGTGAAGTTGACAGCTGATCCCGGCCGTATTTTATTTTATTTTTGGTGTTTATTTATTTTGAAAAGCGTGAGTGTGATATGAAGTTGAGCGATGCGTTTTGGTGATAAATGATTAAAGATGTGTTGCGTGTAGCGGACCCGAGCAGCAGAGCGAGTTTTTTTTCCCCCTTTTCACCAAAGTACTGTACGCTGAAGTAGCGGCAGGGGCGCTGCACATATACAGCTGACAGCATATGCTTCATCATGCACCTTCACTCACCCCGGCTGTCCTCAATAGCTAACCGGCTGAGGAGAGCAGGAGTGGTGGGGATGGGGGGCTAGCACACGCACGCTACGCATAAACACGCGATTCACGATCAGGCCTGTGAAGTTATTTGTAATGGGCTACACCTACACTTGGCAGATTTTTGGACGATGACATCATGCTTTTGTACTCTGTTGATCTGCTTTTATATGATAGATGGGCTCAGTTAACAAAACAGGGTTTTTTTTGTTGGTCTTTTCATCTACTTGAAGTTGTGTCATTGAGTTTTAGTGTAACTCTATCTGTCTGTGTAAAATCAGAAGTTGGCATAAGGCAAAGTCATGGTTTTGCACCTCTGATGTTACTTTTACAGGAAGTGAGATATGGATAGATAAGATAAGATAAGATAACCTTTATTAGTCCCACACGTGGGAAATTTGTTTTGTCACAGCAGGAAGTGGACAGTGCAAAAGTTATGAGGCAAAAATTAGAATACAATAAGAATAAATACAGTACACAACTGTACAGAATAGAATAAAATAAAATACTATATACAGTAGAATAAAATAAAATAAATATACAATAAGATAAAAATAGAATACAAATACAAATACTATATACAACTGAGTAAAAATACAACGATGACAGAAAGGATTATTGCACTTAGTATTATTGCATATGTATGGATGTGTGTGCTTGATCAGTTAAAGTCTTTATTATGGAGTCTGACAGCAGTGGGGAGGAAAGCATTGAAATCTGAAATCATAGCACTTGAAATCTGTTGTTCTGTGTAGATGAAGACCACAGCCAGCTGATGCTGTCTCGTTTTTGTTTTGTTTTGTTGTGTTTTACATAGGAGATGAGGTTCAGTACCTCATCAGTGCAAGCATTTGAAAAGGAAACAAACACAGCAGCCTCTATGCTGCAGCGTCCTTGGCGACGTCTGCCAGCTATACTCTTTTAAGTCCCACCACAAAGATACAGTAAGATGTCACACCATAGTAGTAAAGGTGGTGTGGGGTGAAAAGGGAGAGAGGCCTATATGCAATTATTTCTTAGTGAATCAGCAGAAAGTGGCGAACTTACGGTGCTCCACTCTGGCCTGGATCAAGACCAGTTTGTGGTGTTGCTGGCTGAAGGAAGGCGCTAGCTCAGCAGGCACCTGAGGAGAGCGCCGCTCCATTTCCTTGCAGAATTCCAAGACTGTTCGCGTCGTGGAGGATTTGGTCATTGGACAAAATACCTGCTGTCAGAGATTACTACGTCTTAAAGTTGGAAACGAAGGTCTTGCAGAACCTGTTTTTATATATGTGTGTGTGTGTGTGTGTGTGTGTGTGTGTGTATATACACACAAGTCAACGGATTAGCAATGCCAGTTCACTATATAAAAAATATTCAGTGTCGTAGCTGAAGTCTTGAGCAATAAGTTTGATCAGGCACAATAAGAGCAAATATAAGTGTCAGGAGTAACAGTGATTACTAAAGAACTTCGACTCTGCTCTATGTCTTGGTGTCTCTCCCACTGGCACGAGTACCACTTGAGAAAACAGGCCAGTTCTGGTCAATTAATAACAGCTTATACCCCATATCCCTACTTTCACGTGCACCCACAGTCACCTGGCATACCCTCTGCAGCTCTCGCACTCTCACTCAACCTTGCAGGTGGCAACGTGTTGATTTACTGCATGAAATGCCATTGGCAGCAAGGGGTCTTGTCGAGTTCCTGCTCAAACCTTCAGATGCATCCCCTGCAGACAGCAAGGTCTGATAAGCACTGTAGCACCGGAGCAGGAAGGTCGGGGAGCATGTGTGGTTTTTTTCAAAGCGAGCTTGGCAGTTTAGACTGAACCTTTAACGCGAAATGTTTCACGGACGGCGTCACACCTTTCTACAAAAATTCAAACCGAGCGTTGGCTCTGGTGCTGTTGGTGTGTGCGAGCAGGTTTAAGTCTTGTTTTCTTTGAGAGGATGTTGAGGGGTTTTATTGGGATCTTCATGGGGGAAAAAAGAACACATGTTGAAGATGTGTGGTAAGAGGGCACATCTTTCATCTCTCTGTGGCTGGTCACTAATCCTGTTCCTCCGAGGCACCGGAGAAGAATAGATGCACTGTAGTGCTCAGAGTAAACAGTAAACCAGGAACAAGTCTTGGATACACAAATTGCACAAATGCACACAGAGTAAAATGGAGGTCAGGAGTGCCAATCTGGCAACTTCACAAATGCCCCAGTAGCCCAATAATCCATTTGCAGGCATTCAGTAACACTGTAATGCATTCTGAATATTAAAAAGCATTTTCTTCACTTATCTAGCCCTGTGGCCTTCTGTGTAGTGCATGACTCTGCTTTGGTGTCATTTAGGTCAGTGTGTGTGTTTGTGTTTGTTTGCAGGGGTTACAGTTGTTTATCAGTGTCTGGCCTACACTCAGCCTCCTACCCGGGCCTGTGTATTGGCTGGCCCCTTCAAATGGAGTTTCTTTGTGTTTGCCAGGCAGGGACCAGAGTCTGTGCCGTATGTGTGTTAGTGCCGCCACCTGGCCCGCTCCCAGGTGTGCTCGTCCAGGTTATACAATGATAATCTTGGACGGTGATGTCCGTGCAGGCAGTGAAGGTTCTTACAGGAAGAGAAAGCGCAACAAAGTGGTTACTCGCTCGAACACTCCCTCCGTAAGCGTTAATCATTACCCACTCGAGCACCATTGGTAGCCAAGTGGAATGTCGAGAGGTTTGCTGCACGTAATGACAATCCTTCTTCGAAAATAGGCGACAAGTTGATTACATCCTAACTCCCAACTTTTCTCGAGACCCAATAAATTGCCATTATCACCAGATTTGTATTTTCTGTTGTCGTCTTTAGGATATGCAACAATCTGTGTGTTTTCTCCTTATATCAACACGGAGGGCATTTTTGTGCACGGGGTTCGCTGTCTGCAGCGGCCGGCATTTTGCAATACTTATTGTTGTAGTATGATTGTAAGCCTCTGTGCTCCACACCACAGGTATGTCTGAAAGGGGGCTCCGCCAGGATATCACTGCCGAGCTTTGTGTAATACTGGGGGCGAGGCTGATCAGTGCTTGAAAAAACACAAAAGCAAAAGTGATAACACGCACGATAAAGTTTCAGCTTTAGAGTTAGCAGTTATGTGAAAGAATTAAATCGCACTTTTTGGAGGTCAGGCATATAATCCTCCAGTTTGTTTGTTTTTTTTTTGCATCTGTTGGCTTGAAAGAAAGAGAACGCACCCAGTGTGCGTATTGATCGATGGTGCAGGCAAGTTATTATATTTCACTACCAGATATCTCCACCACTTTCCAAATCTCTCGCTTTCACTCGCCGACTCCCAAGACACCGCTCTGACCACACCCCTCAGCGTGCAATGCATCTGCACAGATTGCAATCTCCAGATGATGCCTGTTCACCGCTCTAATCTGTGTTCATTAACTGACACCTGCAAAGATAACTAGTGTTTACCTCTGCTTTAACTTCTCTGAAATCCTATTGCTGTGTCCTCAGATGCAGGCTCTCAATCTGTCTCATCTTATATCAGTCCCATGAGAGTGTGTAAACTATGCAGGCGATGCAGACACAGTGCTGAACACTTATATAGTTATATATATATATATATATATATATTTATATGTGTGTGTGCATGTCCTCATACTAGCTTTCCCTCCTCTCTTTAGAGCTGATTTCTCTCCTCTCCTCTAATGGAGTCCTTTGTCTCAGTGAGTAAGGCACTCCTGCAGGAGCAGTAAGTGAGGATTGGAGGGGATTTCTGCTCCGCAGGAGGGTAAGAGGGCTTTGGGAGGGCAGAATCCTTCCAACCCTGCCGTGGATCTGCCGAGCAAATCAAGACAGCAGGCGATGCTCCAGCACAATCCTCCCCAGCCATGTCACTGTCACTGAAGTGGGGAGGGAGGGAGAGTGCGCCGTTCTTTCTTACTTGCTGTGCCTTACATGATGTGAGCTGTGTTGGCTTACGGGGAACTCCGGGGCATGCCCTTATTTATTTATTTCTTTACATATATTTGCCATGCCCTGCGGTGTGATCCAATATATCAGTCGAACCGGTGAATACGATGCTGTATTAAAAATATAATTAATCTGAAAAATGCACATGTGGGCTGCGGGCTGCACACGTGCATCTATTTGCTGTTTCTCACAGTCTTTCTAGGCAAGCTATGCCCTGACGTTGTCAGGTAAGGTCATGCAAAGAACACCTCACTTTAGATGCTGTTAATTATGCAAGAGTGTGGTCAACTGGTGTCAGTTGGGAAGGCCATTCTCTCTTTATACTTTAAAGGTCATGAAACTCCCCACATTTTGGTCTGCGTTTGTTCTGTGTTAGCACCAAATAGCTCGTGTTTTTTGTGGTTTTGTGATGCTGCAGATGCTTTGTTGACATCCTGTTTGAGGTTAAAACTACCTTTATAAGTCTTCAGATTTTGCAGTTGTCAGTACACTGGCATTAAAAGGAGGCGTATTGACACACGATGTGTTTACATACACTCTGCACACTTAGATGTATTCTGTACGTGTTTGCCTGTACGATGTTTTTGCTGATGTCTCCATATTGCAGCCCCTAAGCGCGGGTGTCTGTTTCACCTAATTGAAGGTCAATATTTGCATGAGCATTCCTACAGATAACTTTCCTAGCTTGGCCTAGACAGAAGACAGAGCGACTGCTGTACTTCAATAAAATCAAAGTGCCTGTCATATTCCAGTGTAACACTGTCAGATGTATCTCTTCACGCTACATTGGTGCCGTTCCAAAGCAAAAGGTCTTTCCTTGCTTGCAATAAGTGCAGGGGATACGGGGGGTGGGAAATCTTCCTGGTTTGATTTTGTCGAACAGGTTTGATTTATTTAGGCAAGGTCTAAAATTTGCAAAGATTACAGGTTATTTTGTTAAATATGTCCAGGAACTGATTCAGAGGAACTTTTTTTTTCACTCGGATAATTCACCAACTTGTGGCAGTCTCCCTAATCTGATGTCGTTTTTTGTCAGGCTTTAAATGAAATAAATCCAGAAAAATGTAAAAACAAAACTTGTTTTTGTAGCACAGCTTTGAGTCACTGTTTTTAATAGTCAATCTAAGTCGAGTTAAGCTTTTAAAATAGCTCCATGTGATCAACAAACCCGTGTTTTTCACAGGCAAACAGAAAAATTATCACCCTGGCTGTCATTGTAAAATTCCACCAGTCCACAGACCCGTGTTTTCCTGTTTATTGAGGAATTAGCGTTATTATAGGTGTGCTTCACTTTCTGGCTTGGCCTCTAAATGAGGAGGGAGCTAAACAGTGGGCTTTCTGACACTCTGATTGTCTAACTGCTTGCATTTTGTTGCCTCATTTTAGAAGCAGACGGATGCAGTTTGGCCCTGAAAACTTTGGGCTGTGACAGAAATCTGTTTGTCTTCTTAGCCTGAAATAATGTTTTAGTCTCTTGTTTGTTTTTGTTTTTGTTTTGTTTTTAAGTTTAAATTTTAAATTTCAGGTCTCAAAACCACGTTTGCTTTTTTAGTTGTCTGTGTGAAAAGCCTCATAAATCCTTACTGAGACGAGTTTATCCGTCAGCCTCAGAATTAACCAGAAGGCCTGCAAATATGTGAAGGATGTCCACAACACGCCGTGGCTTTAGTGAAGTAATCTCATGACACATTTGTGACACAATCTGAGCGGATCAGCAGGCAAAGCACGAGCCCCATTATTAGGGGATGTGTGGAAAGAAGGAAGAAAACTGTCTTTTATATTTTGGCTCTTTTTTTGTTACACAATTGTAAATCTATTTCTTTCTGCACTTATCATAATGACCACGAGGTATTTGACACACACACACACACGCACGCACGCACACGACTGTCTGTACCATGCTTCCTCTAGAAACTTCCTCACCCTGGGAGAGGATACTCCCTTCCCTCTCTCCGCCTCCTGCCAGTGCAAAACCCCAGAGCTGCTGACACAGACTCACCCAGTGTAATTGGGAAAATAAACAGATGATAGAAAATGGGAAAAAAAAAAAAAAGCATGTGGATGTTTATCCACAACTGGATGCTAAAAGTCTTGGCTTTCCCGGGAGCTAAGATGAATGAGATGTGGGTAAAGTTGGGAGGAGACCCCTCCCAAAACACAGGGCAAACTGTGGAGGCTGAAAATCCTGCAAAATAAATCTATCCATCCATTCCTTATTCGCCCCTTTTAAAGGATTTGCAGTACTATTCAGCTAGCGGCACGCAGCGGTGAAATTAAATTAACTGGGTGTTATAAGTCAAGTCATAATTAAGGATTTGCCACCATAACAAAAGCAGACGACTGCGGGAGACATGAGAGCGTTTATTTTTGGAGGGAAAAGACAGAGATTGCTGTAGGAAGCTCTTCAGTCTGAGATGTTACAGTGGTTTTTATTATGTAATCCTGCTGTCCTCAACAACCTCAAACAGTCAGCAGTCCCAATGTTTGCACCCAGGTAGTCCCCCACCTCCTCCCTGTTTTTTCTCCCAGCTTTGCTCCGTCAGCACAGTGCTAGGGAGCAGCCCCAGCTTAGTCACTGCAAACGCTGTTTTGTTTTTTCTCATCAACATTCTGCAACTCTAATATGCTTAATGGTAGTGCCCTTTTCCTCTGAGGACCCCCACCTTCTCCTCCCCGTGCCTTCTATGTCTGCTTAATGACAGGTTTCCCAGCCAGGAAAGAGGCCAGAGCTAAAGGAAAAGTTGGGTCATTAAAGCAGTCTTACACCGTCACAGGGGTCCTCTGGCTCAGTCTGACACCAGCTTCCACAGAGAGCGCTTGAGATGCACGGCTGGAAGCATGCGTTGAAGTAAAAGACAGAGGGAGAGTCCTTTTCTCTTTGTTTCGCCAGGCCCAGTCTCTGTTTCGCACTCTCTCAACAGCCTCCAGGTTTTAGTGGATGCTCACAGCAAATCTGAGAAGCTGATATTCACGAGCTGGAGTGGCAGGGGCTGGATTCCCACTCGCAGCACCCTAAGTAGAGTGTCCATTACTGTGGGAGTGCCTAAATAACACAGAAGAAGGAGATCAGGAGAAACCCTAGTGAGGGTTTGGGAGAGGACGGGGGCTGGAGGGTGTAGAATGGAGAGCTGCATTCTCCACTGAGATTGTAAACCCGGACTGAAATTGCTCTGCAGGATTCGATGGTTAGGTGCATGGCGTGCACTGTCTTATGAGTGCGAGCTGTGCGTGTTGCAAGGATAGAAACTCTCTTTCACTGGTTACAGTTGTAACTACTGTTCACGGGGAGCATGGTGAAACACGTGTCATAGGTTAACTGCTGTTTTCATCAAGAAGTTGAAAACGTTTTTTTCTTCTCCTCAACTTTTTCTTCTTTCTTTCTTTCTTCCTTTTTTTTTTTTTTTGCTCATGAAGCACTAAACCCAGGAGCTGTGGTTTGTTTTGTTGAGGGTACCGGTGTTTTACCCCATCAATCTATGTAATGCACAGTTTATTGCTTTTCTGTGTAACTACAGTGTTATCAGATTATCCCCAGTGCAGTTTTTCATGGTGACTAGTGTGCTGCATTGTATTCTGCCTCTCATTTGCCAAGGCCTGCTGACTGTGTGTCATCGAAACGCGCCCAAATAGCGACGTTATCATTTTAAAGCCAAAGGTTGTAAAATGCAGCAGGTTCTTCTATGGGTGGGAGTGCAGTAACACACTTTCTACTGTAACTGCTTAACACCCTGTTACTGAAACCGTCCAATTCAGTAATCTTTTTCACATTTTAGTTAAGATTTAAGTTAAGATTCATGCCGAAGCTGACAACACATGCCAAACCACAGTTGCTGTACTCACAGGCTGGGCAGGTCTGCAAACTGATGTTCATTTTTTTAATCTATCAGTTTATGTTTATGGTATCGGTACAGGAAGTGTTCTCGCTGACTTTCAATCAGTCGTCACTCGTCCACTTGCCTTTCGCTCCATCTTCTCAATCAGAGCCTCCTTGATTTCGCCGTTTTTGCAGAGAAACTGTTTTACTTCGACGGTATGCACAGTCGATGTTTTCTTTTTTTTGAGTCAGACTGCTACAGTAATGAAAGTTATCCTATCTGAGAGTCGGCAGATTCGATTTTCTGTCTTTAGATTAGATTTTCACTCTCAGTTTAGCGGCTCACTGGAGGGCACATCTTGCCATTTGTTTGAATTTTGTGGGTTCAGACTTATGACTTGCTCATCAGCTTTTTACATGGTCTCTAAACAAGTTTCCGTACTTTTAGAAAACTCTGTCTATCTGTTACCGGAGTACACGGCCTGTTTTCATCTTTTACTCTTTTCACGATGACATTAGACACTCGGGTCCAGTTCAACCAAAATAAACCTTATTTTGGTTGAACTGATTTGTTTTAAAAATGCATTTAATTGAACTCTGGTGCTGTTCTCAATTCATGTGCTTTCTTTTAGTTGAAACTAGACTGGATCTGTAGAAGCTGACCATAAAAACCAATGAATCAAACATGCTCTTCATCAGGGTTTCCCTTATTTTTCAGCTTTCTAGAAAATGAACAGACTTTAGTGACTTATTGATTGTTTAGCTTGTAGTGTGAATGCAAACACTTGCACTTGTCTTTGTTACAGACTGAAAAGAAGACAGAAAATCAAGTCTGTATCTTTTAATCTTTGTTCCACGTTCTCCTACCTCACAATATTGACACTCTGGCAAACACCGCCTTACTGCGTTATACGTAAATACTTTATTCAGCTAGAAGAGTAACCTTCACACCATGCAGTAAACCTTCAAGGCTGCATGATGACTAAAAAAAAAGATGATCTAAATCTAATATCAAAAATAGCTCCTCCTCAAATCAAGGGCACAGATTTGTTTTGTAAATTTAGAGTTTGTTGAGTTTTCTGAGAGGTTCATCTAAAAGTGCTCTCTGGGTCCAGCAGTGGTAAATAAATGGCCTGTATTTGTATAGCGCTTTTCTAGTCCCTAAGGACCCCAAAGCGCTTTACACAACCTGTCACACACACATTCACACACTGGTGATGGCAAGCTACATTGTAGCCACAGCCACCCTGGGGCGCACTGACAGAGGCGAGGCTGCCGGACAACTGACCACCACCAGTAGGTAACAGGTGAAGTGTCTTGCCCAAGGACACAACGACCGAGACTGTCCAAGCCGGGGCTCGAACCGGCAACCTTCTGATTACAAGGCGAACTCCCAACTCTTGAGCCACGATCTCCCAGAATGGGGAAAATTAAATCAGACAATCTGTCCAGCGTGCATGAAAAGGCATCTCCTCCTGTCCAACTATGATATAAAAGCTTAGCATGTAAGCTTGTTACATGGAAGCCATCCAGTTAGAGCTTTTCTTTTCCTTAGAAGAGCAGTTCAGCAGTTTGGAAACACACTTATGAGCCTTCAGTGGATATTTAAAGTCGGAGTCGTTTGTTATGGTAAAATGCTTTAGTATAATACAGACACACAGTCAGTCACAGCTCTGTCCAGTAATAAAAACCTGCCTGATTTTTAAACAGGTTAAACAAATCACTGTTTTAAGGAGATGCCTTATGAGCTTTGTGAGAGGTGCCGAAACTGAAACAGCCCATCCGACCTTCGTACCCTTTTAAGCTGAGTGGCTTTAAGCTGTAGCCTCATGTTCAATGGTTAGATATGAGCGTGGTATCATGTTCCCTGAAACCGCTTTAACCGCATGTTTAGTCTGGAAGACACCTGTCAGCTTATCACGCTGAGCTTCACCTCTCAGTTAGCCTGCCATCCAATTATTGTTGAGCGTGCAGGATTTCCCCATCATCCAGTGATGATTTTAACCACCTTATTTGCTTCATTTCTCACTGCTGTCTCTACAGTTTATGCTGCACAGAGCTTTGCTCCTTCACCTGGTCTGTGAAACTCCAAGGGGATCTCTGATTGGTTGCTATTTATAAGACTTTGTCCCTAAACACTTTGATTTAATCTGCAGGGTTGGAAAAGCCTCTGTGTTCATGCCACTAAGTATCTATGTACTTATTTAAAAGGTGGACGGTACGCAAAGCAAATGGTGCCAGGCAGCTAGTTTTTTCCAAATTCTCCGGTGGAACCGGAGTACCACATTTAAACAGGGAGATGTAAGAGTCTGAGTTTTGTGACTTGCATTGTCAAGGTGTTGTTTTCAGGTGTTGTTGTGCCTGTGTTAAACTGCAGTAAGAGTATTGGTTAGGATAGCATTTAATTAATTGGTGATAGAATTGATACTTTTGCTTCGTCATGCACTCTATCATGCTCGATTCTCACAGAAAACATTCTGAGCGGTAACATAATGATCCACTGTGTGTATACTGAGACAGAGAAGCCTGTGAAGCCCGGCTTAGGGCAAGTTCAGAGACCGTGCTTCAACCTGGATTGGATGACAAATCAGCCGTACATAACCAGAGAAGAACTAGCAGGAAATCAATGTGTCTGTCCACCTATCCTACATCAATACAGTGTCTCATTTGCTCACCATATGCCTGTTGTTTTTGCTGTCTTTCTCTCCTTCTTGTTCTTTCCCTTTCCCCCCCCTCTCATCCTCTCTCTATTTTCTCGCTCTCTCTGCAGTGTGGTTCTTTGAAAGCACACTGCAGACAGCATCTCTATTTTAAGGACACCTTTGTTTCTCTGCTTTGTATTCAAATGATCAGGCTCGCAGGCAGAAGGATGCAACTCTGGAGACGGGAGGGATGGAGGGAGAGGAGGGAGAAGAGGTGGCGAGTTGGCTTTTGGAGTCAGGTTTCCCTTAGAGGAGATCTTTACGGGCCGATAACAAATGGAGGAATGCACAGTTAATACCCCTAAAGCGGGTCACATGACCTTTGGGCTCAATTACCTCTAGTTTGGGTGGTCAGGAGAGAGAATAATGCTCATCTACAGCGCGTGTGTCACATACCGTAAACGCACAATATGACACTTCATGAGCAGCGTGTCTTTGTAGTGATACGGCAGCGTTACCATCCCAAACGGCCAAACTAGACTGTACATCCCAGCGTGAGTGAGTGTAGCCAGTGACACATTTCTGTCTGTCTGGGGCATTTGGTTTGCAGGAGTTTTTGCCATGGTTCATCTAAAGCGTAAACAAAGGCATCACACATAAATTCTGGATCTCTCACACACTTGTTAATAGCAAATTACCTCCGTAAAGTAGCACTCAGATTTTGGTATTGGAATGAGAGACAAGTGCAAGTGTTTGCTCAATGCTGGCACTTTGTTTCTAAGCAGCGTGCAAGTGTTGACACACTCATCTTGACATCTTAATTCTTCCTACCACGTGTTTACAGTACAGTGAAGCTATGTTTCTTTAGCTCTCTAGGGTTTTCAGCTGGAAAGACGAGATGAACGCAGGGAAAGCAGCACGATGATTATGCACGTTTGTTCTCATTAAACCTTCAGTATATCCATATTCCATCTGTCTTGTGTTATCAGACTGGATATGATTTCATCAAGCAAAAACGACAAGCTTTCCAGTTGAAAACTTACAGTATAGTGAGATAAAAACATATCAGGGCAGGTAGATGCTTTATTTGATGCTCTGGTTTGGTTTAAATACAATCTGAATACATTTCTTTACTTTCAGCGCAACGGTGGTCAAATATTTCTGTATTTATTCATTGTGACAATTGTTTTTCACCTTGTTAGTGTGCAAGGAGTGCGGCCGATTGGCAGCCTGTCCCAAGGTCTCGCCCTATGATAACTTTACCCTCCCTCGGACCTTAAATTGGATACGCTGAAGCTGGATGGACTGATGGATGTTTGTGGGCATCATTCAGTTTCCAGGTTTTGGAAAGGTGGTTTGTGGCATTTGATCGCAGATGTTGAGGATGGGGTGCAATGCTGACAGCGTTAATGCTCACGGAGCTGGGAAAATTAAAAATCTCATCACTGTCATTCATAATTGCTTAAGGGAAAAGTAAAAACTTATAACACTTTTCTGCATCTGTACATGTTCATGACTCCACAAAGAAAACGTGCAGTTTGACTTTTTGTTTCGATTTCTGTGCGTGATTGACTAACTGTTTCATTCAGACCGGGGGCATTGGTCTCAAGACACAGAGGCTGAATATTGTAAATGCATTTGACAGCCTTTTAAAGTTGGTCTCAGATGGCAAATGGATCATTGAGGACAGGTTGTAGGCACTTTATGAAAACACGAAATGACCACATGCGAGAGCCTTCTCTCTCTCTCTGTCCCTGCCTTTCTCCTACGCATTTGCACATTCTGTTCTTCTCTGTCTTGTTATTCTGCGTCTCGCACTCTTTCCTTCTCTCTCCATAACACACACCTCCACTTTCAGAGAAATAAACACACAAACAGACGGGTTGTGGCACACGGCGTTTGTATATAAGCGCATCGGGTCTGGAGGCTGACGAGGCGTTGATGCGTCAGGAGAGGCTCTGCTGACAGGCCACTAATGCAGCGTGGCACCAAGCAGAATGGTCAGCAGGGCCTCGCAGTGGAGGAGGGAGAGTAAACTGTAAACCGACACTTAGACTGAATGGAGTTGTTTGTCACTGTGGGTAGCAATTACTTGGCCTGGGCTAGCTTTGAGTAAACTCCCTGATCAGAAGAATGCCCTTCTGCCAACCGAGCAACAGGAAGGTGGGGACCGAGGTTTGCTGTGTTGATACTTTCTGTAGGCCAACTGTCATGTTTGAACACACTCAGGGTGAGCGTCCACCTGTTGACTCTTCCCCCGTGTCTGTGTTTGTGTAGGCCTCAGTAAAAGCACGAGCAGCTCCAGCATGGCGGCGTGAATTAACAAAATAACCCCTTACTTAGATGTGCAGATAAAGCTTGATGCCGGGTCACGCACCAAGCAGCCAGCGCTAAGTCGTACCTGTTGCAGCTTCACACAGGATGCAGTACAGCAGCTGCAAAAAGAGGAACTAGCACCGGCTTTTCCATCGCTGGGGAGCAATCCACTTGGGTGACTTCATCGAGAAAAATAGATCGATTCAGCAAAAACAAAAGTAACCGCACCAAGGGATCGCTGTCACAAGATAAAAAATCGCTTGATGTGGGAATCTATAAACGCAATCAGGGTGCTCTTTGACTATAGCATATTTCCCCCCTCATTGTTGGGTAATCTGAGAACTTTCTAACCTTTTTATACAGGTAACCTGCCAAGAGATTCAGGTGGATGCTTTTCACGTGCTCGTCACATGGCTTTAATACCAAGAGCTGCATCTTTGTCCCCTTTCCTTTCAATTAACTGGACACCTTCATCTCATCGCAGGTTTGCCTCGAGCCAACACTTTTCAGTTCGCACCACAACTAAGAGAGCAAATTTAAAGCAGCCAAGTGTGAACGGCGGGTACGGTGGGCTGCGTGGGAGACTGTGCACTGTGATCTTGACATCTACGCATCACTGAAACTTGCGAGCGCTGGGAGGACAGCTTTTGAAAATGTCAGTTCCTCTTTCTATATTTATCTGCTCAAGCTAACCCCTCCCTCCCTCCCTCCACAATGCTTTGTCACTCTTGTATGTCATTTGCATGCTGCAAGTTATGCATTCAGATGTGTGGCACTGAGCTGTCCGAAGACAGGTTTTGTTTCTTTTTTTCCGTTTGTTTCACTTCTGTTACAGTAACTCCCCATTCAGCTGCAATGCGTTTGCTCACTTTGAAGTTGTTACATGTCAGAAGACCCTTTTTGCCTTTGAAGTGTGAGTCAAAATGATCTCAGAAGACTTTTACTAATACTGTGCAGATATATAATAACCGGGTTTAGCCGTTACACTAGAAATTGCAAATGATATATTGCCTCTATATATGGTAACACTTACCAATGAGCACCAAGCTACTTTCCATAATCACTACCCTCTGCAGCCATGCGGACGCGATTTCCTGGTAGCTGTCCTCACAATATAAAGCTTACTTTGTCAGATATATAGACACTGGCACTTAATGATGCTACAGCAGCGTGGTAAAGAAAAAGATAATGAGTATGCTGTGCGTGGCTAAAGTTTACCTTCTTTTGTTTCTCAGAAAAGTTAGAGGAATAGCCAGCAAGAAAGGGATTTAGCATTATATTATTTAATATTTAGATTATTTGTTTAAAAAATAAAATGCAGAGGTGCTGAGTGGAAAAAAAAAAGGCTATGAATGCTTTGCAGGGTCACATATCACATCTGCTCTGGGTATGTATCGATCGGCATTAACAAAAGACTTGCATGTTCAACTCCATTAGCTGGCCGCTTGGTTCCCTTTCTGTAACTGGTCATTATAAGATCAATGGGGTTTTTTGATACTTTGGATTTGTAAATTTGGCTTTGCTACACTATATGGACAAAAGTACAGCTATTAATCTTTGAAGTCAGGTGTTTTCAGTCCCATCGCCACTGAGTGTCTTTACAAACATTTGTGAAAGGATAGGTCAATCTAAAGAGCTCATTGGATTCAATTCAGTTCATTGGTGGCATAAAACTGATCATTTTCTTCAAGTTTTCTTTAGATGTTGAAATGATTACAGTGTCGTCTGCATACCTCAGGTTATTAATTAGGCGCCACTGACCACAATTCCTGGCTTCATTCAATCTTGCACATGATGTGCTCGCTGTACAGAGAAAATAGGCCAGGTGGCAGCACACACCCTTGCCGTACACCTCTTCTGATGTTGACAAATTCTCCAATTTCATTGTTGCTTCTGATTGCCGGACTTTGTTCCTAGTAAAACTTCTCCATAATTCTGAGGTCTTTTCCATCATCGTTCAAAGCTAATAATAACTTGATCAAATGTTTATGGCTTCACATAATCAAAACACAAGTACAGATCTTTTTGGACTTGAGTTGCTATTTCTGCAAGAGTTCTCAATATTTATATAGCGTTTGTTGTTCTTTTGCCATCGTCCAGAGCTCCTCTGGCATTAACATCAGAACAGAAACTGAGTGCAGGGAGCTTCATGGCGTGACTTTCATGCTCCTATAGGTGGAGCAGCACTTCTGTCAATACAGTTTATTTCCTTAATCCTGTTGAATGCCAACAAGCAGGTACCCTCGGGAAAAACATGTCCAAAATAGTTATGCTGACAGTTTGTTTTAGATTTATGGATATTTTTCATCGATCAGATATTTATTGATTTAAACCACACATTTATTTTGCTGCTTCAGGCGACATTAGCAGCCACTGGTGGAAGGCACACAAATCTCCAATCTTCCATCGTCTGGAAAATAGTACCAAATGTGCTAAAATGTAGCAATTTCACGTTTTCAGGAAGTGCCTACAACCTGACCTCGACATCCGAATATCATCTCGACATCGCATCAGCATCTTAGTTTGCGATGGATGGATGGATGGACATTTAGAAATGGATGTTGCATTTTAAACTTTGGGTATCACATTAACTGCTGGAGCCTTTGCATGTGGAGTTTCTCCAGGTACAGTTTCCTTTGCTTCCCTCCAGCTTAATGACATGCAGGTTACTTTCGCTGCATGCAGCCCTGAATGTCAGAGCAGTGAACAGGGCAGGCAGCAGATTATCGTCACAAAGCATGTATAACATTATTTAACTCAGGTTAATTGAAGATTCTAAATCGGCCATACGCGTGGATGTAAGCCTGAATGACTGTGCTGCTCTATAATGAGCCAGTGTTCGTTGCCCAGGAGGTACCCAACCCCTGGCCCATCATCAGCTGGGAAAGGTTTAACTCCCCTGCCACCTTAGTGGGATAAGCAGTTCAGAGAATGGATGCATGTTTACACTAAGCCAAGGGATTGTCCAGCAATCCTTTTTCCTTTTAAAATGACTCCATTTGACCTCAGCTGAGCAGTGCTCACTGTTTATTGGAGTCCTACAGTCAGGAGTATAACCTGACGTGTGGCCTGTCAGAGATATTGCTGTGATTAAACTTGTCATACAAAGTTTATATTCTGAAGTGGAGGCTGAGCATGAAACAGTGACACAGTCAGAGTGTATTTTTTTGATTAATGACCAGATTTAGTGGTTTAGTTCTCAAAAGGCACTCTTCTTCTTTGTTTTGTTTTTTTGTCTTCCAAATATAAACAAACAGGTAGATCAACACCGAGCCACTGCAGCTTTTGTAGACTAGGTACGCTCCCTCTTTAAATGACTCTTATTTCTATCATAATACCACAGCTTTATGGACAGAGGGGTTCAGTTTACTGGAAGACCACAAGTCTGAAATAATCTGCCCGTGGAACAGAGAGAACCCTCTCTACATACTACCGTGTTTGCCCACTTTACTGCCTATGTCTGCAGTTTATGAGGTGAAAGTCCAAAAATATGCCATCTGTATGGTTGTCTGTAAATGCGCAAACCACTCATTTGGTCTAAATTATAGTCTGTGGCCGATTCAAAACGGCACAGTGTTTCTTATAATACAATGTTTGCATTTTAGGTGTTTCTTGTCCCTGCATTATGTTATATATGAAGGTGTCTGCAGTACACATGAAGCTGCCTCGTGTGACCGTACCACAGGGGAGCCTTTGTTTCCATTTACTGTAAATGAGCGCAGCTTTGCATACTGTAAGTCTTGCTTGCTTTGGGCCAGTGGGTAGTATACAGTTACCATTTATTATAGCCTAATGAAAGCTTTATGTCCCACCTTCACAGTTGCTGCACTTCCCATTTTAATTTACTTTTCAAAATATGATCTGTCCTGTTCTCCTTAAGCCATCCTAGCTTTCTTTCTTGCTCCAAATCCGACTGTTTATCTGCTGCTCGTTCCCTGGCCTCACTAATCATTAGGTCTGCGTAAAGCGACTTCCCTGTCAATCACTGCCATAGTGGCAGTTTTGTTCCCAGGCGTCAGCCTCCACCCCCGACATCCCCACCTTCCCGTCAGAAGTCTTCAGTCTTAGGAACAGAGGACAAAGGGATGACGGATGGGTGAAGGTCCCTCACAGGGAAGTACAGTATAGAAGGTGCGTGCTGTAAATGGTGACAATGAGCACATTCAGGGAGACACAATACAGTGCCTCGGCCAGCAGCCTGTGAGAGTAGCCCAGCATCAGGCTAGCACAGTCCCCTTACAGCAGTCAGCCGCACAGAGCCAGGGGTAATCACCAAGTCCTGAACAAAACTGCTATTGAATGCGACCAAATAAAACAAGAGAGGAAACACGAACCAGAGGAGGAAGAATGGGGAGACATGTGGACAATCCAGCCGTGGTGCATGTGGAAGAGGTGACGTAAGCAAAAAAAAACGTGAAGAGGGGAATAAAAAGATGGTGTGTGGCAGAGAAGGTTGAAAAGAGAAGCATGAAAAGAAATATGGAGAGCAATTAGAGCTGGAGACAATCCTCTTTTTCCAGGCGGTGAATCCCAACCAGGTCAGCACGTGTTGCTGGCCTGCATGGATCCATGTTCTCTCTGCCTGCCTTCTGATCAGCGGGCCAGCCATCCGCTCGTTCTGTGTGCCGGCTCGACGCCGTGCGAGTGTGTTTATTTTAGAGTGTGTGACTCACACTTCCTGTGCTCTGCCAGTGAGGCAAAGCTCTGTGGAACAGCAGGACCTCCGTTCATTCTAAATTCTCTCTTTCTCTTTCTGTTTCTCTCTCCCTCGTGTTGCACTGCTGATAGGCCTAGCCCGAGTTCTGCGTAATGCGGGGGCTTGCTTGAATGGATGCCACTCTGGAATTCATTTACAGATGCGGCACAGTGGCACTCTGGCTGGAACTGGAAGGTTTACGTAAACGAGACACGTCCATGTCAGCAAAAGATTTGTCACTTAGGAACGAAGGCTGCTGCTGTGGCACAGTTGCCACTACAATAAGATAAGTTTGTAGATAAGGAGGCGATAATTGCAAGGAATCGCCTCCAGGGTTCTGCGTTGAAGGGAAAACCCCGTGCAAGACCTGTTTGTAATCCTGTCTGTCGAGGTGTGCCACAGCCGCGCAATGTGACGAGTTAAAGAAACAGCAGCCGACGATCCTGTCCTGATCGTGTAAGCCGGAGGGTTTTGGTTTCACTGTGACGGTTCTGTTGGCACTAAGAAATGTGGCAATTAATGATGTTACTGCAATGAGGCGATTTTTTTTTTTCAGATGCTCTGTGAGTGTGAGTCGCCTTTACTTTCTTCTCGCCACATCTTTTTCCTCCTCCCTTTGCATTTGTACAGTGGAAACATTCATTTAGTGTCTTTCTCGCTCCCTCTTTCTCCATCTCTCCTTTTTTGCTTCACCCCAAGCCTCTCCCTCTCTCCCTCTCTCTCTCTCCGTCTCTCACTGCAATACACCCACTCAAACAGTCATATCCGCTCTCACTCTCTGGCTCTCCCAGCTTGTCTCACAGTGCCTGTGAAGCGTCTCTAAGGGGGAAGACCAGACTGCTCTGTCAGGTAATCTAAACTCTGTCTGTTTCTTTCCCTCTCACGCTCTCTCTCTTTCTCTATTTGCACCCCACTCACCCTATCCTTTTCTTCCAGCCTTCCTCTCTTATTTTGATCCATCTAATCCATTTAATCTTCCTCGTTTCACCTTCTCTTTCCCTCATCATTACTTTAGTGTACTTGTTAGCCACAGCAAACAGGCTAGTTAGTTATTAAGAGTCACATTGTTGGTTATTGTGTTTGAAATATTTTTTATTGAAATTTAAAAGTTTAGTTTCTTATTTTTGAGTAGTCAATAACCAGAAGAGTTTTTTTTTTTAGTTGAAGGATTCAAGTAGTTGTCAATAAGTCTTTTTCTGTGGTTTCTCATTAAGCAAATTACAGTATGCAGACATTACGATACAACTTACAGATTTAGTTAATGTCAGAGTCTCCCTCACCATCTGAGTCTCTGAGGAAGTTTTGTGGAAAAGTGGATGTAAGTGTAGGTTGTCGCCAATTAAAGGTGAAGACTTCTGAGTCAAATTCTGGGTTATAATTCAAACTAAGTCGCTACAAAAGAAACAGATGATTTAAATCCGAGAAGGTGTCAGCCATAAATAAAACAATGCAAACCTGGCAGCCTGCAATTAGCCCAAGTTGTAGTCAGTTAATTGTTGTGGTTGATTTTTGTGAGCAGAGCGGCAGATTTTGTGCTGCCAGAGATGTAATTCAAACACGGAGGTGTGCATTACCCAGCTGAGCTCTCCCTTGTTTGATTTAAAGACCGGTATTGACCTGCAGTTCGCTGGCTTGTGTTTAATCAAAATGAACACGGCGACAGTTTGTGAACTGCCAGTCTTGTTGAAGCCCTGCGAAATCCTTCTTTACACCCAGAGGTACGGCGATCCCAGCGCGTCCCGCAAAGAGCTCAGCGAGGGAGGGAGTGAGTGAGTGAGGACTCTGGTATGTGGTGTTTTGTCAGACAGCGTTTTCCTTACCACGCGGCTGACAGCGCTGATATCCCTTGGCGAGTGTGATTTTCAGCATCCGTGGGTTTTTTTCCCCCTCTTGTCTATCAAATCAAACTATTCCTGCCTACGTTTCAGACTATTGTAGCATTTTGGGTCCAAGTTTGATCGACAGTTTTTGGCGATGATGGCAGGGGTATTAGGACTTTTCTCATTTTCCAGTTACCTTACAATTTTAGGAATGCAGTAAAACGTCTGTGAATGCTGAAAATGATCAATTATTGGTTCAAGCTGTCATTAAAAAGAGGTGGGTCAGGGGTGGGAGGGGTGGAGTTAGATGTCAAGGGTCATGCCAACTTGTCAGTGCGTGCACAGGCCAAGCAGTACCTCTCCTCACTTCCTGCTGCCAGTGTGCGTCTGTAGTCAGAGAGGATGCTGGGAGATAAATTTAGACCTCCAGCTCCCTCTCCATCTGCCATTGCTCAGAGTAGGCTGGTTTCCATGGGAACCTGCACCAGGCTGCTGCCAGTAAGAAAGAATGGGATGGGGTGAGATCTGTGTGTTTGTGTGTTTGAAGGGTATGACAGCAGATTTTTTTTAGACAGCACGTAAAAAGGTTTATTAGTTATCAGAGTGCAAAGTATTCCTATGCATTAATCTTATCCGTCATAACCAGCTACATGAATATGTCAGAGTCTCGATGAGGATATGACGAAGGAACACAAAACCCTCCTCGTGGGTCAAGTTTGAACTTTTGACAAAGCTCCTGTGGTGGTTATTGAGCTAAGTGACGGATATACTGAAAGTCAGAATGAAAGTTAGTTGCGTTGTTGTACATGTTAATCGAAACCAGTACAGGGAAAAAAAAAAAGTAATTAACAGCCAAACATATTATTTTGCAGATATTTAGCGTTATTTGAAAGACAAGTTATCTGAAATAATGTTTTTCTCTGGAATTTTAGCATTTACTTATATATAGATAAAAAAAAAGGTAAAGCTGCAATGTGTAACCACAGCTAAGTACATGCATTTTCTGGTGAGGGTTTTACAGTTTTAGAAGTATAACTGCTGGGCAGAGATGATGAGTGGAGACAGGGTGTGACGGTGTGTTACAGCACGTGTGTGTGTGTGTGTGTGTGTGTGTGTGTGTGTGTGTGTGTGTGAAAGAGATGGAGTGTGAGCTCTTCCGTGTGTCAGGGCTCCCTTGGGTACCTGCAGTAACGTCTGTTTCTGCTGACAAAGCCCCTTTTGCACGCACACACACGCACACACTCTGCACTTGTTGCTCACTCATTCTGCCCTCTCGTCTTTTTGAGCTGGTTGGTTATCGCATTTTTGGAGCAGATATAAAAAACTAGTTCACGCCACAAATCTCTGAATGCACCATAAGGCTGCTACAATGGTTCAGGACAGATGAAATCTTTTTTTTTTTTTTGGGGGGTGGGGTTTGATCTGACATCACCGATAAAAAGAATATAACACTGTATGACAGCTGCGCTGGCAACTTCCTGCTCGCACCTCAGTCTAGAAATAGAGCAAAGATCGACCTTGCTTCACCCTCATCAGTATGATACAAGGTCTTAATGTGATCTTTTTTTTTTGTTAAGTACACTAGTGTATGTATTAGAATCATGAGGAAGGAAAACCCCTCATCAAACTACAGGAGGATCGGTTGACGGGGGTAGGTCACCTCGGGGCGCTGCGGCTGATTGGTCGGTCAGATCTGTCAGAGTGGATTTGGGGCTACTAAGTATTATAAGGCATTGCTGTGAGGAGGCTAGTGCTGTTCACTGTATGTACTCTGTAAGCGGAAGAGTCTGTGCGTCTGTGTGTGTGTGTGTTAGGGTTTAATGTCACCTAGACTTTTGCATTCCTTTCCCTCGTCTTCCTGGGAAGGCCTTAACTGTGTGCTTCCCCATTCAAACCTGGCAGTCTAGACTGCCATGAATAATGTAAGCAGTGCTCTTCCCAACCTTAAAGCCTTCTAATTGCCCTGTTTAAGGGCTGCATCAACAGCTATGCTTGGGATCATTAAAATTACACCCTGATAGCCGACTACATGAAGAGAGACATTTATTACGGCAGGGTTAAGGAAGGCTATTTGTCTGCTTTTCTCATGCTCACTGCACAGAATCGTCCTTCTACACACTTTCTTTTTAACTGTCTGTCTGGCTACATTTTTCCTTGTCCTTTTCTTTCTCTCTTTTCTTTAACCCACTATATTTGTTTGTCATTTTTCTTTTCTTAAGCGTGTCGGTATTTACCCTTCAGTCTGTCAACTCTTCATTTACTCACAATCTAACTCATTTTAATTTGGGCCTGGGGAGTAATGTGTCCCCATGACTTAACACACAAAAGCTATTGCTGAACCCTAGACAAAGTCCTCGCGTAAAACTGAGAATATGGAAGCCAGAAAAGTGAAGATGGAGAATTTTAATGCTGTTTTGGTTTGTTATGTCGTGTAATTGCTGAGTGTTGATGGTGAAAGTCTGCTGTAATCAAAGCACTAGTCTGCTTAGAGAAACACACACTGTACAGATAGATGATGGGCCCTTAGCAGATGTGTGGAAACGTGGAAATGGAGCTGAGAATCTGGCGAGCTTTTTTTCCAGGAGGAAGAGTGATTCACTTTCTTTTTATTCCACTTTAAACTGGCTCTAATGAAGGCTGACTGTGCTGTGTTTTTCTAGACATATGGAGAGAGTAAAAGCGTAGCTCGTTATAAAGAACTGTCATTGCTGCCTTGCCACCCCTTGCACCTTAAGCCGCAGTCTTCTGCAGGGTCTGTTTATTCAGCCACTGGATCACTGATTCAGTCTTTTCTCTCTTCCTCATTCCTCAGCTCTCTCCTTCCTAGTACTTTATATGCATGTATAATAGGAAATAGGTACATTTTCACCCCCTTTCAGTCGGTATCTGTGCGGCACGTTAGGTGCATGCTGTCTGCACTGTTGCAGAGGTCTGCAGCTGTGAAGTGAACACACGTGGTGTTCTCCTTCAATGAGCAGTGAAGCGCAGATTCCGACACAGGGAGCTGTAAGCACTATCAGCGTCTTAGATGGTGACTGATACTCTGGACGTGACTGTGCTGGGACTGTAAGCAGTTGGGCACGGCTGCTCAGCAATAATGTTATGATTGACCCAATCCATTCCCACAGTGTGTTTTGATTGGCTTTGGTACAAGAATCCCGTGTCTTGAGTTGAGATGGAGTGCAGGCTTGGCAGTAAGTGGGGAAATATTGCAGTACATACATCTTGATAAAATATGAAATTTCATCATAGCGTCATCTCTGACTCTCTGATGAGCTATACTTGGCTCCTCATAAACACAGCTTTTTAGTAGTGTAAGTGTGAAAGAGCAGATGAAAGGTCTTACAGGACCGTGTCACTGTAGACTCTGTGTGAAGACACTACTCATAAACACTGCACCCTGGTGGCAGTGTAGTGCGAGAGGCTAACACTGACACCCAGCTGCTGTCAAGTTCTTCTTCTCCACTAGAAAACAACCCCCTTCATTTACACCCTTGAGCTTCGGTGCCAGATCAGATATGCAAGGACTATATTTCGAACATTTGTTTTGACTCTTTGCCCTGACACTGCGGTCTCCTTTTCTGGTGCCTGTAGTTTGGATGTTGACTTTCTGGCCTCGGGCTCCTCAGACTCCTGCCCAGTAAGCAGGCCGTCAGTTAGATATGATTGTGATTCCACTGTTTGGAGTAGAAGTCTTAATTTCTAATTTGTCACAGTCTAAGGAACTCAAGAGCTGTGCACACACCTTGGGGTTGTGTGCATACATCAGATGAGCACATGCTCAGTTTCCCATGTAGAACAGCTTGACCTTGCATTTTAATATAGATTTGCAGTACCCACTATCTTAATAAGAGTTTAAGTGAGGACAGATGAGAGCAATAACTTATTGATGCACTTACCTTGTCAGTGTCGTCATGACAACACTGACCCAATTCAGTAGCAAGAAAGGTAGCCCAATTTCTCATAATATGATATGTGGAAGTATATTTTAATATGACATTTGCTAATAAGACACCAATGATTTTGACCTTCCCCTTTATCGGTGTAACTCTTTTGGTTTTTAAAAGCACACTAAGTCTTCCTCACAGGGCCCACTGTGTTTTCTGTTTCTAAATATGATCTGTTGATTTCTTACTTTTGACTGCAGTCAAAACAGCAGGACCTTAATTGCTACTTTGTCTTGTTTTGTTGGTTTTATTTAGAGGAACTTTGCTGGAAAGTGAAGAAGGGAAATGTTATGTTTACAGTATTTTCACATGGACCTTTTTTGAAAGAAATCTGCTTGATGATTGATTAATTTTCCTTTTTCTCATTCAGTGCTTTCATTGCTTCCTTTGCTTTTTCTGTTTCTCTAGACCCATTTAAAAGACGAACAACTAACAGTCTTGCCAACGAACAAAAAAGATGCAAAAAAGACCTTGGGAGGACTTTTAAAATGGCTGAGGCTAGATAGAAGCAGAGCTGCTTTGAACGGAGAAATGATCCATGTTTACCTGCATCCATGTGGCTCCAGGGCACCTTTTAATGATGCCTCATTTTGTCCTCTTGCATAACTTTTGGCCCACTCTGAAAAAGGTGCTCCATTTTGATTTACAACTTAGTCTGTCAATGTTCCTATGCCTCTGACCTCTCTGCTGCCATGCGGTTAGACCAATGAGGCTCCGAGAGCCTTTCGTTACGAGTCTGTGAGGTCTCCTCCCCACTCTATGGAGGCTGAGCCCAGCCATCCGGCTGATGGGGAGCGCTCTGGAAGGCAAGCGCAACAGCATGTGACATCTGAATCTTCATTGGGCTCTTGTCCACCTCAGCAACCCCAGCAGCCTTCTAATCCTCGTCCTGTACACAGAGCCTTGGGCCGCCTACAAAACCGCCAACCCAAGCGCACTGACCTGCTTCGGTTACAGCAGCAGCAAGCAGTAGCATGGCAGCGTTCAGATACCCCAGGTCCCTCAGGAGGCAGCTTCTTCTCTACAAGCTCCTCGTCAACCTTATCCCTCCCCTCTACGTCCTCCACCCAGGGTGAGCATGCTCACGGCGTTCCAACTCACTCCAGTCAACAGGGCCTAGAAGGGGTTAGCTCACCTAGGAAAGGGGAGAAGAAACCACAAAAACCAGGGAAATATGTGTGCACTTACTGTGGCCGTCCATGTGCCAAGCCAAGCGTTCTTCAGAAACACATACGATCACATACAGGAGAAAGACCCTACCCATGTGCGCCCTGTGGGTTTTCCTTTAAGACCAAGAGCAACTTATACAAACACCGCAAGTCCCATGCCCATCGTATTAAAGCGGGTCTGGCATCCAGTCGAGATGAGCCCAGTTTGAGTGGTGCAGAAGGCAGTGGCGCTGGAGAAGACCCTGAGGAACACACAGAGGGAGAAAGCACTGAGTCTGAGGACGAGACTGGCCAGCACAGAAAATCCTCTAAAGAGATGCTGGGGCAGCATAGGAAAGGAGGTAAGGAGCGCCTGAGAAGCTCAGAGGAGAGCCAGAGGCCTGAAGACTCCCACGCTGTCAAGCAAAGACTTGCACTGAGGCTTAGTGAGAGAAAACGTGGGCCCATGGCTTCTCCAGATGACCCACCCTCTTCCCTCTCCACATCATCTTCTTCTATTGGGCCTGGCAGTAAAGGCAGCACAGAGTCGGGCTACTTCTCCGGTTCAGGCAGTACTGACATATGCCAAGTTAGCCCTCCTAGTTCCAGTGCCAAAACCTACGCAGAAATTATTTTAGGGAAATATGGAAGGCTGGGAGGGCAGCAGCGGAGTCCCCACCAGCAGCAGCCTCATCCCTCACATTCCTCACCCTCAGGAACCGAGGAGAAGAACATCTCCTTCGCCGTACCCAAAACCCAAGTAATAGAACACATTACCAAGCTCATCACTATCAATGAAGCAGTAGTAGACACGAGTGAGATTGACAGCGTTAAGCCTCGACGCTCCTCCCTGTCACGGAAGAGCAGCATGGAGTCACCCAAATTTACTGCCCCCAAAGACCCCTATGCCTTTGATCCCAAAGGAGAAGCCGCAGGCCCCAGTGGTTTGAGGCACATCCATAATCCTGACGCTGATCCACCGGGTACGCAGGACCAGTCAGCAGTGCCTCTGCTTAGAAGCCACTCAATGCCAATATCAACCAGCCAAGGAGAGCCCTTTGTCTCTGGCACCATGTCACCCAGAGGTTACCGCCTCTGCCAATCTTTTGATGAGCAGCAAGCAGTGGTCGCAGAGATGAGGATCGGCCATGCGCAGCGTATGCTCAAGCGCCAGCCTGCCATAGAGGTTCCCCTGGGAGCCGAGTCAATGTTGGAGGAGCCCAGTCCCACCACATCCTCCTCCTCCTCAACAAGAGGCACCGAACTACCCAGACAGCCACAGCAACAACAACAACAGCAAAAGAGTCCCGCCGTGTTTGAATGTGGAACATGTGGGGCCCGCTTTCAAGAGAGTGAAGTCTTCGAGGCCCACAGAAGCATCTGCCCAGGGCAGGAGCAAGAGAGCAGGGATGCAAGCAAAGCGTGCAGTGTAGATCGCCCGCTGATGATGCACCATAAGTTTCGAGCGTTAGCCATGGCTGTGAGGAAGCGGAGGAAAGAGGAGAGTCTGGAGGAGGATCCTCCCAGTCCTGGATCTGTAGCTGTGTCTGGCAGCTCTGGAGGCCTCATTCCAGTACCACGCAGACCAGAGCAGAAGCAGGCCCTCTCAGGTTTGTCTCTCATACATACAAAATATGGTTTTTTTTAGCTAAAATCATTATGTTAAGTTGCATAATCGATACAGCTATTCTCTTGAAGACCTTTTCTATGCCATTTTAGCATCTGAGACATGCAGATTATCATATACCTAAAAGTTAAAGCAATGAATATCTAAAACTACATCACTGTCTTAACATAGTTAAACAGAAAGCGGGAAAAACTACTACCATGTAACCCGTAGCACTGTACAGTAGATGGGAATAGAATCCACAAAATGCTAAGTTGCATCACTCAAAAGCACAATACTGATGCCCTATAATGGGAGCTAATTTTTCTACTGTTTGTGTCTAGGTGTTTCCTTACAGACTGAACCAAACCAACAGCAGCAGCAGGACAGGAAGGGTGTGTCTGTCATCCAACACACTAGCTCTTTTGAGAAGCAAGAGAGTATATCTATGGAAAGTCAAGATCCAGACCTCAGAGAGAGTCAGCAAACACAACCTGAGCCAAAACCATCACCCTCTACATCTCGCCTCATCCGCCAGCCAAATATTCAAGTGCCGGAGATACTTGTTACTGTGGAGCCCGATGCTGAAATGCCACCTGTGTCACCCCCGCTGACAGCATCCTCATCAAAGGTAAATGTACCTTTTTGAATTATGTTTTTTTTTCTTGCTTGTTTACAGTCTTCATACAATGCATTTGTCCAAGTTAGCATCATTACCATTGACTTAAATACTAAATTTATAAAAAAATGTATCTGTCCTAGGAGGCAGAGAGAGTAGAGGAGTTCCACTGGCCTCAACGAAGTCAGACATTGGCCCAGCTCCCTGCAGAGAAGCTGCCACCAAAGAAGAAAAGACTCAGGCTGGCAGAAGCTGCCCAGTCCTCTGGAGAGTCCAGCTTTGAGTCTATGTCTTTGCCTCGCAGCCCCAGTCAAGAAAGCAACATTTCAAACTTTTCTGTTTCTTTTGAGGATGTAGCACAATCAGAGCAAGCTGCCCGAGCTCCCAGTAGCCAAAGTTCCCAGATGTTGATGGTGCCATCTGCTTCTCACCAACACCACCAAAGCCACAAGGAGATGAGGCGCTCAGCCTCAGAGCAGGCCCCAGCTAGTCCACAACAAACGGAGCAGATCCCAGAGATCAGAAGTAAGTCCTTTGACTATGGATCCCTGTCTCCTCAGCAGTCTGCATCCTCCTGGAAGGAAAGGAGAAAGTGTCTTCTAGTGAAGCATGCTCCATTAGGGGAACCAGAACAGGAAGTAGGAGGCAGAACTAGTCAGCTGCCCAGAGCAGAGAGTCCGCAACCTGGTCCTTCCTACTCTAATCTTTCTCCTCTGTACTCCACTGGAGTAAGCTCCCAGTTTAGCCTCGATGCCACTGGAAAGGCTTTGCAGCTGTTACAGCCACAAATTTCTTTATCCTCTCAGGAGGTGCTTCCTTTGCACCCCAGAGGGCATCAAGCATTTCCCCCAGGGTCTTTGTCCCAGCTCCTCCCGGTCACCACAGCCATATCGGAAGTACTATCCACCCAAATCATTCAAAGAGCATTTCTACAGTCACACACAGAATCCCCGCCTGTACAGATACATCCAGTACAAATCCACATGGCTGAAAGGTTGGGAATACCCCTCCATCAGCTTCCTCCCCCTTTTCCTCGCCATTTTTCTTCCAGGAATACATCGAGCCAGGCCATGTACTTGCCCGTTCCTCCAAGATTTACCACACACATTTCTTCTCCTCAAACTACAGAAAGCAGACCCCCCATTTCTTCTGTGTCTTCTTCACTGACTCAGGAGTCCCTTGTGACAATCTCCTACCACCACCCGAGGCCGGTCATCGCCACATGCCTGGCACAGCTTGCACCAGTAGTGTCTCTCGTGGTGCCAGTACGCCTCCAGACTCATATACCCACATATGCCAGTGCAATGTATACCACACTTTCCCAGATTCTGGTTTCCACCCGCTCACAGGAACCAGTTTCTTGCACGGCTATGGTCATCATGGGCCAGGTGGAACGGGAGACACTGCAAAGGAGCTACTTGAAAGTCCCCTCTCCAGATGTCAAGAGCCTTCTTCCTCTGTCTCTGTCATCAGAGCTGGCCTCAGGATCTGGAGATGGATACGGTCCACTAGGGGCAGGAGGAAGTAAGCGCATGCTGTCCCCTGCAGCCAGTCTTGAGCTCAGCACAGAAGCCCAGCGTCACCAGAAAAGAGTTAAAGAGGAGGAAGAAGAGGAGGAAGAGGAGGAGGGCCACCATAAGGAAGAAGAGGAGGAGGGCCGTGTGGAACCAAAGGTAGTACAGGAAGAAGAAAGGAAGGCAACTGGGAAAAAGCTGGAAAAGGAAAAGAAGAAATCGGATACATTAGAAGTAACGAGTGTGGATGTGCATGGGCAGCCAGAAGACCAGCCAAGGAAAAATGACAGGGAAGAAAAGGTGGAAGAGAAGGAAACAACTGAGAAGATCACCCAAAAAAAGGAAGCTGTGTCAGCTGTGGAGGTGGGCGCAAGCGCATCTTCGTTCCCCAGCCTCCACACTTCAACCTCAGTCAACTGGTGCTACCAGAAGTATGTTAAACCCAACCCATCTGCCCAGAGGGACCCCCGCACTTCAGTTTATTCAACCTGGAGCGTCAGCGCTCACAACCCCAACTTGCCAGGCATCAGCACAAAGGTCGCCCTGTCTCTGCTCTGCTCTAAACAGAAGCACACTTCTGAGATTTATACCATGGCTACGGCCCCTACTCCAGCCGAAGTCAAAGTGGCCCCTGAAAACAGCAGGACGCCGCATGTGTCAGAGGTAAACATAAACACAATAAACATACATTTCCACTTAAATGTTGACCATGTTTAATTTGCTTACATCAGAACATTTCACAGTCTGTTTTTCTCTTGAATACTTCTACATCTTAGAAGTCAAAGCTCTGCGGTCTTCATCTCTTTAGGTTGCTAGCATAGTAGCATACTAGCATAGTAGCATACTATGCTAGTATTTTCTAACATGGTCACCAATTGTGCCATTAGAAAAACATAATGATAAACAACTGGAATTATACTGAATCTTGCTTTAACAGCACTTAACATTTTATTATAAGTTGTTTTGAATTTTTTTCCCATGTGTGTCTTGAGTGTAGGTACATGCCACCCCACCCAGCACCCTCACTGAAGTAAAGGAACAGCAGCAGCCTGAAAAGAAGGAAGAAAATAAAGAGATGCGAGAAGTGGAGAGACCATCCACCTCCAAGCAGAGCGAGCCTTCTCGGGTTTGCATCTTTGAAGGAGGGTAAGAATTGTTTAATTCTATAGTTTCAAAATATGGCAGCTCCTCATTACACTTCTTCATAAACCAATGCCCGCTGACTGCAAAACAGCCTATGGAGAGCTGACAAGAGTGCATGGAGAAAATACAATAACAGATGGGAGGCCACGAGTCCAGAGGGACTTCATTTGTACCTGTAGCCAAGCTTTTTCCTCTCACTGCTGGCACGAATGTCTGTGTTTTAGAGGTGTTAATTTGGAGAGCTAGCAGCGTCTGTGTGTGTATGTGTGGGTTTGTGTGTGTGAGAGGGCGGAAAAGGTTGTCTCCAACTTTGTGAGGCTCTCATTAATATTTTTATGGCTATAAAAAGTCACACGGAGGCACAGTATGAAGCAGTCTGCAAGCAGTCAGAGTCACAGTCGAGGCTGTCATATTTGTCTACAGACCAGATCAGGATAACACATAAATGCTTTCCACAAATGTCTGAGTGATTTTTCCTCCAGCACCAAGTGCTTTATTCCCGAGGTTTGAGTATTCCGAGCTAAAGTTTCCCCATTAAATGTATCTGATTAAATCTTTATTTTATGATTTCCTCCTGTTTGTCCACTAAGCCTTTCATGGTTTGACTCGTTCCTTACACTCCTATTCAGCTTTCAGGTCCCCCCAGTCAGCTGATGACCGTCCCTCGGTCTAGATTTAAACTCAGAGGAGTCTGGGAATTTTCTGTGTTTGCCCCCAAACTGTGCAGTCAAATCTGCTCCCTCCACTGAGATTTTGAAAGCTAGACTTAAAACTTGTTTTTACGTAATGTCATTCGAGTCTGCCTACTTGCTCACTGTGTCTCCCGTGCCTTTTTTGACTGTGACTGCATGTTTAGCACCCACTATATCTCATATCTATGTACTTCTTATCTATTCCCTTGTTGTTTTCTGTACAGCACTTTGAAAAACGTGGGTTTTTTTAAAATTTGAATTGAGTGGAAAAGAATAAAAGGAAGGTATACAATGTTGCCTTACGTGGATAATTTCCTATGATACTGGTTTTCTTTTTGGTTTGGTTTGGTTTTGGTAAATTTTCTATTTTTGAGTTTTTCTCTTCCAGAGTGTTAACACTTGGCACACCCTGCATTTCCTGCTTAGGTGCATGAATGTCAGGTGTAAAGAAGCTGTCCGTGTAACAGTAGATAAGGCACTGAACTTCAGGAAGTGCACTTTCATCCACAAAAAAACCCCAGAGGTGTTGCCCATTTCTCTCTGGCAGCTCTTCCAGTTTCACTTACCTGCACATTATTTTGTTTTCATTCCCTCCAAAACCTCCTCTGTGTCCTTCCTGTCTCTCATCCCTGCTCCTTGATGTTCTCCTGCGTTTCCACCATGCATGCAAATGGTCACAGCTACTCAATCTTGAAGAGAACAGAATGCTTTTCATCCCGACTCATTATCCCTGTCTCCCTTTTGTCAAGACTTTGAAATCATAGCTGTGTGCCACTCATTTCATTCTAGAAAGCAGTCTTTTATGAATATGTATCATGCAGCTTTGTTTATGTTCCAGTGGCTTGCCAGATTTTATCTGCTTCCAGGCTTCTCTGGAGTTTAATAGTACCACACTGTCATCTCAATAATCGATTTCAGGAAATGGGCAACAATAAATGCTTTTTACTAGTCATGGTGAAAGTCTGGGGAAGTTTATGTGGGCAGCAGCTGAACTGATTCAGTGAAAAACATGATTGTTTTCTTTGGTGCAAATGGTTAACCATGCATGTTTTGTTACACCCTGTAACACTTTACCCGTGCCCCTCAGACAGACTGAGGACAAAAATATTAGTTTATTCTGTTTCTTTCTGTTCAAATGAGGATTAAATATGTTTTAATCATCTTTAGTAGCTCCTTTTGGTTAGAAGCATTATTCTTCCCAGCATCCAACAAGGCTCTCATAAAGCTAAAACATGATTTTTGACTGAATGTACCGAGAGATATGCTGCTGATTTAATGCTAGATAACTGAAGTGAAGTTCTCTTACTTTACTTTTTTTTCTTTTCGGATATGTGGGTGGATATTTTTAGCAGTAGCAAGAAATACACGGCAGGTAAACAGTAGCCAGCTCCTGAATGAACACAACACATTCTCACTGTTGAGGCTATTTTACAGTTGTGTAACAATTTGTTATGATTTGCCGTTACTGGTTCTGTTATACAACGGGGAACATTCACAGCCTGGTGTCTCGTAGATGTCGTGACATCCTGTAATTAGACACAGTCGGCACAGATTGGATATTTACAATTCAGAATGATTTGTGAGTTTCCCCATGAGTAGTGGATTTTTCATAGAGGACAATTCATTCAGATATAAGACCTCTGTGCCACGCCGTGTCTACAAATAGCCTTTTGGTAAACATGAAGTTTGTGCATAAACAATGTTTTTTATAGAGTAGACCTAAATGTGTTGCTTGATTTTTATATGTAGTATCTATTTTAGGTTGGTGGCCATAGCCAGGCTTCCCTTCCCTCTCTTTAGCCGCTGATGTTGTTGGCAGGGCCACCCGTTCAGAGCAGAATAGCTGCTATTCTTTGCACCAGGGTGTAGTGGAGGGACTCAGTGCTGAAGGGGTTTTGGTGGGGCTTCCCCAACCTGCACCATAAAGAAAGCCTTGTTTCTCAGTTTTGTGTGTGTGTGTGTGTTTGTGCATGTATCTGTGCTGCAATCACTAACTTCCACAGTTATCTTTGTTATTATCACTGAATTTGCTCGCAGTGCAATGTGAAAGAAGAAAGAATGATGACTGCACTCTGCAGTAATCCTCCAAGTATCTTTGAGTGCATATTTTGGGCTTTGGGGTTTGCAGCTTTCATTATCACCTTCTGGGCTCCTAGCAGCTGTTTTCAGGGTTTAACTGAAAACTAGCTGGCGAACATAATGCTCTGTCTCTCAGATAAATCAAGAAATATGTGTATGTGTGTCTGGCTGTCTTATCTCATCCTATCTCGTCAAACATTCATCAGATCCACTTTAAACTTGGCAGGTGCGCTGCCGAGGACACGAGTAAGTGCAGTGCCAAATTTGAGGTTATCTGGATGAGCGGGTCTCATATTTTATCTGCGGTTTTCTATTACCTTTGTTTTCCTCAGGTTGGCCGTTCTGCTCTGTGCTGAATGGGTTGTCATTGTGAATACATTCGTTGCCCTGTTGCAATCTCAAGGCCCATACCGCAAAGCTAAAACATCACAACTAAGTGCCAAATCGACTTTAAAAGGTTAAAAAAATACACAGTCTGAAGTTTTTATGTTTTTTAAGTGTTAATGAACAACGATCAAAGCTGAATTATATTGACATAAAAATAAAAAAAGCTTTTTAAAATCACGCAGGAAGGAAAAACACACAAACTGAACGCTGAGCAGAAGGTTTGAAGATGGGTATTTCTTGCTGTGAGGCCACAGTCGTACTCCGGGTACTCCCACACCTCAACGACATGCAGTTAGTGGGGTTAGGTTAACTGCTGATTCTAATCTAACCCTTCTCATTCTAATATTTTTGCTAATAATTGTTTTCTGTTATGCTTTCACACCCTGCTTAGCGGACCTTTGTATATATTGTAGAAATGCCTGAACATTTGGACACAGTTTCAGAAAAAATGGCTCTCATCACTGATTACTTAGTCCCCAGTTGTTATGTAATGGCAAATAGTAAATGAATTGGTTCTTATATAGCGCTTTATGCAATATGCCTCATTCACTCATTCATTTCTTCCATGCTTAAGTGTTTTCTGTCTGTCAGAGTGTGACTGTCGAAGCAAACATCTAAACAAGTCGACTTCCTGTTTGATTATTTTGCATCTGCCTCGGTTGGTTCTGGTCTCAAGTTCACTTTATGAGTATTTATTAGCAGTAACACACACACACTCATTCAGTGAATGTATGCTTATAGTGGTGCTGTTTTCAGTACAGAAATAACCGGTCTTGTCGCTTTCACATCAAGCGACACATTCAGGGACTGCACCAGTTTAGAAGATAAAGAGGAAAATGTTTTTTCGAGATGAGACAGAGACATAAAATCAGAAAGAGGAGGTATTACTGGACTTAAATGTTATGTTGCCCTGCATCTGCTCACCATAACCGTGATAAATTTGCAAATGGGGTAATGTGAATGTTGTGCTTACAGCTTGTTCCGGTTTTCCTCAAGTGACCTAAAATCTAATAAATGCAGCTTTAAAATTGCTGTCTCTGATCTCTTACCTGTCTGTTTCTCATAGGTATAAGTCCAACGAGGAGTATGTTTACGTGAGAGGTCGCGGCAGGGGAAAGTACATATGCGGAGAGTGCGGCATCCGCTGCAAGAAGCCAAGCATGCTGAAAAAGCACATCAAAACGCACACCGATGTCCGTCCATACATTTGCAAACACTGCAACTTTGCCTTCAAAACCAAAGGTGAATGGAAACTTTGGGTTCTGTTTATTAAAACGTGATGAGCTCTTTGGTCCTAAATGTAAAAATGCTGTTTTTGCCCAGTGATCACATTATTGGCTGTGCTGCTAAAATGATCATCTCATTTGTCTTAAACTCTCTTTCTTTTTCTCTTCCTAGGAAACCTTACAAAACACATGAAGTCAAAGGCTCATGGGAAAAAATGCCAGGCAATGGGTGTATCTGAGTCATCATTGGATGAGCCGGAGAGCGAGGAAACAGGTACTTCAGGTGGTGGATGAATCTCACATACTTGCCTTCCCCCTGTGGAGAAATCTTGGTACACAGCTGGATGAACTCCTGCCTGTGAAGAATAGTAGCTGTTCAGCACTGACAGCTTATGCAACACGATGTTCTATTCTCCTCCCTCTGGCCTTGCATAAGAAATTTGAAAAAGTATAAGATAAATAAATGAAGAATACAGAACATGCCACAGCGTCCTGATGTTGTTGCAACAGTCTGGCTGCTGTAACCTGTCCTTAAGGATGAGTTCTTGGTATATAACGAAACAAAGCTGAGCCCTTTTGCCACAGCTGACACCTCCCCGTCAAAGCTGGAAAAAAAGCCTCAAAGCCTTCACGATCTCCTCCCTAACCTTCCTCTGCAACCCCTCCTCTCTCTCGCTGTCTCTTTCTTGCCAACAGACTACACTCATCACAGCCAAGGATGCGCCATTTAAACTGTCTTTCCATTCACAAGGCTGCTGAGATAGTTTGTGAATAGAGGCATGGCGCTTTTCAATTAAATTCCTTTTCATTCTCAGTCTATTTATAAAGTGCGTTTGAAGGGTGCCGGGTTTGGTTTGTCCTTTGCTTTGACTGTCCTCACGCTTTGTGCTTGTTCCTGTAAATCGCTGTTTTGTGACTTTTGTGTGAGGATTTATTGCACGACTTTGCGCATCCAGTAAATGAGATTTTAGGGCCCATGGTGTTGGCATGAATAGATATCTAAAGTCTGCGTGTTTTTCTGTGTCTGCACAAACAGCAGGGAGTGAAGAGCGTGTGTGCGGCTCGGAGGAACAGGAGGAGCATCAGTTTTCTGACGTGGAGGAGTCGGATGACGACGAAGACAACGACGACGACGATGACGAAGAAGAGGAAGAGGAGTCCACGTCCCACGAGAACCCACCGTCCTCTGTATCATCTGACACCCACCCATCAACAGGGGGGCGTTCAAGCTCCAGCAGGCACTCGAAGCAAGGCACTCCTGACCCCGAGCCTCCGGGTCCCATTCCCTGCACCAGTCAGGAGCCCTCCCCACGTGGAGTTTGGCCCGGCAGAAGAGCTGCCTCGCCGGGGAGCAGGAGAGCAGTGTTCTCCCGGCGAGGCTGGAAAGCATCTCCAAGAGCCTTCTCCCCAAGCAGTGAGAGCTGTTCCCCCAGCCGCAGCCTCTCCCCCCGCCTGGAGTATTCGTCACCCATCCAGAGCCTCTCTCCGAGGACAGAGCTCCCCTCACCCAGCCGACATGTCTCACCTTCCCCCGAACGAGGACCTTCTCCCATCAGACCCCTTTCTCCTCTCCTTCCCCTTTCACCCAGCTGCTACCGATCGTCACAGGTTCCAACGCCTCCCTCGCCCCTGGGGATGCAGCACAGAACCCCTGGGTACTTACCGTGGGAGAACCCTGGTACATCAGGTAGTCACATGAGAGTGGTAAGTCTATTTTCTAATTAGTTCATAGACGAGTCACAGATATGTGGCTGCACTTTTAACCAGAGAAACATTAAGCAATCCATATGTCTTCTCTACACTGTCTCTCAAAAAGCTCTCAGGACTTTGTGTACTAGAGGAGCAGGCTCATGAGCTAGCAATAACATAGTCTTTGCTCCACCTACAGGAGAAAAGCAGAACAGCAGGAGAAGGGCCAACATGGTCAGACACCAGCTTGTTTCCACCTGCTTTTCGCATTTCCACTTGTGAGGGTTATCCTGGCCTCCAGACAACAGACAACATCTTCAGCCATCTTCCCATGCACTCCCAGCAAGCCAAGGTCCCTTATTCGATGATCCCAATAGGAGGGATCCAAATTGTACAGGCAAGACCAAGGTCCCACGCTACTACCCCGACGTCCCCAACATCACCCCCAATGGAGGGGCCATCACTGGCCAGGTTTGAAACATACTGGGGCGGGACCCCCAGGACTCAAGGGCTTAGGACTCCTGGAGACCACTGGTCAGAGCACCAGACAGCAGGAACCAGCCAGTCAGGGCAGCAAGGTCTTAGCACAGCACTAACATTTTCCAAACCAGAGTTGGAGGCCACAGACTCAAAGCAATATGGCAGCTCGCACAGCTCCGTCCACACCCACGGGTCCTCTACTGAGACCACTGAGCACTGCGCCAGTGACGACCGTTCAAGAGCACCCCCTAGTCTAACACCCCCGGTAGCCTCGAGTGTCATCGGACAACAGCCAGAGAGGGAGGAACGAACATCTGGTAGTGATATGGTGGCGGGAGGAGCTAAAGGAGACTCCGCCACAAGAGACCAGAGAACTTGACAGCGTCTACACTTCGATGCATCGTGTATCCCATTTTGCTTTATTGTTTGCTACACTAGTCTGTTTTGTTTGTTTGTTTGTTTTTTTGTAATTGCTTTGGGTTTTATACATTTTCAATACTATTGTTCATTTAAATGTTTGTTTTGGCAATATTCAGGTTTGTTATAAAGATGCACTTTTTTCTTTATGAAAACAATGTTTGTGCATATATATATATATATATATATGTGTGTATATGTATATGTATATATACATATATATATGGTAATAATGTAAATACAACCCTGTTTCCAAAGGAAGCTGGTACACTTTGACACTTTGTAAAATGTACGGTAAAATAAAAACAGAATACAGTGATTTGCAAATGATTTAAATCTCACATTAAACTGAAAATTGGTGACAATATAACAAATGTTGAAAGTAGAAACATTAATTTTTTGAATTGTATATGCACATTTTTAAGTTGAAGTCATGTTAAGCACCATCTTTAAAGAACTTCGGGACAGCAGCACAACCCTTTAAAACACCAAGTGTTGTGGAAAGGAGGGCACCGCGTTCTATAACTCTGAGAGCACCTTTTTTTCTTAGTTTTGCTTTAAACACAATTTTAATACTCAGAACATTTTGGGATCATTTTGCTATATTTATTTCTACATTTCTTAAGAAAAATATTTGCAGCAGTCTGAGTGAGAGGCGGGCAGCGCTGGCACCTGGATGGAGCCTCGGTGCCTTCATGGTCATATGCAGAATGTATATCACCATGCCTAAAAAAAGACAATCCACATAGCACCACATGCTGATCCTAAACCTGATTTAGCACAAGCCAGATGTATATGTCTTTAGCCTGCAGGACACCGCATCCATGATTTACAGAAGAATTTAAAGAAGTTTTTGAGTATTCGAACCATAGCACCAGTTTTTCACGTCATGGTTGCCTGTCTGTGTGTTGATTTCTTTTATCTAGCATAACAAAAACCACAGTAAGAATATAAAGTAATAAAAGTTTTGCTATTCTCATATTAGGGTACAAAACGTGCACATTTAACTGCACTCTGTTTTTATGCACATTTTTATCCAGGTCCTGACTTTGTTGGAAACAGGGCTGTCAATGTGAAAGGAATAGAAATACATTTGTAAATGACCAAAATTGTTCATCAAAAAGAATTCCATTTTTGTTTGTCCAGTATTACTGAAAATTGTAGTTACTTGTGCCTTTTATGTCCAGGTTTGTGTTTTTGAGATGTATAGTAAAGAGAAGGCTGTGAAATTTTATATCAGCTTTTTTAAAAATGTTCTTCTGGAGGGTTAATACTTTGTCCCTTGATTGTTTCTTTTGTAAAGGCCATTGCTTTAATGCCAGGATAACTAAGAGTTGTATCGCAGACGTGCTGAAGGGGCAGCAGAAATGTGTCAAAGGAAATGCACTGAAGTTCTATTTTTATTACAAGAGATTTTAGACTAGAATATATGTCTGTACAGGGAAGAGTGCTTCTTATTTATTATTCTTTGATGATAATTATTATTGTTTCAAGGTTTTTTGTTTTTTGGGGGGATTTTTAAACTTTTTGTTATTGGGGGGGGGAAGAAACTTTTTATTACATCTGTGTGTCTTTTTCATGATGTTCTTGTATCTTGAACTGGTGACAAAAAGTTAAGACGCCGAGTCGTCGGCTGGTACCAGAAGATCAAGTGCCCTGCGGATTTCACACAGCAAAATTTCTAGTCATTAAAGAAATAAAAACAAAAAATGCACCAGACTCTGAGGTCGTGACTTTCTTCTTTTTGGCCTTAGCGGAACATTTTGAACAGAACAGTTTGTCAAGTTTAGGACAAATTGTTTTCACACATTTGATGATTTCTTAACATTATCAGCATTGGCTTCAGTTGAAAAGCAGACAAAACGTTAAAATCATATGATAAATATCTACTGTTGCCAAAGTGCTTACTCAGAGGGGGTCATATGATTGTCTGGGATTTTAGCTTTGTACTATTGTAGGGTCTTTACCTTACAATACAAAAGCGCCTTGAGGTGACTGTTGTTGTCATTTGGTGCTATATAAATAAAATGCAATTGAAGTTATTTTGATGGGAAAATGGGAAATGGATGCAGTGATTTATTGGAACATGCAGTGCATGAGGCACAAACAGAGCTTGTACAATCTAACCTTTATTCATCAAGACATGCTGGACGCTCTTAGGCAAGCTTGTAATTTCTGTAAGTATAGAGCATAGACCTTCAGCACAGATGCTTTAGCCCAGGGGTGTCAGACAGAAGGCCCACACCTCATGCATGTCCCCTGCACCACTAGCCGTTTCTTCTCGTTTTTAATGCCCTACCTTACCTCCTTTTTTAAATAAACATTCATTCACCTCTCTTTAATATGTGGGGATCTGCCTGGCCTTCCCCAAACTGCATTTTTAATCTGTGCTCAAACCATGTGCCATTATCTATTAGAAATGCAGTCAAAACTAGATGAGGATGTGGTGAGTAAATGTGTAGTTAAACATTTTTATACTGACAGAAAGGGGAATTTCACTGGTCTGGCCCACTTAGGATCTCCTCCAGTTTTCTTCTGTTTTATAATGACATGACTTAAGATACTGTTCATCTGCGGAAGGTTGTTTTTTAGACCTGAAACCCGTGTTTGCCTTGCACTTATCAAGTTTCCTCAATTTTCTATGGAGCACACTGTGCTGAGATAACCTATGGCATGTGCCACAGATTTAACTAAACAAATGGGAACAAATGATGTTTTTTTTTTATGACAGTCTCCTCTTAACAGGTAAAGATTATATTTAAAACTGAAAATGAGTGAAAAAGCAGCCAACTTCCAAAGAAAACCACTGAAAAAACCTTCAGAAAGCTCAAGACTTTTGCACAGTTCAATATGTGTTAAGGTGTGTTAAGATCTAGGGTTTGTTCACAATATGTTCGTGCAGATTATCCTTTGAGCTCTCGTGCCTGTAAAGCAGCAAGCACAGTAATCACAATCAAACTGAGTGTTCGAGATGTTTCTGTCAGCGAGCCAGGCAGCTGTACAGCTTCAGCACCCCCACTAGATGTCACCAGTTTCAGATGAAAAATATATTTCTCTTCCATGAAGCTGCTATGCTAGAATCAGGGCGTACTCCTAAGCCTCAGCTCAGAACCACTGGAGCAAGTCTGCTTCCTGGTCTCACTGGCTTTAGATTTCATTGGGGTCAGCAGGTGACACACCTTCTAATTCTTAACCAGAAGTTATAAGTTCCAAGAACTGTAACTGTCTATATGTGTCATTCTGTTACTCCCATTTTTTTTATTATGAAAGCACATATATTTATCACTTCTAAAGAATTAGTTTGAGATTATGAAGATCAGCTTTATCAAGCCTCACAATCTTCTGATCACGCTGGCACGCGCAACTCTCGGTGTGCGTCGGGCAGTGTAAAACAAGATCAACACACAGGGCAATATTCAGATAAACAGTATCTCTCCCATCGCGTCTCAGGCCATCCGGTGTTTTTGGTCTTACTTTTAGTTTGCACAGCAATGTTTAATCACACAACCAGCAAGAGATTACGTAAAGCTTACTCAGCCGTTACACGCCAGTTTTTTTGACGAGGAGCCAAAAACCTGAGAGCTGGTGTGAATAAAATGTTGCACAGAAAGTATTAAAAAACAGGCAGCAGTGGGGCACTTTTATTTTTAGACACTTAGTCCATCAAAAGCAGTCTGAAGCAACAGATTCGTCTTCCTCCTCCGAAACATTGCAGATGCCAACGCCTTACGGAGCCCTGCTGGGATAGTAGGAAGTTTTATCAAGGAGTCAACTGAGGAGGGTGGATTTTTAATTAAAAGTAAACAGCTTCCAGGACAGAAGCCTGCAAAGACATCATTGTGTGGTTTAATATAAAGACACTCTCTGGCTATTCCTCTTGCTTGCTGTCTTTTCCACTGCTTTGCATGCAGTGATGCAGAGGGCTGCCTAATGTGACACGTCGATCCCCGGGGGTGTGCTTTAGGAGGACACATCTGTGTTTCTCAGGGAGCTGAACTACTAACCTCTGGGAGACAAATGTGAAGAATTCCCCCAATCACAAAGCAGCAGTGATAGCGGTCACACCACATCACACAATCCCCACATTTTTATGTAAGAGGAAAATGTGTTCCCCTCCCCTAAACAAGACTGTCAGATTACATCTAGACACTTGATAGACTTGTGCCAAGTTGGTGTAAAAGAGGCTGAGCCGTAGAGTGCACCACGTATTGGGGCGACTGTGGTTCAGAGGGTTGGGAAGCTCGTCTTGTAACCGGAAGGTTGCTGGTTCGATCCCCTGCTCTGTCTGTCCTGGTCGTTGTGTCCTTGGGCAAGACACTTCACCTACCACCTACTGGTGTTGGCGCGATATGGCAGCCTCGCTTCTGTCAGTCTGTGGCTACCACTGTAGGTTCACCTCTTCCTATTTTATGTTTAAGTCGCTGTCTTGTGTTTTTTCCAGCATACTTTCCATATCCAAGTGTTTTCCGGGCATGCCTGCCCTACAGAGGAAAAGTGCTGTCTGCTTCCTGCTTGTTCTGCACATTCATGTGTAAGCTTTCATCAGCTCTTATAGCAAACAAACAGTAGATTCTGTCATCCTCTCATGTCCATCTGTCACTGGCAGCTTTGCATGCTTCCTCTGTCATTAGAATGGGGAAAAAACAATGGCTAAAATGTATTGTTTCATCATAACAGCTTGACGTACTCAAAATTTTGCTATTCATTACTTCATTTTCCTATCAGATAGCTGATGAGCATTTGGGAAATGACAGCAATGAAGCGCAATAGTGATAATCCAACGTGTACTTAATGTATTTACATGTTTGAAGGCGGCCATTTGGCTATCTGCGTGACTCTGGCACGGCTGACCTGCCTTGGCTTGACTTGACCGAGAGACCAAGTGCATGTGGGCAGGGATGAGCCACACTATCTGTGTGCTCAACTTCACCACGGATTGAGGATGGAGGGGCGTGATTTTGATCTGGTGTCACAAGTTTTCAAAGCACACCCACGGTTTCATGTTATACTTCTTTGGGTTAGAGTTACAGCCTTGATTACTCAAGAAAAAGGGTCACAGTGTCTCTGATATATCTGCATGTTAATCTTTGGAAACAAAAAGCATTGTGCTGGGATTCTGGAAATCAATTAACCTTTATTCTATTGATCATTTGATACAATACAGAAACTGTTACTGAGAAGACAAAGTTAGTTTAATTTAAAATGTCTCCATTGCATACCAGCATATCGCAGCATCTCCCCTCCCACAGTGGTCACAGTGATCCATTGTCTTGTTCCTCCTCCCCGTGTTTCCGCTTTATTAGATAAACAACTCTTCAGACCTCACGTCTTCCTCCATCCCCTTCTTCCACCTCTCACCTTATCCACCAGCACAAAGCCAGGCAATCCCTCATTCAAAATCAGACCGGTATCATAAATGTCATTCAAATGTAATCTCTAAATGACATTTACCTCTGTTACAGATGACTGCCAGAGCAGCAGATACTTGGAAAATGTGCCACAAGCTCACACATCCTGGGGTCCTACACTGAAAGTCCATGACAGGCAGATGTGGGTGGAGCTTTCAATGTGTCATCAAGTGAGAGGGGCGAGGAGATGTATAAAAAAGAGTGGCACAGTTCAGACAGCTTCAGACCAGACACTGGCAGCACATGAAGAACACAGTTGCAACTGTATGGATAACAGTCTCTGCAGAGCTCTATCCGTCCACTATGTCTGCTCAGAGCAGCGTTCTGCTTCTCGTCACTCTTTGGGCTTCAGTGCAAGATGGTAAGTGCTATATATTCTTTTTCAGTGGGGTGTTCATGGCACAGTTTTTTGTAAGACAACAGCCTACAATCAAATATTTACACTGGCATTAATCACATGACATGTTAAATATGCAACATACAGCCGCTTGTTTGTAACACCTTTAAAGCTGCTGCTGTTTTTAAACCTAAAATCACAAAGAGAAACTGGAGTGTTTGTGAGTCCTTATTATGCCAAAGTATTCATAGATTCATTTGCTTGGTCATTGTAAATGATCAGAATCAATTTGAATCTAGATCGGTGTTTCTCTCTCTCTATATATATATATCTTTTTAAATATGTGGAAAATAACGAAAGTGAGCCAGACTACTGACAGGTATTGTTACTTAGCTGGAGCTGATGTTGTGTTTGGTTAACCCTTCCCATCTCTGACTAGGTTTAGGTCTACCAGTGATGAACCAGATGGAGGTGGAGGTTCAAGAAAGAGTCCCAACACATCGATTGAGGACCAAACGCTGTGCCTGCTCTAACTCGCTGGACTCAGAGTGTCACTATTTCTGCCACCTGGACATCATATGGATCAACACACCCAGGTGAGCTTAAAAGGAAGCGCCGTGAAAAATGCCTGAAGGCTCTGAGCATATTTTCCTGTATAGTAGTGACACATCTCACAGCCTTGCAGCCCAGACGCTGCAGAACAACTTTGCTGTCATTATCACTGTAGTCGGCAGCAGTGAGATATCAAAGAGCAAAGTCTGCAGGCTGGTTATATCACGAGCAAGGCACTGACTTTGTATTTCTCTCTACAGCAAGACGACAGTTTATGGTCTTGGTGGTGCTTTTTCTCGACGCAGACGATCCACTGGCCGCTGCACATGTGCCAATCGCGATGACCAACCCTGCACCAAATTCTGCTATCTCAGGTGAGCACCTCATACAGCCTCAAAACCTCAATGTAAAGCACTAGATTAAAGGCAAAGCTGAGAATATATGTTTAGCTCACTGTAGGTAAAGGCAGGTAATATTTCCCTTTGAGGATGACAGGGAGAAGTAGGTATAAGGAAACAGCTCGTGCTATTATTAGCCTAAATATGTTTTCACTGAGTCCCACTTGTCCAAGGGTGTGACTGTCAAAACAATGCAGCTGGAGCTGAGGGAGTGGAGTAAGCGTACAAAGTTCAAGCAGGTTGTTTCTGATCGGCTTAGATGTGCAGATTACACAGATCGTGTAATAAAGCCGGCCTGGTCCCTGTCCTGTGATTTATGTATCTGGATCTGGATATCAGTGAAGCGCTAAACAGAGAACACAAGAAGAGGCATGGTTGAATGGCAGCATTCTTCAAACCTTGACAGAAACGATAACTGCTGATTGTGGGCCTGGAACATAAAACATTTAGTGAGCCTGTAAAGATAAGAGTCTTTTAGGTCAACACAGAGTGCTAAAAAATAAGCAGCGCTGGATCATGATCAATAAAAGTTTTTAAAGTGACAACCTTCAGCTTAAGCATGACTATTGGTGTTTTATTGGCTCTTTCTCTGCAGCCCTGAAATCAAATCTCTGCAAAGACAAAAACGGCACTCAGTCAGCATTCTCAGGTGAGCTGTGAAAGTTTTTAAAATGCCTTTAAAACCGATATATAAGTTATATTATGATGATTATGATGATATTTGAAGTTGGTGGCTGACGTTTGTCTTTTTTGTGTGCAGCAGAGTGAAGAGGGCGCAGGGTGCACATGATTCAGACAGAGGCAAGTCTCCGTGGGCTCAGGTGAAGCGCGCTGGCTAAACAGTGGAGCTACTGGAGCAGGGGGAAAATGAGAGAGAGAGCAGTGAGCACCTGAACAAATTACCCTCCTTTGATACAGAGGAGGGGAAACAAAGGGCTGAGAGATGAGTCCCACACAGAAAGGCCATGGAGAAAAGCCAAAGCGCCACAAAGATCGTCTGTTCGTACCTGCAATTAGGGAGCGGAAAATATGCCGCCAGTTCTGCAGGCGTAATGGAAACAGAAGAAGAGGATCGCAGCTGATATGAGTTATCAGGTCATGTGTGACTTTTGCCTTTTGGTGTGTCAGAGCTGTGTGACTGTGCAGACAGGCCAGGCCAGCACCGACTAAGAAGACAGAAAGAGGAAGAGGAGACTTGTACTTCGTATGTACGAGTCATATTTTTGCTGTTGCATAAGACTCTATTTACTATATTATAGAGCTCTAATACTACAGCTTATAAAATTAACTTTTTCACTATCATTGGGGGTTTTTGACTTTGTTAAATGAAGTTTTTTTTTCAAGGATATTACAAGATTTCTGTACAAAAGCATATTGTGTGTAAAAGTAAATACATTTATAAAGCTGTCAGTTCTTTTAATCAAACAATAAAGAAAATGCACATGACGTTGTGTGCGTTGTCTTATGTTATGTCTCTTACGTTTCACTTTGTGGCGTCCTGTGTTTGCTTCAGGAAAGCAGAGAGGTGATTACTCTTAATAAATCACATGGGAAAATTGATCTGAGGGAACCATATTTAGCAGCTGTTGCTATTCAATTGTGTGTGGATCAAACATATTGTCAGAGATCAAACAGAGGCCTGACATGGGTGAATGGTTCAGGAATCTGCGCTTCACATCAGTTATAAGTTTACCTGCTGTTCAAAGGCAGCACAGGCTTTGTTTTCATAAGGATCTATGGAAAGAATGCATGTTTTTGTAAACCAGAGGGTGAGAACACGCTTTGAAATTCCCACTCGCTCCGTGTTCCTTACCGACTGTTTGTACAGCACATACTCTCCGTTCACACGTGAATATGTAAGAGGGCAGATGAGCGTCAAAGTCCCAAAGGAAGCAATTATCAGAGATGATTTATCCGGCCCTCACTTTCTAATCAAAAAACACTAACAGCTACACACGAGTGATAGTATGCCTTTTTATTTCTGGAGTAGGATTTCCTGCTTGACTGCATTTCTTTTCAGGTCATAACTTCCCTTCAACGCTTTCTGGGGAGACCCCCTGCAGCCCACTTTTCCAAACAGGCCTGAACACAGTCTCAGCTTTTCCTCACAAACAGACTGCCTGAATCCACAGTGGACACAGTAATAGCAGACATCTTCAGATGCAGTTTCACAACGCTTCACACAGCTCTGATACTCTGCTTTATCCTTGCCTTACAAGCTACCTGCAATACATGAAAGAAGAAGTGAGAGCAGGGAAATGACAGGAAGTCTATATACGTTCATTCGGGGTTGATGTTGTGGTCATGCATTTTAAATTAGGGCATTTCCTCATTCTGCTTGCCAAGAGGGACCAACAGCAGTAATAAACAACTGTAATGACTCTGCTGTAACGCAATACAGAGATAAAGATGATTAAAAAAAACATTCACATGATTAATAATTAACTTACAAAGAAATATGACTGTGTCAGCTAAGCTGTGAGAAAGCACAGGCTGTCTCAGTGCAGAACTCTGTCCATGGTGCTGGAACAGGAGAGGCTCTAGTAAACCACGTTACTGCTGATGGATGAGCTTTACTGGTTTCCACCAACACTCTGGCAGTATTTCTCCATTGCCAGTAGAGAGTGCGCTACTCAGGCCTTTTCTAAATGATCAGCTTTTGTCCTTCAATATAAATTGCTTTCCAATTTCATTCAGATACAGAAAATAAAAGCATGGTGCATAAAATAAAAAAGTTAGTAAATTAAGATGTAAAATTGAAATGTGTGTATGAAAACAGGCTGGAAAAATCCAAAACAGTGGACATGCACTATGCCCTAAATTGCACGTGAGTGAGTTATCTCTTGATCTAAAAAAAAAGAAAAGAAAGTCTGACAAACATTAAACTGAATTTTATGCACTTGCCAATTTTGTGTTTAATTGGTTTCCACAAAGACAAAAGCCGTTTGGGTGTAGCTGTTATGTTTCAGTGGTGTGTCTTACAGATACCTTGTGGGAGGTGTAATAGACAAGTGGCTGTACAATAATAATACAATAACAATGTTTCTCCAATTTTGTGTCAAATGATGATTAAAAAAAGAATCATGTGTCGATGTACAAACACCTGACCTTTGATTTTGTGAAACTTTGTAGTGGTTGTGTAGCTGTTCTGCAACTTCAGTGTCTTAGTACAGCGTCACTGCACTTGTAACCACATCAGGATGCTGTTTTTTCAGTCCTATAAAGCCACACTACAGGGATTAATAATGGTGAGCAGGTAGATTGCCCTTCATTTCCAATTATTTTATGAATATTTTTAAAATAAAATAGATAAAGTGGTTAAAGCTGTGGCAAGAGAAGAAACAATTCATCTACAATCAATCAAATTATAGGTAATAGCTCATAGTGCACTGAGCAAATACACTATATTGCCATTGCTCACCTACACATATGAACTTGATGTGCATTCCATTCTTAATCCAGTGGGATTATTATGATGTTCACCCCTTTGCAGTTATAACAGCCTAAACTGTGCAGGAGTGTTTATGGAAATTTCTGACCATGTTACCTGAAGTCTGTTTGTGAGGTCAGACGCTGATGTTGAACGGAAGCTGTTCCATCAGGTCGAGGTCAGCACTCTGGGAAGTTCTTTCACACCAAACTTGGTCATCCATGTCTTTATGGACTTTGCGCACTGGTGCGCAGTCATGTTGGAACAGGAAGGGGCCATCCCAAATGTCTTGGTACGCTGAAACATTAAGAGTTCCTTTCACTGGAACTAAGGGGCCAAGCCCAACTCCTAAAGCACAAGCTCACACCATAACCCCCCTTCCACCAAACTTTATACTTGGCACAGTGCAGTCAGACAAATACTGTCCCCCCAGCAATTACCAAACCCTGGATTGCCAGCGTGATTCGTTGTTCCAGTTCTGTTCAATTCAGTTTTATTTATATCTTGACAAATTACAATAAGAGTTGCCTCAAGGCCAGAGAACACATCTCACTGCAGCTGGCTCTGTGATTTTTCCGTGGACTACTGCTTTGTTGCTGTTGTTCCCAGTTGCTTCCATTTTGCTATAATGCCACTAACAACTGACTGTGGAATATTTAGTGGTGAAGAAATTTCATGACTGGACTTGTTGCATCCTATCACGGTACCACGCTTGAATTCACTAAGCTCCTGTGAATTCAAGCGTCAAAAATATAAAATGATTGTAAAACAAGTGTAAAGTACCATGCACAAATGTTTGTAGAAGCAGCCTGCAGGCTTGGTGGTTTGATGTTATACACTTGTGACCTGGATGGGTCAGGGAAAAATGATGGCAGTACCGTGTATTTTATCGCCAGTTCTTCTGCCTTTATTGTGACTTATTGATCATGATTATGCTGTGCACAGAGATATACAATACAAATACCAAGGTCTTGCTTCTGCCATCTTCAGCCATCTCCAATGCAGGAAGTTCCTCTTTACCAATCAGACAAACTCTCTTTATCTCAGTGATAAGTCCAATTGTCCATTATTCTCCCGGTTCTTCACTCCTTCTGTGTCACATTCAGCATTGTGTTGCATACATGAGCACTGATTTGCCCATTGACGACTGAAGGCTACACACACCTAAAGTCAGTACGAGTTACATATCATGGTCACCTGGTTTATTGATTGAGTACAGCTGTGTTTTAACCTTTGACAAAGTGGTGAAGATGTGGACCGTACTGTCACGGCGGCGTGGGAGATTCTAGCTTGCGCTGCAACGTTTGTGCTTTATATTGAAACGTTGTTTTAATTAAACACAAGAGCACAAATAGTTTCTACAGTGTGCTTCTTTCTGAAAAGCCAGTTTGTCTGTGAAGCTGCTCCTTCCACTAACACGCAACGTACAGCAGAATTCAGGCTTGACATAAGTACCTCTCAGAGCCATAGTTTTCCACAGATATAATTTCCTGCCTATTCCTTTAATCATCTTTCATGGGATGCAGAGTTTTGGTGAGGAACTGTAGTTCGTGGAATGATGACTCAATAATTGATCAGAATAAATGCATGTCTGGGATACAGAGCATTTCTTCACCTGCAGGTATGTGACGAAGCTGTTAAACCCCTCTAAAGTCATAATTATTACTTGTGTTCTCCTAATACCAATACTTTCAGCTGACAGCTCTCCTAATATGAGTTATGTAAGTGACAGATTGTGTTTGGGTTCATGCTTTTGTAACGTGAGAGTTGTTTTCTCAGCAAACACAGACGCTGACCTGTCAGCTGAAATATTTCATACCTGTCTGTGTATATTTCACAACTAGGCAGACATCATACAGTCAACACCGGTTTCCTGAAAATCCATCTTGTTTATTCATATGGTAAGCATGATGCAGTTGCACAACACTGAATTCTCCAAATGACTCATTCACCGCACCGGCAGTGACCCTGGAGTTTAATTAGCTTCAAATGATCACATAACATAACACACAGCCCCTACTGATTCAGCACACTCTGTAAACATTCCTGAAATGCTTTGGCTGTCTGCACTCCGCTTTACTTCAGAAGGCATTTTCTGGGTCACAGCCAACTGGCATTGATCAGGATCGTTAACAGCATGTTCCCTCTCTTAAAATAGCCTGCTGTATCACCCATCCTTAACCAAGAATAAAAGCTCAGCAGTAAATCAAGAAAATGTGGACATGTTAAATGTGTAAGATAATTGCATAGGAATTGAAAAGCCCTCTGTCCTCCTTCTGTTCATCCTGGGCACCATTAAGTGCGTTTAATGGTGTTTGCTACTATAAAGGAGTGCAACCTTGTCAGTTTGATTTAACCTCCTAGGACCTGGCGTCCACATATGTGGACATCACATTTTTGGTTGTCTAGACCAAAATACTAAATTTTGCTCTACAAGTGCCTGATATCCACTTACGAGGACATTATACTGCCTCTGTTTCATCAAAATTTAAAACAAACATCCTCATATGTGGCTCTCATTTTTCTTAGAAACAAAAATTAAGTTAAAAAAAAATCTGGTGATTCTTTGTTTTTGCATTCATCGGATCTCAATATGCCCAAATATCAAAGAGAAATTAAAAATGCATGCCATGGAAGAGTTCAGGTCTTAGGAGGTTAAAGAAAGAAAAAGCTAGTGTTCTGTTTAAAGTGTAAATAAAAACAGAATGTAGTCATCTGCAAATCATTTAAAGACTCTTTGAAAATACAACATAACAAGCTGAACTGTGTGCTGACGGCAGATGTTGAAAATAAGACATTTTTCATTTTGGAAAGAATGCATCACTTGGAAAAAGCTGGCAGAGGAGCATGTTTGTCACTGTGTTGCATCAAATCTTCTTGTAGCAAGTTTCGTCTGTCATACTTTGTCAATGGTTGACTGCTTTAGCTCCTAAACTTTTTTTTATGACTGAGCCATGCTGGTCCATCCTGTAAAAATCTTTCACCATAATACTGTTGCAGATGTTTGCTTTAAACCTGTTTGCAAAGAACACACCACGTGGCCCTTCTCTTTAGTCTAGAGGACACAGTCTCCTTCATTTTCAGGAGAAAATCTGAATTTACTTGGTTGGACCACAGGACTTCAGTCCACTTTAAATGATCTCTGTTACACAAAAGGTGGCGTGTTATGTTCTTGCTTAAACCTTATTTTACAAAATGTATCGCAAAGAAGCATTTCAGCGTGCAAGAACTGTATTCAGAAGTATTTCCAACCCCAAGCACCAATTTCAAATAGCACTGAGAAATGTTATTGTTAAATTGCTGAACCACTCATGCGTGAAATATTTCACAGCTTGGTGAACCTCTTCCCATCTTTTCACCTGATACACTCTCAGATCACATTATTAAATAACTTAGTTTTCACATACTCCAGCGTGTTAAGCATTACTAAGTATTGTATAGGAAGTATACCATCTCAAGTTCTTAATGTGCTGCAGGCATCAAATTCAGAATGAGTATATTCTTGTTTTTCTTGGTTTCAACTTTTAATGTGTTGCTTTTGTGCACTTTTCAATTAAATCTGGAGTTTAAACGATTTTACAAATAACTGCATTGTGTTTTTGTTGTTGTTGTTTTTAAACAGGACTGTATTAGGTATTCATAAAAATTCTTATCAACAACTACAGACTGATGTTGTCACATACACAACTGTTCTCTGGGTATGTAGACAAGTCAAGCCAACTTTATTTATAAACAGCTTTAAAACAGCAAGCACTGACCAAGGTGCTTAACATTAAGGAATACATTAATACTAATACTACTGATAATAATAAGAATAAGAAGAATATATTTAAAAACGGGGAAAAGTACATTAAAGCACAATTTGCATATATGTATAAAATACACAGCAATAGCCCAGTATGTTAGCCACATACAGTACAGACACATACACATTACGCTCATATATGCACACAGCTGTTCCTTTATAAGGGATGGTTTTGTTTTGTTTTTGTTTTTATTTCCAGTCTGTTTACTGAATCTTGCGATCAAAAACACAAAATAACCTTTACAGTAAATCAAGTGTGAGTTTTACCCTCCATTGTGCACTGCAGTCATTCTTTACCACCAGAGCACAGGATCATTTTTCTGTATTTTGGCTGAAACAGCTGCCTGTCCCATTCATGTCAACATATGCACCACTTAACCCGTGGAGGAGTCCACGCTGTGCAGTACCTAGCTGTTTTTTTTAAACTTGGCTCAGAGAAATCAGCAAAAAATTAGGATAAAGGACAAAATGCAAAGACCTGTTTGAGAGAAGGATAAACTGATCCTTTATGAAAGCAGAAATGTGCTCTGTTGACTTTTTCAACGACTCTTTCGCTTTGAGTTGTTACGAGATCTTGTCATGATTGTGGAGTAAATCCAAGAAAAGCCATTTTCAAGGAAGGTTATCCATTGGTTATTTTATGCTCAGTTTATCAGTGATAGCAGACCTTAGCAATATTAGCAGATTAAAGCCTCTACAGAGGCTCTAAAGAGATTTCTCAGTGAAAAACACTGAGAAATCTCTCAGTGATCATTTGAACATTACAGAATGTGGCTTTTCTTAGTCATCTGTTTCTTGATAGGCTTTATTGCTGTAGATATGCCCTCAGCACTCCCTTAACTAGGAACACCTAAAACATCTAAAGCAGTCATGATGTCATAAATACCTGTGTTTGGGATGTATAAACAGTTCAGAATTTGCTGATGTGACCACAGTGGTATACAGTCAGACTTTCCACACAAAGTGTGCAGTGCTGGGGTTATATTAATTAGAGATAACACCTCATACACTCCCCTCCTAAACTGTACTCATTTTCGTTTTCTTTCTTATCTTACACAGTGAGGATTTTGCTGATTGCACGCACTAGATAAACAACTGAAAGAGGATTTAAGACATTTATAATAATATAGTTATATAGTTATTTTTTGTTGTTGTTTATAACAGCCTTGAACCGTGCTGTTGTTATGTTATTAAATTGTTGGCACACTTTTACAAAATAGACATAAGAATACGCTCAAGGAAACCAAGTTGCATTGTGATGATAAAGTTATAGTGAAAGTGAAAACTGTGTATTTGTTGATTGGAGTGAAGAAGCATGTCATCACTGCAGTTGACCAGTAGATGGCCTCTGGTTATCATTATTTCACTTGAGAAAATAATAAGAAACAGGTACTTACTATTGACTTGCTGCTCAGACTTAAAGCTTGTGCTTTCAATTAAAAATAGGGGAAAGTAAATCTGGAAAAGTTTGTCATTAAAACAAAACAAAACAAAAAAACTGCCCCACCCCAAACACAGAGTATTTGAACACTGCCGGGACACACATTGGCTGATAATTTGATTCATATTGAAGATATATAATTTTTAAAATAAATAAATAATAGTCCAATAAAAATTCTCAACAGAAAGATTGTTTAATCAAAAAGGTTTTAAACTATTTATTATCAAAGTCAGCTGAATGTACTGGTATACTGTTCCAGAGCTTTGGTGTCACAGACTAAAACGCTCTGTCTTCCCTGGTCTTTAGTCAGGTTTGAAGAACAACTAACAAATTCTGAGCCTGTGAACAAAGAGCAGCAGTGAGCAGCAGTGTGTTTTGTAAAATGGATATTAAAATAAAATAAAAAATATTTGAAACGATTCCTAAGATCTATTGGGAGCAGGGGCGGCTCTAGAGGAATTTTCTTTGGGTGGCATGGAAATCAGGTGGGGTGGCAAAATCAAAGCCATTTCTTTACACGTATGCAGGTGTTACATTCTGTAGTCTATATGGTTAAAATGCATCAAATGCAGCAAGTATATGCATGTTGCATGTAGAAATGGTCTGTATGATTCCTAATGGATTTAACCTGAATAATTAAACATTTCAGTTCAGTAAAATCCAGAAAACAACACAACATGAAGTGGCTCATTTTAAGAAATAATCAGAGATCTGCTCTGTCATGAAAAAAATGGATGTATATTTCACCAGAATTTTTAACATTAATTACACACACCTTCACGGCATTGTCATTGTAACAATCAAAACCTGTGTTGAAATCTGAAGTGCCCATGATTGATTCAAAATGTGCTCTGGTGTTGGTTTGTTATGAAAACAAGAAATAAAGCAGCTTTGGATGCTATGGGTTCAACAATTTTTTAATGGGGTTGGGGGCAGGGTAACATTATGCAATATATTAAGTTTTAGAATTTATGTTCAATGTTAAATGTAGCCAGGCTCAAAGTATCAATTTTAGCTTATTTAAATAAAAAACATGAAAAAATTTTTCCAGTTCAGCTGAGGAGACTCTAGAGAAGAATTAAATATTCTATTTTGATGGCTGGATTTAGCTTTTGAACAAAAAGAAGCAAGACCCTTATTGATTTAGGATATAGTTCAAGAGGAGTGTCTTGATGCTCAATCATCCAGGTAAAGAAATCCCAAAAAGTTGATTCTGTTCATCTGGATGTAGAATTTTTGGTGGCAGAAACATTTCGTCACTCATCCAAGTGGCTTTTTCGGTCTCAGCTGACTGCAGGTTTCCTCAACGTTATAAACAGTACATTACACAATGACTGAAACCAGATCACTGGCAAGCAACGGGCTGTGAAGTCAGTTTCTTGATCATTAATATGCAAAATGTCATGACCATTGATCAACAACCACTGATCAAAGACTATTGATCAATGATCAATGGCCATGAGTACCATTCACAGAGAGTTGGGGAATGGCTGCAATCACAGCATTGTAAGATGGCGACAGATGTACCCTTAGGCCCCCTCCTCGATTCAGAGATGGTCTTTCCCTTTTCACCTAAATGGCCTCCTTGACTCCACGCTCAAACCAGCGTTCCTCCCTGTCCAGGATGTGCACATCCTCGTCATTGAAAGAGTGTCCACTGGCCTGTAGGTGTGAATAGACTGCGGAGTCCTGGCCTGACGAGTTAGCTCTTCTGTGTTGTGTCATACGCTTCGCCAGAGGTTGTTTAGGTTCCCAGATGTATAAATCCCGGCAATCCTTCTGGCAATCAACAGCGTACACTACATTACTCTGTTTGTGCCAGGAGACCCGATCCTTGGGGTGGACCAATTTTTGACTCAATGTGCTTTGGGGTTTAAAAGCCACAGAGACTCTGTGTTTAGAGAAAAATACGTCTCAGCTGTTCCGATACTCCTGACACATAAGGGATCGCTAAGGGTTTTCGTTTAAACAACAGTTGTCCTTCTCTCCTGGATTGTCTGGAGCTTTCTGTAGGTGCCTTCCTAGCTTTGACAAAGCTGGGATAACCTCATTTACTCAGGGCCTTCTTGATATGATTCTTCTACTTCCCTGGTCGCTGTATCTGTGGGGATGGTGTTTACTCTGTGTTGTAGCGTCCTGATGACACCCGTAGGTTTACGGTGAACATCGACTTTTAAATGTGCCCCATTACTGATGGAAATCTCACAGTCTAAGAAGGCTAACCTGCCTTTTCATTATCCTCCCTGATGAATTTGATGTGTTGGTCCACCGACTTAATGTGAATAGCGAATAGTGGTACATCCTGAGATCTGATTTTCACCCAGGTGTTATCCACATACCTGAACCAATGACTTGGTGGTGTTCCAGGGTAGGACTATGATCAATCGTCATGACAGTTTGCATATTAATGATCAAGAAACTGACCTCCCAGCCCATTGTTCATCAGTGGTGTTAGTTTCATTCATTGTGCAAACGTACTGTTTATAAGGCTGAGGAAACCTGCAGTCAGCTGAGACTGAAGAAGTCAGTTGGATGAGTGACGAAATGTATCTCCCACTGAAAACGCTACGTCCAGATGAACTGAATCAGCTTTTTGGCAGTTCAAGAGGAGCTACCACCGTGGTCTCCATCTTGTTGAAAAAAGGTAACAGATCCAGTAGGTAACCTGGATTTTTAGTGGACTAGGGTCAACAGCCTATCCAGCTTATGAGGCTTAAAAGACATATACAACTGAATGTCATCGGCATATAACTGATAAGAAATGTCATTAAAACAATAAATAATGACAGTTAATGGAAGCAAGCAAGCAAGAAAATAATAATGGTCCCAAAACTAACCCTTGTGGGACCCCATATGTTAGAGAAGCATTGTTAGAGGTTAAGGTTTATGGTTAAGGGTAGGGTTATGTTTATCCATTTGGCACACCCAAAATGAAAAACAAAACAAAAGAAGTGAAAGGTCCCATTAATACAAATATTTCAGAGCATTTTTTAAAGGTAAAAGTATCTAGTTTTTTAAAAGAAAAAAAAATGTCCTTAACAAGTAAAGCAACTGTATTGGTGAGGTTGTGGATGTTAAGAGATAACTGATAACAGTTCTATCCCACCTCGAGAAATATATATGCACTATATACTAAAATGCTCCCATTACACAGACAGCTTTTATACACAGTACATAAACAGTTAAAGCTGAAAGATTTGTTAAGGAATTAATTCTCGAATTCACTACTTTATACTTTATACTAATTTATCTGTTTTCATCAGACAGTTAGCATGAGGGCCCAGACTGCATTATGCTGTGGCTGTGTGGACCTATCTTTACATATGTGGCACTAGCTACATTCAAAAGAGAACAAATGCACATACATCTGCCAAGTGTACTTATTCAGTTACAGTTGAGCAACTGAGCGCAATCTCATGTCTAACTTTGTTTGAGGGTAGTTTGTGAACTTGGTGCCTCCTCTAGGGAAACAACAGTGTTCTTATCTGATTCACTGTCAGCAGAACATGCTGGTCCGCTCACTCAGATAGAGATTTGATCTGGGGATGTAACCTGTGATACCCAAAGGTTTGAAAAAGACAGTTTGTGGAAATTCTGGGGAAGCTGTTTAAATGACCCATGCTGTGTGTTTACTGCTGCCAGCAAATGATGAGGTGTTGTTATATGCATTCACAGCCTTCTCTACCCTCAGTTTGGTGGGTGTGCCATGAGCAGGTGTTACCCTGCAGTCTTTTCTGATTTTTAAACGCAATTCAAAGTTTATCCAGATGGAATGCATGAAAGTTAGCAAGTACAGTTTTAATGATACTGACAGGTCAACTGATCTAGATCCTCTCATGGACACTTTATTAGCAATATGGTAAGCCTTTTTCACTTCTCCATGAGCAGAAATTTATGTTTATTCTCTTTGTGTAGTTTGAGGTCTGTGGTAAAATTGCAGTCAGAGAACAGGACTTCCCCAGATGCCTGAGAAACTAGAATAAGGTGTAACGGCCATTTTTCAATACTGGAAGAAAATGTTCCCATTCCCAGAACTTTTTTCATCCCTCAACATGCCTGCTGTTTTATATCGAAATGTGTATGAAGTCATGTGAAAAAGAAAGTATAGCTGCTTTCAATTCTAAGGTTTTACTTATCAGGACAAAAAATAATCTGATGTTGAAAGTAAATGTGATGTGTTGCACCATATCATTATCTATTTTATAACAACTAAGCCGAAAAGCAGTGAGTTATTGCTCCCATAGTAATTAAGAGGGTAAGTAGCAGCCAGGTGCTTCTAGTTAAATGTTTCATTAACTGGTCATCAACAAGGAGGAAAGACAATAGCAACTCTGCAGTTACTTCAGGTTATTGCTGCTTAGGGTGGATCTACAAGCTTTTAAATCATTTTTTTTTAATTTTCTGATAAATCCTTGAAATTGAAAGAGTGTGTCCAGTTCCTCTGCATGATGCAGGCGTCATTGTTTCAGAGTTTGAACAGCTGCTGTCAGACTGCCATTCAGCTGGGTCCATAATTTGCTGGACTCTGTTCACAACTGATCAAAAAAATCAATATTTGAGCAAAGTGAAGACTTTAAGCTTTTATTTAAGGAATTTGACATGAATTTTGAATGAAGTGTTTATTTACTATCATTTTATACACAGTCCCCCGTTTTCAGTAGAGAATTGACTGTAATTTCATATCCTTATTACTGCTGAAACAGAGTTAAGTAAAGTTGATTCTGAATTTTCACTATGGGGCCAAAAGAGCAGGAATAAAAAGGATACATCTGTTAGCTCAGAGGAATACATTGTTTAAAGAATGCTCTTTTCTTTAGTTTTCTTTTTTTATGACTTGGGAGTAAAATTTTGAAGATTTTTTTCCCACACTGTTGGTTAATTGGTCCGCTTTACTCCTCCCATTTACTCAACTAAAGAAGATTTTTTGATATTTTTTTGTGACAAATCATCAAATAATTCAAAAAGCATCAAACATAAGCGCCCCCAAAATGGAAGCAGCCAATCGATTTAGTGAGAATGGTCTCTATGAAGAGATACTGGAAAAACAAGAACAATACAGAATTTCACAGAGCATATAATACACTGAGATTATTGCTTTACAACAATCCCATCAATAACTTAATGTAGTTTATTATTATTATTATTATAGTTGTTGTTGTTGTCACTGTTATTATTATTAAATGTTTAAATGGTTGTATTTTATTTTCGGCATCAGTCTCATTCTTACAGCGTTATAACTCAGGGTGTGTGTTTAATAAAATGTCATATGGGGGTTAAAATGATAGCAGGCTCAATCTGTACGTCAGGGCTGCCTTTATTATTTTGTTATTTTTAAGGAAGGGAAGAGAGGGTCTTCATCCTGAGAGTGTGAAGCTGGACAACATAACGGTATGCCCCTCCACCCCCTTCCCACCCCAGAGCTGTGGACTGCAAAGCCTGGTGGGTATTGAAGTCTTCACAACAAAGAGAGAAGCCGTATTCGCAACGGCTAATGCGGCGCTGTCGCTCCCACTGAGGACTACCGGTACCGAGATGCGCAGCTCGGGATGGTTTCCGGTAAGTGCGCAAAATGTTTGGACCGGGCACTGGAAGAAGGGGAAAGTGTGAGGTGAGGAAATGACCGGGCTGCTATTTTTAAGTCGGCTGTAAGTACTTTCAAAAGAGGAGGCGGCGGAGGAGGGACGTTCGTCAGGAGGGATGTAGGGCTGCTGATTCCCGAGCAGCGAGTACAACACGGTGAGTTTGCTGCAGAGATGTCTGCACAGACAATAACCTGCAAGTTGCGCTCTCAAGTTGGTCAGTGCGAAGCAGCCGTTTTCAGAAAGCGATTTGCACGTTCACAGTGCGATGCTGCGCGTGAAAGTGCTGTGTTTCTGCACAAAGCGAGTGCCACAGGGTCAGCACACATCTTTGCTCCTGCTGCAATTGTTTCACACCCTGGAACTCCATTTTCCCCGCTGATGCTCTGCTCAGGAGACCGTGCACAACAAAGGATCTGGATGATCAGGATGTGCATGGTGTGTGCCGATGAATGTCGTCGGAAGGTCCGCAGACCGGTTATTTATCCGCGTCATATTGTGCCATATATGCTACATCTAAACTATATATACTGAGAAAGAGAAATGGCCAAAACGATTGTCCCTATAGCTGTCTTATCTCTGTGTAAGTGTTGGTGCTGGTGTGCAAAAGAAAAAGAAAAAAACATGGATTACTTTTAAGGACATATGATGCATTTATGGTGGGGTGTAACACCTATAGGCCCAGCTTCAGCTCACAGTAATAATTAAAAGGGTAATACATTGCCTCAGGGCCTGCATCTGTAGGCTTGATAAATCACAGCATGGCGGAAATGTCAGGAACAATGACAAATCGGGGGATAACAGACCCCACTCTATTTATGTTTATTTGTTTATTTACTCTATTTCATAAAATGTGTCTACCGGCAGAGTTTTTATTTTGAGGTGTGACACCGGAAGTCGCCGTTTTCGCTGCGTGGCTGACTTGACTCCGGTCTCTCGTTCACTCAGCAGCATCTTGACTCCACTGGCGCGAGATCCGCTCGCGGGGAGAGAGAGGGCAGGTCGGTGCCGCGAGCCTTCTCGCACGGGCTCCCGTTTTTCCTCTCCTGGTGCCGGGGAGTAGCAGCTGTTTAATTTCATGCTTTTTTACGACATTGCCCGATTCAACCTCTCAGGTAATTTTGTATTTTTGTCTCGGGAATGAAAACCGGTTAAGTAAGAGTCAGTTTAATCTCGGCGATACAATTAGAAATCCGCTGTCCGTGTAGGTCTAATTAGGACATGGATTGTTAGGGCAGCGATGAAAGATGTGCATGTGTCTGACATCAAAGTGTGATTGGAGAAATGGCAGTCTGGCAGGGCAATTTATATTTATTGTAATTTTTTCTTTTCTTATACGGATTCATCGCAGCCCATTATTATGGAGAGTGCATACTTCTTCAAGGACGTTATAAGCTATACTGCCATGAGGAAATGAGAGTGAAGTAAATTATTCAGTTTTACTCCAGACCAGGCTGATAAACTTCCATCTCAGAGAGCCTCCTGATGGAGAGGAATAAAAATGTGTTTATAATAAGGCTATTATTTTATTGTCTCAATTTCTTTTCAATGCATTCAATGCAGCTACTGAATCTGACACACGATAAAACTTGGCTAATGGTCTCATCAGGTGTTTTCTCTCCTTAAACATGCAATGAAATCCATTTCCTGTGGTTCCATCCACCATAATAACTCTTGAAGTTAATGTGCTCTTGCAGAAAAAAAGAAGCTCATGGCTTGTGTTCGGGCTCTTTCCACTTCCCACTGGAAGCCTCCTCTTTAATGGACCATTAAGAGGAGAACCACAATGGTTAAGCTGTCGACTGTGCCTGATTCATTTGGTTAAACCGCGCAGATGAGACTAGTCTGAGCATCACATTCCTTAAAAGCTCTTTGCTGAATGTCTCAGATCAATCCTCGTTCACAGGGCATCCGCTGGCAGGGAGCAGAAGTGGGCGGCCTGCTCCGGTGTGTAAACATGCATGTGCGCCATGGCAGAGCTTGTCGCCGATAATCAAATAACTTCACTTAAGTTATGCTTGGTTCCCCTGCAGTGCAGCCTTCACGCAGGTGGAAGGACACTACAGAAGAAAAGTTTAGCAAAGGCGAGGAGCTTTTTGGGCTCCTTGTAAAAGTGGGGCACTGGTCCCTGTGGTGAGAGGCACTTTTCTGGGGCAGGCTCTGATGACGCTCTCCCAGCACAGATTGGGAACAGACGCCCTCGTCCATCCATTTCGGAAAGAGGTGTAGAAACTGTGCAGCCCGGGACAGACAGCTACAGAAAGGTCCAAGCGTAGACACAGCAACATGGGTTCGATCGCCATGTTCTGTTTTACAATCCTTATTTCTTTTTGATACCTCACTGGAATTGGCCTGTAAGTATGCCTCAGCTCAGCCTACCTGCTGCACATAATAACTTGTATTCAAACATTTGCTCGTTGTGTTCAGTTTGTTAGAGTCTACCTTGTTAGGACTTAAGCATGGAGTTAATTACTTTCTTCCAGTGATTTGGCAGCTTTTTGTGCCCAGAACCCTGGAGTGAGAAGCAGACTGCTATTTAAAGATGGCATAACTCAGCCAGCTGCTGCCGTTTCCGCTCCCATCGTAATTGAATCAACACTAGTAGACTGCGCCAGTGAGGGTGTGTGCACTCCGCAGAAGATTACACAGTCGGGACCTCTAGGCGGTCTTTAACAGTCACTTTCACATACCTGGTTGGTGCATTTGGGATTTGGAAGCCAGGCTGAAATAATCGGCCATGCAGGGATGTAGTTTGTGAATAGTGATTGATAAAGTGGGCAGGTAAGTTAGGCTTTTTTATGTATTCTTCTCTCCGAAGAGGTCAGCTCGAATTAAGAGTTTGTGTCATTAATTGATTGTGTGCATCCCGTTTTCTTCGATCTGCTTGTCCAGCTGTGTGAAGCGATATATGGCATCTGTTAGGGGCCTCTGAGAAGGTATCTTTCATGGTTAAAACTCAGAGGTCCTGCATAGTTTCGATAAACACATTACTTTCATATCGATCTGTTCTGTACAATCAAAAAGCAGGTACAGGGTTAACAACTCAATAAGGAACTAGGCCATGAACATCCCTTTTTTATATCTGTGACTGGCTGTGAGCGTGACAACAGCAAGTGAAACAGAACAATATTTTCCTGTGGAACGTATCTCCTCAAGCCAGTTCTTTATTTATGAAAAGCCTGAAGTGAAGTGTAGTCGAATAATCCTGTTTATATGTATAGATTTATATGGAAAAGTCCCAGTATTTTAATTTCCACCCCCTGCCTTTAATCCGCTCGTACTTTGAAGACCTAGAGATATTTTCTCTTTCCGTGGAACACTCACCGCACAGCTCGATTATTTTGAGTCATCTAGCCAAGGCTGTGGCACTGGGCGGGAGTGTAAAAAATTTCATCTCTGACCACAAATGCATCTGCCTCGTCTCAGTGGTGTTAGGGTTCTCATCCAGTCTCTGTGAGTCTGTATGCGAATGGCTGCACTACGAAGGCTACAGTAATTTCAGGCTTTCAGGCAGTGCTGTTTGGCCTGTTTGATGTGCAAGTGATGTTACTTACACTTCTTCTTTTGAAAGGGAAGCTGACCTCTGACCTGCCAGAAAATTGCCCTAGAGGAGAAATAGAGAAGAATTCCAAACTGAATATCCAGAATTATATATGTAGTGAACTGTTTGCGTTTATATATGTGATATTTGGATTATTTTGCAATACGATCACAGCTTCCTTAGACTGACAGAGCTTACCTTCAGGGTAGGACATTGGCCAGTGATAATGTTAATGATCTAGTCAAGGGCCTCCGGTAACAAAAGCCAGCACACTTTCTCTTAATATATCCCTCACTGGCAAAACCATTAGATTTCAAGGCAATAAAGCTGCAGTTTGCCTAATTTACTCAAATGTAAGATGATATGAAGGCCATTAAAACCCAGAATTTTGCCTTGCAGTGAGGCTCATCAGTAGTATTTAAGAGCAAGAAGGAATTTTGTGGCCCAAAGCCAAACTTTATGGTCTGGGTTTGGGCCACTTCGTACACTGACAATTATAACCAGCGTTTTTGTTTGGTTTTTTTCACATTAGATTGCTTGTGGTTTTCTCACTGCAGAAAACATTTGTGCCTGATTTTCTCTAAAAGATGTGGCTTCCATAGCATTTCAGCTATTTTATTGCTAAGAATGTCTAATTTGCGCTCTGCTGTACAATCATGCTTGCATGTCTTGTTCTGTCATTGAACCATTTAAACAATCAACAAACACACTGTCTTGAATTATTAATCAGGTTCAGCTGGGACTAGAACTAATGAATTAATTAGAAAATAACAACTTATTTTCTTTATAGCTGAAACTTTAAATCATTTCAATTTAATTGTATTAATATTGTGCAAAATCACAACAATAGTCACCTGAAGGAGATTTAAAGATGCCATAACAGACTCGTAATATTGTTTTATTTATAACTTTCTAGAAATGTCAGAAATGTATGAAATAATTCCCCACCATTCAGATGTTGTCATGTGCAAAGAAAGTATATGATTCCTGCAGTATATGACTAAGAAACCCACCAACACAGTAGATTTGAGAGGGTGGAGTTCTGCCTTAGTTCATTCTGTCTCATCTCACCAACAGGCTTTAATCTATACCTAGCCCTTTGATATTATCATTCCACTAAGCATGTGACAATTAACTTGTCAGCCAATTTGGAGGTTGTTGGCATATGCTAGGAAAGTGGTTACTATATCCCCAGTCACACAAAATCTGTATTCCCTTTCTGGTTGGCAAAAACCTCCTTGTGCTTGCTTTGGTTGCTAGCATATTGCTGCAGTCACCCTGAGTTTGCATGGAAATGGTTGTTAGCGAGTGTTTACAGACAAACATGAAAAACTGCAGTCAACCATGGAAGTCTGCCTGAAACCAAAGCAGTCGCTAGGAAGAGTTTTTCAATCGTAATTTGATTCAGCGAGAGCCAGCAACCTCCAGGAACCAGTGCCAACCAGTCGGCGAATGCACATTTTTTCATAGCAACTGGTCATTATGACACGTCCAAGATGGCAAACAAATCTCAAGCAAAGTGTGCATGACATCAACACCTGGTCCCCCCAAAATTCCCGACAGTTTACATACTTTAGATCAGCGATCCGCAACCTTTTTTGCGCCACGGACCGCTTTAATGTCAGACAATATTTTCACGGACCGGCCTTTAATGTGTCGCGGATAAATACAACAAAATAAAATGATACGACCAAGACAAAAACTGTGGTATTTTGTAAATATAATGATAAGCGCAAATTCACTGTGTAATTGTGTAACTTTATTAGCAGCGCCCTCCTGAAATGTGCCAACAACATCCTCCTCTCTGCCCCTTAATCCTCTCTGGTTGCTATGGTAACGCGTCAATATTTATTTCAAAATAAGACACACAACTACAACACGGGAAAAGACCCAGGGAAACCGAGTTAATGATAAAAACTCTGAAAACCATAAATTTCACACACGAGCTTCAACTCTCGCGGCCCGGTACCAAATGACTTGCAGACCATGGCCCTGGGGTTGGGGACCGCTGCTTTAAATAATATACCCAGTATGTGTATGATTGATTTAATCCATTTGATTAAAACTGCAGTAGATTGGTCCAAACCAGTGTGGTTGTAAAGTCTTTGCAGTCTTGTGTTAGTATTTGAAGGCAACATGACAGAAGATGGACCAAATGAAGGACGATTCCCAAAAACATAGTGTTGACTCAATGTGCTACAAAGCTTAGCTACAGTGGGGCAAAAAAGTATTTAGTCAGCCACCGATTGTGCAAGTTCCCGCACTTAAAATGATGACAGAGGTCAGTAATTTGCACCAGAAGTACACTTCAACTGTGAGAGACAGAATGTGAAAAAAAAAATCCATGAATTCACATGGTAGGATTTGTAAAGAATTTATTCGTAAATCAGGGTGGAAAATAAGTATTTGGTCACCTCAAACAAGGAAAATCTCTGGCTCTCACAGACCTGTAACGTCTTCTGTAAGAAGCTTTTCTGTCCCCCACTCGTTACCTGTATGAATGGCACCTATTTGAACTCATCATCTGTATAAAAGACACCTGTCCACAGCCTCAAACAGTCAGACTCCAAACTCCGCCATGGCCAAGACCAAAGAGCTGTGGAAGGACACCAGGAAAAGTATTGTAGACCTGCACCAGACTGGGAAGAGTGAATCTACAATAGGCAAGCAGCTTGGTGTGAAAAAATCAACTGTGGGAGCAATCATCAGAAAATGGAAGACATACAAGACCACTGATAATCTCCCTCGATCTGGGGCTCCACGCAAGATCTCATCCCGTGGGGTCAAAATGATCATGAGAACGGTGAGCAAAGATCCCAGAACCACACGGGGGGACCTGGTGAATGACCTGCAGAGAGCTGGGACCAAAGTAACAAAGGTCACCATCAGTAACACACTACAACGGCAGGGAATCAAATCCCGCAGTGCCAGACGTGTTCCGCTGCTGAAGCCAGTGCATGTCCAGGCCCGTCTGAAGTTTGCCAGAGAGCACATGGATGATACAGCAGAGGATTGGGAGAATGTCATGTGGTCAGATGAAACCAAAGTAGAACTTTTTGGTATAAACTCAACTCGTCGTGTTTGGAGGAAGAAGAATACTGAGTTGCATCCCAAGAACACCATACCTACTGTGAAGCATGGCGGTGGAAACATCATGCTATGGGGCTGTTTTTCTGCCAAGGGGACAGGACGACTGATCCGTGTTAAGGACAGAATGAATGGGGCCATGTATCGTGAGATTTTGAGCCAAAACCTCCTTCCATCAGTGAGAACTTTGAAGATGAAACGAGGCTGGGTCTTCCAACATGACAATGATCCAAAACACACCGCCCGGGCAACAAAGGAGTGGCTCCGTAAGAAGCATTTGAAAGTCCTGGAGTGGCCTAGCCAGTCTCCAGACCTCAACCCCATAGAAAATCTGTGGCGGGAGTTGAAAGTCCGTGTTGCTCGGCGACAGCCCCAAAACATCACTGCTCTCGAGAAGATCTGCATGGAGGAATGGGCCAAAATACCAGCTACTGTGTGTGCAAACCTGGTAAAGACCTATAGTAAACGTTTGACCTCTGTTATTGCCAACAAAGGTTATGTTACAAAGTATTGAGTTGTATTTTTGTTATTGACCAAATACTTATTTTCCACCCTGATTTACGAATAAATTCTTTACAAATCCTACCATGTGGATTCATGGATTTTTTTTTTTTTCACATTCTGTCTCTCACAGTTGAAGTGTACCTCTGGTGCAAATTACTGACCTCTGTCATCATTTTAGGTGGGGGAACTTGCACAATCGGTGGCTGACTAAATACTTTTTTGCCCCACTGTAGATGTGCATCAACACTATATCGTTGACAATGTATTTTTACTTCTAATTATACAGCAGTTATACTTGTTAATCAGTCAGTACTGCAAAAGTAAATATTTCTGCTTGGTTTTCTTTGCTGCCTTAATTATCAAAGCTTTTGTGTTGTGATTTTGCTTCTGTTTTCCAGCTTTTCTATTGCAAAGAATGGACGGTGCACCACTTTGAGTACATAAAATTGCTATTTGTGAGCTTGTCCATGAGCGGTTACATAACTGAAGTGTCATTTTACACACGACTCTGATTTGAATGAATGCCAGAAAGCCATTTACTCATTACCGTCACCATGTATACATCAATGGATACAAACTGTGGCATCAGACCTTTTGTGATTTAGTGGACTGGAGCTATAGTCTGCTTTAAGCTCTGTAAAGTCTGACCAAATTGTATCAGTTTTTGTTACACAGGGGCTTCTAAAGGCCTTTGTAGTATTTCCTTCTGCTTTCTTTCTCCTACAGCACGCACCTTCAAATACACAATAGATTCAGTCTGGTATTAGAAATTACTTTTTTTGCTTCATCCAAACTCATAGATACATCTTTTCCGGACATTTATTCCCGGACAGGTTCAAGCTCTGAGATATGGAGTATTATTTGTCTAGTTGTGACTTTTAGTCGGTGTGCCTGTATTTTCACGCCCAGGTGTAATCGGTTTCTCTTCGCAGTCTTATCGGAAAATTCCTGGGAAGTGTGGATCTCCTAGTTGTGTGTTGTATGTCAGACTGTGATGTGATCGACCTTGTTTTTCTCTCTTTCAGAGTGGATAGGATGGTTGGAGGTGGCATCGTCAACATGCTAGAGACCTGAAAAAATACTGCTGTACTGTTGCCAAGAACCCCGACCACCCACACCCCTCCCATGACTTTGTGTAGTGTATGTGTACGACTTTTTGCAGTTGCACAAATCCAATTAAATATACAGAAGTCAATGCACAGGAGTTTTATTTATATATCATATGCTTTATATCTGAAGGCAATCTAAAATGTTATAGCTAATACATAAAAGGGAAAAATTGCATTAAAAACTATAAATTGAAATAACAGAATAAAATGAATTATATAAAGGTATAAAATGAAACAAATGTAGAGCTGAGAATGTGTCTGCTCATGTATTAAACTTGTGTTTTTCAGGAGATGTTGATTGGTGTGCCTCAAACTCTGTAATGGAAAATCGTGGTGAGTACCGAGTTACGCGTTGTGGTTTTTTTAAATGCAGTGTTAATGCTGTGTTTCACTTTATTCCCCCATCGTGAATGACTCATTGCACACTCTTGTCAGACAGGGCTGGGGATGTTTATGTACATATGTGCGTACCTGACTTAGTCTCCCTCCCTGCTGAAGTAGCCTGTCCCAGTCTGTTATCCAGGTCAGGCCAACAGGTTCTGGAGTCATGCGGATTGGCTCAGTTCTCGCTGGAAGCCAGCCCGGCGTGGTGGCTTTATGTGGGGCACAGGAAGAGAAAAGGAACGCTGCCGAACACACTAGCTCTCCATCTTTAGAAGCAGCTCGAGATGCAGCCAAATGCTCACAAAGCTCTGATCTATCCAGGCATAATGACACAGCACAGTGCTCTGGATTCCTCTGAGGCTCAGATGAGATTTTTTTTTTCTTCTAAAGACACTCGAACGTCAAACGAAATCAAAGCACTAATTCAGGGGGTCCACTCCCGCTTTTCTTCTCATTTACAGAAAGTGCTCACTTTTTCTTTGCCTCTCCTCTCTATTTTCAAGCCTGATACAAGACTGTGCTTCTTGGCAAACATATTTCAAAGTCATGCTAATCCTTCCAAGTCTTTTTAAAATGTGATATAAGGGAGTTAAAAAAGTGTATAAAATGGTGCCTGGAGACATTAAAGGAGGCGAGCAGCATGATAAACACCCTGCACTAACATTAGGTTACTGAGCAGGAGTCAGCTAATGTTAGCGTGCAAACCCTGTATAGAAAGTGCAATGTTTATTTCTCTGATCAAACTGTCCACTCAACCTGGTCAGTGTCATTCTGTTGATGGCGATGAGAGCATACTGGACCTTTCCTTAGAAACAGTAATGCATCTGATCTTGCAAAGCATTTCTACTGGTCAAGGGTACTGATTGAAATTACATTACTATAGTTGCATTATAGTTGTGTATATATAACTATATCTTGTGTGTTGTGGTCTGAGATCTGCAGCTTCAGGTCTAGTGTCTTCTGTGTTGGTTAACTCTTTTTAATTCACTATAAAGGAATATTTTACATTGTACGGATATTACTGAGTACACGCACTGCACCGCATACTACAACACGCGCCGTATTGAAAACAAAACATGTCTTTTCCCTGGAATGGTAGGCATCTTTCAGTGAATGCTGACCTGTGCTATGAGCCAAGGAGGGAGGGTCAGCAAGGAAGGGGGAGTCCAACTCCAGGAGGGAGGGAGGGGAGGTCTGAGGATATTGTGCGAAGGAGGGATGGGGGAAGGATTGAAGAAAAGGCACAGAAGGCGGCTAGATGACAGACACAGAGAAGCATAAAAGATCTTAGGGCATACGGGGACTTTGTCGCAGAAGAAGCACGGCAGGTGAAGGAGTTGATCTGTATCGTGTAAGGCGCACACTTAAAGGTGCAGGACAGGTAGGGGCCCCTCGGGGGCTGGATCATGGGACAGAGCCTCCGTGTGGAGATCTCAGCTCAGGACCCACAACAACAACAACATAGCCGCAGTGGTGAGTTTCTGGGCTTACATTCTTGGTGTACTTTACACAGCTGTGGTTTCCTCCATCGCTAACATCAACAACATGAAACTATTTTCTCGTTTACTAGTTTTCAAGGATAGAGGATAGAGCAGAGCTGAGGATTGGTGATTGTGTAATAAACTTTGCACAAATGTTGCGTAGCCTCCCTCCTAATTCTGCCCCTCATTCATGTTTACCACCACAAGGAATGCTAAATCACTGGGATCATGTGGCTAATTCTCTACAGTGTTTTTAACACACTCATGCATGACTTGTGCACTTATTTTCTTATGTTACACTGCACAGGAACATCAGATTGCATATGTTGTCTGGCTCAGAGGTTTTACATAATTTTGTACCGCACCAATTATTCCAAGTTTCTAAGCGCCGCACGATGTTATATGATCGTGCATTTTATGCAAGTAGTGAGTAAAAAGATATGTACAGCAGTAAAACGTTACTCATATTACAGTGTCATGTAATGACATTTATTTCTACTGGATCTTAAATTGTTGAAAATGTTAGGGAACACGTTTTTTCGCAGGAAACAGTCAGCGCTCGTAAGTGGATTAAATGTCATAATCGGCCCTGACAAAGGTAACTGTTACACCGAGGTTGGAGGTATTTCCTAATATTTATCCGCCTGGACTTTTGGTTTTTGTGTTAGCGATCGGGATAGCATGCTCCTTTACAGCAACAATCTCCTTTACCCACATGCTCACCTGACCAGCCTGCCATGACTCAGTGAATCATGAGGTTAGAGGGAAATCTGGCCAGTTGCATGGGGGAGTAGTAGGTGTGCCTTCTGGATATGGCTATGTCATAGGAAGACACCAGCACAGTCACACACTCTCGTGTTTCCTGTCTGCTGTGGCTTATCTGGGCAGACTTTCTCATTAGAGTAACACTATTAAGAATGTAGCTCTGTTATGAATGGAGCTATTTTTTTATATATCATCATTCATTAGTTTCCCTGTTGTACCTTCGAGCATAGTGTTTCCATGAGCTGTACAGTGGACTATGTTATTGAATATGAGGGGAAGAGGCTGCCTTTGTTCTCTGGGAGGAAACGGCACTCCACCCTGATTCTGTGACTGCGTTTCCAGCCCCCCCATCCCAGCCCGCCACATTATGTCTGCACTTTTTCTCTCTTTGTAGCCCTTTTTTTACCCTCTACTCCAATTCCAAAACCCACAGTCACTCAGCTATAGTGTCACAACATGCCAGACCTCTTCACACTACAGCTGAAACAATGG